>NC_137684.1:20715471-20820471 GCF_963989245.1 Nansenia antarctica | reverse complement strand
CAGTAGTGGCAGAGCAACATGGGTCTATTTAGTGAGCAACGTTATCTGCAGGTATCTGTTCGCTGTTTTATCTCACATCTAATAGGCTTGGATGGCCAATGTCTGTGTCTCTCCTTTAATAGAATAATTCTGTTGGTCCACTGAGAGATACATCCCTGGTCTACAAGGTGGCATGGCCCAATTTAATCTTGTGAAGTTATGGAAGCAGTGTGGAGTGAATTAAAACAAAATTCAGGGCGGAATGGAAGAAATGTATGACCATGTTTTCCACTTTATCGCACATAGCTTTGTTGCTCATTTTCAATTCAAAGATTGTTTTGGAATTAATAATTCATATATATAGGGTAGGGTATGAATGAAGGGTGGAACACTGCTCGTGGCTAGAGGAATAACAATGATTCAGCATTACAGAGAGATTATGTTCCTACTTAGACCCAAACCACTCAAGACCGAGAGAACACCCTCACTTTTTTTACGCAGCATTTGGAGATGATCCAATGTTAAATTGTATCATTTCGTTTAATGTTCTCAGAAGGACCAACCACAGCATTGATAATGTGGGATATGATATACTGGTCATTCTCAGGTTTCCACCAGACAGAGAGACCTTGCGTCAATGTGCCCTCATGTGCGTTGTCAGCCATCAATTCTTGACAAAGTTGTTTAGCAGTCGACTGGGACCACAATGCATTCAATAACCCATCTGCAATGGATGATAATAAAAGTTTAATTGAATAGGGACTGACACAATTGACATTTCGAATCATCTTGATGAGTTTGTGTGTGTGTTTGTTTGTGTGTGTGTGTGTGTGTGTGTGTGTGTGTGTGTGTGTGTGTGTGAAGAGGAGGATGGCTAGACTTCCCCCCATCTTGTCTTGTCTGTGCTGTGAGCTGTACCACTCCCCCACCCCCTCCTTGGCTCTGAACTGGCTGATAAGGGCTGACGTCCCCATAAAGACCCCCACTCTATTATGTGGCTCACTGCAGACCAAGGCGAAGAAAGGGGGGGGGGGGGGGGGGGCACGGGGTTCTCTCCCTCGACTCCCTCAATTGTGCCCTCGGGGGGGTGGAGGAGGTTGGGGGTTAGGGGGTTCATGTTAAACCATGGATGACGTTATTGGTTATTGGAGTGCGAAGGTAAAAATCACAGAATTTGCGAAGCCCCCTGTGTGATGTGACATCCTGAGCTGATTTCACACACCAGAGAAAAAAAACTGAGATGAGAAAAACCTCGGAAAATCAGAGCGTGGTAGTGGTGGCTTTAGCCATTTTCAACGTGTGATTTATGGGATGGAGGAATGGCCTTGTTTGAGGGCTGTCTAGTCTCTCAGACTGGTGATTTAGTGCGGTAAGCGAGCGGCGGCACTCTCATCACGTGCGTTCACACCGGTATAATGGAGGGGGCAGGGGGCCACATTAATACCGATGATTAGATTCAGTCCCTGTCTGGTGCTAGTCTGTCTACTGGATGTTTATACTGCACCTCAGGCAGCACAGAGTGACAGCTGATATTGTGATCGATACACAGTGTTGTACTGTCTTCCTGTCAGATGAACCTCCCTCTCTCTCTCTCTCTGAAGTGCACCTCTTACATTTACGAAGTGCATTTAATGATTTATAACCTCCAGTAAAAACTGCTTCACCGACAAGACTTCCAGCTGTTGGTAGTGACGACAGTGGAAGAGTGGAAACTCTTGTATTTCGGGAGTATGTTTTGATACTGTCGTAATGAATGTTTTGAAATAATGACCAAACTACCAGAGCACCCTGTGATCCCTGGTTCTCAAACGACAATGCTGTTCCAGACTAATGTGTGTTTGCATAGTTGTATTCATGGTCACAATAGGCCCCTTGCCAAAAACAACTGCTCCCTTTTGAAAGGTGTTGCTAGGATACGGAGCAGTGTGAAGATGAAATCCCCCCTCTGTGTTTTTCGCTCCTCCAGCTGCAAAGCTCAGACATTACAGTATGTCCGAGTCTGTGTGTGTGTGTGTGTGTGTGTGTGTGTGTGTGAGTGTGTGTGTGTGTGTGTGTGTGTGTGTGTGTGGACACGTGCGTGTGTGTGTGTGTGCGAGTGTGTGCATGCATGAACAGTATAATAGTATCTCATTCATTCATATCATAATCTATTTACTGTGATAGGGGACTATTTGGTGAGCTGAACGTCTCAAAGGAGCGTTAATTCAGATGTTACCTTTGATACCTCAGGCTGGGAAGAAAAAGAAACTATCAATAACATTACCCTGAAAGACTGAAATATGATAATGGTTGTTTGCAATCCAACAGATATAATGTACTGATTGATTGATTGATTGTTGTTGATTAATGTTATTGATGGTCTCCTATATAGTTACATTAGTAGCATTTCATGTTTGAAATCAATAATTTTATGTAAATATTATTAGGCATTATTGCTATTACAGCAACTTCATATTGTTATACGTTTTTCAAGTTTCAAGTTTCAAGTTTAATGTTACGTCACTAAACAAGAGAGTACAATTCTAAGGCTTTGGTTCCTGACATTGCATTGCAGCATAAGGCAATAATAATTCAAGCATAATTCAAGATAGAAAGTGACAGTAGCACAGGACATAAGTGACAAAAAATTATATGCATAATACAAGACAGTCATATGTGTTTCTTATTCATATGTTGGGCCTATATTACAGTGACATTGATAATTACCTCATTAATGAGTATTTTCACTTTAAGAGAAATTGCTCTTGTGTGTTTGTTGTGTTATTTGCGCCCTTTTCCCTCTGACTTTTAGTTGGTGGTGTTTTTAGCTTGGGAGCCACACCGTTTTCTTACCGCAGTGTGTCGTTCTTGTTTTAGAAAGCTTTTGTTTATTCCCTTGAGGGAAGTGTCTGGAAGTTGTCTTTACCAAGCTCACACACACAAGTACAGCCTTCTAGCTCAAGCTAGCTATGCAACCAACACACACATTCATAAGAATATCTGCTCCAGTTGGATTGTGGACATCTATGAAATATTGAAGCCCTTTATTGTATTAAAAGAAAATGATAGTAGTAAAAACTAACTGAAAACATGAACACATTACCTTGATGATGAAAGCAATGAACAATTCCTTTTATTTGGACGTACAGTATCAGCATGACAGACAGGCAGTGTTGTGTCATATGAACCTAACGAGTGACTATGATGAGCATCATTACCTGGTGTCTGTCTGTCTGTCAGCCTGTCTGTCTGTCTGTCTGTCTGTTTGTCCGTACCTACCCCCTACAGCAAACAGACATCTCAAGGGAGAAGCAGAGGGAGGCTGTTCCTTTCTCCTGTCTCTGATGGCTGTGTACAGTATACAAGTGTTTAATGAAACACATGTTGCTTGTCATATTGGGTATCCTTGGCGCTGGGCTGAGATGACACTTTACTGGCTGTGGTCTGGGGGCCAGTTGAGTGTTCAGCAGTGGACCATTTCACTAAAACAGCCCTCGGGGTTGTTTATGTCAACTGTGGACCTGTCAATCATCACGTGTCAACCTGTTAGAGATCATCCGTCCCCTGCTGTGGTGCCTCGGAGGCTGACATGAACAGTACTACTGTACTGGGCCATCTATCCGGTGTCAGTTCATAGTTGTTGCTATGTGTTTGTGGGGAATTCATTTCACTTCAATTCAATACAACTGTATTCATCCCTGAGGGCCAATTAGAAGGGCATTGTCAGTGCAGACAACAATAATTCACATAGATACATTCAAACAGTAGAGCACACCTCATATGGGCTACATCTGTATGGTTTGACATCTAGGCCCAGTTATGTACTGTGACACCATTTGATTCTCTCATGTGATGTGTATTTGAGATTAGGGGTAGTGGTGCGCAGTGGATAGTGAGTTGGACTTGTGATCGGAAGGTTGTGAGTTCAAATCCCGCCTGAAGCCACACCACTACTAGTGTGCCCTTGAGTAAGGCACTTAGCCCTCAGTTACTCCAGGGGGAATGTCCCTGTAATTCGTAATTGTAAATCGCTTTGGATTAAAAGGCGTCTGCTAAATGGCAAAATTAATTAATTAATTAGATTATATTGCCATATATATGAAATATACTTAGTATCATCAGCAATGCATATGTTCCGCTTACTCATTCACACTTTCTGTTGAACTTGCATTGTGTTATTGTATGGATCAAATAGTTACACTGGGGGAAATAAGTATTCGACACATGACATTTAGACCAGACATTGGTATTAACTCAATAAAACTACACAGCTGAAGAAATGGAAACATTCCAATCCATAAAAAAGCTATCTGCAATAAAGTGGAATGACACAGGAAAAAAGTATTGAACACTGTAAGAAAAAGCACTAAACCAGCTGATGCCACTAATGAGTTCTCCTACCTGTGCTAATCAGAATCAGCTGGGTTAGTGCATGTTGGTGGCTACGTACTTCCACTCTTTGAAAAATAGTTTCCCACCTCTGAATGCAAGTAAACAAATCATTTGTCACCAAGCATTTCTGCAAGAAACATCTCATGAGACAAAGAGTTCTCCCCAAGACCTTCGCAACAAGATTGTTGAGCAGCATAGTAATGGCACTGGTCACCGACGTATTTGGGCCCCCTGGAATCTTCAAGATGTAAAGACTGTGTTGAAGAATGGGCCAAAATCCCACCTGATCGGTGTGAGAGATTAGTTTTTTTCGTACAGGAAGCATCTTGAAGCTGTCATCGGAAACAACGGCTTCTCCATCAAGTATTACATACATTTCAGTTAGCATGTTCAATACTTATATCCTGTGTCATTCCCCTTTATTGCACATTATCCTTTTTTATGGATTGGAGTTTTGCAATTTCTTTAGCTGTGTACCGGTAGTTTTATTAAGTTAACACCAATGTGGTCTAAATGTCATGTGAATAGCTGCAATGGAATGTTGAATATAAAAAATGTGTTGAATATTTATTTCTAGCACTGTATTTTGCCTGGTAAGTAAAGAGCCAAAACAGGCTGATCTGTTTGCGGTAATAGTCTGTTCCTCAGTTATTTTCTCTGCACAATGATTTTGTTTTGACTGATTCGACAATGACGTGCCATACGAGTAACCCTCTGGCAGATAAAGCTGTTTATCAGAGAAATGTCACTGCCTTTATTTCTGCCACGATGTCACACAACACTCCCAAAAACATCATTGTCAAGTTGGGTCAAGTTTAAGAATAACAATTCAAATGGCTATCAAACGTTTCATCCCCCCTTCCCCCTTGCACAATAGTAAATGGTTGCATAACAGTAAACATTGCATAAAGTCTCTCTCTGTCTCTCTCTCTCTCTCTCTCTCTCTCTCTCTCGCTCTCTGTCTCTCTCTGTCTCTTTCTCTCTTTCTCTCTTTCTCTCCTCGTCTTCCAGGAAAAGCAACCTGTCCTGCTAATGTTCCATCAACTGTGGTCATACACATCGTCGTAGGAGCTTTTCTACCCAGCACCATGCAGCGCCTCACTGTGCTCCTCCTTGTTCTGGTCACGGCCCTGACTCTGCCCTCGCCAGGTGAGGATTACAATAGAAGATATTTGACCTGATCTCTTCTTAACATTTGACGTGTGTGGTTTAAGAAAATGTGATAAAACCTAACATTAGTTGGGCCCCAATACCTGTGTAGTAATGTACAGTAGTCAATTTGTAATTGCATCCAATTTAGTATTCGAGCGAAGATGACTAGTGCAGTATATTTTGAATTTTCAAAGTTCATATAATGTTTTCCCATACAAAAGAGTAGCAGGGCTTTGCTATATTGAGAACCAACCAACCACAGGGACTGGCAGGCAGAGAGAAAAGCAGGGCTGAAAAGACAGAAGAAAAACCCCAGTGTTTTCTTTCACCTCCCAGTTCAGATTTCAATGTGACTGAACCAAAACATTTGTTATTGTTTGGGCATGGGATTTTTTCCAGCTTCACAACACAACTCTTATAAACAGAATTGGGGATGTGGGAGATTATTGCTGCTTCGTCTAAAGCGTAGAGAGCAGCCAACCAACAAAAATGGGTCATCTTCCAGGGGACGATGGGCATGACATCTTTGTCGAGGAGGCAACAAGGAGAGTTTTTCATGTGATGTTGTTATGTATATTTAGACATCATTAATACACTACACGAGGTCAGAAGGGGGTCTTGTTTGGTTACTGTTGAGTTGTCATTGTGTTGTTGACCATCTCCTCCTGACTAAAATAATATGGTTAGAACCTTTCTATTTTCACAGCAATCATTTCATGATTAAGCAATATCACACGAGAGGGAGTGCTGTTATACTGAATATCAGCACGGCTGTGATTTGGTCGTAGGTACGAGGCCGCAGGCCTCTACAGCGCCATTTATTAGTTAACAGTAATAAGCGACAACAGATTATGATTTGTTCGTTTAATTAATCATTTATTTTGGCTCCGCCAACAAAAAATTGTTCCGCAACTGAACTTCAACTGGACTGTTGCCTAGTAACCTGAACTAGAACAAAAACCAAACAATAGAACACAATTATTGGATTGCCATAAGGACTGACACTCGCTAGAATATTATTATTGTGGTTCATGTGTACCTTCATAGTTGAATATGCTGACACGGTTTCTCCCTTCCACTTCCCTTTACTCTGTTCCAGCTGCCTCCATGTATGAACCTGGTTTCTACGAAGGTAAGTCTTGATGGATCATCTCAATGGAACAACAGTTGTGAACAAACATCATATGTCACTGAATCTTGGAACACACAGAAACATGCAGATTGACATGTTGACATCTAATGGGATTTCGTCAGTGTTAGCCAGATGCCATGTTTACAAGTGTACAACTCCCGCCTGGGTGTGTTACCATGCATGCAATGAGCTTTAGAGCACCAGACCTCTAGTCAGGAGTGTCTCTCTCCCTCTCACAACATCTGAAGTGAGAGAATTTAATGGAAGGGCAGGTTGAGGTGTGGCGGGTTAGAGGCAGTTCACTGCTGCATGCACCTGTAGTGTGTTTCTGTTTATGAGGTTGGGGCTGTGAGGCATGGAGGGGAAGTCATCCATGATTCATGTTTGTGCTCAGAGGCTAGTGCCATTCAAATAGTGAGGCCCAACCACTTGTGGCCCCTGTGTATGATTCATTTATGATAAACAGGGACGAGTTCACTCTGCACACACACACGCACGCACACACACACACACACACATACACACACACACACACACACACGCGCACACGCACACACACACGCACACTCACACTCACACTCACACACTCACACACTCACACACTCACACACTCACACACTCATACACTCACACACTCACACACACACACACACATACACACACACACACACACACACACACACACACACACACACACACACACACACACACACACACAAGACCCAAAGAGTGGAGAGAGTAGAGAGTGACCCTCAAACTTCTCATAGCATTTTTCGTTGGTGGTCTTTTTCCATTTAAAAACATGCAATTGCCTGTACTGTATGTCTCTCATACTAGAACACAGATGGGGCAGATGGGGCAGATGGGGTTTTTCATCTTTGATCATGGCCAGATGTCATCGCGAGTTGTCACATCTGCAGCCAATCATAAGAAACTAAGGAGCGAACCAGATATTTTTTTTCAACAATGATACTGTGCTGTGTATGATACGACAATACTACAAAGATACCACATGATGCTGTCCTCTGCCCATTCACTGACCTGGACGGATGTTCTTTGCTTAATTGAGGTATTATGCATGTTTGTGAGTACTGTACAAACCAGAGATGCACCGATACCACTTTTTTCAGACCAAGTACAAAACTAATATCAATATAGTTCTAACAATGTCTTTGAAAACAAAAAACATCGCTATGTAACATCTAACTGTATGTTTAGCACATCACAACATGCTGATAGAACCTGAACATCCTAAAAACACATAACTACACATAACGAGATGATCACACAGTCCTTGCTTTTGAACAGTCCTAAAAAACGTTTGTTTACAACGCATGTATCACTAACACTCACCCGAGTACAAAGCAGGAAGACAGACGATACAGTGAATCAAAAACAAGCAAGTATTAAAGGTTTAGTAAGTATTTTAAAGTAAGTTGAGTAAGTATTAAAAGTATTTAGTGATCCTAAAACTGTTGTTTGTTATATTGAATGGGCTCTTCAACACTTAAATCGTAATATATTAAAAAAACGGAAAACAATAATAAAAAAAAGAGGTTAGAAACAAGACGGGAATCGTCAAGTCAGGTTTAATAAATATTGAAACCTGACTTGACGATTCCCGACATGTTTCTAACTTCTTTCACCAGACCCTGTCACATATACCGGTACATAATTTAACATAGCATGGTTTGCAGTCTGCTCTACTTTTGTTATTACGTTACCTTACGTTGCCGTAAAGTGGTATCAGGACCGGTTGTATCAGAGTACTTTTATGAGTATGAGTACATAAGCACAGTATCGGCTACGAGTATATGTACTGATATCGGTATTGTGCATCTCTAGTACAACCAATGGAAGTATGTCAATGCCGACTGGCCCTCGGCCCCCAATCCTATGGGATGACTAGCATTTGGAAGTCTTCCAGTTCATCTGGATGTTATTGAGAAAATAAATGGTGGTGAAGAGCTTGACCGAATATATCTTACATGACTCACATTTCCTGGAAAGAATTGGATCATTGTACAATACAGTACTCTACTAAGATTAGACAAAACCCTTATGGCCGAATGAACGGAATGTTCCATTCGCCTCTGTTGGGATAGTAACAGAGAGCATTATAGACATAACACCCATTATCCACTGATGAGCCCTAGAGTGCTTTGATATTAAGACAGCAGTCACGTTTGTTGCACATTTGGAAAATGAGTATGGTCACAGGCATCCATCTCTGCGCTGCACTGCCTCCCAATTACATATAGAGGTGGTCAGGACTTTGTAGTGATAATAAATCATGATAATAATATATTAGACTCATATAGCACTTTTCTAGACACTCAAAGACGATTTACAAACTGAAAAGATTGAGTAGTAAAATAAAAAGAAAGATAAATAGAAAGTATTGGGGTCTAATACATTTTTAGATTACTAAATCTAAGTGTCTTTGTGGGACAATCCACTCTGTATACTGCAAGTATATCTAGATTTCGGGTAGTTTTTAGTAGTTCATTTATGTGTGTTTCATAGCCTACTGTACACCATACAATATGCACAAGATGTACACTATTTATATATTCCACCATCATATTCCCCTCCAAATAATAACCCAGTGGCAGACTGTCAGTGAAGAGTAGACAGGAGATGCGAATGGATGTCATGTTATATAGAGCATGTTGTGACACACTGCATGCTGAGTGACTTGTTTATTCAACCGCCAGATAGCACCTAGCTTTTTACAACCTCTCTCTCTCTCACACACACACACACACACACACACACACACACACACACACACACACACACACACACACACACACACACACACACACACACACACACACACACACACACACACACTGTCTCTCTCTCTCCTGGATAGGATGTGCTCTATCAACTGTGTGTGCCGGATCCGATTAAATGGACTGCACTTATATAGCGCCTTATTCCAAAGCGCTTTACAATGGCCTCTCATTCACCCGTTCACACACACATTCGCACACCAATGGCGGAAAAGCTACCATGCAAGGCGCCGGCCTGCTCATTGGGAGCAATTTCAGTGTCTTGTGCGAGGACAACCTCGACACGTGGCCAGCCGGGGATCGAGTCACCGAACCGCAGACCTTGCAATCATTAGATGCCGACTCTACCTCCTGAGCCACAGTTGCCCCATCCGATTGTGTGAGGTTCTATGAGCGGAGCAGTCGGTGTGCAAGGTTGAGAGGGAACCACTTGTCTAGATTTACCCTAGGACACATTGTACAGAATGTTACAGAATACGTGCATGACTGTGTGAGTGTCAAACTTTGTACTATCGGTGCCCCGCGGTGGTGTAGCGGTCTAAGCACTAGCCACTAGTGCAAGCTGCCCACCGGAGACTGGGATCGAATCCCAGCTCGCCAGATCCGGATATGACCGGGGCACACACAGGGAGCGGCATATTGAGCGGCCGCTCCCGAGGGCGGTATAGGAATAGTTCCGGACAAGGATCCGTCGCGCAACACCGCCCCCTGGGTGCCGGAATAACGGTGCTGGGCTCGAGGAGCCAGTCAGCTAGTCTGCCTGGCGGCCTCCTCTGGGACTGCCGGCCACGGGGTCATGCGGCGGATCCTACGCAATAGGCAGGGGATAATTGGATGCTAGGTTGGGTTCAATTGGCTACCAAATTGGGTGAAAAAGGGGATAAAAAATCTGAAAAAACATTTAAAAAAAAAAAAAAAAAACTTTGTACTATCGGTCCACGCAGTCTAAGATTGGAATCGATGTCATTCTCCATAGTGTAAACAATAACACTGTATGAGAGACTGTGTGGACTGCAGCAGTATTCTTCGGTCTGTGGACTGAGGGTAGCAGGTTTTTATAGTTTTTTTGTCTGTGTCTGTGTCTGTGTCTGTGTCTGTGTCTGTGTCTGTGTATGTGTCTGTGTCTGTGTGAGGTTGGACAGAGCACAGAGGTGGGCACTGCCCATTGGCTACGCTCACCGCAGGACAGGGCAGTGTGTGGGTGGTTCGGTTGTACAGCTCAGACACACCACAGGCCCACCACGGCTACGAGTCTGCTGCTTGTCATTCAGACTGTCCAGTCAATCCCCGTCGTAATGTTGTTAATACCCATGTTGTTGTTAACGCTCAGTGACAGACGAACACACACAGACTAATGTGATTTTTCCCCCATTATAGACTAACAGGGTTAAATCAGGATCGATCAGACTAACACTGTTACGTCCTGTATGTCATAAAATCTGCCTTGTGGATAGACTGTAGCTGTGTGCCGTGTCAGTATTTGCCTGTTACAACTGACTTGTTTATGATCACTCATAAATCACATCAGATTGTTGTATTAGCCTATTTTACCTGAGTGGAGCAGTTATATAACGGTACGGTAGCATACAGATGCGATAGGCAGAGAGATGCAACCTAGACTATAGATACAGAGTAGGGATGAGTATAGAATACAAATATGGATACAGTTGTGAGACGGTATATTCTTACCCACCACAGTATTATGGTGACACAGTTTCTCCCAGTGAGGATGTGGGAGTCACGCTGTGCCCAGAGGCGTGTTAATTATCCCCATGCTGGAATGCTGGAGGGCCCGCAGAATAAATATGTTCACTGTCCCACTTGGACAACAACCAATTTGTTCATGTAAACAAACAAACCAACAAACCAACAGACACGTAAATGCACAACTGTCTGGGGTTAAATTCATCTCAGCTAGCAGCTTGTGTCATTATGTAGATGTTATGCACAAGTGATATTTACTGCAATATCACAGTACTTTTTAGGTCATATTATGCATTGTCATATGTGATAGCAAGACAAGTATTCAACTTGAATATCAATTGTTGATAGTTTGAATGCATTATAATAATAATCCATATTCACTAAGATTAAATTATACTGTACCTAATACCTAACTAATGAATAATGGATGTTTCATTTGAAGGTCTGATGTCGGGAACACAAAAGCACTTTGGCATTTTAAATTCTAATGAGAGAGCACAGCTTTGGGTTTTGTTCCAGGGTGACAATGTTGAATAGGTCCTGTGTCTGTTAATGAAGTCAGTGCAAAGAGGATGGGTCCTTACAGCACCCTGGAGAGAAGGCCTCTGATGTGGTGCTTGTCTTTCTGTGTTAGTGTGTGTGTGTGTGTGTGTGTGTGTGTGTGTGTGTGTGTGTGTGTGTGTGTGTGTGTGTGTGTGTGTCTCGAGTGTGTGTGGGTGTGTGTGTGTGTGTGTGTGTGATCGAGTGTGTGTGTGTGTGTGTGTGTGTGTGCATGCGTGTGTGGACATGATTACTTACTCCAAACTCTTCACACTGGAGTCACACATGGCTAACAAGTCATGCCGAAGGCAGAAAGAGAGAGAAACAGAGAGAGATATTGTGAACGAATGGGGCAATAATAGAATGAGTCGAGAGAGACAGAGAGGGATAGATTTAGGAGAGGCGAGACGACGGCGGGGAGGACAAGAGGCACAGAGTGGCAATGAAGGAGTCGGAGAGAGGCGGCAGAGATGAAACATTACAATATGCATGAGGGAGAGAAATGCAGAGAGAGAGAAGGGGGACAGAGATATTAAGACAGAGAGACAGAGAGAGAAAGGGCAAGTTAAGGGAGGGTCTATATTTCTCCAGGCACTAGGCCTTCTGTGGCCTGTTTAACACTCTCCACCACCATCTGTCACATCCGATCTTCCAGTTAGGCAGAATAAGAATGGGACCAGCATTCATCTCACTGGGTCAGACGGGGCCTACTGTTCCAACACGGCTCTCCATACGGTTACTGCTCTTCTCCCTCCCTCTCTCTTCTCCCTCCCTCCCTCCCCCCCCCCCCCCCCCCCCTCCTCCTCTCTCTCTTTAGTTCCTAGGAACACTGTTTCTCACTTAACATGCCTCCCTTGCCCCATTTCTGGATGAGCATGTGTAATTCTTTCTCAAGCATTTAAGTGATTCAAAGTCTGTGGGATTCGGCATCAATGTTAAGCACTGAGTGTTGGAGCGTTGAGGTTCTTGCCTCTTAACATTCCTCTTTGTTGTCTTTTTCTGGTTTTATGGACTATCCGTTTCAGATAAAAAAGCGTTTTTGTAGCAGTTTAAGGCTGGCTCACTCCCTGCGAACGAAGTCTGAAGACGGTGAATGTTTCTTTGCAGGCTGGATATTGGGAGAATAGGATTCTTTTGTCCTGGGTTTCTATAGGCGGCTGACATGCGTGTCAATCTGACATTTTGGGGGAGTGAATCTTTGGCGCTGGCACTCTTGCCTATTTAGACAGACAACATAAGAGCAGGATATTACCGTCTAAAAGAGTGCACTTCCCTGGCATTGAGGTGTCAGCTGTGCTCTCGCAGAAAACTCAGAGAGAAAGATCACACACCCACACACATGCACGCACAGACACAACCACGCGCACGCAAGCACACATGCAGGCACACACACTCACTCACTCTCACTCTCTCTGTGTCTCTTTCTTCCTCCCTCTCTCCCTCTCTCATACACACACCTACACGTACACACACACACACACACACACACACACACACACACACACACACACATACACACACACCTAAACAACCGAACTGAGAGAATAATCAGCACTCAGGAACATTCTCCCTCATTGGTTATTCATCCTGGCAATGTGTCTATGTCTTATTTATAGATGCCTGTGTGTTTTAATGGATAATTGAGGCTAATTATCCGAGTGTGATGATGATGGTGTAAAAGGCAGATCGAATGAATCGAGGGCAAACCTCGTTTTGGATTTGGGCTCTGTGACCACTTAGTCAGCATTAAGCAATTGAAAGCAACGTTTTCATTTTCAATTTGCGATTTGCATTAACTTCTGACAGTCACATAATAAATGAGATATGCTGCGTATAGTTGGTTCGTCACCTGAGTGTCTGTGCCTGTGCCTGTGCCGGTGTCTGTGTCTGTGTCTGTGCCTGTGTCTGTGTTTGTGTCTGTGTCTGTGTCTGTGTCTGTGTCTGTGTCTGTGCCTGTGTCTGTGTCTGTGTCTGTGCCTGTGTCTGTGTCTGTGTCTGTGCCTGTGTCTGTGTTTGTGTCTGTGTCTGTGTCTGTGTCTGTGTCTGTGTCTGTGTCTGTGCCTGTGTCTGTGTATGTGTCTGTGCCTGTGCCTGTGTCTGTGTCTGTGTCTGTGCCTGTGTCTGTGTCTGTGTCTGTGTCTGTGCCTGTGTCTGTGTCTGTGCCTGTGCCTGTGCCTGTGTCTGTGTCTGTGTCTGTGTCTGTGTCTGTGTCTCTGTCTGTGCCTGTGTGTGTGTGTCTGTGTCTGTGTCTGTGTCTGTGTCTGTGTCTGTGCCTGTGTCTGTGTCTGTGTCTGTGTCTGTGTCTGTGCCTGTGTCTGTGCCTGTGCCTGTGCCTGTGTCTGTGTCTGTGTCTGTGTCTGTGTCTGTGCCTGTGTCTGTGTTTGTGTCTGTGTCTGTGTCGGTGCCGGTGTCTGTGCCTGTGTCTGTGTCTGTGTCTGTGTCTGTGTCTGTGTCTGTGTCTGTGCCTGTGCCTGTGTCTGTGTCTGTGTCTGTGTCTGTGTCTGTGCCTGTGTCTGTGTCTGTGTCTGTGTCTGTGTCGGTGCCGGTGTCTGTGTCTGTGTGTGTGCCTGTGCCTGTGTCTGTGTCTGTGTCTGTGTCTGTGTCTGTGCCTGTGCCTGTGCCTGTGTCTGTGTCTGTGTCTGTGTCTGTGCCTGTGCCTGTGCCTGTGTCTGTGTCTGTGTCTGTGTCTGTGTCTGTGTCTGTGTCTGTGTCAGGTCTTGAGTTATTTACCCTGCTTGTTTGTGCGTGTCTACAGATGATGCCACAGGTTACGGGCCGGTGTTCGAGGAGCAGCCGGTCGAAACCATCTACCGCGAGGAATCGCCTGAGGCCAAGATCACCATGAGCTGTCGAGCACGAGCTAACCCACCTGCCACATACAAGTAACATATGCTCTCCCCCTACGCACCCCCTCTAATACCCACCCGCTGTGTGTACTGTGTGTCTCTTGTCTCTCAGCTTCTCTCCTTCTCTACTCAGCATGCAGGGGGTTACCCTGAGGGACACTCTGTGTGTGTGTGTGTGTGTGTGTGTGTGTGTGTGTGTGTGTGTGTCTGTGTGTGTGTGTGTGTGTCTGTGTCTGTGTGTGTGTGTGTGTGTGTGTGTGTCTGTGTGTGTGTGACTGTGTGTTTCTTTGTGTGACTGTGTGTCTGTGTGTCTGTGTATCTCTTTCACCTCAACAGTATACAATTGAACACAGTTCACCCATTTTAACATTCGTCATGCCACATTACAATTACAATCATACTACAATCAGACTGTAAAGAATGGATTACAGTTGATACCATTGATCAGTTAAAACATAGTGGCTCTTGTCTTGCCACTCCCAGGTGGAGGTTGAACAACTGGGACATCGACCTGGACACGGATGACCAGTACACCTTGGCGGGAGGCAACCTGGTCATTAACTGGCCCATCAAGAAGAAGCATGTGGGGAAGTACTCCTGCATAGCCACCAACGACTACGGCACCATCATCAGCCAAGAGGCCGCCGTCCAGTTTGGATGTGAGTTCGTGACGTTAGAATTATAAGGTTCTATCTCCATTTTTGTCAAAATTGAGTTTTTTACATAATCTGATCCATTAGGTGTTTATTAATGCCTGTGTGGTGTTATTTTTAAAAATGTTGACATTGTTTAGTTAGTAATGAATAAAATACAAAGGTTCCATCTCACAAAACATAATGGAATGTAAAAACGTTGACGCTCAATATCTCTGAACTGCCCTAAACGGAGATAGAACCTTATCATTCTAAGCTCACGAGTTGTCGAGACTGTTTCACCTCACACATGATTGTAATTAGGACGTTTTTAGAACAGCGCCCCCCTGCACTTCCATGCAGATAAGGAGGAGACCTGCGACAGGGAGGGAGTCGGTGACACATGCTACATCCCAGCTGTAGACATGGAATTGGAATGGTCAATACTGCTCAATCAGAATCAGAGAGACTCAGAATCAGAATTGCTTTTATTACATACTTACTGTACAAGTACACAAGAGTAACATTGCAAATTACTAAGTAATTAAATGCAAATTATAATGCAAATTACAAGCAGCTATTGCAGGTCCTAGATTTTTTAAGTGTTTTGATTAAGGTTACGGAGTTTAAGGAAATTGGAGAGAAATTGTATTTAACAAGGTGTGGGTGAGCATGACGGTAGATTCTCTTAACTTGTCTGAACCTCACTCTCTATCCTTCCCTCCCTCTCTTTCTCTTTCCCTCTCCCTCTTTTCTCTGTCTCTGTCTCTATCTCACTCTCTCTCCCGCCCCCCCCCTCAGACCTGGATGTCTTTTCTTCTGAGGAGAGAGAGGCGGTACATGTGAAGGAAGGACAGGGGGCAGTGCTGCTCTGTGCCCCTCCCCCACACTACCCAGGTAAGCGCTATACTAGACTAATGTTACAGCATTGTGGCTCTATCCCGTTATCATAGTCATAGCTTAAGGTCACAAGTGTGAAAATCAATGAAATCCTGCCCCCTGCTGGTGCATGACTGTACTCCTCCATGTAATAATGCTCTGACTGACACATCATTTTACACAGGCTATTTTTCTTTGAGTTTGGTACCTCTAGTTTCAAAGTAAGGCTGTGTAAGACAGAATGTTGCCGTAATGCTGTGTAAAGCATCCAAATACTGGTTTGAGTCCTTTAATATTGTTGCCTCGCGCTCTTCATCAAAAGTGTATTGTGACTAATCCGTGCACCTGGGCCACCCTGGTGTGTTTTGTACTGTTTAATTTCCCTTTGATCCTCATCAAACAAACCATTGTATTTGTCAGTAGGAGCTCCAGAATTTCTGTACCGGCACACAATTGTATATTCATGTTTATGCAAAGCCATCAAACCAAACCAATCGGAAACCATGGTTACCTCTTTTTTTCTGCCGCAGTCACAGAATTATTTCAGTGAGCTTGTGCTTTCCCTGGTGTCAAGAGAGCTTTTCTCTCTTCGAGCTTGAACATACATTATTAGCTGTCATTTGAATGATTAGCTGTCGTTTGAAAGGTCAAACAATTTGCTGTTTATGTATTTCCCTCACATTTACTCGAAGAAGACCTGTCCAAGCCTAACTGTTCAGACCAGACAATCCTCTGGCTCAGCTCCAGGTTGGCATTCTGCCTCCTCTCAGTGGATTGACAGGTTGTGTGTCTGTCTTCTCTTCACAGACAAACTGTCATTCCGTTGGATGCTGAACGAGTTCCCCATCTTCATCCCGTTGGATAAGCGGCGCTTCGTCTCCCAGACGACGGGGAACCTCTACATCTCCAAGGTGGAGGCCTACGACAGCGGGAACTACTCCTGCTTTGTGTCCAGCCCTTCCATCGCGAAGAGCGTCTTCTCTGAGTTCATCCCCCTGGTCCCACTGGCTGAACGTGAGTGCTTCACTTCCTGTTTTGTTTCTGCTTCAGGTACTCTGACTATTTTATCACTCGATAGTATAGGCCAGATCCATACATACATATACATAGCCAAAAGAAGAAATAATGCTTTGAACACTTAGGTGTTATATTATTATTAGCGAGGATGTTGTTTCTAACGTTGAACTGAATTTCGCTGTGGAGGCCAGAGGTGGCAGATTTCCAGCAAACTTATGCCCAGCTCCTTTAAGAGAGCCTTTTGTTTTTGTCGTTTGTTTGTTTGTTTGTGAAAGGCTTTCTGAGGTAAAAAGAAGACTGCTGCCGCTGTTTCCCTAGGGCCTGCCCAGAGACAATCAATTATTCCATGTTTATTTTGTAGTTGTGTACTCTAAGTCCCCCTCCTTGGGTTGGCAACAGTACCTACTACACACACAGCCCTTGTGGAGGATAACACACACGAGTGCGGTTCTATTTGAAGAGACTGTTGGGTGTATCAGTAATTTAGCCGTGAACACTTCAGGGGCCTCATGCTCTTTCATGCATATGCTTTATTGTGACTACATTGCCAGGCTTGGGCAGAGTAGAGTGGTGCCCTTTGGCATATTTAGTGGTGTATGTATTCATGCTGCAGGTTCATTTCATTTCATTTGAAATTCATTTCAGCTGTGTGTGTGTGTGTGTGTGTGTGTGTGTGTGTGTGTGTGTGTTTGTGTCTGTGTGTGTGCGTGTGTGTGTGTGTGTGTGTGTGTGTGTGTGTGTGTGTGTGTGTGTGTGTGTGTGTGTGTGTGCGTGCGTGCGTGTGTGTGTGTGTGTGTGTGTGTGTGTGTGTGTGTGCGTGTGTGTGTGTGCACAGTATGTGTGTTTGAACTGTATGTGAGACCGAGAGAGAGAGATTCATCATATCTAACCTGCCCTACCTAGAACTTTTGTACTATGACTATGGGATGGTTATGTCAAATGACAATAGCCTATAGCCCTGTTGTCATGGTGAGGTTATTCAACGTTTCATTGTGGGAGGATGTCAGTGAAGGCCTAGGTGTAAAATACACGGCCTGCCACTGGTGTCGACCAATTGCCTCCAACTAAATGCATCATCTGTATCACAGATGATCACAGATCACATGTTATTTCCTGCTGCTGTTCCATCTTCTCCTCCAGGCCCTATGAGGAAGTACCCAGCTGACATCAAAGTCAAGTTCCAAGACACCTACGCCCTGATGGGACAGGATATCACCCTTGAGTGCTTTGCACTCGGAAAGTAAGTCTGGACATGGCCAATGCATTGCTAAATATAGATTTTAAAGTACAGTATGCACATTTCATGCATAAAACGATAAAGATAACCTATATCAGAGAATCGCTACTAAGTGGGCCTGTATTTTAGAGAAATATACAAAATATGTATTGTTATGCCGCTATAGCTATTCACATGAACAGGCTTTGACAAGATAACTAAGCTCCTCCTCCTCTCCTGTCTCTCTACAGCCCGATCCCTCAGATTCGCTGGAGGAAGCTGGACGGAGAGTTGCCAGACAATCACAAGGTCAGCATGGCGGGGGCCCATCTCAACTTGTACCATGTTCAGTATGAGGACGAGGGCATCTACGAGTGTGAAGCCCTCAACTCTAAAGGAAAGGACTGGCACAGGGCCCGCATTTCTGTGGAAGGTACTGCACTATTAATCACTATATTATATATAACTGCATTCTTACCATGTTATTAAGCAATGTTGGACTACAGTCCCACATTCTGCCTATTTTCCTATTTTGTAGCTCTTTGTCTTGTTGTGGATGGTTCAATCCAACATCCCTCCCTCAAACATGCTGTTTAGTAAACTCGTTCTCTCCATGTCCAGCCTTCCCAGAGTGGCAAGAGTCCATCAACAGCACAGAGCAGGACATCGGCGGTGAATACACCATGTCCTGTCTGACCAGCGGCAAGCCCAAGCCCCACGTCCGCTGGCTGAAGAACGGCTATGCGGTAAGAGAAACTTCTCATTATGCTCAGGTACACTGACCAAAAAAAAGAGGGTTCTTTGGCTTCTTTCTGTAGGAGAACCGCTTGAGGAACCAATTTTGGTTCCATGTCGAACCCCTTTCTACGGAGGGTTCTACATGACACCGAAAAGGGGTCCTTGAAAAGATTCTCCTACACAGGGACAAGCCAAAGAACCCTTGTTGGCTCTAATGAAAAAAAAACAATTTCTAATAGTACAGGTCCCTGGATAACACCCCCCACGTCTCTCCTTCTGCCAAGGCCAGCGTCAGGGTGGCACAATTGTGACAGCCCGCTGGCACAGGCGCTCCCAGTCTGCACACAGGCCACACTGTCAGGGAAAAGTACCTCTTGTTTCTGAGAATGTGCCAGCGTTTGGTTGCATAAGTGCCATAGTAACTGTCACCAACCACACGTACTGAAAACCCCAGAGAGAAGGCACTAGCAGCATGGAAATGCGTTGGGGGGGGCGGGGTGGGGGTGGGTTGATGTAGCATGCTGCTTGATACATCATAAGTTATTAATGAAGTACAGAACAGAGACAGATCTATTCAAATAAACTGTTGAGGGATGTCAATGCGGATATAAGAGAAACCTCAGCTGTCATTGAAATGTTCAGAATCTCCACATGTCTCCACCTCTTCATTTCTTTATAAGACCGCTGAGTCTATTTGTCTTGTTTATTTAGAGTAACAAATCACAGAGAATAATGTGTGTTATAAGTGTTATACCTCCCATATGAGTCTGGTGGTTTGAATCTCCTTCATCTCCGATTATATTCTAGAATGTATCTGCACAACTTGCACAGATTAAGCAATGGGTTTCCAACCGATCAGGTTCGCCAATATAGAAAACCCACATTTTATCATCCTATTTTTAATAACACATTTAAACTGTGGGATGACAGGGGGATAAGGGAAATTTAGAATCTTTTTCATAATGGAGATTTTTCAATCTTTCAATCAATAACAGATAATATGGCATTCCCCTACTCATTTATTTAGATTTGTACAACGATTTGTACAAAGTAGATTTTATATGGTACAACTTAAATAAGTCTTAAATCTCTGGTCGAGCCCATGCCTTCTACAATTGATGTATTACTTAATATGAACAACAAATAAGGTACAGTATTACTGAAATATTTTGCTGTGAACATGTATTACACATTTTCTGTTTATGTCTCCTTGGCACTAATAAGATCATGGAACAAGTATTATGTGAAAAGATATATCAACATGGCCTTAATAGCAGCAAGAAAATGTAGAGCAATAAACTGGAAAACAAACAACACTCCTACACTATCTTTTTGGTAAATAAAATAAAATGCATATTTATTTATTATATACCATTATTATAGGGAATAATTATTGTTTTTATTGGTATTTGTATTTTTTCTATTGATATACGCCTGAATCTGTTTGTCCCTGTGCTTATTTGTACCATTTGTATGTTTTTGTTTTGTTTTGTTTGTTTTTGTTTTTGTTTTGTTTTGGTCTAGTTGGTTGGTTTGGTTTTGGGCCAATTGCAACCAAACAGTCTGTCTTGCTGACTAGCTGAGTCCTTACATCTGGTCAGTTAATCCAGGGAGGCAGGAGATCATGGGTAGAACAGATGATGACCATCACCCGCAACCAAAAAGCCACCTAAATTTAGCTGAGGAACAGCTAGTCTGATATACTGTATATATGTTCAAGTGTAAGTTTGCTTTCAGAACAGATGCCTGGAGCTATATACAGTACAGTCGTTGATGAAGTTCATACTATCTCTGATAGTAAAAGAGTCCATGCTGTAATCATATCTCACTTATGAAATAATGTGACCATTGAATCCGAATACTACACGAGCAAAATGAGGAGCAACAATGCAATATTATTATATTCATATTGAAATTCAGAAGGATGTTATTGTAACACAGCGCTTCTTTTTCCACAGTATGACAAGAATGAGTTGAAGTTCAGCAGTCTGACATTTGACGACTCTGGGATGTACCAGTGCATAGCAGAAAACCGCCATGGTATCATCTACGCCAACGCAGAGCTGCGTGTGATTGGTGAGTCAAAGTGCTGAGTCCACATGTCTAGCTTTGGCCCACACATGAAAGTTCTCGAAAACTAGCTGACTAATTGCAACTGATTGAAACAAGAATTTGTCCGTTTTAATGAATAGTAACTTTGCAATATAGTATTTTAAGACCCCCTAAAATAGGAGGCCATGTTCTTTCAGCAGTGGCATGATCAAAATGATAAAAATGAATGCCCAATCAAAGTTTTAAGTATTGAAGCACAAAGAGTAATACTGTTATGATGAATAAACCATCCATCTTCGCCTTCACCAGCCTGCATCCCGACGTTTGAACATAACCCTGTGAAGAGGGTTCTGGGGGCGAAGAACAGCCGCGTGGTGATTGAGTGTCGACCGAAGGCAGCACCCAAGGCCTCCTTCGCTTGGAGCAAAGGCACTGAACTGCTCTTTAACTCCTCCAGGTCAGTCAGCACACAGTTGGGTCTGGGTTTATAACCCCTCTGACGGATCAGTTGTATTTGTGTTTTGAGGCCCCCAAAACATTGGGTTTGTAGTCCTGTTAGTAGTTAGACACTTTTAGGTCAGGTAGATGGTTGGGTGTGTTTCTTTCGGAGTTCCCCTTAAGTTAGCATTGTGTTTGACTACTACCGTCTCCTCTGTACTGATGTAACTAAGGCCTTGAGCAGGCAGGGTACTGGACCGTGCAGATCTTTTTTGGTTTGCCAGTGAGTGCTGTGCTGTGCTCTGCTCCCCGTCACAAGCTGACAGTAAGCCTACTCTAAAGCTCATCAGGCAGGACAGCCTCTCGCAGAGTAAGCCCCTGCCCTCTGCTCCTCAGTGACAAAACAACACTAATCTGTTCATGCAAAAGACCCCCGCTCACAACAGGGGAGGCGGCAGAGCAGAGGAGCAGCAGCGAGCTGCCCAAACCTCTAAAGCATCTGCCCCTTCAAACTCACTATGGTTAGCTGTTTGAGGGGAAAAACGACATGAGATGGGATGATTTCTGAAATGATAATCATACTGATCATACTGTTTTAGTAGAGTTTTGAATCAGAGTACTGAATGTTTACTATTTTTGTACTATTTCTTTTTTTATATCTGCTCCAAATTAAAAGGATGGTTCAACCTGTTTAGGTAAAATATCATCTACCCGGAATTGTCCTCATAGGCCAGTAGTTAAAGCTTCTCCGGTTGTCCGTTCTCCACTTTGCTACAGCAGCACCGGCTAGGCAGGATTCCAACACTGCAAAATGAAAAAAAAGTGATTTATATTATTCGCAACCGGTATTGGAAGGACCCTAAGAAGCTGCCTTAATCTGCTGGTCAATCATGTCACCATTCAGTTCAATGGGGGTTACTTGAACTCCCGATGGCTGATCTTTCCTCCATGGAGTGTCTTGCCTTCAAATGTAAACCTCCATACTCCATGACAGTGCTTCTCATATACCGCCCCCCCCAGCCCCCCTGAGATACATGACCTATTTACTTCACTCTGCACCATGTCAACCAACATTGTCATTATTGGTGATCTAAATATCCATGCTGACAACCCCTCCTGTCGTTTTGCAGCAGAGTTCCTGAGTCTGCTTGAGTGTCTTGGTCAGCAGCATCATGTTGAGGTTCCTTCCCTTGATCTGGTCATCACTGACTCAGACTCCATCCAGAGTCTAGAGGTCTATGATCTGGGTGTGTCCGACCACAAGGTGGTCTCAAGGGCCTTGACATTTCTGCTGCCCCCTACTAGCCCTAAGCGTGAAATGTCTTTCCGGAACTGGAAAAGCATTGACCCAGCCACCATGACAACAGATCTCCAACGCATTACCTGCCCAGCAGGTGGTGAGGATGTTCATGTTTGTAACTACTACTGTATGATTTCCCACCGTTTTTTGGCTATACCCTTTTGAGTTCCATGTAGAACCATTATGGGTCCTCTGATGTGGAACACGAAAGGGTTCCTTAAAGGGTTCTCCTACATGGTCAGCCAAAGAACCCTTTCAGGTTCTATACAACATGTATAACAAGTGAATGTAGCCAATTCAATTTAAATAATTCAGTCATACCGATTTGATCATTTTTTCTTTTTCTTTTTCTTGATCGTTTTTCCATAATGTTTGACATGAAGTCAAAGCCTTTGCTTATCCCTATTTTTATGTTGGAAGATGGTTGAGAAATGTGTTTCTAACTTAAGAATTTCACATTTTGGTCCTCATGTGTCCTTTTACACGGATCTTCCCATGACTCTCATACTTTCGTTACCTTCAGAATCTTCATCTGGGAAGACGGGAGTCTGGAGATCTTGAACGTGACCAGGTCAGACGAGGGGAAGTACACGTGCTTTGTGGAGAATGACAGGGGCAAGGCCAACAGCACGGGCTCCCTGTCCATCACAGGCAAGCTGTCATCATTACTCACTATTGTATACACACACACACACACACACACAAACACACACACACACACACACAAACACGCATGCACACACACACACACACACACACACACACACACACGCACGCACGCACGCACGCACGCACACACACACACACACACACACACACACACACACACACACACACACACACACACACACACACACACACACACACACAGAAATATGGCCTTCAGCAGTCACTTATGATTGAGTGATGGTTCTCTCAGTGGCCACCACAGGGCTCCTGCTGTTAGTCACTCACAATGCAAGGTCAGCAACAACAACAACAACAACAACAACAACAACAACAACAACAAAGTCAACAACAGCAAACTTATCACGAGAAAGTCATTGTCTTCATTTTCACCCTTTCTGAATGACAATTCGATTCTTTTGTAAGATATACAGTTATGAGGATGAGTCATTTATTAATTAAATCTTTAATGCTCTTGGAATGTCACAATGTTTGTCAATCGTTCTAGTTTGTCATCATACAAAACATGACATGGTCGTTTTTTGGGAGGATGCACTGAATGTATTGTAGCTCCTTTGCCATGTTCAATGCCTTATCCTTCACTGCCCTCTGCTGGTCAAATATCTAACTGCGACTCAACTCCACCCTTTTCACACCTGTACACACACGTCACACAGTGTCCTTTTGTTCGTTCCAAACTCTCTCACTCAAATGAACTGCATTATATTTTGCCCATACTCTACATGAGTGGAGAATTATATTTGACACACATTTGACACAAATTTCTCCCCTTTTCCATAACTCTCCTAGAGGCCACCAAGATCACCTTGGCTCCTTCCAACGCTGATGTGACCGTGGGGGAGAGTGTCCGCATGCAGTGTGCCGCGTCACATGACTCCTCCTTGGACATCAGTTTCGTGTGGGCCCTGGACAGCCGCACCATCGACTTTGACCGAGAGAGCGAGCACTACCAACGCAACCCGGTGAGAAAGGGTTTTAATGGCAAACTAACCAGGAATAACCAGGGACCTGAGTTTTTCCTGCTCATGTCATGTGTTCAGTAAAAACGACTTATTATGTGTAACCATCAGAAGAGTCCCTGAAATGAAAGCTTTTTAAAATTGTTTTTTATAACTCTGTATACCCACTTACCATCAGTTTCTATATGACCATAGACTGCTGCTGCTGGTACACAGTATATCAGTTTAACTGCCATTTCATCATCAACATCATTATGTTATATTAGCAATGACCTGACCCACTCTCTCTCAGTGTAACCCTAGCCTAGCTGTAAACAGTGGCTAACATTTCTCATATGCCAGTCCACAGGCTGGACTACCTTCATATAATAATTATTATTATTAATTTATATAATTTTTTTCTGAGTGGGGCAGTTCCACTCATATTTTTCATTTTATTTGACAGATACAGTGAAGATTTAGACAGGAAAGATGGGTGAGAGAGAGAGGAGGGATGACATAGCAGGATATGTCCCCGGTCAGATTCGAACCGGGGACCCTGCGGTTACATGGTCGATGCTTAACCCGCTACGCCACCTAAGCGCCCCATAATTATTATTATTAATGAACTCAGCACACGGTAAAAGTTATTTTCCCTCTCATAAAATGACAATATGGCCCAATTGATGTTATTATACTTTACGTTTATGTACTGAGGCACTGGTAGCAGCAAAGAGAGGCTCCTGCACACTGCCTCTGCTTGCAAGAGTAATAGGTTTTAATAGGTGAAACGTTTTAGTCAGAGGCCTTTGTCAGGGACAGTGTGCGGAAGCGTCTTTTCTCGACTCCCAGTCGAATTCATGTGGCACCAGAATAGCATGACTCACACTTCTTTAAAATTGTCAATGGGAAGATGTAACAGACCGAGATTTGACCTTGGTGTATTTCATGCTTGTGAGTGTGCCGTCGCACATAGCAAACAGTGTGCCAGATCTTCTGGGCAAGGTTTCTACTGTAAGCTCCGTGGCTAAAGCTCCCTGTAGTTTTTTCCTGATTGGATATTTAAGATTGACATCTCTGTACCCCTCTACACGTGCAGTGTTGGTTTATAAGCGCCCTATTTTTTTCTATGGAGGCATACTGTAACTGTAGTATGAACAAAAGGCCCCTCCGGTGTAGAAGTGAAGTACAGTGTAGTGTAGTGTAGTGTGAGGGAGGCAGTGAATACAGTAAACGCCTTCACTGACTCAATGAAGAGGTTGTGTGTGTTGTCTTGTGTCCTGTTGTCTTCTTCAGAAGGGAGACTCGAGTGGAGAGCTGCTGATTAAGAAAACTCAGCTGAATCACGCCGGACGCTACACCTGCACCGCCCAGACCCCCGTGGACAACGTCTCCGCGTCAGCCGACCTAGTAGTCAGAGGTGAGACACACACACACACACACACACGCACACGCACACACGCGCACGCACACACACACACACACACACTCACTTGGTAAGAGAGGGAGCTGCGAGGTAGACAGAAAGTGGGAGATGATTGATAGTTTTTCTCACCTTCTCCTAGTCAACCCTATAGTTTGTCTCTATTAATGTCTCCATGTTAGTTCAGTGAATAGAATGACTAATTCACTACCTATGTCTATGACGTAATGAGACTTGCCCTTGAAAAACAACGAAAAATTACAACCGAAAAAAGAACAGCCTGAAAGTTCTCTAGCCTGAATAGAGCTACTATAAATAAAACTGTTAACATGAGAGCTGTGGAGGGCTTTCGCCAGATTTTTCTTTTCTTTTTTTTACATTTTCCTTCAGTGGCTGGCCATGAATATACAGCACAAAGAGTGTGTGTGTGTGTGTGTGTGTGTGTGTGTGTGTGTGTGTGTGTGTGTGTGTGTGTGTGTGTGTGTGCGTGAATCAGAGTTACCAGACTGTGGCCCTTTTCGCTAGCTAATCTGTCAACCACTGTAGGAGGAAACGTCTTAAGTCTGGAGCCAAGCTAGCCACAGGAGATGGCACAGAGGAAGCACATGTCACGCAGCGTCAAACTAAGGCATATTTCAACACAGAACACTAGCTACCTGTATCTACTGCTAGCGTCGCCAGGGAAGGAGAAACATAGGTTTTCTCTGAAGCCTGCTGGGGAACGGTCTGGTGTTACAATAACAGACAAGAAAGTAAATTCTTGGTCATGGTTTAGAGGGGTAGTAGACTGAGTGTTTATCATACACTGACATGTCGTTGTTTATACTCATATGGAAATCTTTCTGATTTAGTTAAAAACATAGTCCAAGGCTGGGACACCCAAGGGATTTGATTGCAACCCCTGTAGTTATGGTCCTCATTTCTGAGCTGTCAATCGTATCAACGACTTCTGCAACCTGCATCTCTCTATTACTGAAACTATGCAAGTAACTAAGGAAATGGAAAAACTGTGCCCGGCTACATCCAGGGAAAGTTATTGTTGGCGACAGACAACATGGACGTTTACTTGAGTAATACCAGATTTTTCTCAATAACACGATGACACGGTTCTCTGACTTTGACATGCCAGTTGTGAATATGTGAATATCATGCCAGTTGTGAATATGAAACAGGACCAGGTGTGTTGCAGTGCCATTGGTCAGATTCTTCAGTGTCAGGCAATCTGTAAAGCAAACACCATCACATTCAGTTCAGAAATGTACATATTTTGCAATTCCATGACGAGTCAAAAAGAATAATGCTATGAGACCAGATTAGTTCTTGACGTGTGAACTTGAACTTTAGAGTACGATGACAAAATGTATAATGATCCATTGATATCTTCACCCAACTGTCTGTTGGTATGTGATGACTAAGGAAGCTGGGGCTACCTTATGACCTCATTAGAGTTACTGTTAATCAGGCATTTAGCGCTGTCACAAGACACCGCTTGTTTTTCGACATCCTCGGTGGCAAACATTCTCACTCTCCACTTCTTGATCAGTTAAAAAGCTTGCATTCAAGTCCTCCTCAAGGCCCTAAGCACAAACGCAATGTTTAGTGGACAAAAGGGCTGTTGAGAACTGGCTAAGAGCAGACACCAGTAATCCGGTTTGCGGTGATCCTCGTCGTGCCCTGGGTGTGCTTTTAAAGCAGGTGCTGATAGATGGCCAGGTGAATGAGCCAAGGGGCTGAGTATGACGTTTCCCTGAGTGAAATGAAAACAGAGACCCCACAGGCGCCCCTAATGGCCTGCAAACTGCCAACTGTCACAGGAGCAGAGAGAGAGATGAAAGACATGCGTTTATCAAAGCTGATGAGGGAGCTGATATCAGCTGGGTGAAATACTAGTACGGGAACACATCTGTATATCCTCATTACCACTGCTCTTTGGTAAGGAGAAGAGCTGTTATATGTGCTGTTAGCAGAGTACTGTTGTAATAGGCTATTGCAGTAGACTATCGTGCTATTGTTGAGATTACACTGGCCGTTTTCAATTGCGTAAAAATCTAAATGTATTTGGATTGGATTTGTATGTGTTGTAGAACTATCATAATTATTTTCTTCTGCTTGCCATTCAGAAAATCTATCCTGGACCTGAAGCTTACTGTATCTCTCTACACAGACCCTTCACAGTATCATGACAGAAAGGGATTAAAACCCTGCTCTAGCTATTCTCACCCATGCATTAGAAGCAATACAACCAGGAAGCGTCGGCACAACAATACAACAACCCTGAAACGTTGTATAAAAAGATGTCTTAATAATACAGTATGTTGAAGTGCAACGACTCAGAGTGGGAGAGCGGAGGGAAAGCTTGTAAGGGTCGCCCGAGTCTGACTGCTTAATCGTCTTAGTTCTTCGGCTGGGTTCCGCGACAGACATGAAAGAGTAAATCCTGCTTGATTTCTGGGGCTGTCTGAGGCTTTTCGGGCCGGAGAGCTAACCTAAACAGTCTGGGATTTCTATTAGACCGTCGTTCTACTCCTCTAGAGGAAGCAGGGAGGGCAGAGCCACCGAGAAAAAACATGGATTAAAAAAACTCTCTCCCGAGGCTCATTTAATGTACGTCAATGGCCCTCATAAACCCTAATGTCTTAATCATTCTGCCTGGAGTAAGGGAACTTCAGTGGAAATGCACAGTTCTTATTTGCTGTTTGATGATGTGTTTTATGATATGTTGTTTGATATGCATCAAACCGCTGTCAGCGTTCAGAGCGGGGGGTTGAGGTAGAAAGTAGGAAGAGTACACGGAATCAAGCAGTAGGCGTAACCGTTTTATAATATAATGATGTCCTCCTCACTCACTGCATGTTTTTTGTTGACCACCAATGTTTCGTTCTGCTCCTTCCTCCCCACCCACACCCCCTATTCCTCCCCCTCCTCCCCCCTCTTGCTCCTTCAGGTCCCCCCGGCCCCCCAGGTGGGGTGCGTGTGGAGGAGGTCAAGGCCAAGAGTGTGAGGCTGGTCTGGAGCAGAGGCTCAGACAACCACAGCCCCATTTCTAAATACACCATCCAGTGCAGAGACTCCTTCTCCCAGGACGACTGGAGGGACGCTACCACATGTGAGTCCACACAGACTGCTCAAATAAACAGACTGCGCAGTACCATATGCTACGCTGGCAATCATAGGTGCCACTATGACTGTCTCAGAACAAGAAAGGGTGGATTCATTAAAGCATCGGAGAGAGACAGCCGACTCACTGAGAGCTCCTCAGATGTGTCTCTTTAAGTACATTTTGTGATCTTTGTACCTTGCTCTTAGGCAGCACACGTAGGGTATGTTCTAATTAGTGGGCTTGCTTCAGAAGCAAGTTCAAAGATTGTTCTTCCTCATACTTCTTCTTTTTCTGCCAAATTTTTTTCCACTGCTACTCCTCCAACAACTTGTTAAGCTATTCACACCAATCAACCAACTTTAAAACGTGCAGAGACGTCGAGCTTGCGTTGCTTGTATTAAACTTTCGGAAACTCATTATACTTTTGAAAATATTCAATCTTTAAATGCCCAGACATTTAATTGCCCAGAAAAAAAGTTTTTATACAATTTGAGCTGTACTTGAATTTGCCTGAAATCCTATGTTCATTTGCTCTGAATGGGAATCTGGAATTTCAAAATATATCACCTTTTTTATCTTTTAAGCTTGACACCTCAATCCTACTTTGAAGTGTGTCCAATTCAAAACAGTCCAATTCAACTTTAAACGTTATCCACTGCCATAATTAGACTTTTAGCAAGCCCACAAAGTTATTCTGGAACTTATTAAGTACATACGGAATTCTCGTAGTTGATAGAGATGTTTGGATGTGTCCACATAGTATTAGCCATAGTATTCATGGCTAATTCTGCCATTGGAACAACATTATATTATGTTTTCTTTCTTTGAAATTGTAGATAAGACTAGATGATCACATCTCCAATACATGTCTCTCTCTCTCTCTCTCTCTCTCTCTCTCTCTCTCTCTCTCTCTCTCTCTCTCTCTCTCTTTCGTAGCCCCTGCAGATGTGGAGGGCAACGCAGAGACGGCCACCGTGGTGGATCTATTCCCCTGGACAGAGTACGAGTTCAGTGTCATTGCTACGAACACCCTGGGGACAGGCGCCCCCAGTAGCCCCTCCCCCAAAGTCACCACACTGGATGCAAGTAAGCATGGAGCCTATCTGGGATGGAGAGGCCTCCGTAGTGGGACTCGTCTCTCTGTTCTCACTCATATTTATTACGTCTCTTCAGTAGTACTGTTCTATAAATAACTGATATGTGTGAGTCAGACAATTTATAAATCAGTCAGCAGAGATTCTGCGATACACTATTACCTACAGCAGTGGCGTGGTTGGTTCACAACTCACATACAGTATGCACAACTTGGACCTCAAGTCCATGCTTTGAACAAACCTACCGTATGCAAGATTGAAATTGAATTGAAATCACAGACCCTAACCTCTTCTTAAAACAATACTTTATGCCAGAGCATATTTGTTCGACAGTTGAGATGATCCGATTATAAGAATAGCAAGTGAAAGAGTGTTCCCCATCCTGGCATGAACAGGAAGTTGTTACCCTTGGCATTCCTAATGGACATTGATATTGTATTTGCAGAGGCAATGCTGTTTCAGTAGTTGTGCCAGGGCCAGGGTATGGTATATGTGGTTTGGCATTGTTTGTGTGGACACACAGCATGTGAACTCAGAGGTCAGCGTTTTCTGTCTCGTTGTAGTTCCTGTGGTGGCGCCCTCGGACATCGGTGGGGGCGGAGGAACCAGCAGGGAGCTGACCATCACGTGGACGGTAGGTCTGACCCGTCTTTTTATTTTTGTCCCTGGGTGAACTGGGCACAAACTCAGCTGTTCTTCAATCCGACTACAGGCACAAGGGAGATTTAGCGATTTAGCACATAATGAAATGCTGCTCTTGATTTAAATTCAAAAACCATAAAAACACATGCAAAAGGGTTTACGTTTCCCTACCAATGTGCTTCAGTCCTCCTTGTAAGACAATGCAGTGCAGTAGTCAGGTATGTTCCTAAAAAATTACATCAATAACACTTGATGTATAAAGTCTGTCAATTAGAAGTGTTTTTGTCTATGTACTGTAGTTAATCTATTCGATTAAGACCAACAACACAATCACCGGTGTAACACTCTGATAGGTTTTAAACATTAGCCTAGCCTCCATTTATACGCTGCCACTATGACAAATACTCAAAGCACTCATTGGCAAATTGCCTTTGTTTGGTGGAAGCTTGGCTACATCAATCCCAGAGCAGCTGGTGGGTGAGGCTAGTGTTTAGAGGTTAGCAGTGCCTGACGCACTTGTCTCTGGCCTGGACATATGGCATCAGTCGGCCACAGCCAAAGTAGGACATAATAAGACATTGGGAAACTGCAATAATAACTGTCCAATAATAAGGTGTCATAATAACTATAACTGTCTGGGTCCCAGTTGTCATGGTAAGTTGTCATGGTAACTAACTATACAATAAATTACTTTATTTGTTTATTATTACTTACTTTACTTATTTGACTTCACTCTATTATTGCGATTTTGTATATTGATGCTGCGATGCCAATGCAGAGGAACCTAAGCCAAAGAACTTGTGTACTTGTACATTGGGCTGTAATAAAAGCAATTCTGATTCAAATAGGACCTAACTTGCTAAAAAAAAACTGCCCAAATTCTGAGCCTTTCTGTTCAATGGATTGGTCAACTGTGTTTGTGGTCGCCTCCAGCCCGTGCAGCCGCAGTACTATTACGGGCAGAACTTTGGCTACATCATCGCCTTCAAGCCCCATGATGACTTTGAGTGGAGGAAGGTGACGGTGTCTGACCCGGAGGCCAGGCGCTACATCCACAAGGACTCCTCCATCCCCCCCTCCACGGAGTTCCAGGTCAAGATCAAGGCCTTCAACAATAGAGGAGAGGGACCCTACAGCCTCATGGCTGTCATCTACTCAGCACAGGATGGTAAGCAAGCAGCCTGAGCCCACACTCCTGGTGGAAGTAGCCCTCGTAGACAGATCTAGAATCAGCTTACCCTCCACCAAGCCCTTATCTTAATCCTTTAATCGAAGAAAAAGCGTAACGATTACCTCACATCAGTATTCTGGAGCCACTTAGTCCCACCGCATGAATAGTACAACAACTATTTTAGGACGCCACACCCTAACTCAGCTATTTCCATCTGTCAGTGTCGGTGTCAATGACTTATCATCAACACAGCCCTCTTACAGAACTGGGATACACTTTAATACTTAATACTCCCATTTATGAATGTGAGGAATTTTAATACCCCTTGAATATGAACCCGTCCTCCCCTCCCTTCCTCTCCTCTCCATTCCCAGCCTTCAGCACTGGGATTATCGTGATCCATGTAGCATGAACCAGAAAGCTGATAATTCGCCTAAGGATGCAAAGCATTTAGCCCACTTATTAACTTCCACTGACAGACAATCAAGATAACCACGGGGCAACCAGACTCTCTGAGGTTACGGAGATGCTCGGTTGCCTTGGTAACGTTCTTTGGGAGCGCTCTTTGGGGGCTGGGTTTTTGTGTGTGTGTGTGCGTGTGGTGTTTGAGCAGAGTCACGTTAATCTTCGTGTGATGGCTTAATGGTGGCGTGCCATCATTACACCCCTGGTGTGTGTGCCACAGCTACTCGTGAAAAGTGTTTGTTAGAAAGAGGAAACATTTTGGCACAGAATTGTCACTTATTCCCTGCCTTGATTAATGCATCTTACAGTAACTGATAACTAAACTAACTGCTTTAACCACAGATGCATTAGTAGGGTCAAAGTGTTCACATATGAAGTCATGAACAGGAGTAAGGTGCAATATAGTATATTCATATAGTAACTTTCCTTTAAAAAACTATTTTGACCTCAGATCAATTGTAGTTATCTGCAATCATGTGACACATTCTAATGCTTTGGTCCTCACGTCGGGATCCGATGTAATGATCTGACTTTTCTTTCGAAAAATGTGAATACATTTCCGCGTTGTTGAAAATCAATGACACATCGCTAGTCAACTAACACAGCTTGTTTTGTGAGCCTGCTAACAATGTAAAGTAGTGTTATAGTTAACTAGGTAGCAGTGGGGATTACTCACCGAATCCATTGCCTTGCAGTATTTTGGCTTGACTAGCGAGTTTGTGTTGTGATTCTCAACAACGTTGAAACGTCGTTTCCTCTCTGTCTTTCTCACCAGTGCCCTCTGAAGCCCCTAGTAGTGTAGAGGCCAGGGCCCTGTCTGCCACTGAAGCCATCGTGTGGTGGCTCCCTGTTCTCCAGCATACTGTGGAAGGTTACCAGGTCAGTACTGTACTATACTGTATGTCTATGACGGAGGGGTAACATGATTTTACAAAGGATAGGTACTCAAGGATAGGACTGCAACACATGCCCTTACCTACAATCATTTACTTATGTCATTTCAAACGTAACATTTTGGGCACTTTCAGAGATTGAGGTGTCAATGTTGCCTCCTCCTCTGCAGGTGAAGTACTGGAGGAAGTCGGAGGACAGCGAGGCGTCTGCCCATAGGGTGGTGGTGTCCAGTAGGGAGAACCAAACCAGACTGGAGGGCATGAAGCCTTACTCTCACTACCTCATCGAGGTCCGGGCCTACAATGCTGCCGGATATGGCCCCCCCTGTCAACATTTCCAGATCTACACCAAGAAAGCCCGTACGTTCGTCACCCTCGGTTTAATGGTCTCCGGTGTATCTTGCACTTTGATTTACTCTGACTTACTCTGAAGCGTAGAGAAACCATGTGACACTGGTTGTGGGAATCTCATGATCTTTGGTTCTCTCCTGTTTTTGTTTTCATCAGCTCCAAGCAGGCCCCCCAAAATAATCAGTCAAAAGTTGAAAGGTACATCAGTGAATATTGCCTGGGAACATGTCGAACCCTTGGCCAATGAGTCAACGATAGATGGTTACAAGGTGGGTACAGTCTTACAGGCTTCTAAAACCTTGTAGTACTAGCTCCTTAACAGGCTGACATGTCTAGCATAACTACCTCTATAAAGCTCTAATGTCATGTTGTATGTATGTGTGTGTGTGTGTGTGTGTGTGTGTGTGTGTGTGTGTGTGAGTGTGTATGTGTGTGTGTGTGTGTGTGTGTGTGTGTGTAGGTCCTGTACAGACAGGCAGGCCACTCCACAGGGATTTTGTACACAACTGGTAGGCGGTCTATAGACCTCCCGATGCCCAAGGACGGGGAGTATGTTGTGGAGGTCCGCGCACACAGCGAGGGAGGGGACGGGGCGGTGGCACAAGTACGGATCTCAGGTAGGTGACACATCCACCAAGCTGCACTGATTGGCCTATTTCATTATGTATAGTATTCTGTATGCATACTGTAGTCTATTCCACTGTGTGTTTCTGTTTCTGTGTGACTGATTCTCAACAAGCCACAGATTGGATCTGTGTAGAGGCAGTTTTTTCGGCACATTCAATTTAGAGACCGACGACATGTAAATCAGTGGCTGATGCTAAATGATTTTTTTTTACGGAGAGAAAAAAAATCGAGACAATATTCTCCTCAAGTCCATGCACCCTACATTCACGTCGACTTGTTTTTATGTCAATGCCCCACTAATAGAAACCCCATTTCGGGGGAGCCAGTCACCATTCAAAAACGCACGGGCACTGGGGGTGACATTGTGTATTGCTTATTCCCAGTCTGTCATCTCAGTTTCAAAGATGGCAGTAGTAGAGTCATTTGTCACTGTCAGGGGGCCCCTGGGCCAGGGGGCTGTAACTGACGTTTTTATATCTTATATATTAGAGGAATAAGATGGAGGGGGAGTCTATCAGTCCATGACTAAAGCCTTATGATGGCCCACTGGCTTCATCCCTCTGACCGAGCGGCGGTTGAGGCTGGCTGGGTAGAGGGGCTCTAAGTCTCTGTAATTGATCTTGATGAGAGGAGGAAGCCCCCCTGGTATCTGTTATCGTTGCACCCAGGCCCACACCTGACAGCTTGATTTCATGGACCCTGGGAATCTGAACTGCGGGGGGATTTAAAACGCCGGGCTTTGCTTTGACAAACGGGAGGCATTTAAGGTGATCGCCACACGGTTACAGCCCCTGGATGGGATGGGATATCTCTCTCCCACCACCCAATATGGGATTCACTTCTAAAGCATTTAGTGTGCTTCACTCAAACTGTATTATTTGGGGGTTTCGCTTAATCTATCGCACCACCTCCTTCAAACAGCAACCGTTGTGTGTTATATCGACAGAATGGTTCATTGTTCATTGTACAGTTGTCTTTGTTATCTATATACTATCAGTACTCCCTTCATCATGGTGCAGAAAGTCCATTATAACATCACATAAAATTGCCTTATTTTGTGTCTGCCCCAGGTGGAGCCATCATGGCCGTCCAGTCGCTCAGCCTGGCCACCCTGCTCCTGGTGGTGTTCTCCTGCCTGGGCCTCTGAATGTAGCAGAGTCTTTATCCGTCTTCACCCCCAGTGAAGGAGACTCTGTAAGGTCGAAGCCTATAAAGACTCTTTCCACAGTCTTTGGTTTCACCCCACGGGCCAAAGGCCATATTCCCCTTCTATGGAATATGTTTGTGGTCAAAAAGACACAGTACAGAATTTGGAAAAGGACAAAGACCATCCAGGATATCCCTTATTTAATACATACTACGATAATATCTTCGGAGGAGCGTCGAAAGGAGTTCTTTTAACTTTTTCAATATGCCTTATAATATAAACGGTTACACTTATCTTTCACAATTCAGTGACTTGTTCTAAATGGGAGAGGTATGAGTGTGTAAAAACACACGTTGGTAGGTAACTGTTTCATCATTGTGATGCAGGCCTTCCTTGTCCGTGAAGGTATATATACTGTCGCTTCAAAGTGTGTTTCATTTGATGTGCAGTATGACGTAACAGATAACCTACTCGACAACAATGCATTCCATAGTATAAGCTAAACAGGTGAACAGTTGTGAAGGATATGTGTAAGAGTTTATGACATTGTCTGTGTTTTTTCTTTCTTTGCATTTCAGTGGCTTTCCTTCTTTTTTATCCGTTTAAAAATGAAGCACACCCCACCCTTGCAGAGATACAGTCAAATCAAATCTCTACACGACATTCATCTCATCTCTATTATTGAACATCATAGCCAAAATAGCAATTTATGTCATGCTAATATAATATATGCAATAATTTGTATGGTTTTGCTATTGAATACAGGTACATACATGTATACTATTACTGCTGTAATATCTTTGTTTAAGAGAAAGATTGATTTGATCCCCAACCATGCTTAATTCCAACTCATCACATGCTCTTAATTGATAGAACACCAGTTTCCAAGTGTTTTGCATGTAGACATTGTTATTTGAAAGAGTAATTTCAATGGTTTAAAATTGACAAAAAGAGAACATCCTCAGAGTGATGATGAGTGCATTTTCAGCACATGTATCTGTGTTTGTAAAGTTGAATGTATGCATAACTGTGGAAACAAGAACGGAGCTTGACAACATAACAGACCTGCAGTTCCTAACACAAACAAGACATAAGCAGTGTGTGACGGTGGTATATCAGGTTTCCTTGTCACACACGGGACATTTAACATAACTGTGCTGTGATCATCGCTTTGCAATAACATTTTTGTCCAATGTTGTACTGTAGGAGTGGTCTGTGCCCATTGGAGCAACAAGAGGTTAACATATCCAATGATAGTGAGAGTAGATTTAGAACAAAATGCTTTTGTTTTGACTGTATCAGTAGGGCCTTAGTGGTACATGCTGGTGCTTTGTAAAGAATGTTGGCATTTTGCTCTTTTTTGATTTAATCTCTTTTTTTAATCAATGTCTTAGTCTAGGTGTCACTATTAACAGTTACACCGTGATTCTCCCACTGTTCAGTAATCGTGCAATGTCTGATACTTCAATGGTTATTTTATATTTTATAATAACACAACCTGCCTAGCTCTTATAACAGTAATCTTGTTATTGTGGATTATGTTTCATTAACTGGTGCAAGCATAAGATAAACAAACAAAATGTTCATATCTGTGAGAAGTCATCCAAAGCTCATTCATTGTTACCACAGTCCTATTTTTGCAACATTTTTTGTGTGTTTCTTTTTAACAGTTACAAGTGATCAGAGTTATATAAGCATTCTCAATTGGTGTTTTTGTTTGATTCATATTATGTCATGACCCCCCCACTGGTTCAACAGTAGAGAGGTTTATAATTTCCCCCAAGTGGAAAAAATGCTGCGTTTTTGATTGCTCCGCAAATACATGTGACTGATGCTAGCCATGGTTATACATTGTGACTATATCAACATCCACCACAAAGTGCTTTTCCCAGTTTCCCCTCATGCGACAAATCATCGAAAGAGTTGCCAAATGCATGAATGCCTTGAACTTTAATATTTGGAGGAAGCAGTCGCTATACTATACATCCTAACATGCATGACATTGATTGGAAACTAAGGGTAGGGTAAAAGCTCCATCCGTTGCAACAAATCAACTCATACAGGCAACTTCTCAAGCTCCATATGACCTGCCTTTGTGGTAATAAACATTCATTCAGCATGGGTGACATCCCTTTATGTCAGAGACAATGTAGATAAGCCTAACATGTACATTTAGCTGCTTCATTAAGCCAGTCATCTCAAGTGAAGTCTATGTAAAGGGTTACTAGAGGGAAAAAAAACTAAAACTGACTAAAGGAATCTCACTCGTTGAAGTTCAGTAATGGTCCTACGGTCTCATGTATAAGATGGTTGGGTGATGACATCACTGGTGTTGGTGCAGTGTGTTTGGCTGTTTGCAGATGTTCAGTGCTCAACTCAGTCCAAATATGCATCATGCACATGTTGAAAGGGATTAAACTGGACTCTCATTGGCTGGACTTAAAAGGAACAATAAAAGTGTAGTTAACTATTGATATGAGGTGGTTTGTCGTCTTTTTTTGTTACTGTATGCTATTGCCTTGAGTGTCTTTATGACAATAGTTCATAACCAAGTCGATTGGGTTAGGTAAGTTCACAATGTCTTTACGTATACATACCACAAAACACTTCCATTCTAAAAAGACCAAGCTCTCCTCTTTATATGTAATACTGCTCATGTGTGCCAGAAATAGTACAGAGAGAAAAAAAAGAAGCTATTTAGGAAAGCAGTTTAATTCTGGGAGATCTCTGAGTCGGGTCTTACTGTAACAGCTAAGATGTTGAGGTGGCTGGCTCTAGAACTGCTGATGTTGGGATGTACAGTAGTGGCTTTACAACTGGGTATGCATTAACCATTTACTCAATCAAAACGCAGTTCTTCCTCAGTAACACCAGAGCTCTAACATGTAAATTCAGAAATTGTACATAGCCTACCAATATTTCAACTCTTCTATCAAATGAGTGCATTGTCAATCATTTATGAATGGTATCCTTTATCAACTTCTCTCTTCACCACACATACTCTCATATGATTTGTGCACATGCACATTTTTGTCCCTCAGGAGGGGAACACAATCCATTTCCACTGCTAGAGTACAACAGATGAGAGATAATGTTCCAATCTGCTCGCCATTGTAGATAAGACTAGCCCATTTCAGATCCATCTCCCCCCAGAAACAGCTGTTTGGGTTTTGTTTCCTAGCTTGAATCCAATAATGATTTCAAAGAGAAAAAAGGATTGATGTAATTCCCCCTTTGTAAGGATTAGGTCATATGATTGGGTCAGATTTAGATTGTCAATGAGATATGGGTGCCCCTCCATACTTCCTGCTAATCAAAAGCTCTTCATTCGTTCTGCGCTGAATCGAACCAACATAGGAGGATTATGGGGAAAAAATTGTGAGATGAACAACCTTTTCCCTGAAGTAGTCTTACATCTATTGTCTTATCAGCCAGAGCCTATTCCCAGTTGACTGTGTAGTACTGACATTGTTGTGGCACCTCTTCTGAGAAAACAGATTAATTGGTCTGTCAGTATTCCATTTGGAAGGGAACAGAACTGTAGGAACTTTAATTGTGAAACAAAGTTCAATAACATGTTACCCATCATTTAGACTGACTATTCCCACAAGCAGTTTTGATGTGAACTGACAATTAACATACTGTAGAGTATGCCAATACAGTAGGGCTGTTAGTATGAATGACATTTAGGTGACAATAGACAGGTGAATATTGGAGGTGTAGTTTGTTGGGAAGCAGACCAAACACTTTGTATCCATGGTCTGGGATGTGTTTCTCTAGACAGGTGCAATTTCCCAGGGCATAACTATTGTCTGACATGTCAGACAACACAAAACACCATTTAGAGTGATGTCACCTGGTGTGTCCCAGACTGGACTAGACACAGGCAGACTCACTGAAAGCCCTGAAACGTGATTCTCTGAGAGAGATGCCTGCACTCTGTCATGCTGCGTTAGACAGCTCCACTGGGCTAGGTCATAGGGTAGAACTGTGTCTTACAATAACATGACTATTCTATGTGAGGTCCCTATAGAGATATTATATTACTCAGCTTCTGCTATAGAGAATGGGTTCTCCTAAAGACCACTTGTGCTGATTAGTCAATAACAATGTGACATGCAATGCCACATGCAGTGCTAGCCCGTGGCATCTGTTAGATACAGTACATACTGGCCTACTTCCAAAAATGTGAACATAGAGGTGGTGGGTATATTGTGTGATAACTAATATAACGGACTGTATTGTATACAGGTTACGTACGGTAGACTACAATAGTATATCTGAACAAAGTGACAATGAAGAAATGTAAAATTAGTGGGTTGAGGTTGTGGGTGACCTCTACTGGTGTGTATGTGTACATCTGTGTCTTATTTTCTATTATTAATTGGCTTTATCACCAAAGCTTCTGCAACTACGATGTTTAATAGTTAAATGTGGCTCTCGATCGAAAGAAAAAAAGAAACACTAAACTGACTTTTTCTAATCAATTCTGACTTTAATCTCAGAAATTCTGACTTTAATCTCAGAAATTCTGACTTTTTTCTCAGAAATTCTGACTTAAATCTCAGAAATTCTGACTTTTTATCTCAGAAACTCAGACTTTTTTCTCAGAAATTCTGACTTTAAACTCAGAATATAACCCCCCCCCCCCCCCCTTTCGGGAGGAAATAAAACTCAGTTCGTGGCCCTAATACTCTTCCGTAGTTCACGCATATTATTGACACATAGTTTAGAACTCAGGAAGAAAAAGAGTAACCACTTATCACTATAAAGTTTGGTAGAAGGACGTCACCTCACTTCAGGCAGGAAGCAAGTAGGCTATTCCTACCGGGACGGAAAGTTGCCTGCGCACTGGCACCACTGTTGACGGGTGCAACATTCAATACAGCAGCTGTCACCCACACCTGGCTAGACCTCGAATAACGTTTTCATAAGTTGCCAGTCTAGAAGCTGCAAACACGGTTGGTTTGGACTCGTGGGAGCGATGTGCGCTGACTGCCCAGACCCATGCACGGACGGAGAAAGCTGCGTAAAAGTTTTGAACTCGGACGAGATGGACTCGGGCACCCGAGAAAACCCACACTTGGGTGCCTGTCAAAGAGGATGCGGGCTTCTCCTGCACAGCGAGGACATTGACATTGTCGAGGGAGTTGGAAACCACTGCTGTCTAGATGCGCTCCGCACGTTGAACGATGCGCTCCAGGAGAGCAGCGCTACTGTGGAGCACGAAGCCCGCATGGAGAGGCTGAGATGGGGCAGGAGGGAGCGCTCCCTCCTGGCCCAGGTGTCGTTCCTCCAGAGCGAAGCGCAGCTCACAGCCCTGAAGTACCAGCGAAGGTTACACCAGTACATGCTGAATATCAGCAGCATAGCAGAACAGGTTATTGGATATTACAAGGTGAGGACGTGCATAAATTCACATTATAGTCAACTTTTGAAAAGTTAAAAGTGATTTATTGTCACTGTTGTGAAATCGTGACGTTTGAATGATAAGGTTCTATCTCCATTTTTTTTAATTTTTTTTACATAATCTGATCCATTAGGTGTTTATTAATGCCTGTGTGGTGTTATTTTTAAAATGTTGACATTTCTTAGTTAGTAATTCATAAAATACAAAGATTCCATCTCACAAAACATAATGGAATGTAAAAACTTTGACGCTCAATATCTCTGAACTGCCCTAAACGGAGATAGAACCTTATAATTCTAAACGGAGATAGAACCTTATCATTCTAAACGGAGATAGAACCTTATAATTCTAAGCTCACGAAATGTGTAAAAAAGATATCGCTCAGTAAAACAGATTGGCAAAGAAGTATAGTAGTGAAGGGCACCTTATGAATGAATGACCAAGTCTCCATTGTCACTGGTGTGGTGACTGGCCCAAAATGAAATGAGAAGCATTGCCAGTGCACCTGACAGTAGTTCCATCTGTTACTTTACTGATATAGTAACTTTTTATGTCTAATGCATGCAGGGTGACCTGGGAGCATCTGGAGGCTGTGTGTTCCAGGTATCTAAGCAGAGTCCAGAAGACACAGTCGACAATGTACAGGAGCATCACAGCGTGCCAGAGGTAAGACGCAAAATTATTCTGATGATTTCACGTTGCCACACAGGCCCAAGTACTATTGCATACTTTACTCCTGTTTGGTGAGCACCTTTCCTGTAGGCCAACTCAAAGTGATGATAATAATGCCATACCTGTATACATTCCTTACATGTTCATCACATTCTGTTGAATGTCAAAAAACGTGGTCATAGCCGACACTTGTACCCCTGATTCAACCCCATGGTGCACACACCAATGATGAGCCGAGGATCCGGAGGCAGAGTCGTGACATGATCACAGACAGCACGTAGGTTAAATTGATACTAAGTAGACTGACTATCGAATGTCATTCTCGTATAGCATCAGCAAAATGCGTCATATTGACAGAGGGATATATTATAATATTATATTATATATTTTGTGAATCTTACTCTGATGATATACATCGAATGTAGTGTAGACATCAGAAATGTATGTCACAATAATTAAGGGCAGCTTGTGCCAGGGGAATCATAAGAGATTGAATCCACCTGCACGGTCCGTTTTATCAACTGTTGAATGACGACACTGCAGTCATACCAAATTACTTTTCTATATTTTAAGATACAGTTATTGTTCCCCAGCCTGTTTCTATGTTGTTGTTGTTTTTTTGTGACATTCTCTTTGTCTTTTAATTTATATTGTAGCGGTGGCAGGAGTGCTGCCTTACCAGACAGCACATGGACTGGATTTACGTCATTACTCCATCTAACCTACTACATTTAATGTCGCACAGGATATTTTTATCAGAGCGCCTCCGTCTGTAATTGATCAGGAAAAGTCAATCTCGTAACTATCTCTCCTTTGCCGACTATCAGTTATACATCAACACGACATATATGCCAGTTCCTGTTATTTCTTTCGTGTTCAGGCCCAACATGCTTTGCAGCTGTACATTTTGTGATGTTACCGTGCTGTTCTAATTATTTTGGGTAACTTTTTGTCCTATGCTTATGGAGACGTATTGTTAGTGTTGATGACTACACTGGTGCCTCTTTGTGATGTGTTGATTCTGCCTCCCATGGTTGAGGAGACAAGACACACAATATTGTCACTAACCCGGCTCAGAGAAAGTGACAAAATAGGGAGACAAGTCGAGGGTAAAGGTAAATTATTATTTTATTAATAACTAAAGCAAAATAAGTAATTTAGAAATGGGATGTGATAGTCAGTTGTATCAGTTGTGTAGGGTGTGGGTGAGTGATCTGTATGTGGAATGTTGTAAAGGTGAAACAAAGGAACAAAAGGTTGCCACTAACAGAAGAGTCAAAAAAGGATAACCTGTATGGAGAGAGAGAGAGAGAGAGACTGATCCCCAACGCACAACCTAAATAGGCACAGGTGTGCTACATCAGCCAATCAGGCCTCCTCTCCCCACTGCCATCCTGCAACACAATCAGAACAAGACAGCAGTGGAGGGAGGAGACCGTAACAATATCCTGCCCGTCGCTTTAGAGTTAATTTTTTTTATTTATATTTTACCATTTTTAACAGACGCTTTTATCCAAAGCAATTTACAATTGAGGTTATAGGGACCCGAGAGTAATTTAGGGCCTTGCTCAAGGGCACATTAGATTACTGATCTCCAGTTCAACTCACTATCCACTAGGCCACCACCACCATAGAAATCTATTGCACAATTAATGTTTGGCCTACCAGTTGTTAATGTTTGTCTTCCTGTATCAGCTGACATTTGCTTGATAACTTCTTCAGTTTAATAGGCTACGCTAGAAGGAAGCGAGCACTGGAAATACATCAGGGTAACAGATAATATCAGCAAGTGGTAGGATAAACCTGAGTGCCTCTCTAGAAGAAAACTGAAAACCGATGGTCGGCAAAGGAGCAGCTGGAAATAGTTTCGAGAAGCACTTTTTTCCTGATGTATTACTGATGGAGGCCCATGCATCTATGCAATGTAAGTGCATCAGCGATTTTCTAGTTTATATGTAGTGATCATGTCTATCCAATCCATGTGTGCTGTTTTAGGAGAATAAACAGTACACAGAGTGTGAAAAAATGCTCATGCTCTAATCTAATGAGTTACAATAACAGTAGGCTGATCTCTTTGTCTAAAAAAAAATTAGTCTCTGGGAGTCAGAACTCAGAGTCAAATGACCTCTGACCCCTCTAAGGGTTTGACTAGAGTTACAAAAGTAGGCGAAGGGGAAGTTACATGACAGACTATTTGTCCTGTTTTGTTCCAACTGAAAATGAAATATGGTCCCTAATAGTAGTCTTTGACCCAAAGGTTGGTCACAAGGGATCAGGTGTTATCCGTGGTCAAGTCCCCACCGGTCCTAGTGGCCATTTTATGGGTGTTGCCTTTCCCCTGGGAAACCTATAGGCCCCAGTCAACACCTTCTTGGATTTCACCCTAAATTATTATGTCTTAGATCAGGAGAGAGAGAGGAGGCAGTGGAAACTGTTGCTTAAAAGTTCTCTTTGTTTGCAGGCTAATGGATACCTGTTGCTTTACATTAAGCTGAATTCCCAACGGGCTGTCCTTATTTCAATACACACAGTTCTAAAAGTGTTCCACCCCATTAATGTTAATGGCTACAGATTAGCTAATTTTAGCTAACTGCTACATTGAGTAAGAGTGGTCTACTATGGAGGAAACATTATTAAACACTTCTCATGACTCTTGCTGTTACTGACCTAATAATAGCTTTTCTGTCTGAAAGTGAGTGAGAGTGTGAGTTATTGGCCCTCTCTGACCGAGGAGATGGGGGAGATGATGTGTTGACTGGGCCGATGGAGAGGGTGGGTGGTTATAATTGTCGTCATGGTCACATAAAGTGTGTTTAATGGCCGACAGCGTGCTGTGAGCGTGGTAGACTCACTTTTGATTAATAGAGGAAATTATTTAGTCTCGGCGGCCCGATGCTGGGCGGTACATCTATTTTCAGACATATCCGGAGGACTGAAGACCTGGCGAATGTATCCCTAAGTGCTCTCTTTCTCTGTTTTTGTTTCCTGAATATGTTTTGCCAATACCTCAGCGATACCGCATACTTAAAGCCCAAATCTCGTCCAAATCCCAGGGCAACTTTTGTCATAATTTACTTAAAGTCTTGGGTGGCCAGATAGTAAAACATCCCACAGTCTGTTATGATCTGTCAGAGTTCTTTTATGTTCGGTGGGAAAATGTGTCTAATTGGTTGGCTCAGTCAAATGGGTTGTGAAGTCGCTACACCGAGCTGTTGGTTAGAGCTCACTTGATTTTGAACTTCTGCCAACTGCCAACTCTAACTGACAGTTTGAAGTGAGATAGAGACAAAAGAGCAATTCTCTGGTGTTGAAGTAAACTAACCCCTGCCTTTTAACTGTATAGACGGTGATGCAGAATGCATGCTCGCAGAATAAAGACTATGTTGTTAGGGTTTTCAAGTAAATCAGGTGTGTGTGCCTGTGGATGCGTGCGTGCATGCGTGCGTGTGAGGAGTGTCTGTGTTCTGTTGTTGTGGCCAGTAATACTGTATGTTTATGACATGAGTCAGTGTTTTTTTCCATTCCCTCTGAGAACTGCTCATTTAGATGCTGTTGATAGTCTTTACACTGGCCTCACACAGTGAATGAAGTCAATAAGGCTGACTCAGACAGTTCTGCACAATTGTAGTGGAATAATTGAAGCAAGAAGAACATTTGAAACACAAACAAGCTGAGTCACCACTCAGCTATATAAAGGACCATTATCCTCCAGTCATATTAACTAGAGCTGGTTTCTTAAGATAAACAGATTAAAACCAGAGGATTGTACCTTATACCTCTATTCCTATTCTTACTAGCGCACACAAGACAATTACCACGTCAACAAAAAAATTGAGGAACCTTCTTACTGCTATTTTCAGTTATAACATGTGTTATAACAAATAGGTTATGATGTTTATAACAACTTTTATGATGTTAGGCTTCATCATAAAAGTCTTTCAAGCTCCCATTCACTTCTGCTGTAAATGACAGCTCCAGTGTTGTCTCAGGATATAAGGCTCTATCTCACACAGTAGTGGTGTTCTGGAGAAGTGCCATTGATAAAAACACAGTGAAACCGTAAGAACAATCGGGTCTTTTCAACCAAGCGGAGAGTGGTGGCACAGTCATTGTAGCTGGTTGCTAAATTGATAATTCAGCCTGGAGGGAGTCAAGAATAAAGAGAGGATGGGAGAGACAGAGGAGGGGAAAGAAGGAGGGAGTGAATGGAAATATGGAGGGATAAAAGGAAGGAGAGAGAGAGGAATGGAGAGTTAAAGATAAGCAGGAAGGTGGAGAGAGAGAAAAAAGGGAGAGGGTGGAGAGGTGAGACTGCAGGACTGAGTGCTGCATGTCATCAAGATCCAATCTTCTTCGACAGGAGTGAAAGGCTATTTTGTGTTGACCCAGAACAGAAAGATGACAGGAATAGATTGCGCTGTGACAAGAAAAAAATGGAGATTTATGACCTTCACTTTCCCATCTGCTGATTTGATCTTTTTTACACAGAATCCAGACTCCAAACAAAAGATGATTGCTAATGAACTATAGGACTTTCCCCTCTCACTCAATGTTGTCTACTGTAGTTTTCTTTTCTTTTTTTAAGAAAAAGAAAAATGTCATCGAATCTTCACGGCTGTCTGCTGGTGTCTTTGTGGTCACATCCATTGGGGATGGACACATGTTTATCTTTGTTTTCATTTCTATCCTGCTGGTCTTAGAAGCTAAACTTCTCTGAGCCTCCCTTAGCTGATAGAGAGTAAGTGCTGTAATGTTCAAATACATACTGTATCTGAACAGGTTTGGTTTGATGAAGCTAAAGTATTTTGTCTTTCTGTATCAAAAGCATTTCTTTCCTCATACTGTACATATACTGAAGAGAACTGGGAGTCATAGGAAACATGTGCATTGTTGCTTAGGGGTGTGATTTTGTAATTGCCATTACTGTATTTTGTACATTAGTCCCTTGGAGGTGTTTTCTGTACCTGCTATGCTCAATTGGACTTGTCCAGATGGAGCTGGAGCATGAGGACTGTTTACTCTGCCTCCTGCATGTAGAAGGGACCGCCCTGCCCGCTGTTTCCTAGTTTCCTCTTTCATTTGACTTATACACACAACTGACTCCTATTGGAGCTGCTAAAACAAATGTCCACGGCTTTGTTAAGACCTTAAGGCTGATACTGATAACTCTCATTACAACGTCAGAAGTGTCCGAAGTTTTTGGTCCAGCAAAGATTTGTGGTGCAGATATCAAAGTTGCACGGACAAGGTTACACTGACACTCCCTTTATTATCTTGATATCTGTGAAGCTCAAAGGAATTCAGAGCAGAGAAATGTTTTTGTATGTTCCTCAGTGTAGCTTTGGCTGACATTGTTATTATTCTAAAGCACATGGCGTGTGGCCTTCTCGTTAGCTAAGGCAGCTATTGAGATTAGTTCAGTATTGTGGACCACATTGAGCGTGCTATGGAGGTGGACCACCACACCACGAGGGTCCTTAGAGGGTCCACGGCCACGTGAGCTGGGGCTGGGCTGTTGTGTTTGGCAATGTGTGTGTTGACACACACTCCCCCTCTCCCTCCAGTGCTGTGCGTGAGCCGTGTTGTCTTAGGCAGCAGGTGTGAAACGAGAAGCTGTTCCACCTAAAGACCACCACGGTCGTAAAGAGGAGGATGCTGGGGTACATTTGGGTTTGACTTCTGAATGGCTCTTTCAAGCAGTTTGAGGAGTTGTTGATTAGTTTCGGTCGTGGGTGGTTGGACTTCTGCTTTAGCGCTCTAACTCATGAGTTGAACTTTGATTAACCACACCAATGTATCCCACAGATACATATAGTCTACCTTTGAGGTATCCCCAAGTAGTTATTTCTCTAGCTAGAGATAGAAAAAACACTTGAAATCTCTCTCTCTCTCACGCACACACACACACACACACACACACACACACACACACACACACACACATCTGTATCAAATTAGCTTTTGCCCTCTGGTAACTGATGTCACAAAAGGGTCTACCACGAAGAAGGGTTCTCGTGCAACCAAGTGTTCATCTCTTTGTATCTCCCAGACAAGATGTTTAGTAGTGATGTGATTCACCACCCAAATGGTTTTGGTTGACTGTTCCATCACCCCCCTTCCAGGAACACTGCTGGGGGGCTGTTTAGTCAGTGACCTGGTGGGTCTTTAACCTCACATAGACCTATGCACTCATGGAGTATATTGGAATAACATGTGGCATAATCTCCAGCTGCACTGAAGTTATTACCATGAAAGTCCTGATTCAGCAAACACACACACACACACACACACACACACGCACACACACACACACACACACACACACACACACACACACACACACACACACACACACACACACACACACACACCAATAGTACATCAAATCCCTGACAGCCAATCGGCTATTTGGAACAAGTTGATATCCAGTATGATATTCAGTGTTGTTTCTCCTGTTCTTGATCGTCATGATCTGACTTGAAGTCTGTCAATGAGACGACGAGAACAGTACGCCTTCTCCATCGACAAGTACTTGATGAATATTAATCTCCCCAGTCCCTCCGAGAGTCCATTGAGCTAATGAAGAATAAATCCATCCTGACTCCCCTTCCCTCTCAACGGCAGGGAAAACTGAAAACTGGGGGGATGGAATTAGGTAGCTCTGTTTGACTTTAATAAAGATGCAATAAGCTTGTCGCTAGTCATTTCCTCTGAGGTCACACGATACAGACCTGTCGCTGGCTTCCCTCCTCCTGGGTGTTATTCCTGGAGAAATCCCTCTTCATTCCTTAGATAACGATGAGGGAGGAGTGGAGATCTGTAGATCTTCCTGTTTTATTAATGTTTTTTCTGCCTACATTCCTCAGCTTGTGGGATCAGGTGATGCTTTAAGGAGGTAATAATAGAAAGAAATCGCATATTCATGAAGCAGCGTTTCTAGACGTAGAAGTCTATGTCTGTGTCTGTGTGAGGTTTGAGTGGGATGTTTGTGTTTGAAGGCCTATTTCTTATTACTCAGGAGTTAACCTTGCTGAGACCAGGCTCAAAAAAAATATTTGGATGAGAAACTCTTTCTCTGTCAAGGAGTCTCCTCATGTTTTAAGTGAGCACACCTGTGTGTTCTGTTCTCTAGAAACCCTCATCACTCAGGTTAGAATAAGTAAGACAGAGTCTCTCAAGTCTCTCAATGTCTTTCTTCTTCTTCCTTTGTGCCAGGGTAATTCAAATCCTAAAGTAAATACTGATGTGTGTGTGTGTGTGTTCGTGTGTGTGTGCGTGCGCGTGTGTGTGTGTGTGCGCGTGTGTGTGTGTGTGTGTGTGTGTGTGTGTGTGTGTGTGCGTCTGCCGTGAAAACAAAGTGTGCTGCTGTTTTCATCTCCTTAATTTGGCGCAGTGGTGTGGAAGAGGGTTTGCCTTTCAACATGAAACAGAATTGTCCTCCTCGGGTCTCAACGCCTGATTTGTTTTTGATCCACTTCCTCTTGGCAAGAGTACAGTGCAGTGCCAATGTCTAAGCTAATACCCTCTGTGTGCACCTGGCATATTACAGGGGGGCTTATCCCTCTCTTCAACACCTCCATATGTACTGTACAAGCCTTTTACTGTACGCCTGTGGCTCAAAAGCATCCCTTACTCTCATGCAATTAAGGCTTAATCCCCTCGTCTGTGGAACAGTGGGGAGGCTGTGTGTGAGTGCTGTTTGGAGGTTGATAGGCAGTATGTGGACATATTTCCTTTTGACGGTATTAGCCTTCATTAAAAAGAGGAATGGTGCGACCGCAAACAGGGAGATTAGGTGATTTAGTGTCAGTCAGTCTACTCTTTAGTGAGGCGGTATGGAGATGAGATGATAGAAAATCCTACAAAATCCTATTCATTATCTCTTCACCTTATTTCACTATGACTTCACTTATCATGTTAGTTCTCATTACATCATACAGATTATATTATAGATGTTTGCATACCGTGCCCTTGAGCCCGCCACTCATGTACACTTCAGAATACTTTTTGCCCCAACCGTAAGCAGTCGTCATCAATGAAGACGAGTAAGCTGTCACTTACGTAGCTATACATGCCTAAGCCATAACACCCTCCACCATATTTCACAGATGAGGTGGTATGCTGTGGATATTGAGCAGTACCTTTTTTTTCTCTCCACTCTTTGCTCTTGCCATCACTCTGGTTCATCTTTGTCGCATCTGTCCACAAGACCCTTTTCCACAACTCTACAGGCTCTTTTAGGTACTTCCTAGCAAACCGTAACCTGGCTAACCTGTTTTTCTGGCTAACTAGTGGTTTGTACCTTGCAGTGTAGCCTCTGTAATTCTGCTGGTGAAGTCTTCTCCAGATGGTACTCTCTGACACATTCACACCTACCAATAGCAGACACAAAGGCAAACACAAAGCCTACCATCAATACTAGACATCGAGAGCTCTCTTATAACTGCACAAATGATGTGATGGAACACAGCTCACCAGCCAGAAAAACCTGTCATGCCAAATGTCCCATCACTTTTGGGTACCCTGAAATAAGGGGTCTATGCATAAAAAGTGTTGTAATTTCCGAAACCAATATGTACACAAATAGCATCAAGAAAAAGCTGAGAATCTCTACTTTAACCTTCAAATGTTTGATTTCAAATTCACTTTTGGAGGGTAAAACAATTAAAAATGCTTCACTGACCCATTACTTATGCAGCACATTGTGTATCTGTATTGTGTACATGCTCAAGCATGTGTTCTCACTAGGCGGTACATACACATCAGCATTTCTCTGCTCCATTTAATGCTAATTGACCTCTGCTGTATAGGCAGATAGTGATCGTTGCTGAGTCAGCATGCTGAGGTCACACTGGTTGTTGGTACCAGGCGTGCAATCAGTCCCACTGCCAACAACCACGCCAAAGAACATACTGTTCACTTTAGTCATTTAGTTTTAGTAAGTCATTTGTTTTTCTCCATTTGTTTTTAACTGAGCCAAACAACAGCCATCCCTGCGAGGGTCTGTGTGAATGTGCCAGGCGTTGTGACTACAGTCTCTGTCCAGCAGATGGCAGAATACACATAATATTCTCTGTGATAAACCTTCAGCCCTCAATGGGAGTTCCAGCTGTTTGGCCGATGCGTTGCTGTTAAGCTGATAACTGTGAAAAGGGAAGAAATTGCATTGGCTGATCTGAGATCATTTAGGAGGTTTTACATGGCTTCACATCTGACAGCTGTGTACATTCCTCTTAATGTGTAGATGCTGTAGCGCTGTATCAGATTCAGTACCAAGACAAACTCTGTGTTATACAGAATGGCTGCACATGAAACGGTTTCTTCTCTTTGTTAAAAAAAGATTAGGGAAATCGAAATGTACATTGTGAGTGCCTGAATGATTGTATCCTCTATCTATTGCATCTTTTAAATACTACAGTATGTAGTCAGTACTCTATGTCAGGACTTCAAAGCTGTGTGCGGTGAAGCACTGCTGTGCTCTCTCTCTCCTCTCTTCTCTCGTCATCTCTCATCTTGAGTCATCTGGACTTAGTGCTCTCTCCATGTGCATTTGGAAGAGAGGCGCAGGCTTGCATAACACTCACGCAAAAAACCATACTGTACTGTACCAAACCTTTTATGATAGGAATCCTAGCCTACACTGGAAGTGGGCATGGAATGAGATGCTTTTAGAAGGCCACTAGCTTGGGGTCTTCCAAAAATACTTTCTGCACGTGCTCTTAGGTTAGAGGTCCAAAAACAACATGGATTTTTCATGAAGAACTATTGTCAATAGAACTATGTCAATTTCCAGGGGTGTAATACAATGCTTCCGTGTAGGTTGAACCATTGGGGAGACTTTCAGACAATTACAGCCATTGTTTCCCCTGTTTGTCCACCCCCGTTGTTGATTAAGTTTCAATTGACTCACTCGTTAGTTTCCTCTGGATTAGGTCCTAATGAATGCCAGCGATGATTGTCTTCTTTCATCAAGGCAAATGACCGTTGAGTGTTGGTTTGCCGTGGAATCAATAGCCCTGGACTATCAGAGGTACCACATTCAACATTCACACAGATTACTGATGAGACTGATTTCAGATGTCTGGGTAACTGTGTGTGTGTGTGTGTGTGTGTGTGTGTGTGTGTGTGTGTGCGTGTGAGTGTGAGAGGTGTTTTGTTTTGAGATAATGTGTTTTTCTTTCCTTAGAAAGTTTTCCTCTTAGCAAATTACAGAAATTACCGCAGCCCCGAGGAGAAGGACCTAAAATCAATGCTTCTTACCGATCTGTGGCCAATCAAAGTGAAGAAGGGTCTCTCGGTGCCGCAAGGAGCTTGAGTTCACAGTGTTTGGGGCTCTGTAATTGGCTTTGCTGATGCTGATACTGTCTGGACAGAATAAATATATTTATTTCCTCCATATTTCTCTTCTGTTTACTCCATATAAGACTGTTGTCCGCAGCACTTGTTCAGATGGAATCCCTAGACTAGTAGCAACGTGTCAGGGGTCAGACATTCTATCTTGCTCACATTCCACATCATTTTTCAACAATCCTATAAGTTACCGTTCTCTTTGTCCTTCTTCAACCTATTTCCACAGCGTACCGAGGAGAAAGTATAATTCATCATTTTTCGTCGACTGTTCTAAGAGTGTTATATTTCTTCTTTTGTCTTTCTATCTACCTCCCTCTCTTTCACTTAGTAAAAAAATCTTAACTGCAGCTATTCCTTCCCTGCTATACCATCATCTATAGTATCACTCGATCTCACTGATGCATATGTTTGTACACAGCCAAACGCCATAAATTTTAACTGCGTTTGCACTCTCCATAATGAAGCCGGAAAATAGGTGATCTTATGAATAATACAGGCCTCTCAGTGTTGGATGCCAGTGTGGATGATAATAAAGGCCTCTCTCATTGCGAGCCCACCAGGACAACCGGAGAGCGTGGTGCATTAGCCAAGGCTTGTGGGTAATAAATCAGCTCTATTCCGGCAGTGGGGGCGCTACTGCTCACCCTCTGGAGGTTCCCCCCCCAGAACTGTGCCATACGATAGGGCAGGGCACCGAGAGTGCCCCCCCACCGATGCCGGGGGTCTCCTGAGTTGTTTTTAATTGCCACAAATGGGCACAGATAACAAGTGGCAGTATTTCTCTTGCTCCCCGATCACAAGGGCCTCCCGTTGTTTTTTTACGACAGGGAGATGTCAGACTTCCGCTGTAATTGGAGGTTCTATACGGGTTTTATGAGCATGTTTACTCTTATGAAAGAATACTCGCATCCTCCGAGAGATGTCCTCATATGGGGCCTGCCAAGGCGAGTGGTTGGTATACTTTGGGGACGGGGGGTGGGTGGCGGTGTCTGACTATCAGATACTGTACCACCAGGCGGTTCCTGGTTTGATTGATGCGCTTAGGGCCGAAGCCTGGGGCAGCGGTGTTATCAGAGCCCATCTCTAACTGGCTTCATTCCCACCCCTCAGACTGGGGGACAATAGAGTGGAGAGACTCGCCCCTGTCACTCATGTGATGGATGGGTTGTGTCTTTGTACAATTGAGGTCCATTTGTCATTTCCCTACATTCACACCCAGAGCCTGGGTGAGACAAGCCTGGTTTGCCTGGAGGGGGTCTAGGTAGGAGGTAGGAGAACGGTAGGAGAATGAATGGAGCAGTAACCTCTCTCAACCTGGTTCTCCCATCTTATCTTGAGGTCGGTCTGCTTGCAGTCTGGTTTTACCTACCCAGTTTAATCTGGTATGGATAGAACCAGCCATCAAAAATGTAGACCTATTAGAAGATCTTACAAGCTTTTTTACATCAATAATTCACACGTAGGTTATTGACCTTGTTGTATAAGGAAATGAATCCTATATTTATGATCATCAGTTCGCTATTGTTGAGCTATTTTGAAAACCTATGGAGTAATTGCTTGATATTCATATGCATGGAGATGCTGTGTAATTTGTATAGCTTTCATAATTTCACTTAGATATATGGCTCGTGTTATTCTAATTGGAGGTTTCCAGTGCCTGCTGTGAGTCTGCTTCACATGGAGGGAAACGTGCCCCACTTATTGCGCATTACGCTTTAAGTGAGCCAGCTCATTATCTGTCATTTCTTTTAAACCCCCCTCCTGTCAATACGACTGTTCTAGCGCAATGGGAGTACAGACCATCGCACCGCGACGAGAAGCCAATACATTTTTTTACCGTTCACGCTCTGAATGCTCTTGATCTGCTATCCGAGGAGACAAACGCAGGGATGCTCTTCTGATCTCTCCCCCTGCCGCTGACCGACAGGGCCTGAGAGCAGGAGGAGAGCAGCAGCTCTATCGTTTTACCCAGCATCATCCCTTCTTTTTGTCTTTCATTTTTTTACCTCTCTGATGCATTTTCGATCTTTTGTTGTCCCTCACCTCATTGAACATTCACCGACACATTCACACTACTGCACTTACACTCCTACACTCCAGCAGTACAGTGCTGTTTTCAGCATGGTACCCCCGTGTTGTCACAGTGTAGATCATTCATAATTCATGATGATACATAAGCATGAGGCAGGGGGGACTGGGGAAATGGAAGCCGGGGGCAGGGGCGGGGGGTGGGGGGGGCGGGGGGATTGTGGTTGGAGGTGACAAGAGTTGACAGTCCACCATGGGACATGGATCTGAGGAGCACACTGTTGTCACGGGAGACCCTCTGGTGTCACTGAAAAAACAGACTGACAGCCCCTCACTCCACAGGTAGTCGTCTGGCAGTGGTGGGTGGGGAGGGTGTGTGTGTGTGTGTGTGTGTGTTTATGTATCCATCTGACTTAACTTCTAGAAGACCTGCGTGCGCGCACACACACGTGTTCATAAACATATCTGGTCACACACTGTGCTGAGGCACAGTGGCACCTGTTTCATGTATCTAACTCCTCTCATCATATCACAATGTCAGTCACACACAAGTCCCTACTGCCCCAAACAGACACAGAATCTTGATGAATAATTAAGCGCATGCATGTGGATTAGACACCACAATACGATACCTAGAGGCTGGAGGAGCGTCATGTCAGCCACGTGGATTAAAACATGTCACGTTACTTCAATGATACCTTTGGCTCCGTGTCTGCCAGCAGCCACAGTACAGTAATACAGTAGTACGTGTGACAGTGGCATACATTTCATCTTTGGTATTGTTTACTGACAATGTCTCCCACTGGGGATCACTGATTGATACTCAAGGGGGCATTGGAGTAAAATATTAATGTATTTCTCTGAACTGATGCCAGAAAAAGAATCAAGCATATGTTTCTTGTTTTTGGGTCAGTTTCTTTTTCTTTTCTAAAGAAAGATTTTCTGCCCTAAAACCTGTGATCATTTTCAATAATGCATACAGTAGCTACACTATTGCAGAAAACATAATCTCAATAGCAATACAACAGTGTTTGCTTATCTACTTGTAGCATGTGTGATCATGGCCTTCAATGTGTTGAAAGCCTTTAGAAGGGAGCAAGCCTTTTATGACACGCTGTATTATAAATGTCTTGTGTGTGCAGTTTCATCAGCGGCCATAAACACAAGCCCAGTCAGCAAAGTTTGGTCATTAAGAGACATTTAAATGCAATTATTTATTGATAGCTGTTATGATTGATGTGCACGTTTGCAATCATATGAATTTTATTTCACAGGCCTGGTGAGTTAGATTGGAGGCCCAGGGTTAACAGTCATTTAAAGACCACTGTTGAAGGAAATTAGCATCTCCTCCTGGCAATGTTAGAGAGAGAGTGGGGGGATGGGGGGTTGTTCAAGTAATAGAGATGGAGGAAATTAGGTTTCGGTTACCATTTTCTTTCATACAGAACACTGTGTTTGTTATGGAACTACTGTAGTTGTGTTTGATAGGTTTGTGTATGTGTGTATGTGTGTGTGTGTGTGTGTGTGAGAGAGAGAGAGAGAGAGAGAGAGAGAGAGAGAGAGAGAGAGAGAGAGAGAGAGAGAGAGAGAGAGAGAGAGAGAGAGAGAGAGAGAGAGAGAGAGAGAGAGAGAGAGAGAGAGAGAGAGAGAGAGAGAGAGAGAGAGAGAGAGAGAGAGAGAGAGAGAGAGAGAGAGAGAGAGAGAGAGAGAGAGAGAGAGAGATATGTGTGTATGTGTGTGTGTATGTAACCTCGTTGAGACCAGGTTTTCCTAGTTCCGAATGCCTGGTGAAATCCATCGCAGAAAGTAGCTACAAAGGGGTGGAAACCTGTTTGAAATAAGTGACAACATGCCACATGTCAAACCAATCAAATACCTAATGCCTTCATCAACTACATTTTGTGTATAGAGCACACTTCTGGCAAAACAGAATTCAGTTTTTCCTTCAGGTTGTCTTCCATTTTCTTGCAGACCTCTAGTGTCCATTGGTGCAAAAAACTTGCAGCTAGCAACAACTCTCTGTCCTACCGGTCAGAAAAGTCAAGACAACGCAAATAATAAGGAGGAATAATCTACGGGCATGTGGGGGAGGGTTCTTGGAATGTAAGATCCAATGAAATTGTGAGCACATTTGATTGACTGACATGACTCAGTCAGTCAAAGCCCCAACTCCTCTCATCACATCTCACGTCACTCACTGTACTGGATTCTGCCTGGCAAAGATTATTGAAGGAATGTGATGTGAACAAAATACACCTGTACATAAAGGACAGATGACTAAAAGTAATGTACTGTATGTGTGTGCAAGAAAACTGATCAATTGGAGCTTACTTGTGACACAGTCTGGTCATTTGGCCCGCAAGTCGGCAACCAATCAAAACGTTCAGACTTTTATTTTGAACAGAAAATATTCGGAAATACATTTCAACATTGTTGAAAATCACAACACAAACTCGCTAGTCAAGCCAAAATACTGCAATGCAATGGATTCAGTGAGTAATCCCCACTGCTACCTAGTTAACTACAACACTACTTTACATTGTTAGCAGGCTGTGTTAGTTGACTAGCAGGTGTGTCATTGATTTAAAAAAAAAATCTGAGTGGGGCAGTCCCATTTTTCTTTGTTATTGTGATAGAGACAGTAGAGATTTGAGAGGAAGGTTGGGTGAGAGAGAGAGGAGGGATGACATGCAGGATATGTCCGCGGCCGGAATCGAACCGGTTACATGGTCAACGCTTAGTCCGCTACGCCACCTAAGCGCCCCTTGTCACTGATTTTCAACAACGCTGAAATGTATTTACATTTTTCAAAAGAAAAGTCTGAACATTAAATCGGTTGCTGACTTGCGGACCAATAGACTAGACCGTGTCACATTTTACTTTGTGTTTTCAATATTTAACTACGTAAATTATTCAAGATGTGTTTTTTCAAGATTTAATGTGGTCATTTGTTATTAGATATTGTGATTTACTTAGATAGATGTGTTATGTTCGATATGACCATTAAGGATTCAAGGTCTGTTGTGGTCATTATTTATATGAATTGTAGCACAAATAATGTTCCATAATGTGTCTGACCTCTTAAGTCAACATCAATATGATCAGCATTTACAAAACTACATTTACACTATGTTATGCATATGAAGCCAATACCAAATAAATCAATGAACACTAATGAATATCAAACTCCTGTCAATTATCCAAAATATATAAGGTAAAATGCTGTTACATTTTTCTTTTTAATATCCTTTCAAATTATTTCATGAAAAGATTTGCCAGTTGCACTTGAATAATATCCCTCATTTGGTCAGAATAACTGCGCTCATAATTAAGAGATGATTTCATGGGCAGAGTAACATTTTATTGACCATTTTACATGAGAATTTGATAGAGCGCTAGTGAAATTCTCCCTCTTGACATTTGCTATGGTCACGATGATAAAGCTGTTGAACCGACATATTTTATGAAAGACATTTTTGCTCACTTAAGGTTTTATTAGACTACACAAAGTCACTGAGCGCCCAGCAAGGCCGTGACTGGAGCTGAGAATGAATGAATGAATGAATGAATGTATGGTCTTTATTGTCATTGATATAGTACAGGTACCATACAACGACATTTGGGAGTTTTTTATTTTTTATTTTTTTATTTATTTTTACTAAAAACAACAAGGGAAAAGAGCTGGTTTACATAAATAAAGGCTATATACACTATCCACTATACTATACTATACAAATAAAACACTGTGCTGTACTCTATGCTATGCTATAAATATCCTAACATTTCCTATCTCTGAACCTTATGTACCCGAGGTTTGTCATATTGCACATAGTATTATTGCACATTCATTTAAAGTGTCGCAGTTTGCAGTAGAGATGCTCCGATCAGGGTTTTTGGTGCCGATCACCGATCACCGATCACTGGAATCAGTGATCTGCCGATCCGATATCACCGATCACCGATCACAGCGTCGAAAATGGCAATTGAAGCATTCTATTTATTGTGTAGCATTATTTATGTTTTTAATTATTCTTAACACCATTGACATTGTATATTAAGTATTCAAATGAAATTAGGAGATGAGAAAGTATCATGAATTGACAACCATCTGTTTTATTGAATTCACAACCACCTGTAGCTTACTTCAGGAAAAACAAATAAAATGTGAAAATAAAAATCATAATAAATAAAATGTACACTGTCACATCAAATGTGCAACATTCCACTCGAATGAGAGGAACTAGGGGCTCTTAGAGAACTTGGAGCTTATACTGTAGCTTTCCTGAGGAACAATAAACATACCCAAACTAAACTGCAACATAAACAGGCTATAGCCAAATATAAAATACTGTTTCAAGTCAGTCAGTTTCAAGTCATATTTAGGAGGAAATAAGACAGCAAGTCAGCAATAATCAATAAAACAAAAAAACAAAACATTTCACCTAAGGAGATTTCAGACTCAAACCTTACTTCTGATTAAGCAGCATCACTGTCAGATTAGCCTTGAGAAATACAAGCATCTCAGCGTTTTTGGCACTCAGCCTGTTCCTCTTATCATCTCAAATATGTCCTGCTATGCTGAAAAGTCGCTCGCTATCTACACTTGTGCAAGGTGCACAGAGGAAGACCTAAAACTCTCGCGCTAATAGTTGTTGTTGCTATGGACCTTAGTCTAGCTTAGTGACTTCCTGCTCGCGGGGTCACATGACGTCGCTGAACACTACCTACACTACGCTCGTGAAGTCGCGCTGGAACTCTGACCAGCACTCGTGGAACACCTCTCGTCCAATCAAAGCACTCGGTCCCTTTATGACGTCGAGCCCAGTGTGCGCTTCGGCGCTCTCGGAGCGAATCGACGAACGCAGCAAATGCCGTATGATATTCGTGGTATTGAAAGTCCTTGCGTGCGTTCCTCCGCGAGGAATTTCTTTTGCGCAGACATTACAAACTGCATATTTGTTGTCTCTTTCCGACACTGTGTAATATTTCCAGACTGGCGACGCCATTTTGTTAACTGATCGGTCGTGTTTGATCGGCCGTTTTGAGAACTCCGATCAAAACCGATCAAGGCCATATCGGCCGATACCGATCGGCGCCGATCAGATCGGAGCATCACTAGTTTGCAGGTTTGAAATGTTCACAGTGTTTCAGTATTGCACTTGATTACAATCTAGTAGCTGCCATCAAATTGTCTAGATTGTCCAGGGCCTAGAACCTAGGTCTTTGCTGTGTTCAGGGCCTGAATGGCCCTGGGGTAGAAGCTGAGCTTCATTTCACCATGTCTTTCTTTACAAACGTGTGAATGTGAAAACGGCATCCACATTTGTGTTCTGTTGATCAAAAGCTAGCTACTGAGTGAGGTATTTGGGGTAATCACATGGTTTTGAAAACTACATGGATCTTAACAGATGAGTGACCTTACCATTCCTAAATTAGCTACTGCTGTTTGTTTATACGCTAGCGGTAGCGCATAAATATATCACTTGTTTTTAATGATGGCAATCACAGTCACAGGCAAAACTATTTACAGTTAGGCTATAGCCTATTCCACTCTGTGTTCATTTGCGGGTGCTATGCAAGAAAAGGATGGAAGTTTGCACTGAAAGTTGAAAGCATTGAAAGTTGGCTTGTACTACTGCTAGCAATAGCTATGGCGCATCCACATTCAACATGACGTTGCAGATGGGATGAACTGGTTTTCTTGCTATCATACGCTAGGATAGTATTGCAATTTCTGCACTGTACATGACCGATAGGTTTCTTTTCCAAATTTGTAATCATGTCAACATTCTTCCACAATGCAGCTTTCCCAGACACATTGGGAACTATCAAAAGCTCTGCCTTTGCTAGCTGAGATTTTATCCTCTCCATCTTGATTGTTGATTACTTTTTTTTGTGTGTGTGCGTCTGCGTTTGTGTGTCTGCGTCACAGAGCCTGGCCCGGCCTGAACCCTATCTATGCCAAATAAAATTGTCCTGAGCCCGGCCCGAATCTGTTCATGGTGTTGGCCTTGCAGACCTCTAGTGTCCATTGGTTCAGTGTAAACAGCCTTTTAGGTCTCACAAAAAACACATAAAAATACCCTTGCACATTCTCCATCTCACACCCAATCTCTCCTCCTCCTCCTCCTTCCAGGGCCATGAGTCATGGCGGTCATCAACAGTAGCAAGGAGATGTCTATTTTTCCATACTTCTTGCTCGCGCCGGAAGTCTGTTGTCATTATCAAGGTTAAATAAGCAATCAAATCAATCAAAAAGCCATCCATCAGAGAAAAGAGAAAACCTCCCGTTCCGAGACGGGTCATTTTTCACCCTCTCCACATACAGTGGCTGTATCTTACACAAACAATTTCTTATCTGACATTAAGAATAGATGTATCTAGCCGGCAGAGATGCTGGGGATCAGCGAGGTCTGGGATGATTATGGTGAACACAGTGGGATTGGGCTGCCTCTGCAGATAAAAGAGGACCAGGGTGTCGAGACAGGATCCATCCATCAGACAAAAAGATGGTATGTCAAGCCTTTCACATAGCACCGCTGGCTGACGGATGGCCCTGTCACTGACATGAAGATGTTTGAGATGCTGTCATTGCCCAGACATCCCCCAAAGCCATCCGATGGGAAGGTAGCTGATCAGAATCGATGGGTTGGGTTTGGGATGGGTTGGCACAACATCGGTAGATGTCTCGCCTTTATACTGTATGCCAGGCATTCACTTGTGAGTTTGAGGCTAAAGTTTTTATTAACTGTTTGCCCTGAGATTGGGTGATTGTCTACTACATGATCTTGTCTGACAAGATGGCGGCCGTGAGGCTCACCCCGGTACAAGCTCTGCTTCTGTGTCTCGCACTTTTGTTTATGTTATATGTCAAAAATGCTTGTGTACACCCGATTTGAGCTACTATCCCTCAGAAATAGTCAGATTCAAGCCTTGGATCCTTATTTCTCAACGTTACCGGTGGAAATACTGGCTACGAACAACTTACCTGGCTACCCGACCTCCTGGAGGCAGAAACCGGGCAGGAGAAGGCGACGTGCCGGGGTGCTCTCCAGGTTCAGGAAGCGCCTGCTCCGACTATCACTACCGGCTCTGCTTCTGTCTAACGTCAGATCTCTCCGAAACAAAACCGTCAAACTCTTTCTTCTAACCCAAACCAGCAAGAACTACAAGGACTGCTCTGCCATCTGCATGACCGAGACTTGGCTAGACGACACTGTGCCGGATCAAGCTGTAACCCCGCCTGGTTTCTCACTCCACCGTGCCAACAGGTCAGCCAAGCTCTCTACAAAAACCAAAGGTGGTGGTTTTATCTGTTTTATGGTCAATCAACGCTGGTGTTTTTTTGCTCCCCCCACCTTGAATTCATCAGTATTAAATGCAGACCGTCATATCTTCCCGGAGAGTTCTCCTCAGTTGTTATGGTCGGGGTGTACATCCCACCGTCGGCTAATGCTAACACAGCAATCACAGATCTAGCCACCTCCATCTCCTCTGTGGAAAACTCTTATCCCGATGCAGCAGTTATTGTGCTTGCCGATTTTAATCACACCAACCTGCACAACCTGAACTTCCCAATTACAAACAACAGGTGTCATGCCCCAGCAGAGGAGCTAATATATTAGACCACTGCTACATTACAATTAACAAGGCTTACCGTTCGTTCCCGAGGGCTCTGCTGGGAAGGTCCAACCATGCCATGCTGCTCCTTATCCCGAAATATAGACACTTTGGGAGCACTTTATAGCACTTTATAGTACTTTGTTTTAGTCCCTTTTGTTTTCTTGGGACGCTTTCAGCCGTAAGACTAGCTATGCCTCATCCCCTCTACATTTTAACATTTTTCATAACAGCTTATGACACTGCCTGCTGACGATCTTAAAAGTTAGACATGTGAATAAAAGATATACAGTATGTGACGTGATGTGGTGGAATGATCATCAAGTAGGCAAAGTCATTTTTCAGTTTTTTACATATGCTTAAACTACAGATTGCTCAGAACAACTTCGAACGCTGATTTGAAGCCTTTCCCGTTTGCGAGTTCTGTGCAATTCGACTACATCGCGTCACATATGCCTCTTGCACTTTGGTCACTTTGATCCCTCCTGACATGTGCACAAACCTGGTGACCAACTACAAGAAACATCTGACCTCTGTGCTTGCCAACAAGGATTTCTCCTCCAAGTCATGTTTTGCTATCAAATACTTATTTCCCCTCGATCAAATGCAAATCAATTCATAACTTTTATATAATGTGTTTTTCTGGATTTTTTTGTTGATATTCAGTCTCACTGTTAAAATAAACCTACCATTAACATTATAGACCGTTCATTTCTTCAAGTGGACAAACTTACAAAATCAGCAGGGGATCACATTCTTATTTCCGCCACTGTATGTGAGAATGCTGCTCATTGACTACATTAAGTTCAGCATTCAACACCATTGTCCCCTTCAAGCTCATGGGTCTTAACACTTCCCTGTGTAACTGAATCCTGGACTTCCTGACGGGCACACCCCAGGTGGTAAGGGTAGGCAGCATCACCTCCTCCACTCCTCTGACTCTCAACAGGGAGCCCCCCAGGGCTGTGTGCTCAGTCCCCTGCTGTACTCCCTGTTTACCCATGACTGTGTGGCCACAGACAAGTTTGCTGATGACAACCACTGTGGTTGGCCTGATCACTAACAACAATGAGACCGCCTACAGGGATGAGATAAGAGTCCTGCCAGGATAATAATCTCCCTCAACGTCAGCAAAACTAAGGTGCTGATCGTGGACTTCAGGAGGAAGCGTGCATGTGCGTGCTGTGGGGAGGGCGGAACGCAGTGAAGAGAGTCAGCAGCTTCAAGTTCCTCTGTGTCCACATCACTGAGGACTTAAACATGGTCACACCACACTCATAGAGTGATCAAGATGCCGTGTCTAGGGGAAATTCGGCATGGCTGAGGAAATTCGGCATGGTCCCCCAGATGCCCTCCCCCAACTTCTACTTATATTGTATTGCATTGTTGATTGTTAATTGTTGTTTGGGGCATTGTTGAGGAGCTAGCTTGCCCTAAGCATTTCATTGCATCATCAATGGCTGTATTCAATGTACATGATGAATACACTTAGATTTGAGTTGATTTGAGCAATGGGATCTGTTGGAGCAACCAACAGCTCTAGACTCCCTCCGCCCTCCAATTATAAACTCAATGGTTTGAAAAAGAACATTATGGAGTGTATCGTACGGCAATTTTTCATTGTGTTTTTTAGACGTCATCCTCCTCATGCAGTCATCTGGAAATTAAAGAATGGAAAATAATGCCCTTGCTGTTATTATTCTTTTTAATTACACTATCTGTGGCAGTGCCTGGCCATTTACCATCTGTAGAATGGGTGGATCATTAGGTTACTGTGCCAGGTTTTTCATGTCATAAGTATAGATAGAGAAGTAGCTAGTGGAAATGCCTCACGTGGGATGGCCCTTAATGCACTGCCTAATTAAGATGGATCTGTATTTAATGACTTGTGTTGGATTGCCGCAGCTACGGTAATATTATGCAGAGGGAAAGAGGAGAGAGCACGGCACTAATAAGGGGACTGTGGCCGAATGTTACAGTTAAAGCTCATATTTGTATTTCATTTGATTTTCTGAGCTGTGTCAGCCACAATTCTCCTCTCTCCCTTAATAGGGATGGAGGTAATTGTGAGCCTAATGGAGGCTCACTCTCCTCCTAGTTAGCTACAGCGGGAACACTAACACTAAGTGAGCCAGCAGGGCCTAGGGTTGTCTTTAGCAGAAGACACATACAACCACTGTTACCACAGACACTCATTTAAACCATTGGCCCAACGAGTGGTATCGTACAGAACTATAGATACAGAGTTTGGCAAACTATCCTCCATCATGGCACCAAAATGTTCCATAACAGTTAACAGATTTACATAATTAATCCTGTCTGGTTGGATTATTTGCCGTTATTCTCTTCGAAAATCTCCCCAAATCTCTGTCTTGTTAACCCTCCACAATCATTAGCCATGTGCTAGTCTGAATTAATAACTCGTCAATATCTCTGGAGGAGGCCAGCTCCAAAAACTCTCAATATGGGATTCATTTAGTCAGGCACCTTATGGCCACGTGCAAGAGAAATGGTGGCCCCCATATCATGTCTATTCTGTTTGACAGATTGACTAGAACTTCACGTATGTCATTGCCTCATGTACCACAAGAGATATGAGCGTGTCACGGCTGCAGATCGTTAAGATCCCTTGGTCGGGGTTATAGCCTTCAGTCAAACATTTATCTCTGGCCATACACAGGCGCTGAAAAGTCTTTGTTCCCTTTCAGTGGAATTGATGGAACCCATTCCCTTTCCATGTCCGCTAAAATCAATGGGGAAAGTGGTTCTGTCATCCTACTTCAAACTCACGCTCTGCCATTTTGGAATAAACTTTGGCTTGGCTTGACTTGAATAGACATGAACAGAGAGGAAAGAAAGGGGCAGTCATTGAGTCTCATATAGTCTATAGTCATAGTCTCATTAGACTACACCTTATTCCCCCAAAAGTTCTACTACTACAGACTCATCAAAGATGCACATATCATAGTAATCAATTTTCCAAGCTTTTTGAGATCTTCTGAAGTAGTAGTGGTCTAGTGGATAGTGAGTTGGACTTGTGATCGGAAGGTTGTGAGTTCAAATCCCGCCTGAAACCACACCACTACTAGTGTGCCCTTGAGTAAGGCACTTAACCCTCAGTTACTCCAGGGGGATTGTCCCTGTAATTCATAATTGGAAGTCGCTTTGGATTAAAAGCGTCTGCTAAATGGCAAAATTCTTTCTCTTTTAAAAACCTGCCTTCAATTAGCTGTGTTATTTGGAGTCTGGGGCTTAACCTAAGATAGCGACCAGTCTGAGCTCAATGTCATTACACCAACCCCCGGCTGCATTCTGGGATACCATCACTGCTTGCCCCGTTGACATAACTGACAAGATAAACTCACTTTTTAAAGATGTGATGGTATTATGTGTATGTCCTTGGGGAAATAACAGTCCTCTGCAATGGAAATGTCATTGGTTCACCCTTATGTTTATGGATGTAGTAGCCATTGTGGTGAAGGTCTGCCACACATACTGTCACATTGAGTTATTATCTATTATCTAACAAGCACAGTCCTGAATAAGGTGCATGCGAAATGTGCCATAATTTCAGTTGAATGTTGACTTTGAAAGAGACAGGTTTGCTTTAATACCCCTATGAAGTACTCCCGATAAAGAAAATACTAACTTGCTGTAATTTGCTGTCTTATAATAAGTCCTAATAGAGCAATAAAAGGAAAATGAAGTAATTGTTTTCTTAATGTGCTGTATATGCTTTTTTGAAGCAATTTCATTTCCCATTGATAAGTATCTATGCTCATGAGAATCTCAAAAAGATGCACATGAGTGCGTAGTCAGCAGTCAACAGTCAAATAAATCAGCTTTAATCGTCTGGAAAGCCAGATAGCTACAGAATATTGTAGTTGTTGCTGTAGAGGCTTCTTAATAAATCTGAGTCGGAGGTTCCGACAAACAGTTCTTTACAAAACAGAGTGACGTGCGTAAAATAAAAATAAAAAAAATAAACACATTCTTCCAGGTGATGTGGAGAGGATCGCTGTGGATTTGCTTGGATGTCAGCAAACCACCTCAAGCTCAACCTTAACAAGACTGAGCTACTCTTCCTCCCTGGGAAAGCCTGCCCTCTCCAAGACTTCTCCGTCACAGTAGAGAACTCTATGGTGACCTCCTCCCTGACAGCCAAAAACCTTGGGGTGATCCTTGACAACCACTTATCCATCACAGCGACAGAACACAACATCAGAAGGATATGTCAATTCCCCACTAGAGAAGCAGCACAACTCTTGGTCCTTACTGGTCATTACCGGCTTGACTACTGCAACCCACTCCTGGCCTGGCTCCCCGCCTCAGCCATCAGACCTTTGCAGCTCATCCAGAATGCTGCCGCCCGTCTGGTGGCAGCCGTCAACTCCCCCAACCTCCCCATGTTGCCTCTCTCCTTGGCACCTGTCACTGGCTCCCAGTAGTAGCTTGCATCAGATTTAAGACCCTGGTGCTCGCCTACCGGCCAGCAAAAGGTACTGTCCCTTCCTGCCAGAAATGGTCAGTCCCCATACACCTGCCCGTTCACTTCGCTCTTCCACCTCTGCTGGCCGACTGGCACCACTGCCTCTACAGGGTTGCAACAGTCGCGCTACTTGGTAGGGATGCTCCGATCTGGATTTTTGGGGCCGATACCGATCACCGATTTTTTTCCTCAAGATCAACCGATACCGATACCGATACCGATTTTTTTTTAAATACATAACTGTAGGCCTACTGACTGGATAGCCTACATATTTTTTGCTTTTTAGACAAAAGTTTTGATCCATTAGGCACCAAGCAAACGCAGACCCATTTGTATGGCATAGTAAAAGTCTGGCCTATCACCCAGTTAGGGCCTGAAGCCCAAGTCAGTGATATGGCTGTATAAAAGACATCATAAACGTGGCCTTCATGGTTTACATACTGTTACGTCCTCCTATGTTTTCTGTTCAGTTATCTGTCTTCCCCAGGAAAAATAAAAAATGAATAAAAAAAGTAAAAAAAATAAACGGTTTTTGCGATCGGCCATTTTTGCCGATCACCGATCGAGTCATTTGGAGTGAAATCGGCCGATTTAAATCGGTGGCCGATAAATCGGAGCATCCCTACTACTTGGTCACCCAGTCACCGTCGTGGCACCCCGTGGGTGAAACGAGCTTCCCATTGAGTCACTCCCTATCTTCTTTCGTAGACTGAAGGCCCATCTCTTCAGGCTACCTTAACTGTCCTCCTGAAACCTCTCCATCCCCTCTACCCCCTTGTACAGTTTCTCTACTGTATATAAAACAAAAATGTAATTCTTCTACCATTATGACTGCCAATCGCCCTTGAGACCTGAGCAGAGATTACTTTTCTTGCGATGACTGTTGGATTGATGATTCACTTACTTAGACGAAGGTATTTTTTTGTAAGTCACTTTCGCAGGCGTCTGCTAAATGCCAAAAATGTAAATGTGGAAGATGTCAAATTGACACAACACACCCTCTAACTGTAGAGGGCTTTCACCTGTAGAACAAACCCATACGTTTGCAAGTCACAACCCCTGTTCACCTCAGGGTTTAGCTTCCTGAGTCTAGTTCTCTCACTCTTCAGCTAGAGGGAAACACCTCATACCAGCATCACAACACCAAAACCAGTAGCCCTAGCACGCAGATGAGATGTCATCTTTTGCTATTTTCTTGAATGTTTACATACAGCATGCATACACAGTAATAGGGGCCGAATTGGTTGTTTTTCTATGCAGATTGCAGCTTCCACATTCACATTCACATTCACAGTCCACCTGCACCTCCAGTTCATTGTAGACCTGGTTTTCATGAGTGGGCGGGTGGGATCAGAGGGTGGGGGATCATTAGAAATGAATTTGATTGCTTTGAGTTGCCATGGTGGAGACCTATGTGCAGAGATAACAGGCGGGTATGGTGCATGTGACGGTGGTTGGTGGGTGGTGTGGGTGGACGGGTGGGAAGGTCATAAGATGTTGAGTTGATTGCTTTGGGTTGCCATGGTGGGGACTAATACGGTAATATGCAGTTGGACTTCTCAGACTCTGGTTCAGTGTGGATGGGTTCGCTTAGGAAGATCAGAGATCATTCGATTGCTTTGGTTTGCCGTGACGGAAAGCCAATCTGCTAGGATTCAGGCCTACCAGTCCTCAAGTGATGCCATGATTTTGGCTCTGCTTTTCAGCTGGTCATTCAGCTCTGCTTTAATTGGTCTTACTAAGTGATTTAGTAGATTTTTTGGGGGTGGGCAGTTTCCTTTCTTTCTTTCTTTCTTTCTTTCTTTTCTTTACCTATCTGTATCCCTTACAGTTTCTCTCTGTCCTACTTAATCACTTCTTACCTAGCTTATTCCCCCCCCCCCCCCCCTCTGTTGTGCTGCTCTCTGATTGCCTCTCCTCTCTTGATGAGTGTGTTGATTGGCCTGTGTTGCCTCCTGTGGTTGTCTCTGGATAGGGGTCAAGAGGGCTGGCACTGAGCCTGTCCCTCTCGCTGTGTCTCTGTGCCCTGCAATCAGAGAGGCGGGATGAGACTGGGCCTCCCTCTTCAACCAGGACAGCTAACCTGTAACCCCCCACCAATCACACGTTACTGCAATACTAGCCAACTGAAGAAAGGAACGAGTTTGAGGCAGTGATAGAGAGAGAGAGAGAGAGAGGGAGTGAGAGAGAGGGAGAGAGAGAGAGAGAGAGAGAGAGAGAGAGAGAGAGAGAGAGAGAGAGAGAGAGAGAGAGAGAGAGAGAGAGAGAGAGAAGTGAGAGTAAGTATTTTGCATCTCTTGAATAATATCACCTGTCACATTGATGTCCACCGCGATAGTAGCAGCCAGGCAACACAAAAATGCAGATGATAGCTCTTCCCCGTCTCTCCCCATCCCGGCCGGCTCTGTAATTAAGTGATATCACTGACAGATATATTACAGATGACATCAAATACTGAGGCTTCATTTCCCCAACGCATGAAGGAAAGGAGGGAAACATCACTGTTGGTTTGATTTCCTCCCTCTTCTGAGTGACTGACACATAATCCTATCACGGCCAGAGATAACGCTCTTTATTACCCAGCAGCCACAGGAGCGGCATTAGCATAAAACACGGGGGCTTCCTCCACTGCACAGTTAATTGAAGTTAATCAGAGGCAGTGTTGCTACTAGACAGCACTGTTGAGAGGGTGGAGTGGGCTTTGTTCATCTAGAACACCTTTAAGGTTCTTAATTAACCAGGCTGACACACTGACATGGCCGCCTCTCTCCTATGAATCCTGCTTGACAGGTAATTATAGGCTCAGAGAGGGTCTGGGAGTTGTAGTACTACAGTGGCCTTGATAGATCTGAATAGATAGCCCACCCCTTCATGCATGGAGATAATATACATAGGCCTACTGTATTCCCCTGCCTGGGTATATAGGCAACTTCTATTACTGAAGTTTATTAAGCACCTATGAGCTCGAGCAGTGTTTCAGTGTGTGATTGTCTGCTCTGTTGGATTTTAATATCTATTCCACGGACTAATTAACTTCTTAAGCAGTGAAGCAAACCTTTGTTAGAACCTGAGCATAAGCTTTCTGTGGCTATGCCAACTGACTGGTGTCAAAGCAGTCAGGGTGAGGGTTTGGGTTCAGGTGGGAGACCCCTCTGAGTCTGCATGCACTAATTCTCATATGCAGCTCATTCAGAGTTGTTGTTAAATGTACGTTTTCTGCTTCATAAACCACAGTGACCATGTTTTATCACCCCGCAGTAGATATGCAGGTCAGCAAAGGCTTAGCGGCAAATAGGCCTAATGGTGCAAAAAATCAACATAAAACAAGCATCATATGCAGCAGCGTCCTATGGGTGGATGTTTATGGACCAGTGGTGGAGATACAGTAAATCACCTGTTCTAATCAGGGCCATTGCCATGGTCTTGTGTTGAGATGAGTTATATTCCTCATATCGCCCGGCTGTCATTCCTTCTCATATACTCGCCCATCCATACACACACAAACCCATGCACCCATGTGCACGCAAACACGTTAGCACACGCACACGCACACGCACACGCACACACACACGCACACACATACACACACACACACACACACACACACACACACTCAGGACTATCAGTGGCGACCTTGCCTCGACACAGGCTCCAGGTGGAAGTGATAGATATTCCGTCCCCATGACGGGCGGGGGGGGGACCTTTTTTGTAAAAGAAAAGCCATATTGATTCATGAACCAATAAATACAGACACAATCGGTTTCTCCACTGCCACTCCTCCCCCTCTATCTCTCCTGTCCATGCTGGTGTTTTGTATTATTTTTCCCTCTGCTGTGTAAAACCCATAGTGAAGTCAATGTCCTTATCTGTGGATCAGCCCTGTGCCAGACCTGATGTCAGTAACAAAGGGGGGTCAGCTGGAGGCGGGGCGTCAGTGCCCAAACCTGGGGTCCTTATCACTGTAGTCACCATCAACTGCTGCCAATCAGGCAACACTCAGGCCACCTATGGAGTCAATGGCCCTGGTGTTGTGCTCCTGAGATAACTGGGCAACCATCCTCCCTTCCTCCCCTCCTTCCCCTACCCCTTCGTGAAGGCTCTCACCACTCCATGGATTAGGTATCGATCATAACAATCCTGAAATGGAGTTATTATTTTCCCCTTGTGCCATGATGGAATCTTCTTCTGTTCTTCCAGCGTGGTGTAAGACATGAGAGGGTCTATCAGTTTATTGCCTAGCATGGCCTGGCCACGACTGCACAGCATGGAGCCCAGTGCTGCTGCCATCGATTGGTTGATTGCGGTGGTGGTGCCTTTTGAGATAATTGCACACCAGCGGTGGTTGGTGCCGTTCAAGATCAGGGAGGACAATTGTGATTGTGTTTATGAGCCTTATTTCCATTACAGTATGTGACCCGTTCTGGCGGAAAAAAAAAAAAAAAAAAAAAAACGTATTACGAAAGTTTAAGTGTTAAAGGTGAGAAGGAGAATCTTAAAATCAGAATTTAATGGGGAGCCAATGTAGTTGTTGGAGAACTGGAGTGATATGGTCAATGGAAGGAGTTCTGGTAAGAGGTGTACGTGCAGCTGAGTTACGTGCAGCTGAGTTCTGGAGCAGTTGGAGTTTATGGAGACATTTGTGTGGAAGGCCAAAGAGGATGGCATTGCAGTAGTCTATACAGGATGTGACCAGGGCATGGACAAGAATGGCGGTGCTGGTGATGGACGGAGACCATTAATGTTGCGGTGGAAGAATGCAGACCGAGTGACATTGTGGATGTGTGATTCAAAAGATAATGTGCTGTCCAGGATGACACCCAGACTCTTAACCTGAGGGGAAGGGGAGACTGTGGAATTGTCAATTGCGAGGGAGAAGCTGTGAGGTTTAGCCAAGGTGGATTTAGTGCCAACGAGGAGAACCTCTGTTGTATCACTGTTAAGTTTTAGGAAGTTGATTGAGAACCAGGATTTGATTTCCAGCAAACAGTCGGAGAGGGAAGTGGGTGGGAGGGTGGAATTTGGCTTAGTGGATAGGTAGAGCTGGGTGTCATATGCATAGCAATGAAACTGAAGTCCAAATTTCCTGAAGATATTGCCATGGAGTAGGAGGTAAATTATGAATAGGAGGGGGCCCAAAACAGATCCCTGGGGAACACCGGTGGTGACTGGAGTGAGCTGTGATTTTAGATTTTTGAGCTGGACAAACTGAGTGCGGCCAGAGAGGTATGATGCAAACCAGTCAAGGGGGGTGCCAGTGATTCCAATGGAGGCTAATCTATCTAGGAGGATGTTATGTGAGATGGTATCAAAGGCTGCAGACAGATCGAGAAGCAAAGTATGGTTAAGACCCCAGAAACTGGAGCTGCCATTAATAGATCATTTCGTGATTTTCACCATAGCTGTCTTTGTACTGTGAAAAGAGCGAAAACCAGACTGGAATTGCTCAAACAGATTGTTGTTGGTCAAGTAGGCATGTACACGTACCTGAGCTGCAACTGTTTTGCACTACTAACCGTGACAATGGTTGCAATGACACGGTCAGTTCAATATATTTTATATACTTTATATAATAATTAGTCTTGCGTAGCCATACCTCCAAAGCATGTTGTTCTCACACCTCTTTTGGAGATCTGGAGAATTGTTGTTTTGGCTTGGATTGGTCAGAGTGATGGGAAAATGTGCTCGTAATTTCATTGAATGTTACATTCTAAGAACTCTCCCCCACATGCCTGTAGAATGGTTGCTGGTTGCTCTGTGTGTAATATTTTCTGACCAGGTAGGACTATATTGCTTACATTAGGTAAGAGAAAAGTACACTCAGAAGAAAAATAAATACAATTATATCTCTCTCTCTCTCTCTGCTCCTCCTTAATTTTTTTAAGGAATTCATTTCTTTGTCTTTCTATCTCTCTTTGAGTCGACTACTGACCACACTTTGTGCACTAGCAGTGGTAGCTGTAGCTTGTGCTTTCAGTACTAGATTAATTATTTGATCCTTTCATTTGATGGGGGAGATGTTAGTTCATACAGCAATAGCTCTGCTCCAGTAGGTAGGAGGACATCCTCTAGACGTCTCTGGAAGAGGCTGAGAACCGCCCTCCTAGGTTTTGTATTGAAATCAATATAGCCAGTAGAGGACGGAGAGCTCTCCTCTGGCTACACCATGGCGCTACCCTTAGTTGCACACCCTGTCATATCCTTAATGCAGAATTGGCTCAAATCCCAACTCTCCACCCCTGTGCATTTTAATGCATGCATTTCTAGAAGCAAGAACACCTTGTGCCCATGTGGTGGTTGATTATGATAACCAGAACCTGAACCAGTATGCTAAAAGCACTCCATTTTCCTTTGAATCATCAGACAGTGTTGCTGGGAGATTTAGTAATAACACATAGGTTCCTGATATACTATTGATTTTAAGAATTGCAATTTCCCATCCTATAATGGAATAAGGTTCACTTGTCATATATCAGATGTGTACATGTTGACCTTTAATCCCTTACTGACGTAATAACAGGATATGTGTACTACCTGTCTGTCACATTGATTAGCACTGGATGCTAGAGTGTATGACATCCAATCCTCCTTGACGACTGAAATAAAGGGCTTTTATATGTGAGGCCGGCCTTCTGCTAAATGGCTACCACTAAAGTGCTATGGGTAAAATATGAGGCAGGCGCCCAGGCCCAGCCTAGACTCACTGTAGCCTATACAGTACTGTACGAGGTGGTTGAGATGAATCATGGGGGTCGTCAAGTGTCTTCTACACGGCAGCCTTGATCTACCCATGTTCTTCAGCACTCATTTGGGAGGGTAATGGACCTGATGGATATTTAAGCCAGGGTACTGTGTAAACCGGCCTCCAATTTATACAGTATGACTACCAGCCTCCACAGGTTTCAGTGGACATGTGGATTTAACATACATTTATGATCGGGCTGGGATACATATTTTCAGTTGTCATGTCGTGACGTTAGAATTATAAGGTTCTATCTCCATTTTTGTCGAAATTGAGTTTCAACATACCGTAGTTTTTAAAAATCTTTTAATCTTTTTAAAGTTTTACATAATCTGATCCATTAGGTGTTTATTAATGCCTGTGTGGTGTTATTTTTAAAATGTTGACATTTTTGAGTTAGTAATTCATAAAATACAAAGGTTCCATCTCACAAAACATAATGGAATGTAAAAACTTTGACGCTCAATATCTCTGAACTACCCTAAACGGAGATAGAACCTTATAATTCTAAGCTCACGATGTGCCTAAAGAACCCTTTTTATTTCCAGGTAGAGCGTCTTTTCTAAGAGTGCATGTTAGTCAGGTATTGTTAGTTCATTACAGCTCTTACAGATGTACACTACACTGTAAATGAAGTCTTATTCCGAATGAATTGAATCGTTTTCCTTTGGTTGGAGCTTTACTGTGGGACACATATATTTCTGATACACATGTATTATGATATACATGTATATTTATGATATTGCTTGACAATATCTTAACTGGGTGACTGTAACATTCCCTGACTTTGGTACTTTGGAAAATCAAATTACGGCTTAACTCTACTAACCATGAGTTACAGGAAGCATATCAAATCACATTTGCGTGTGAAAAATGAGATGTGCCATCTTTTCAATTACATTGTAGCATAAAGGGATTGTTAATCCTCCTCCCTCGTGCTCCAAAAGCCGTTAATGAATTTGCTTATCCTCTAAGATACTGATATGACCTGCTTCCTTCTAGAAAAAATACATCCAATCTTTTTTGTCCTTCCCACACAATTGTGTCTGACTGTAATGGATGCAAATCTATTCATATTGAGAGTAAACATTTGGTTTGTTTTCTCTGAAACTGTTTATGTAAAAGTTTAATCATAAATATGAATGCCCCTATTTAGTTGAGTGAGCCCAGCTGTTGGCACAGACTGCTAGGCTGGACCCAAACCCTATTCCCACTAGATTTCAAATAAGAGTTAGCAACATGATGGATGGTGTGTGTGAGCCCCTTTCTATTGTCATCCAGCATTACACAAATTAGGCCTTACAAATGTCCCACCCCACCCCCTGTGTCAGTGGACCACTGGGCGGATCCGCCCGGATAATACCGCTAATAGCCTTTATATCAGGGGAGGCTGGTGGAGGTAGAAATTGGAAGATGGGTTCATTGCAATGCATGAAATGGAATGAACAATGGTATCAAACATTTGATGTAGCAGAGAGTACAATAATAGACAATAACAATAACAGTTAGCAAGAAGAGTCAGCAGTGTGTGTGTGTGTGTGTGTGTGTGTGTGTGTGTGTGTGTGTGTGTGTGTGTGTGTGCGTGTGTGTGTGTGTGTGTATGTGTGTGTGTGTGTGTGTATGTTTTAGGGTGGGGGATATGCTGTTAGTCGGGTCCTCTTTAGATGAATCTAAAGATATGACATCACAGAGTCTGGCCAGTATCATCAGCTCTCATCATCCATTCTCAATGACAAATGGGATTTGTATCGTCCCACCTCTCCCCTTTTTCCTTTTGTTCATTTCCTTTTGTCTTTTTGGGATTTCCATAAAAGACTTCAAACTATTAATTTCGAGGTCCGTCGGACGCCGGAGCAATGTTTCTAATGAGCCCTTTGGTGTTGTCTGCAGTGTGGGCGTTAGTGTGGGTGTTAGCCCCCGGGTCTGGGTTGGTGTGTGTAGGCGTGTAGGCGTGTGTCAGTGTGGGATGTCTGTCTTGTGTGTATGGCTCCATCACACACACACACGCACACACACACACACACACACACACACACACACACACACACACACAGAGGTGACACGGTCACCGTCATTGGACCTTCACAGGCATCTGCTTCTGGCCCGCACTCTGACGTGATCCTTCACCTTCTACATGACAGTCGCCCATTTAGCACTAAATTTATGCCGCCCATGCCCTTTATCAATGCATGTTGAGGCGGGGGACGGGGGGACGGAGAGAGGGCGTCTCACAGCCTCCTCGGTTTGATTTGTGTTACTGCTTTCACTCACCCAGACATTGTAGTGACACAACTTATGTTTGAAATGCTCTGACGGATGGGGAAATGATGCAGATCCTATGTGTACATCGGAATACATTTGGGTATAGAACTCCTACTGATATATCACAAGTAACAGCATGCCACTATTCCAGATGGATCAAAATACCCTTTCCAACAAAGCAATCTCCTTGATCCTTGTGACTTCCAGTCGCTGATCCTCTGCCGCAGCGCCCTATGGCTTATGGCATATGTTTGTGGGCGATTCCATGACTTCCATCTGATAGAGTGTCCCATCAGTATTGTGTGGAGGTCAGGGGTGGGGGTAGGAGGTGACCATGTGGTGTGGGGGAATGTCCTCTAGAGAGGCGGGTGTGTGTGTGGGGGGGTCACCCTAAGGCCAGCAGGGTCATGCTTTGATCCATCACTACCGGTCCTTCCGGACCTCAGTTTACTCTAACCTGTCCTGCCAGGGTTAACCAGCCTGATCTCACACACACTGATACATGAAACCATGCATACAGATGACCCATTTCTCCATTATGGAAGTAGACACCGTTATTTGTATGCTGTGATGATGGGTTACAAGGTCTTGAACATTTTTACATAAATACATGAAATAAATTTTTTTTAAAAATCGTATAAATAATAAGATATCAATTCCATTTAGAATGGAATAAAAACAGTAATGCAACGCCATTAAGGTTATCCTACTAGGCCGACATATTATATTCCAATAGACAACTGGTCACCCCACGCCTTACACTATCCTGAAACTCCAGACCCTCTGCAGACAGTTTGTTACACGAGTAATGAGGTATATGCAGTCTATCTACACATAACTAAACAAAACGATATTCTGACCACGGAATTCTCAATGATTCGCAATGTCAACTGGCTCACGTCAGAATACAAGTGTGACATTCAGCACCAGACAGGGGTGAAGGGGAAAATAGAAGGTAAATGTGTCTCCTCATCCCCTCCTTTTCCCCTCCCTACAGAAGAGGCCTCTTCGTCTTCCCTCTGTGGTGGAGAGGAAGTGGGAGGTTGTAATAAAGGCTGGCCATGGCAGCAACCTAAAGCTGCCATTACCTGGCGGTGCTGGCAGCACCCAGATAAATTAAGCCATTAGAGGGTGTTATCACAGCCATCTGTGAGGGCTGCAGTATGCATTATACATGGACTGTGACACTGTCACAGAGGGGAGGCGCACACACACACACACACACACACGCACACACACACACACACAGCGTGTTAGTAAAATGGTATTGTATTGTATCCTTATATGAATGCAGGTGTATTGCATTGTTCATCATAGTGAACTATAGCCATCTCATGTGTTCATATGATTTTACCATGAAACAAAACATTCGTAGTATCTCTGTATTCTCAGGTGAGACTAGGGGCCCTATTATGCACTTCATAAGTCTTAAGCAATAAGACGAGGCGGTAGATCTAAACTTAAGACGTGGAGGCGTGGTCAAGGCCACTTTGCTATTATGCGTGCAGTAGTGGGCGCCTAAGACCCGGCGCTAAGCCCAGAAATTAGTCATGGATGTGTTTTGGGCGTCTTCTCAATCAACCCAATCAGCGTGCCAGGTGCCATTCCCTTTAAGAACCGGCTGCGTTGAGTCTTTAGCGCTATGCTATTATGCAAGTCCTAAGAAGGAGGTCAGCGCGCATCTCTGCAGAAGAAAGTAACAAGCTCGTGCATGAGGTCAAGGCTCGTCAGTTCGCAATCTTTGGAACGGCGCGAAATCCTCCCCGAGCCCACATGCATGCGCAAAACGAGCAGGCGCGCTCGTGTTTGAAAACGTGCATGTCTAGCGCCAAAGAACTTTTCAAACCACTTCTTAGCGCTAGGCGCAAACTCAGATCGCATAATAGCAGGGGCGCCTAACGCACTTCATTAACATATGAACACTCCCACAATGAGTAATATATGCACGGGAGTCTTACGTCTTATGTGTGGGCGCCTAGGGACACCTGCATTATAGCAGTAGCGCGTATGAAGCGCATAATAAGGGTGGCGGTAGGTCTTAACCTGGCGGTGCGTCTTAATTAAGACTTAAGACGGCAAGTTAAGAAGTGCATAATAGGGCCCTATGTCTCTTAAACGTGTCATAAATCTATACGTTCTGCTCTCAGATTCCACAGTGTGAGTGCCCCCCCGCTGAGAGCTCTCGACCCCTAATCCTGTGTTGAGTGGGAAAATGCGAAGACCTGTATTCAAATCCAACCTCTCTTGAGTGTTGCATTAAAATGAAGACTAGTCATTGAGAGGGATTCAAATCAAGGCCAAAGTATCTCTCTCATACAAACACACACACACACACACACACACACACACACACACACACACACACACACGTTGTGGGCAGGTTATCAGATAATGTACATTGTGATCGACGATCATGTCAATAATGTCTATAACAATCATGCCTTACACATACATCAATGCAACAGTATTACATTTGGTCATAGTCCAGATTATATACGGTTTACAGGAATCAAGGGATACTCCCTAATAGAAATTAGAGAAATATGCGTTGTGTTGGAAAACCAGATCAGTCAAGTAAATCAGGACCGATCACTCTCAGTCAAATATCCACATCTCATATCGCCCCCATTGCCCTTTGTGCACTGTAGCATCTGGGTTAACATGCTTTAAATAAGCACATTGACCAGCAATACAACCATAAAATCCTCTAAAACAAGATTGATGGCAATTCGACGGTGATTTATAAGGGCTTGCCTTTTCCTCGGCTCAGAGGGTGAGACGTTGTCAATAGGTAGCCGACTGTACAACTGAACCTCTCAGTAAAGGCAAAGAACCATACTTTCATTTAATGTGTATTACAGCTCCATTCTGTCTAACTCATTCAGAGTTGAAAGCGGTGCAGCAGCCTGTATAAGAGGCTTTAGTGTGAAATGCCACCTGAAAGGTGCGGAGACGGTGGCACACGGCCACAATGGGAGAGACTGATAAAGGTTCTTTATGAATACTGCATGTGCCATTTTGTCAGTCGTTTTTACGTTTCTCTGTGTGCTACATGGATCCACAGAGTGGCCATGGTTCACGCACCACTCGCCCGAAGGGTCATGTGTAGTTGAAGGTAAACAACCCCCTTGGTGAATGTTCCACATGGACCGCTCCCAATTCAGTTTTCTCCCTGTATCAATTAGCTTTTATCGACATTACACCGATCAGACCAATGAGGAGGTGTGATGGTGGGTGGTGGTAGGTGTTGCTTGGCGCTGATGCTCCTGATTGACAGGGCTGGCCCCCCATCTTCTAAAGACAGCTATGACATGTCCGCTCCCAACATAGTCTCCAACGGAATGCATTCTGGCTGTACCAGCATTTGATCACCTGTTTTGACATAAGTTAAAAAAAATAAAGGATATGTAAGAGTTATGTAAGTTACAATTTGTATGCCGGTTAGTCAGTATTAGACATTAACTTCGAGTGTTTAAGGTTAGGGTAAGTTGTCAGATGAAGGCATTAGCAAATATTAGCATAAGCAACAACAATTAGCAAGAATTAGCGCCCCCCTAAAAACACCCCCAGCAACGTTTAGGTAACAAGTCGGGCAGTTTCTAGCAGAGACCTGGAAACCATCTTTGAGACAAGATACAGTATAAGATACTGTAGATTGATCGCAACTTATCGTGAAGACGGCAGATTTAATAACACCCTGCTTTCGCTTGTCTTTTTCTTAAACAGTAATCCTTTACTGCATCTCCGCATAGTCTTCCTCGCAGATATTGTTGTGAGGTGAATTCATAAAACTGCAATTACTGGGTGGTAAATATCTTATGAGAGCTATTGTTGTTGTTGAGTGTTGCATTACAAACAGCCCAAGAGCACTGAGGTCATCTAGGAAAAGGCTCTTCAAGCTAGCTACACCCATCTACTATATGACCCACACATCTTTATTGAGTCCACAAATATTATTTACAGTGACAATATACTGCTTCTACACACGTTATTGATCAGAGGGAGGTGACGGGAAGGCCACCAAATGGCCGTCAAGAGGACCCAATCATCATGCCGGGTGACCAGGTGGAGGAAAATGAGGTGGAATGGCCCCAACCTGTAATCATCTATATTAATCCACCCTCTGAGTCGTGGCTGTTACCAGAGAAAACACATCTGTCCACGGTGACTTATTGATTTCATAAGACTGCCCGGTAGGAGCATGGCTTCTGCGCAAGGTTCTTGTGACCAAGCAGACGCGTCAAGAAGGATGGGACCTGAGCAGGAGCGTGAAACCTCTCAACGATTCTCAATCCCCTAATGCACCCAGGAAATCCAATTTCACAGAGCCATAATTGAAATTTATTTTGTCACCACAATGGCGATTCGGCATAATTTATAGAGCCCTTGTACACTCTGAGGATATGCCATCTTCGGGGCCCCCACAGCGTAGCAGTCTTAACCTGTGTTAATAAATGAATGAACCTGAGAGAAAAAGGTATTTTACACCTGGCCGTGAAATCCGTGTTGAATTATTCAACCGACTGTGGATATTTTTTATTACTGGAGAATCACTATAGTCATCGCAGGTTCAGTGAAGTCTATAGTAGGCCTATGTATGATGCTATCGTCTTCTTGTACTGTACGGTCACTCAAAAACTAGAATATGATGCGAATGAGTATTATATTGAAAGACAATTGGTTCCTTTGTCTTAAAGGGATAGTTAGATGATTAGACACAAATGAGTCAAGTAATTTGAATTAAATTGAACAATCTAACCAATGTTGTAGTTTGGGTGAACTATCCCTTTAAAGGTTTTTATTTTGTAATGAAAATGGATTGATTTTTGTTATAACCTTATCATCCAATAGCTACTTCACTACAGGCTACCCAAGGTACCCTAGATCCGGGGTCCCTTATAGCCCTAATACAAACATCACATAGTATTCTACTATATATCAAGATTAGTGTTTCCACAGCTGGTGAATTGAATCTCTGTGGATCAGTTGTACCGGTGAGTGTAAAAGGCAGCCACAGGATCGCCCTTCATACCTCTCGGCCACGGTAGAAACACAGAGCATGAAGTGGTCCATTACCTCTCCTCCCCTCTCCACGGCCCCGACTACTGACACGGCTCAGGTTTAGAACCGCAGAAACATGGGGAGTAGTTGAACTCTTGGCTGACACAGTACTCTGAGATTAATGAGTTAACTGAATAAAATTCTGAGAGCATGGTCATTAAACTTAAGTGATCAATCACATTAGAGGTGAGGGGTTTCAACGCGGGATTTTATGCAGCGTCTTCTAATATGGCCATTTCCACCCTTTAATTGGAGTGCTTCGTTAAGAAACATAGCAGGGTAAAAAAACACTTATAAGACTTAAGGGGTGTGTTGTGTGTGTGTGTGTGTGTGTGTGTGTGTGTGTGTGTGTGTGTGTGTGTGTGTGTGTGTGTGTGTTGAGTGTGTGTGTGTGTGTGTGTAGGATCCGGCTTATTAGAACAGTTTGGAGTTACACTCACTGAACTTGAAGACAAGTTTTCACTCATTAAGTCAAAATGTCTGATTTGTTTGAATCCCTGCAATTAATTAGAGATGATTCTAAGAATGTGCAGATGACATCATTGACACAGAATTCCCCTCTTCCTCAAACTAATTGAGATCCACCGGGCCCTGCATGTGCAATAATGAGGGGAGAGGAGGGGGAGAGAATGCCAGGCTGGTCTATCATAGCTAAACCCTTAGGGTATAAAAGGACCAAGGGAGGTGACGCTGTATTTACTCAGGCAATGAGCTGGTCACCCCCCGCTGTCTGCTCACAGGTCCTTTAGAGACAGGGGTGAAGCCCCTCTTTTGTCTGTGTAGTTAACTTGAGGGTGAGGTCATCCTATTGTGTGATGATTTCACATTGCCTACAGTAGTGGTAATTGGAATGTGCATACAGTACAGTATATTCCTACGGACAATGGCGTACATTGGTGTGCGGCTGAGTTTGTGTACACATCCATGATTGTGTGTATGGGATATGGGAGATAGACCTTGTATGTTTTTATGTCGGCATGTGCATGCTGTACATTTGGGTGAGAGAGAACAATAGCAGACAGTGGCAGCAGTGTGTGTGTGTGTGTGTGGGGGGGGGGCGGCGAGAGAGACAAAGAGTGTGTGCGTGCATGTGCCCGTATGTGTGTGTGTGTGTGTGTGTGTGTGTGTGTGTGTATACAGGTATGTGAGTGTGCTTCTTCTGTAACATCTGGTGCTGGTGTGATTGGTGTGGTGAGCCCCCAGGCCTCTTTCATGGGTGATAGATGACACCTCTCCCAACCTGTCAGCGGGGACCCAGTCAGCCAGCCAGGAGGAACCTGCTCCAGCTCTGTGAGAGACTCCATGTTTAGAGGAGGTTAGAAGGAGGGAGGGAGGAGAGTGATTCACTCCCTCTCTATGAATATCAACGTATGCAGAGAGGACATTCATTTATGTGATGTCGAAGAAGTCAAATATAAAATAGATTATAGCTACAGTCATTACAGAAATTCCATGACTATGTTTTGTAGAGAAACTACAGGGAGGATGATTAGCAGGTTTTTGAGTAGGGGCCCAAACAGGACTGGGTGTCTTTTGCAGACACTAAATCAACACCGCTGTGCATGTGAATTAGGGCTCTAGACAAACAGCCATCTCCCTTTGCCAGATGAGTCGTTTTATTGGTGTCCAGAAACAAGCCTGTGTTTTAGCAGACAGTTATAGAGGTCTGCCAACGAGCTTATCTCCGGATTATATCCCTTTCACAAAAACAAACACAAATATAGCTGTGAGCAGCCATGCCCGGGGTCTAAGCTATGGCACGATACGTCACCGCATATTTCACAGGGTACATTTTTGTTGGTATTTCCTCTCATTTTGAAAAGTCAGAGAAATGCCCGCGATGCATTATGTCGTGTTGTTAACGGACTTTAAACGTTGTCTCCTCCAAAGCCGCTTTGCGGATCTGCGTAGAATTCGGTATACAAGATCTATAGACTAAGGTCTTTCCGTACCATACACCATTTTTTGGACGTAGATCTTAGACCCCTACTAATCGTAAATCCGTCTATTGTGAATTAAGGGGATTTACGATGAAGTCCAAATAAAGGAAACCCAATGTGTTGGAGACTGACAGCTGGTAGCCATGGATACAAAGAGGAAAAGTCCTCTTGTCCGGAGAACACAAGCAGGTTTTTTTTTTGTCTTCTATCTCTCTGAGGCAGAGAAAACAGACAGGTCGGGGGTAGCCTGACAGTTGGCTTGACTAGGCTGTTGCTCCCGCCCAACACTCTCACACATTTTAATGGATTAACCAGGGAGCCTGGGATGGCGCTTGACAAAGTGCCGGCTCAGGGCCGTGGTGGCTTTCCCAGTGCCTGATAATAATTGATGGATGACTGTGGTGTGAGACACTGACAGGCTGGTTGCCTGGCCTTTACCCTCTGCCAGTTCAACCCTTACATGTGTGAAATAGCCAATTACTGCCACGCCTATTGAAAGTAATAGGCCAATGAGCAAATGGCTACTGTGGGATATTGCTGAGGTTGTACATGGAAGAGGCCTAAGATAACTGTTTGAAACAGCTGCCACCACCACCCCACCTCGGCCTGTCTGGCTCCTACTATTGGGTAAGGAGGAATCGAGAGGGTCAGGGATATTCTCCCCTGAACCAGTGTCCCATCCTGTATTGACCTAAAGTTTATGATCCATGATACAATCATGTTATACAGGACCTAATGTACAGAAATAAATCCTCCTTTTAAAGGCTGTTAAATAGATAATGGAAACAGCAGCGGTTGTAGATTCTCTGGGAAGCATTAAATACCATTTTTTGCCGGGGAACGGAAAGTCATAGGCAAGGCAAGCGCAGGGAGCTAACACTAGCCAGCCATAGGATATTGACAGAACAATCTATCTTTATAAGGGACAGTGAAAAATTCCAATCTACTTCCTGAAATCACATTATCAGAACTAATATATGACTGCATCTAAATATAAACTGGCGAAGCAGGACAGAGAGAGAGAGAGAGAGAGAGAGAGAGAAACATAGAGAGCGAATGAAGGAGAGAGAGAGAATGAGGGATTCTACTGAATGGGTTCTCAGAAGCAGGCTGGACAGGCAGAGGAATGGAGGGCATTCTCTGGCTGTAATTGGACAGGTTATTTTTACACAATGCTGACGTGCCATGCTGCTCATTGGGATGTACAGCAATATTTCTCTCAAATATTCTCTGTAATTCTTTGTCTCTTCTTGTCCTACTGTCTGCCGCCCCCCCCCGCCTCTCTCTCTCAAATTCAGATTCTCTCTCATTCAAAGGGAAATTGAAATGACATGACTGATGCAGTGGAGCCTCTTGTTTGTGTAGGAGACATTGATTCGGCACAGCAGGCTCTTGATGTCACTACAGCGAACCATTCCACTCTAATTCAATTTTAAGCCCGACTTTAAGCCACTCGACAATTACCTTGTCATTATACGATTGTCTTACAAGCTGGAGCACTGATCTGCACAAGTATGTTCTTGAAGACTTTATACTTTGCTTCGAACCTCATGCTTTACATAGTATGTAACAGAGGACCTCTTTTTCTGTATGCAAGTTGGGCAGGGATGCTTTGGAATCAAGTTCTTCTGTGGGTACAACTGCCTGAACACCTTGTAATGGTCAGTTATCAAATGCTTAAGACTCCTGCCCTGAGTAAGTAACAGGAAAAACACATACATTATTTGCAGTAAATAAACAACAAATTCCAGTCTTGATTTCCTAGAGGCAGAATATCACAAAAAAATCTAGTGAATGTTTCTGAAAAGATCTATGCTGTTGCCAATGTGCTCCTTTGTCTGTTGACACTAGAAGAGCCGGGAGGGGTCACGGTGTGACACACCTGTGAGTGAAAAATAATTTCTATCTTTGCACTTGATCACATTTCAGGACCCTCCTTTCATGACTTTTCCTAGATATGTGCGTTCTACCACCCATTATCCTTACATTTTCAAAATCACTTCAGGATAAGATAGTATAAAGCTGTTTTGCAGTTTTTCTGTGTAGGAGGCAGGCTAAAAAAAGAAGCGACCGCTAGTGATCTCTGTGTGTAAATAGCAGATTTACATTCTAAAAAGGGGCTCTACTAGTAGGTAAAATAGGCACGGCTGTTGTAGTGTTAACCTTTGTCGGACGATGTTTGCACTCCAAGTAGGCCTACCGATAGTAAAAAGAATAAATTCTAGAGAGCAGGTCATGTCTCGATGACACTTTCTTTGAGATACTGAAAAACTATTTCACCAATTTGAGCCATCCCTTCAAGAATGGCATGCATAGGAAGGAAGCCCCCCCCCCCTCCCCGATCCCACCCCTCCCACCCCCTCCCTTTGTCTCTTACTTTTCTATGTCTATCCCTATAATTTCTCTCTTCTTTTTCTATATTTTCTCTCTAGTCTCTATTCTTTATTTTCTTTATTTCTTGTTCTCTTTATAAAAAATAACAAAAATAACAAAAATGATGCAGGATGAACTTAAACAAGTGAAGAAAACTTGTAAAGTATGTGAAATGAACTTGTGAAATGTAATGTAAAGTCCTGCAATAAAGTATAAAAAAAAAGAAAAAAAGAATGGCATGCCTGATGTTGAAAAAAAAAAAAAACTGGATACATGAAAATACTGTAAACTGTTGACAATTCAATCTCTCTTCAAACCACACAGTGACTTGAGTTGTGAGTGAGTGGGTTGTGGGTCTAATTGAAGGCTATTGCAATACATTTAAAAACGGCTTTATCCTCTCTGAGCATCAGCCTTCTCACATGTAAACGACAGAAGTAATGACCACTAAAGGATTATGTGAAGCCAAGAATGTTATCTGACAAATAGTGCCATAAACTATCAGAAGAGATGGGTAAATCTGGACCAGTATTCTCAAAAAGGTTGATGTCGTTAATCAAGGACTCCAGAATAGTATCAACACCGTACCTCTTCAGAATGAAATAGTGATCTAAAATGAATATTCATCACAACAGATGGTGAAGTTGTACTTTCAGTAATGTGTTACTTAATGATACAGCACAAGTCTGCCCACAGTATGGCATGAACTTGTTTTTCCGCCTCTCTTCCCTCAGGGTGGTGATGGGAGAAGTATCAGCAGTAGTAGAGTGGCCATATCGCTGTTCCAGTCTGAGGGTAAACAAGAGCACCATGAGCTCGCTGTCGAATGACCCGTGGGCCCAACATCTCAAGAAAATGAAAAATCCAGGTTGAACAAGTTTTCAAAAGTTAACACACCCTATCTGAAAAGTGTAAGCAGATAAGGATACCTTCAACTTCATCAAGGTCTTTGATTGTCAAACATAAGTCTGGGTTGGCCTCTAACAGTTCTTGCAGTGCAGTATGTCCTCAACTTCGATTTCATCATCACAGATGATTGGGCTGATGTGCGCACGGTTCCAGAGGGAAATCCAAACTGATATTGCACCTTCGCCGACATGGTGCGCATCAAATCGATAAGCAAACCGTCACAAATAAAGAATTGTGTATTTACCAATAGTTAGAGGAAAAAGATTGAATGCACTAAATGCCATCCCCAATAACTGCCCACTCTGTTGTTGCAAACTGGCTTGGATAATGTGGCTTAGATAAAAGCCTTTCACTCCCTAAACCTGCAAATTATTGAGAAGCATCATGATGATTAGCTACTCATGAGCCTGAAGTACCTTCGTACACAATGCATTAATCAGACTAGATAGATAGACAATTACCCAAACTTAAACGCATATCTTTACATCTACATAATTTCAACAGTAAACAGTAAGTAAGCACATTAAAGCTATATAAAAGGCTACCTTCATTTGACTACTATGAAGTAGAGATTCTGAGATTTTATTACAGGGTACCCTAAAGTGATGGGTCAGATATCAAATGTGTCACAATTTGATGTAAACAGACACCTCTCGGAAATGAGAAAGACGTGAAATTCGTCTTGAAAGTTTTTTTTTTTTTTTTTCAGATTTTCGTTTTTTTAGCTAACATTCAACTCGAAGATGTGAAGTACCCACTCGTTATTTTTCCGAACAGTTTTACGTTCATTAAATAAGTGTAATCTATAACACAATGACTTCGTTTCTTGTTGTTTGATGGGGATTCATTATCTTTGATGGGGATTTTCTGTGCTTAGTGATTTCAGGTGTAGCAACTTTCAAATACTCATGTCGTATTCAATTAGTTTCCGATTTCAATGTAGCCTATGATGCATCATTTGAAAGCTTACAATCTGTAGTTTAAGCACATGTAAAAAACAGAAAAATGATTTTGCCTACAGGTAGCCCTTTTCATTGGCAGTTGTCACAAATGTCCAAATCAAACACTCATGGTAGCGGACGGTAGTGTCTGACACATTCACGCCTACCTCCTGGGGAGTGTTCCTGGTCAGTCGGACAGTTGTTTTGAGGGTTTTCTTAATTATTTGGAGCATTCTTCAGTCATCCACTGTAGAAGTCTGCCTGGTCATAACAGTTGGACATAGACTATGTTTCTCTAAAAATAAAAATGAAATATTGCCACAGAACATTTTCACTTGGAAGGCATTTGGAACCATGCATCACTTTTATGCAATGTGCTAAAGTATGAGCTCCCCCAACAACCATCATCATCCTTTCTCTCCACACCACAGTGAAAGTACTGGCTCAGACTTAGATTGTGTGTGACTGGTGGGTGTTCCTGGTGCTTCACCGCCCGAGGCCAGCTGATACGTTGATGGATGAGATGCATGATATCACTCTGCTGGGTGGAGGGGCTCATCAGGGCCAGTTGCAGCTATTGACCTATCCATAAGCACAATGGAGTTTTCAAGAAAGACATTACTCGCTGATGCACATTAACAGAGTAAATAAAGCATTGACTGTACAATACGGTGCAGCTTTTGAAATGCTCCATTATGTATGCTGCTATCGCTATTCTGCATCAGAGTGAGGAAGTGTGCAGCCTTATACTTGGGATTATCAAGTATCAAGCAAGCAAGACATAGAGCTATATTGAGGTCTGCCTCAATACAATGGATGTGTTTTAAGACATTTCCAATACAAATTCTAATTCGACCTAAAGAAGAATGAGTGAAGGCTGTTGCCTGGGTGTGTGTGTGTTGACAGTGGTCAGTGGTCCCTTTGTCAGTGTTGGGATGTCCATCACCACAGCTGTGATTGGCATGGGCAATGGGGCCTGGGATTGGACAGAGTGAGAGAGAGAGAGAGAGAGAGAGAGAGAGAGAGCGTGTGTGTGTGTGTGTGTGTGTGTGTGTGTGTGTGTGTGTGTGTGTGTGCGCGTGCGTGCGTGTGTGTTTATGTGTGCGTGTGTGTGTTGGTCTGAGGCAGAGTTGTGTTCCGTTCATTAGACAGGGCCAAAGAAATGCCCCTCTGACCCCTCCACGACTCCTCCAACACAATCACACCTACAGGCCTGCTGCCTTTGGTTATCGATGCCAAAGCCGCGCCGACAGGAGCAGCAGGGGTTACCTCTCCTCTCGCTAATGTAAACTCAGAGTCACTGAGGTGTGGACACACATACGACTCGGGAGGATGTGTTACTATACGTCTTATGGATCGGAGGCTGGAGACTGATTGACAGGGGATGGTCGGATTGACAGGGGATGTATACAGTACCAGTCAAAAGTTTGGACACACTTTTCCATTCAATTGAATACGAAAGTGTGTCCCAACTTTTGACTGGTACTGTGTGTGTATATATATATATATATATATATATACATCTGTCACTTATGTGTAGAAAACAGATACTATACAGTGTCACATATGATAATAATGCATGATATACAATAAGATGGAACACTGTAAATGTGTAAACACATCTCTCATAGTAGATATTTATATAGCATAGCAATGTGCCAATGAAGTGTGTGTGGAATGAACATCTGTGATACAGCAGCAATTGCTCTGAACACCAGTGAAGGCAGACTGGAGACATTGAAATGACTGGTGTCATTTAGTGAATCTCACTGTTCTGGTGAAATGGGCCTGTCCTCCACCTGCCTGCTATAATTGCGCATTGCAACAGCAGTGTGTTGTAGCAGTGTGTTGTAGCAGCGTGTTGTAGCAGCGTGTTGTAGCAGCGTGTTGGCGCAGCGTGTTGGCGCGTGGCCCCGCTGCTTTGGTGCGGCGTTTGTGATGTAATATCCTGGTGCATGGCATTGGAGCTGACAAGAAAACTTTTGGTTATCTTCTTATTTCTTTCTCAGCAAGATGGCAATAAGCCCAAGTTCAGCCCTATCGATTTCCTCCACCTCCTTTTGTAAAATGAAAACTGAAATTGTTTTTTCCCCCCTCCTCTCTCACTTTGCAGGTTACAGTTCTCTGCAAACTTGATATAGCAGCGTGATTTATGTAATAGTTCTCGATACCCTGAGGCTCAAATATAGAAAACACAGTTGTTGTTTTTTTTACCACATACTCAGTAGGCCTACATCCCCTGCCTATACAGTATCTGTATAATGTTGTTGTTATTAATTGCATATGACATCGTTATGATAGCATATTTATGTAGACACTACATTTTGGGTATATGCCTGCATATTGTATGGCTCTTAGTTCCAAATTGACCTCAGGAATCCCAGCATTTGCTACCTCTCGGGGTAATGGGTGTGTAGTCTTGTTAACAGGCTTTTGTTCCTGCTCACTGGTAAGAGGGAGTGTGGCAATGGGAAAGTGCTCCGTGTGATTATTAAATTGTGGCTAATTAGATGGATGGAAGGGTCACTGGCAATGATATAGTCAAGGGAGGCTCTGAGTGATGTTGGTGCTGATATCTGCTAGTAAAGCACCAACGTGAAGAGCTATTAATATCAACCAGAACAAAGGCAAAACTGTACTTATCTCTGTCACTCTTGGATCCTCTCTTTGTTCATAAAGCTGTGTTCGATTGGCTGTGAGTATAGTCAACTAACCTGCGAGTCAATGCGGGGGACAACTGGATCTGATACTAGTGTGGAACACTACTAATGTATCGTGTAGCTGTTGAAGAACTTCCTGCAACACTGGAGAGACTCATAAGTCCCGATGACCTGTTCTTTTGTGATATCACGGCTGGCACATCAGCCCAATCCGTCAAATCAAAAATAGATTTGGTTGAAGGTCCGGATATCTGCCAGGGCTGCTAATGACACAGCCATGTACTGTGGTGAGTGAATGAGGAGAAGATACATGAGAGAATATGATTCAAACTGAGGAGATTAGATCCATATCTGATGAAGATATGCTCCGGATCTATCGCCACTATCAAACATCCGCCTCCTATCGGAGCTTGATTTATGCTCTAGTAAGCTACAGAATCTAGTCTATTGAAACATTATTTGGTTAGCGTTTATCTGCAAACAATGGACTGCAAACCGTCCTATATTTGACAGACCCTGTTCAAAAGAACCAAGAGAGGTTCCTGACTGTGTAGTGTGCACTCTGTTTGGGCTAGCTTCTTCTGTGGCAGCTCTCTGCCTGAGCCTCACGTTGGACATGGCTGACGTCTCTCCACCAGGGGCCGGGCAATTAGTCCACAAAATGGCCGACAGTAAATCACCTCGGGGGATGGCTTGGCAGGGCCACCGGGAGGTGAGCTCCACAATGAGGAATTAAACACAGTATTAGCTAGCAGCAGTTTTATGATGTCAGGAAGAGGGACAGGTTGAGGGGTTGTGGGGCGGTTGTGTTATTGTGGGTGTAATGAGACCCAGAAACCCTATTTCTAGAAGAGAAGTGCCAAACTTTTGTCAAGAGGTAGGTAGCAAGGTAAGTAGGGTACACTAACAATTTAACCCTAGAGCAGGGGTGGCCAATCAGTACCAAAAAAGGTCCTTGTTATGTCCATTTTCCTTTTTTTCCCTGGCATATTTGTGTTACCAGCTCATCTATTAAAAGTGAGACGATTGACAATATCAAAAACATGCTTGCACACACATATAACTTACTCACACACAAGTTATTGTTACAGGCCCCAATTTGGTATAATTATTACAGAAATGATTGAGAATAGAGACATTGTTGACATACGTAAACTAGCTGTTGTACTAGCAACTAGTAACTAGCTTGTTAGAGTTAGCTTCACAATCGTGAAGCGTGAATCGGGTGACGTTAGGTCAGGTTTTTAACATATTAGAACAGGTTTGTATTAACACAACATGACATGGACTTGTTCATTAATATGTTACATTTGAACCAACAGTATTATGGCATACAGTTTGTTTAACCCACCTGAATTAACGGTTGGCCACCCCTGCCCTAGAGGTTTTAGAATCCCTCATGAAACACAACCACAGGGGCAGTCACAAAAGGACAATGGCTTAAAAACATTCATAAGATTTGTTGTTTTTTATTTCAAAACTACAAAAAGGCTAGGGGACTAGAATGTCTTAGGTGGTAGGGCACTTGATAATCATAAATAAAGTAGTTACAATCCCCAGTCTTTTATGTCAATGAAAGACTTAGCCCATTTCGTAAACAGCACCAGAGTACAATCAAAAATGTAATTAGCAAAATCCCCAGTGAAGTTACCACTAGGACAGCTCAGTCCAAAGGTACATTTAATCCATTCCTGTTTCAGTCAATATGTGTCCTCCGTACGTCCACTATGTGTTGTGCTATTGTCATTGTGGGAGGGGTCTGGCGTGTGGACATCAGTATTGAGCGGTGTCCCCCAAGAACCCTCGCAGGGAACACACAAAATAGCATGAGAGGCTATTGGTCAACAAGGTGGGACTCACACACTCACTCACACACTGGAATATGCACTTTCCTTGAGCAGTGCTATAGCGAGCGTTGTACGTGTTGTTGTCTGTGTTCGGGTCCCATTCGGGTCCCATTCCTGTCTGCTTCCCCACAATTTAGGCATACAGCAGAGAGAAGCGGGGTCAAGAAGTAGCAACAAGCAATGGAACATCCGTCGGTCAACAGATTCCTCTAAGGTCAATGTCCGTCCCCTTTTTGTCCCTCATTAAAAACAAACAGCACATTTCTCTCCACTTTCTCGATAGAGCGCTCTGCTATTAGATGGATTGCCGACCCCAGTGCAATTGTAAATGTCTGCATTGAATAATAGGTGGGTGTTGTGCTAAGGCAAATTGCAAGATGCGATTGGTACAAATGTCCATTTCCCTGGCTTACTGGAAATGCAACTCTGTATTCTGAATGGATCTGTTTTAAAGGTGTTGGGACAAGGTTAATCTGGAAATAAAGAATGCATTAATTACGCAAAACACCAGCTAATGTAACATTTACATTTTCCATAATTTGACTGCTGTGCTCTTGAAAAACATGTTTTATCTGGCTAACAGCTTCTACAGTATGGTGGGTGAATCCTAAGAGGATTGTGTGTGTGTGAGGACAGGGAGGTTTGTGACGGTCGAGGAGCAGAGCCCTCATGAGCGCACGGAGGGTTGTCTGTGTGTGTGTGGTGGGAAGGGGGCAGAGGAGGAGGGGGGGGGGGGGGGGGGAAGGGGGGGGGACTCCGATTGATAGTGTTGCTCCTTCCCTCATAACCATTGGCTGATTTGTGAATATTGCTCCTTTTTGGTTTAATCTGCTGTGTGCTCTGAGGCGGAAACCATTCCCAGAAGGGCGCTGGAGGGGAGGTGGAGGAGCGGAGAGGGGTGGTTAATTTATCTCCTGTGTATTAACATTGTCTTGGTGAAGGGGAGCGAGGCCCAGCCTCACACTGCAGAGGAAAGCAAACAGAGGGGAACCTGCGGTGACCTGCACTGACCCAAAACCTTGAGATGGACTCCATTAAAAGATGGACCGAGGGGGGATCTCTGGGCACATTTTATTTATCTATTACTGTTTACCCCCTAGACCCTGAATGACATCCATCCAGGACACACCAGTCACCGTTACCCTTGGTGTCTGTCCGGCCAAACACTGATGGATACACGGTGGGGTCGCCCCTTGGTGGACTCTATACGGACAGATTTGATTAACCATTTGTTTAGTTGATGCTTCGGGGGCTTTGGAGTGGACAAAAGACATAGCGAGGTGAGGTGTGAGGACCTATGGTGGCCCTAGTTCATGGTCACAGCAGAATGGCTCTCTTGTATGAGTGGTGAGAGGAGGTGTGGATGTCCTCCAGCTACAGAGAAGCCCATCTCCCTGACCAATAGCAGGATCAATAAAACACAGTGCAAGATGTAGAATCTCATTAGATGGCTTCTATCATGAAATATGGCGTCATATGATAATACACCGATGACATTCATCTGCACTTCTATATTTAGTGCTGTGATTTCATTGTTGACCCATTGGCAGTTTTTTTTTCCGTCCTCTAGGCTACACGAAGCTATGGCTTTGGTCAGCTATCCTTATTCATTCGTTCGTTCATTCATTATCTTCCGAATCCATGAATCATTCACATGCAAAAACCCATTTCTGCTGACACAATAACAGAGGATCCAAATAAATCTCCCGTTTTTCAAGAAACCCATTTCCCCCATTGATCACCAGTATTGTACCCAGTATTACAGTATCAGTTACCGCGTCCCATTTAGATGGGGGCTGCCTGCCTGCCTGTCTGATGGGGCCACAAGGTGAGCTGGAGGAAAATCTCCACAAAAAAGAGTTCTTTGTCACCAAGTTCTGTCGAACAACGAGGGTGCTATGCCGACTGCACGAGGCCAGATAACAATTTTGAGAGAAAAACTTGCCGGGCCCAACATTCTATCGTCTAACATTCGATCATCTTGTATTAATAATAACTGGAAAATCAATGCTGGTCCCCTGGGGGTGTGGTGTGTTGTGGTGTGTTGGAGAGATAGACGGTGGAGGTGAGGGGTGGCCCGGATGGCTGGCGATTGCTTATTTGTTTCCGTGTTTGGTGCTGAGGAGCGCAAATCAAAAAAAGGGCTCCATGGGGGTACTTGACTCTTTAATGGGCAACGGAGATGTCTAGCCTGCCAGACTCATGCCGCCCCCACTTATAGTGTACAGCAAACTAGAACCTCTCGTTCACACGCTGTAAGTTATGTAATCTTATGAGACACCTTATTACAAGTTAATGTTCTTGTAATTGGGATTTCGTACCAGCAGGGGTGCCAAACAGAGTAAGGGTAAATACTGTACATGGGCTCCAAAAATTCTAAAAAAATAATAATTGCCATTTAGTCAGGAATTGGTAAAAGGGCTGTGCCAGCTGCCACACTTAGCGTAGTGCTAGCAGGTTTTACAATCAAACATGTACATGGAGATGAAAGTCTGTTAGTATGTCATTGTCTGTGTTTCAGTATCAGTAGATAATCATAAAGATCATTTAGGAAAACTAACGATCAGGAAAGCACACCATGTTGAATACATTTTGAAGATGGAAATGCTTTTTAACTGCAATACTTCAAAGACAACTGTCATTACTGCTCCAAGAGGAGCACCCTCTGCTGCCACCGCCATTGGAACTGCATGTTTTACTCACTTGAATGGGAAAGATAGGAAGTGGAACGGCTGTCCTTAGAAGGGCTGTGGTAGCCTAACCAAGTACTCGGTACTTGGTCAAAATTGTATTGTGCATCCCTAGCAATTATTTTTGCATCCAAGATATTAAACATAGGCTGCTGTTCAGTATTTTCTGATCACGATCAAACCGTCCAGAGCCTTTCTTTTCTCTTAATAATAATAATAATAATAATAATAATAATATCTTTAATTTCTATAGCGCCTTTCAGAAAACCCAAGGACGCTCTTAGATTGAAATATTATCCATCAGACACAGAACTATCCCAACCTGTCTCCTAAGCTGCATAGCCAACAATACCATAACACCATACAACACCATAATATGGGGCACAGTGTGTTAAATCATTATATCATCTTTCCCCTCGTTGGGTTGTCAGCTTTTGTTTTTCTTATCAGTGGGACAGAAAATAAGATTCCTGCCCTGTGGGTATCATCATCATTCCAGACTAATATGTGTGTGCTGGAAAACCGGAGTGAACCATCGGCACCACGGCGACGGGGTTATTATTACCAGCAAATCTGGCCAGGCTTTCATTCTGGAGGGAAGTGGTTTTAGGTTGCGGGTTTTAAGCTTATCCTCGGGCTTGCCGACGGCATCCTCCTCCCGCCTCGCCACGGCGAGGAGCATCGGACGGAGGCGCAGGAAATGAATGTGTGTGTGTGTGTGTGTGTGTGTGTGTGTGTGTGTGCGTGCAGTAGGCCGGCTGAAGCGCTTGGAGGAGCGTGATGAACTATTCCATCACGGCACAAATTACACACAAAGGGACCCAGCAGACAAGCATCTCCACATGGATGGGGAGAAAGCCTAAATGGCAATGGCTGACAAAGTCTGTCTGGTTCCAGATTGATTTTTTTAGGTTTTCCAATTTTGTTGTATTTTTGTCGAGATTCTGAAAAGTGAGTCTAGTTGTCTAGGTTTTGGGAGTCCACTAAAGTCCACTACCTTGTTATTTTGAAATCCAATCCAAAGCGTCAAGGTCATATTGTCTCTAGTAATAGGTAAATGCAATGCATTTCACCTGATACTACCACCTCAATAGTACTATCTCACGCCTAAGTGGCAAATTTGAGGGGTAAAAATGCCTATGTCATGTTTTATTGAATCTATTCCATGGACATATAACCTTTATGAGTCAATTCTGTTACCTGAGGCCTTCGTGATACAGAGCAGGGTTTCAAAATTGTTTCCCTTCCAAGGTCAGAAAGAAATGCCCTCACTGTTGAAAGCAATCTGGAGAGCTATTGATATGACAGACATCCAGGCCTTGATTTTGCTCCATTCCAGTGCCTGTGAAATGAAACCAAACAGGCTCACTACATCTCATCTCAGCAGACTGATTGGATGTTTGGTTGGAGTTGGTCATCTAACCAGTCGACTAGACACATTTCTCTTTTAGTTTTGGTGTAACATAATCTCTTTATTATGCGGTCATAATTTCAGCAAGCAACTGTCCTTTTGCATATAAGGTTCAATACATGTTTTGCATTCAGCTAGAGTATGTTCCATCTCAGTAACAATGACATTGGGAGAGGACACAATGTCATCGCTACGAGGTGACCATGCTCTAGTGACATTGTCTAAGTGGCCTTCCTCTGTGCAGGAGATGACATTGCCTAAAAGGCCTTGCGTAAGACATTTAGTGTTTTCTATGTGCTCTGTAAGTGCTAGAATCAGCATAATCCTGAATAGAGTAGAGCAGAAATAAGGGCCCTCTTTCTCCACGCTCCCTTCGTCCTCTGGTGCTGATTGTCCTGTATAGATCTGCTTTCTTTCTTCAGGAGAAACAAAACTCTCTCACAATTTGGAGAGTATCGACTGGTATTGACGGCCCCTCAGCCAGCAGCAGGCAGAGAGAGTGTGAAATCAATGGCACGCCTGTTGTACACACTCTTCTTTGTCTGCTTCTCGTTGTCACAGAGAGACATCGGCCACCTTGAGCCCCATCGCCTCTCAGCAGAGCTGGATTAACCCGAGTGTTCTCTCTCTACACGTGAGACTAACAGAATGGACAAACTAACGGAAATCACATGATGTAAACAAATGAGGACCAACTGAAAGTACCTGAACTTGGCATTATATGGTAAATGGACTGCACTTATATAGCGCCTTTATCCAAGGCACTTTACAACGGCCTCTCATTCACCCATTCACCCATTCACCCATTCACACACACATTCACACGCCAATGGCGGCAAGCTACCATGCTAGGCGCCGGCCCGCTCACCGGGAGCAATTTGGGGTTCAGTGTCTTGCCCAAGGACACTTCGACATGTGGCTAGCCGGGGCTCGAACCGCCGATCTGCCAACCTTGCGATCATTAGACGGCGGCTCTACCTCCTGCGCCACAGCCGCCCCTTATTGGCTCTACCTCCAATGCGCCACAGCCGCATTATCTTGGCTATTTTTGACCCTCATTGAAATGGAAAGAGTTAATGTAGAGTTATCATTGAACAGATATTCTGCTGTGGGTTGTTTCTGTGGGCTTTTAGCCAGGCAGACAGAATGTTGGCCCGGGGTGTGCTACAGGATAACATTACTGGTGTTATCAAACTAATTTGTCTGCACCTTGTGGCTGAGGGCTAAGACTGTGTGACACTAAAGAGACATCAAGACCTGCGTGTCAGAGGCCTCTGGTGTGTGACAAATCTCAAATCTTCCCACTATTCACACACACATCCACACCACACACACACACAGAAACACGCACGCACACACTTGGTGGTCTCTGCTCTGCTCTGTATGGGGGATATGATGGAGAGGATGGGACATTGTGGACAATAGCCTTGTATCAGACCACAAACATTATCAACCACCTCAGGCAATAAGGGCAGGCAGACATATGGATGTCTAATCTCTATCCTGTTAGGTGTACAGTAATTTGACACACACACAGACACACACACCCCCCCACACACACACACATCAAATGGTCCACAACCAAGGCGTATTTCTCCCGGAGTACTGCATGTTTTAAAAACCATTACCATGTATCACAGGGGTCGCAGCGAGACCTCGGAACACCCACCAAGGGCTAAAATTGCAGGGGAGATGAGAGGGAAGAGAAACGGCCAACCTTGCTCTCGCTCTTTCCCTTTCTCTCTCTCTCTCCTAGAGCCACAGGGAGGCTGGCTCTGGTCACGTGACAGCGGGGCGGTAATGCGGGTCGGCTCGGGGTCGTCCTGCGCTACACGGGCGGAGGTTGACTCGTGGAGGCGTGTGGCTGCGAGTGCCCCGAGGCTGTAAAACATTGGTGGTCAAGGCGGGCTCAGACACGCTGTAGCCTGAGGAGGAGGGAGGAAAAGGGGGTGAGGGCAGGGGGGGGGTGGGTGGGTGGTAGGGGTCTTTACTTTCACCCTCTCCCTTCACTCACCTACCGCCGGCCCGCTCAATGTGTTAAACGGAACACTTCCGTTCGGAAAAGGTCACTCGATTACATGTGCTAAACTGTTGGCCGCTCACTCTGCCGCCCCCCCTCCCCCCCCCCCCCTCCCCCCCAGTTCACACATGATGAGTGTTTCTGACAGGCATCAGGAAAATCCGGGAAAAAAAAGCCACAAAATGTCACAACAGAGGTTGTTGTGTACGGCGGAAATGTGCTGTGAAAAATTCAGGTCACATAGAGCGTACCTTTCATCGACAAGGCGGTGCTGGTGAACCCCCCCCCCCTGCACACATTGGTGGGTAACATTCACAGCGTCGCTCTCTGTCTTCTTCTGTCTTATCTCCATCAGATACACACAGAGCTTTTCTTTTCCTCATATGTTTTTCTACAACAAGCGTCTCGTTTATGACACCCTCTCAACATGACATCTCGAAAGCGCACGCGTTGTTGTCAGAGAGAGAAGGAAAGCGCGGGGCTCCCTCGTCGTCTGGTATCCACTCGGTTTCATCTTCCCGGAGACCTGGGGAAACCGGGCGAGCCGCCGCGCCGTGTGTGAGACGTGTGTTCGTGTGCTTTGTTTGCTTCACATGCTAGAGATGTGACGTCAATTCCTGTCTGAGTGACTGACTGGGATGTTTCATTGAAGAGGCTCATTAGCAACATGGGGAAAGTTTCAAACGAACACTTCTGAACCCAGAAGTGTTTGCTTCAAAACACTGACATCACACACACACACACACACACACACACACACACACACACACACACACACACAGACACACACACACACACACACACACACACTTCATCAAAGAGGCCCGTATGACATGTTGCTACTGTATTAATTTATACACATTTCCATGAACTCAGAGACTTGCTTACAGGGCATTATTGTTTGTGGTGAGGTTCTGTCTAGAGTGGTCAAACCAATATGTCATCAGTACCCTTTTCCATCGATTGAAAAAGCAGACAAACAGTGCAGTATAATCTAAAACATACTGTGTGCTCTATTCAAAATGCTTCTGGACAATCTAATATTTTCTGAGACTAAAAGCTAATCAGAAGGTCAAATGGCACAGTCGTGCATTATAAATCTCTGCTGTGCATATATTAGGGGTGCGGTTCGCCTTCCACGGTTCAATACACTAGTGAACCTTGGTGGTTTTCGGTTTATGCTGCGTTTCATTCAAAGTCGGAGGTGGAGTCGGAGGTGGAGTTGGTCTGGAACGCAGTTGCTTGTTGTTCAAATGTTTGTTCATGGCGAGCGGAGTTGAGAACATGGCAACAGTTTGAAGAAGCCCCGGATAGCCTGCAAACTGTGACACTTTAAAATAACGTGAAAAAATACTTTTGTGCAATATGACAACCCTAGTTGACTATCTGTGCAGTATAGTACAGTGGATTGTGTACATAACCTTTATTTATGTAAACCAGCTCCTTACCTTCTTGTGATTTTATTCTTTTTCTAAAATGTGTTTTTTTTCCCTTTCCTAACACCAGGGGAGCCACCCCTCCTAAATTTCGTTGTTTGGTACCTGTACTGTAGCAATGACAATAAAGTCCATTCATTCATTCATTCATTAATTCATTCATTCATTCATTGCTACAAATCTGCGTTGTGGGGTCATTCATTCTGGTTTTGGCATCATTGAATACAGCGATGAGGGAATGAAAACAGTGAGCAGAAACGCGATGGCTAAAAGATACACAATGAACTCATTATTAACATTAACACATTTGTCATCTTACCAGTGATGTACTGTATGGAGAAAATCTGAATGTTTCAGTAACTGTGCCAACAATGTTGGTACACAAAAGTGCCTCTTTTCGTATTTTCTGGTGCGCATCCTTTATTTTGACCACGCATGCGCAGCTGCGCACCAGTTATACTCACCCCTGATTATGTTAATTACTTGAAATGCAACATTGTGTCGTGTTATCACAGGAGGCTATGAGCTATTTATATCCATGGCCACATTCCCACATGAATTAATGATTCATTCCTTTTTAATTATTTATTGTCATTGAGCAACATGTTTTGGATTGGCATCCCGCTATCTGGTCACATGGGCTTTGAAGCAATCACCTGTGTGTGTGTGTGTGTGTGTGTGTGTGTGCGTGTGTGTGTGTGTGTGTGTGTGTGTGTGTGTGTGTGGGTGTGTGTGTGTGTGTGTGTGTGTGTGTGTTGTTTGCATGATTGTGTCTCTGTGCATACGTGTTTGTGTGTGAGTGTGTATTTTGGAAGGACTACTATCAGGACTGTCACTGCTGGCGCGCTGTGTGGATGATTCATTCATAAAAGAGCATTTAATTATTCCAACCAGGTCACATCTCCAATGCCCAGGAGAGAGAGACTGGTATACCGTGGCAGACTTGGCAGCAGGTGATCAGATCTAAGCCATGCGTCACATCTGACAGCGGCCCTCTCAGATCCCTGGCCTCTGCATTCATGTGAATAGAATTTCACTCTTCAAAGTTGACACCTGAGAGAATTTTCCTCACACAACTGACGTGTTCATCGCTAGTCTAATAAACCTGTTTTTGTAGGCGGGTAGCGCGCGAGTAGAGATGCTTGATATTCCTCCCAGCCAGTTTCATAGACGGTATCGACGTGCAAATCACTGTTTCTTATTACATTTTCTCCCACTATCACACACAGCGGCATGTTTGTTGTTAAGGTTACCAAAAGCTTGTATTCGGAAACAAACACGACCACCTTCAGCATCTGTGTGGAGCAGTGCTCTCAGTATTCCTCCTGTGGATATTAGCCGGAGATGTTGTCTCCGCTTTGCCCTCCTGACCCTGTTAAATTGCCTGTTTTTTGGGCGCGTTTAACCTCCTTACTGTCACACACATGTGCTAAGTGTTGTGTTTAATGGAACTAATCATATTGATCCTGTGTGGAGGATGTTGTATGAAAACTCAAGGGCTCCGACAGCTGTCTCTCTCTCTCTCTCTCGGACTGAGCAGCACAGAGCCTGGTGGAGATCCTCCAGTGACCAACCGCTTTAGAACTGGGATCCCTCTTCTAGACTATGCTCACAGTTGTATTGTTGGTATATCTTTAATATAAATGGTAGAAACCTTGAAATGCTACAGTACCATATAATAATAATAATAATAATAATAATAATAATAATAATAATAATAATAATAATAATAATAGATTGGATTTAAAAGCACCTTTCTCAAACTGAAGGACACTGTACAGAAAAAAAGAAAGAAGAGAACCATGTAGTGTAAGGTCATTCCAATACAGCACATGTATTGTAAGATCAGTGCAACATTTGCATGCTGTCTTGTAGGCTGACAGGTTGATTTCATGCACCCTGGGATTCTACATCAATTAAAAGATTGTTTGCTCTGCTGACTGAGAAACTGAACAGGTGCGTGGGGCCGTGGGCAGAGATTGGAGTTCCATATTCCATGTTAACCTTAACAGCAATGTTAACCTTGTTCCTTATAGAAGTAGCTTTTCAGGACATGCAGACCAGAAATGTGGGGGCCCACGTGCATGATGTGTGTGCGTGTGCATGCATGAAAGAATGAGAGAAGAGAAGCATGAGAGTGAGAGAACTTGGCCATATACCTGAATTACACACTTGGCTGAAGGTTATACCTCCAGGTGTAAGGTGAGCTCAAATATCAGTTTGTCAGAAATTGAATTGAAGAAAACTCGAAATAGGCCCATCATACGAGAATTAATGGCTTTTCTATGCCCCTGCATGAGAGGCCCATTAACTGAGAGTGGGAACACGATCAAGGGCCTTTTTCTACTTGGGCAGGCAAAGGGCAGCCCTATGATGAACGACTCCCGGACAGTAGGAGAGGACAGTACAGAGGGAGAAAGGACACCAGTGGTTGGAAACTAGACTGAGATACTATAAGTATGTCAATATGTGACAGGGTCTGGTTGAAAGTAGGGCAATGTTATTTCGGTTACTTCAGGTTATGAAAGTGCAGATTGTAAGCTTTCAAAGGATGTGTCATGAAAATAGTTCAAGAAGATATGCTTATTTGAATGAATGGTCTTTATTGTCATTGCTACAGTACAGGTACCAAACAACGACATTTAGGAGGGGTGGCTCCCCTGGTGCTAGGAAAGTTTTTTTTTTTTTTTTTTTTAAACACAAGAAGGGAAGGAGCTGGTTTACATAAATAAAGGCTATGTACACTATCCACTATACTATACTGTACAGATAGACGACTAGGGTTGTCATATTGCACATAGTGTTATTGCACATTCTTTTTTGAGTGTTGGTACACCTCAAAGCAAATAGCGGAGAAACACACTTTGAATCAAAACACACGCAAAATAGCTGCTAGTAGGCTAGCGCTAAAAAGGAACATCTAACTACCGGTACATGTTTAGCTCATCACAACATGCTGGTAGAACATCAACATGCTAAAAGCACATAACTACACATACAGTGCCTCTAGAAAGTCATCATACCCCTTTACTTTTTCCACATTTTGTTGTGTGACTCAATTTAAAATTGATTAAATAAATAAAAAATCCACACACAATCCACACACAATACCCCATAATGACAAACTGAAAACAATGAAATACAGAAATACCGGAAATACCTCATAAGTATTAATACCCTTTGCAATGACACTCTTTACATTTGCTCAAATGCAAAATGTCAGCAACCAATCACTCAATAAGTTTAATTGAGTCCATCTTAATGCAAGGATAATAGATTATCTAATTTTGGAATCAATGTCTTTGTTTTTATAGGGTCTCTGATTTGCATATGAATCAGTTACACTCTGTGTGGATCAGGTTGTCATTACAAATTGAGCAAATGGAGAGGAACAAAACTGCTCAAGAATGCGACCCTGAGGCCTGGGGAGACTTACAAAACGCTATGGAGTTGAATGGTGGAGAGGAAAAAGCACAGTCGATAGGACAACATCATCTCAGTCACTCTACAAAATTGGTCTATAACCAAGTGGCCAAAAAGAATACCTTAATGTAAAAATAATCTATCTCATATCCATAATTGCGTTTGCAACAATGAATTCAAGTGATACAGCAAAGAAAGTGGCTGGAAATGTGTTTGTTTGGTTTTACTACAAAGCATTACGTTTATTGCAAATCGAACACATGCAATGCAGTCTCTGCACCATCTCTCGTGTGAAGAATAGTGGTATCTGCATCAAGTTATGGGTATGTTTGTCACTGGCAGGGGCTGAGGAGTTTGTCAGGATCAAGAGAAAATATATAAGATTTGCTGAGTTGGTAGTGACATCCTAATCTACACAGTGTGTAATAGATTCCTATGCAAATCAGAGACCCTATAAAAACAAATATATTAATTCCAAAATGACAGAAACTTTTCTAACTATCCTTGCATTATGATGATGAATTCAACTTATTGACTGATTTGTTGATGACATTTGAGCTTTTTAGCCAATTTTAAGAGTGTTAAGAGTGTCAAAGGGTATGAATACTTTTGCACATGAGGTATTTCTGTGTTTCAATTTTAATAGATTTGCAGACTACTAACTTGTTTTCACTTTGTCATTATGGGGTATTGTGTGTGGATTTTTAAAATTTAATCAATTTTAAATTGAGTCTATAACCCAACAAAATGTGGAAAAAGTTAAGGGGTATGATGACTTTCTATAAGCACTGTAATTAGATAGAGTTAAGCCCAATGCACACGGCGTGCGATGCGATATTGTCGCACGACAACATTCGATTCTCCATTCACACCCACACACTTCGGTGGTGTGAATTGAGAATCGAATGTTGTCGTGCGACAAAATCGCACGCCGTGTGCATTGGCCTTTAGATCACACAGTCCTTGCTTTTGAACACGTCCTAAAACGTATGTTTGTTTACAAGCCATGTATCACTTACCCAGTAGCCTATGGCAGACGAGTCAGTGAATCCAATTCACTAATTATAATTATTTAGTGATCCTAAAACTGTTGTTTGTTATATCGAGTGAGCTCTTCAACACATCAACGTTAGTAATATGCAAAAAAAAAAGTATTTATTTTTAAAGGAGTGTTTTGCTCATTTGTGTGACTTGAGAATTGCCGACATGCGGCCCTTTTCACCAGAACGTGTCACATGAATAGCTTCAGTAACAGTACACTTACTGTTCTCTCATATAGCTTTATTGAAGCAAGCTAATGATATCTATCATTGGGCATTTCTGTGTAAAAGGACCCGCGAGGATGAACATGTGTAATTCATCAGAGCAGATCAAATCGGATGTCAAATGAAAAGTAACTCTATTTTAGGAAATTAATTTCTCAACGATGTTCCGTCATAAAAATAGGGATAAGCAAAGGCTTTGACTGAAGCATCCACCAAAAAAGGTGTTTAGAATCACATGAAACTTCATTCATGTTCAAGTATAGACCCCAGTCAACTAATATCAATATTTATATTTTGTTTTTAGGAAATGGTTTGGCCTCTATAAGATTAAGAATCATTGCCCATCTCCAGGTCATTATCTTACCATGGAATTGCATAACTACAAGGTGAAGCACAAATGCATAGGGAACATTTATCCAGGGATAAACGTAGGACAGACTGATGCTCCATAAATGCAGTATATATCCCTGTGAAAGTGTTAATGGTTTTTCTAAATGTTAGGATAATGTGACAAGCCTTCCCCTTAGGTCGCATTGGAAATGCAGTCTCAGGTAAATTCACCCTGACAGAATGTAAAACCCTTCTGCCATAAAGCACCTCAAGAGAGCTTTTATCATTCTTAATGCACTCTTTAGAAGACATCCTTCACTCAACACGTCCCATTGAGAGGTGCTTGGTTGACCGCAGGCAGAGGCTACTGTATCAGTCCCGGTTCAGGGCTGATGAGGAGGACCATTAGGCTGACCGATGGGCATCTCCACCTTTATGGGTCGCTGACCGCAACCTCCCAAAGTGTTGGCCAGCCAGAGATGCTCCCTGAGTAAGGATATTTTGGAGACCCTTGTTTTTGCTTTTAAAGCCCAACGCTCATGTTATGACTAGTGCTGTCAGCACATTTTGAATGTACAGTAATGTACAGAATGTACAGTTCTTCTAATGCATTTAACTTTGATCAGCTATCATTGCAGGTAAGACTAGTAAAGCAATACTGACTGGGAATGGACAGATAGAAAGACCTCTACTCCAAACACGTCTCATATCATCGTGTACTCTCACTACATTTTTGAATAGTCCACTATCACACCCACTGCCTGTGCCTCACATCCTCATCCCAGCTCATTGTGAAGCAAGCATACAGTACACATCAGTCCTCACCCCCCTGTCCTCCAAATGCAATATCATATCCCCGCTCGCTGCTCTCCCCAACAAGACCCTTTGATGTCAAATTGACACTTTAGTGAACAGCTCTTCATGGATTTGGTATTGCCAGGCAACTGCAAAAAAAAAAAAGCCTGCTCTTGGATTCTTCAGGATGAGTAGTGGATGGCAGTGGGAACAGTAGACAGGACGGGAGGGGGATGGTTGGTAGTGGTTGGTGGAGGAGAGATAGTAATATTAACCGTAATGGTGCTGTATGATGTAGGTAGCTGTTTGGCTGGCCTCCAGGCAATGGAATAAAATTAAAGCCCAGAAAATCGGATTACATAGTCCCCGGGGGCGGGATGCCCGGTAGCCAGCTGATGAGCGTTCATCTACTCTTAGCTCCGCTCTGCTCAGCGAGCATCACTGTCAGCTGGGAGGCCAATTTGTTAACAATTACTGCTCGTTAGTGCAGCTTCCTGTTAGCGAAAAGGGGGCTCGTGGTTCATACCATAGCCAGGGTCTATTGTCTTGTAATTATTGCAGTTTGAGAGAAACCCAGCGGTTGATCTATCTTCTCTGAAGTCTGTAGTCTGGCTTCTCCTGATTGCCAATTTGCTCAGACGATCCCATTACGCGACACCTGCAATGTCGGCTGAGTGTCAAATTAATAGTTGAACATATATTTGTTTTTGCCCCCCGTCGTATCACACCAACCTGTTTCAGTATAGTGTTCTTTTTAAACCCGTTTAGTGCCACCGACAACTGCTCTATCATCTGTCATTCAATGTGACTCCATGTCAATCAGTGTGCATACTCGTAGGTAAATATGCTGTGTGGTCGTATGATGGCAGAGGAAGATCGATTACTCTGTTGACTCTCCACATTATGGACTGCAAATATAGAACGACTTGCTGTGTTTTTCATAATATGTCCATAGAAAAAGGTGTGTTCTTTTTTGGCCCATTCTCCCATTATTGGC
>NC_137684.1:20567971-20710471 GCF_963989245.1 Nansenia antarctica | reverse complement strand
CCACACACTACCCCAACACCTCACTACACACTACCCCAACACCTCACTACACACTACCCCAACCCTCACCACACACTACCCCAACCCTCACTACACACACTACGCACTACCCCAACCCTCACTACACACACTACACACTACCCCAACCCTCACCACACACTACCCCAACCCTCACCACACACACTACCCCAACCCTCACTACACACTACCCCAACACCTGACTACACACTACCCCAACACCTGACTACACACTACCCCAACCCACACTACACACTACCCCAACCCTCACCACACACTACCCCAACCCTCACCACACACTACCCCAACACCACACTACACACTACCCCAACACCTCACCACACACTACCCCAACCCACACTACACACTACCCCAACCCTCACTACACACTACCCACCACACACTACCCCAACCCACACTACACACTACCCCAACCCTCACCACACACTACCCCCAACCCTCACTAAACACTACCCCAACCCTGACTACACACTACCCCAACACCTCAATACACACTACCCCAACACCTCAATACACACTACACACTACACACTACCCCAACCCTCACTACACACCACACACTACCCCAACCCTCACTACACACTACACACTACCCCAACCCTCACTACACACTACCCCAACACCTCACTACACACTACCCCAACACCTCACTACACACTACCCCAACCCTCACCACACACTACCCCAACCCTCACTACACACTACCCCAACCCTCACTACACACTACCCCAACCCTCACTACACACTACCCCAACACCTCACTACACACTACCCCAACCCACAGTACACACTACCCCAACCCTCACCACACACACTACCCCAACCCTCACTACACACTACCCCAACCCTCACCACACACACTAACACCAACACTAAACCCAACCCTCCCCAGGGCATCTTTTCTAGACAATAACATAGTGTTTTGTCAATCTATGATCTGGTATAGCTTTGAAAATCCCATTGTGTCCACAGGCTCCCCTCATGAGTGTCAAGCATTGTCTGCGCTCTCCTCAAACTCAATGATGTGTAGCTGCTTGGAGCTAATTAGCGGGACCACAGATGTTGATGAGCGGAGCAGCGTAGCTTAGCTCAGTAATGTGGCTATGATGAAACTCCAGCGGTCTGTTAGCATCGGTGTCCATTAGCTTTAGATTGCATCGGTCCCCATCTTCATTGTGTTTGCTTTGGTATCTTAAAAAAACTCAACGATGATGGTGTGATTTGAAACCTAATGATTAAAACAACAACTAAGAGGCTAGCCTGTAGTAAAGTAATGCTAATCTGTCACCACTAGGCTACACTCACAGACAGTTCTCGTGAGGATGATCACCAAGGTAAGGACATGATCTAAAGCTTTTTTTTTTTTATGATCATAGCTTCCTGCTTTTCCATGAATCTATTTAGAAGGAAAACTGAGTGTGAATTATAAAAGATAAGACGCGACGTCAAGCTTCGCCGTGTTCGAGAAAGAAATGGAAATCAGGTTTAAGTCAATGAGGCACACAGCCCCTGATAACTGCCTGATACAAGTTATGAAAGAGGAAAGACGTCCACAGCTCACTACCCCTTCAAAAGGGGGAGACAAAGGCAGTCGAGAAATGCTGAAAATATTCAAGATGAACTGCACCGATGGGCTCTAACGCTGTGACTCCGTGGTTTGGTGTCTGGGGGTTTGTGCTTAGCGTTGCGTGCATGTTCACTGGTGTCACCTGGTGAGAGGAAGAGGAAGTGACAGAGCTGAAATGAGGCAGAGCTGGGATCCCATTTGTGTCTGGGGGTGAGGGACGATTCCCAGGAGCTCCATCCTGCAGAGAAGAGGCGTCCAACGGCGTAGAGAGCCAGATGCTCCATCACACCACCCGTGTGTGCTGGCTACGATCAGAGCACCTCATGGGATACGGTAGCTCTTCTGTTACTGGCGCACCATCTCCTACATCTCCTATTATCGCCTGTACGTACATACCGCATGCACTGGTCCTCACAATGCAGGTTAAGTATCAGAACACAGAATGGAAGAGATGTGAGTACAGCAGCCTCCTTGCTATAGGACAAGACTCAGCAGGTCCAGAGGGAGACAGCGGTGGTAGGTTGGTGTTTGCATGTGCGTTTGTGTGTGCACGTACCCGCTTGTGTGGGAGATGGCTTTCATTGAAACTATAAACGGGTGAACCCTGCCCTCCATCTCGCACACACCCCCACCATCTCTCTCTCTATCTCCAGACAGTTAGCTACAAATGTTCCCATCCATCTTCTTGTCCCATTACATTTTTTTGAATGATGTCCCTCAAACCATTAAAATTGATAGGAAAGAACAAAGGAGGGAGGAAATAAAAACGTGCAGCGTGATTGATCTTGTGTCCACCCAGGAGAGATTACACTGAAATATAATCTGGCCCTCAATGCTGTCTTCCCATTTCCCAGGAATTACCCAGGCCCATATTTCTATGTCCCCCCCCCTCATCCCCCGTCACCAACCCCTCGCTCCGAATGTACTTCATCCTCCAGGATTTTAATCAGAATCCCGATCTGTCAGCCACCAACCGTGTTTGATTGCAACAGAAATGGATGTCTGCTCACATTGACTTGTCTGGTTCAGGATTTTCCAGCGGCAGAAAATTACATCGAATATGCTGACTTGATCGTTTTCCACTTTGCCTGTTTACAAAGCGGTGTACAGTATTCACCTCCCCTTCCCAGTCTCGTGGTGTCTAATGCTATTCACATAGTTATCTGTTACAGAGGAGACTGCAGTGAATTACATAACCAGGGATTTACCTCAGAATGCAGAATCATAGAGTTCCTGTTTTAAATACACTGTATCAGTACACTCTCTGAATGCCGACTCAGGACCGTTGATGCAGTCAGGAAACATAACAGCTAGAGCAGATATAATCGCTTTTAACAGCAGCTGATGACGTTGTTGTTGTTGTTGTTGTTGTTGTTGTTGTTGTTGTTTATGATGTTGTTGTTGTCTATGAGCATTTGCAACCTGATCAACCTGACAGGAAAATTGAATGGCAAAGTAGTTCTAGATTACATGTGGGGTTGTTTAGCTCTGAAACCCGCTGTAGGATGCCTCTCCCCACTACCGACGGTGACACATTGATGATGAGATATGAAGTCAATGGGTTTTATCAGTCAGTCTTCTAAATCTCATTCAGGAGGAGCGCCGGGGATTTAAGAGGGAGGTTGATGAATTGACCTTTTGCTGTTTCCGTCTCTTTCTTATCCCAATAAGAGCCGAGCTGACCTTTTCAGCCATGTATCAAATCCCTGGACCCTCCACCCCCCCTCACCCCCTCTGACCCAAACACAAGGTGGCTCTTCAAAATGAGTTTTATCGCCACCACTCTCCCTTCTCACCCCTTCTCTTTCATCTTCCCTCGCATTTTGTAGCCTCCGCTTGAACATACCTCACAACAGAGCACACAGTCAATCACTTTCCTCTTCGAAAACCGCATCTTTTGGAGCTATATCCTAAAACATGATCCCGTGTGTCTACAATAGATATTTTGGGCATCTGCCATAATAATGGTCTTCAATGGACTGAGAGAGCAGTATGGAGATGTTGAAAGGCACTGGAGGATGTCTTTGACATGTGATGTCACTGATATGTGACACGTGCTAGTGTTTTGTTCCCGCATGTCGGCAACCAATCAAAATGTTCAGACTTTTATTTTTGAAACATGGAAATACATTTCAATGTTGTTGAGCATCACAACACAAACTCGCTAGTCAAGCCAAAATACTAGATAGTGTAACACTACTTTACATTGTTAGTAGGCTCACAAAACAAGCTGTGTTAGTTGTCTAGCGATGTGTCATTGATTTTCAACAACGCAGAAATGTATTAACTTTTTCCGTGTCTGAACATTCAATCGGATGCCGACATGCGGGCCGACGCACTAGAATGTGTCACATATGTCTATGAGCCAATTAAAGGAGCAGTCACTCCTTAAGGTCATGCTCTGAGATCCCTCTTCCTTCGGGTGACATCATCAGTACATCAATTAAACTGTACGGGAGGAATTTGGCCCATCTGACGAGGATGACCTCAGTGTGGCGTCATCCACCCCGTCCGTCCGCGGAAGTGAGTAACACGGGAGCTTGTCTGCGCGTGTCGGTTTCACAACCTCAAGATCAAACGCCATCAACTTCAATCAGAGTGGAGGAGCTGTAGAGAAGATGGGCTCTACTGCTGAGTGTTTAAATACTTATCCCCGTAAAGCTGTGGCACCTACCTAATGAAACACACCTGCTTTAAAATGACTCATATATTCACGAGTCACTGCATAATATAGAGCTGGACAATGACATGGAATTGCTTGGCTACTGTGGCACTCTCTGGCTCTCTGCTTTGTTGCCTCCATCTGCACCAGGCTCCTTTCTCCTCAAATGAATCAAAGGGCTTTAGAACCATAAATCTCCTCCTTTTACTCCGATAGAGTCATTATTAATAGCAGTCACTAGCAGCCCCTACTACTTCACTTCATAAATGACATTTTATGCATTTCAAAGCAGCAATCTTCTTCTTTTATACTGCAGCGTAAATCTAGCCTGAGTGGTTTGTTGTCCTCTAATGAAATGCATAGTGTGTGTGTGTGTGTGTGTGTGTGTGTGTGAGTGTGTGTGTGTGTGTGCGTGAGTGTGTGTGTGTGTGTGTGTGTGTGTGTGTGTGTGTGTGACATCTCATGTCGGCGCAGCAGCAACGTCAACATCAACACTGGACTGAGCTGAAATTTCAAGGGAAGCTTGCCTGTCTCCCTGCTGCTGATCACTCCGTCTCACATGCAGTGTTTAAGAGTGTAGCTCTCGATGAGAGTATTATCATCTTCACGCTAGAAGCTAGACTGCAGGTTTTACCAACTAGGCTGAATCTTTCCATCTGGCTTCCTGACAGTCATAGCCCTCACTGTATACACCACGGCCATGTGCAGATCACTGAAACCATATCGCACATCCTAAATGGTTGCCATGCTTACAAAGGACTTTACATAATGTAGGCACGACAGAATTGTGGACTTGATATCGAAAGATATCGGCTCTACCTTTGGGTCCTCTGCATCACTGTACAAGCACTGTACTGTTAAGCCCAGCATGTTTGGCCTTCAGGGGTGTTCCATGACATCTCAGCCAACACCCCTGACGTTGTGGTGGTTAATGAGAGTAGTAGAGAGGTGTTAATTCTAGAGGTTGGCTGTACCTTTGACCACGGCCTGGAGGAAGCCTTTTTAACCAAGTTGCTGAAATATCAGCAACTCAAGCTGAACATCTCACAACTATGTTGGTAGCCTGGGTCATGTTCACAAGCTGGTGGTTAGGGGCCTTCAGATGGCCCACATCTCCAAGAGAAAGGCTAAACAGTTAGCATGGTATTGCTCTGCTATTATCTGTAGCCGCTCAATATGGAGACGGCGTTGCTTTTTGTACCCATAGAGTAGATATAGTTTTACAGTAATGCTATTGTATCTGTTAACCCACATTTGAAACATCCTCTGGGTTAATATTGTACATATGTACGATGGTTGCTGTACAGTCACAAACGTAAATGAATGACTCCCAATGAACTGATTGCGCTGTTAGTGTTGATGTCCTTAATGCACTTTGTATTTATGTGGACATAAATAAAGCATTTAAAATGTGTGTGTGTGCGCGTGCGTGCGTGCGTGTGTGTGTGCGTGCGTGTGTGTGCGTGTGTGTGGAGCGACACCAAGCCCAACAGCTTGGGCTTTCCACTTTGAACATTAGCTAAAACAAAAAAAAAGCTATGGAACACACACGGGAGGTTTAGCGTCTGAATCCCGGGTGTCTCTCAGTTGATTAGCCGTGTTTAAGCAGACAGCAGGACCCTCATTAACTCATTAGCATATTCTCAAGGAGACGTCTTCTTGCCCAGTAAAAAAAAAAAAAAGGACTGGCGTTTGAGGAGAAGTATTTGACAGTATCCTCCATTATTTGAGTACCTCACTGAGAGGGGGGTGGGGCTAACTGCCACACATCCAAGCACACAATGGACCCAAGTGGAATGAATGGTAGCATCAGCGCTTTGTACACTTGTTTTTCTATTCTTTGTTATTTGGCTGAAGCAAAGATGTCGGCTAGAGAGACCTCTCACCTAAGCCCACAAGACTACGCTACTTGTCTGGTTTTCTACAAAGGGCTACCAACACATGGCAGCCTGCTGACAAATTGTGTGCTTTATTGAAAAGAAATCCCTAGGAGGAATGATAGAGAAGAACTGACCTTCTAGATAGACACAGAGGATGGTACAATCTGTTTCGTTCTCTTTATCACTTCCCAAATGATAGTGCCACCAAACAACCTCTTCCTTCGCTCTCTCATCCAAAGGGAGAGAAAGGTTTCCATTTGTTTGGGGGGTGCTGTTAATGCCGCTAGTGGATTTGTGAGAGAGACAAGGTTACCCTCTTTTCTTCCTTTTCTGCTGCTTTGCGAAATAAGAGAAGACCTCGAGGAATACAGGGGACAAATCATCCCCTTATCTACACCCTGCAATAATCCAGCGTCCAGTTTCCCCTCATGCCTATAGCCTTAAGATATCAGCTTCTACCATCGCTTGTGACATTTTGGAAAAATAGGACAGTACCCGGAATAGAGCCGCCCATTTGATCTTTTTTGTTGATAAAGGAGGTGACAAAGTCATGTGGTCTTCCTGTTGTTGCTAGCTCCCTCCCTCCCTCCCATCCCCATCCTCTCTACCCTCACCTCTGCTCTGGCCAGGTGTGCGCATGCTTTCATGTGTGTATGGGTGTGTGTGTGTGTGTATGGGTGAACGATGCTGAGACGGGGCAGAGGGATTAGTGGTGGGGGTAGGGCCGCGGTGGGATGGCTAGGTGTCACTCCACAGGTCAGTGGGCACCCCCTGCAGCTGCTCTGATAAGCCGCGGCTGACAGGGGGCTGATGGGAAGGGTGACACGCTCACACCTCCCTCCCTCGGTAGCTTGCATGGCAGCACTCCAGGGAGGAAGCGATAAGAAGCTTCCATGAATAACCACCCCCCTAGCCACATTAGCATTCTAGCATTTACCGCTAAAGGTTCCTCTTCACAAAAGAGTCGAGGCATGAGAGGCTTCCATATCAGCTATTATTAGACGCTCGACAAACTCCACCCTCATCCTGCTTGAGGTGTGCTTTTGAACAGTTTGTGTTGTCGACTAGCACTTTGATGCATGTGTGTGTCTGTGTGTGTGTTTGTCTGGGTCTGTGTGTGTGTGTGTGTGTGTGTGTGTGTGTGCGTGCGTGCGTGCGTGTGTGCGTGCGTGCGTGCGTGCATATGTGTGTGCGTGTGTGTTTGTGTTTGTTTGTGTGTGTGTATGTGTGTATGTGTGTGTGTGTGTGTGTGTATGTATGTGTGAGTGTGTGTGTGTGTATTGGAGTGACTCTGGTTAAATGTTTTTCGGGGAGGCTGGATGAGGTAAGGTTTTATTGGTGCTCCTGTCACACTGACACACTGACACAGTTCCATAGACTGTTTTAATGAGTCGCTTTCTCAATAGGACCATCACAAAGGTGTAAAACTCCAGGCTTTGTCAGATGAAATCAATTCCTTGTCAATGCTGGGGTAACGCCAGTCACCACGGAAGAGCAAAGGTAATGGATTCCGATTATAAAATCAATTTGAAAGTCCAATAACATTAGAAGCCGAAGCGAGCTGTACTCCCGGCTAATAGAATTGCAAATCTTGAAAGAAATCGTACTTTCCACACAGATAATACATAAGAGTACGCCTGATGTTAACCAGTCATGTAAATTATTTATCATATTTCATGTAACATAACCATAACCCAAAATGTCAAACATTCAAATGTCAAACCGCTAAATCTTTCAATCCAAGCCATACTTGGTGTTATTCATTTCAATATTCACGACATATCACGTCTCAAGTTCCATTCGATCGAAGAGTCTTTATGCACCGTCTTAAGAAGCAACAAGCACAGAATTTCTCTAGAATTCCCTAGCAGAACAGAAGCCCACAGAAGAACACTGAGAGGCAGACTGGTGGCCATGTTCTCTCCCCCACAGGCAAGGCCACGCTGCGGTAAACCCAGCACCTCCTACACACCAGAGCTCCTCTCACAACCCTCCCTCTCAGCCTCAACACCACCAGACCTACTTAAATACTGTCCTGGGGATCCCACCTGCTTCATGTAACACCCACCTCCTTAACACACAGGCATAAGTGGCATCAAAATGTCCTTTGACTTCTCCTGTATCATACGTTGCATGCTAATATGCACATTATTCTCTATTGCCTTCATCATAGAGCAGTATCGGATCTCATGTCACGTCACATGATCTCTGTGATCATTCATGACAGACGGACGGTGAGCCTAACTTAAGACAGGATCTCATGCTCTCATTCAATCTGAGCCGTGGTCAATCTGAGCCATGTGCCCTGTGGCTGTGTGTGTGTGTGTGTGTGTGTGTGTGTGTGTGTGTGTGTGTGTGTGTGTGTGTGTGTGTGTGTGTGTCTGTGTGTCTGTCTGTGTGTGTGTGTGTGTGTGTGTGTGTGTGTGTGTGTGTGTGTGTGTGCCACAGTGCCAGGGGAGTGCTGAGTGGAAGTCCATTAGTGTCACTGGCGTGTCTCCCCCGCTCATCACCAACACTCAGGGTGTCATCGCTCATGTCAGTTCCCCTCTGTCGCCCACGGCCGCCTGTCAAACTCGAAGGGGACGTAGCTGGCATCATAACGTAGGCAACTCAACCAAAACGCTGATTTCAGGCCGGTCAGCTCATACAGAGAGGCTGTAGTGAGATCAAAGAGCAAAATGGTGTTTTATGACAAAACAACAAAATCCTTGTTCTCTGTTCACCAGCTACGGGTAGCTAGCTACAGTATACGATTCCAAGGATGGCTAGGCTGTAAGACTTACATATTCTCCATTGTCTGTAGTTGTGGAGGAGCTAGAGGGGAGTTGATTTGGAAGCAGTGCTTTCCTCGAAGGCTGCAGTGGGACCTGTACAGCCTGGGGGAGACACACAGAGACAATCAATATGATAAAGTCTGTTTTTACACTGGGTGTGTTTTAGACTGGGTCTGTGTTTGTACTAATCAATTGGAAAACCTGTTTTTAGAGGCATGGATGGGACTTGAAGTTGGTCTGCGTCCACCTGAGGGTTGATATTCATCAGAGTGCTGACAGAACACTGTGAGAGGAGCAAACAGATAGCTCCCTAAAGAGTGTTGTTGTTGGGTCTGTGTGTGTGTGTGTGTGTGTGCGTGTGTGTGTGGTGTGTGTGTGTGCGTGCGTGCGTGCGTGCGTGCGTGCGTGCGTGCGTGTGTGTGTGCGTGCGTATGTGTTGTACAGAGAGACAAAGAGAAAGGCAAAGACACGACCAGTCCATCATATCATTTCTGTCCAGCTGTCTGCCAGATTCCCTCCAGCTCTAGGGAGAGATTTATATTTCAGGAACACAAAGCACGGAAATATCTAGTCTGCTTGGGAAAAAATCAATCACGTTTTTCTGTTCTTTGTTTAGAAATGAACTCTAGTCACATAACTAAGGGAGTTCCGCCGAGTCCCACTCTGTCTGACAACTCAACATTGCACAGTTCACCCCAGTGAATGGCCCCAGGTGAATGTTATATAGGTCAGTGTATGACAGGATGACGGGAACTAACGGGTCTAAAACCCTACAGCATCTCACCCATCCACTCTCACACCAGGTCTATTGATTCGGAGCGTGTGCCAAAATGTACAATACAGAAGAACGAGCTAGCATAGCTAACTGTATCATTTTGTTTGGAGAACCTAGTTCTCCATTTATTCAGTAGTAGTTGCCGCAGGTGTTTTTCGGTTCCTTTTAAATGACTTAGTCTTTTTAAGTCTTAAATACACATGATGTGCATTATGTTGGTTTGAATTCCATTTTGGCATAACTACAGTTTTACCATACTGGCAAGACTTGTATTAAATTGAATTGTTTGATGAGAAAAGCTGTTTGAGTTTAAAGCCTCCCCCATAGACCATTTACCCCTGGTCCACCGACGACATTTTGGAAACCTCTGAACCTCCATAGTGAAATGTTGACGTTATTTAGAAAGCAGGGGAATGTGTGAAACAACGAGAGAGAACCAAATGCAACAGATGCAAAGGGAGTCTTTAACAGGTTGCCCTAATGCTGTTATGGGGGCAATTAGCATTTGTCATGGCGACGTTCCACTCAGCCACAACTAGTCTGTATGTTTTTAAGCACAGATTTCTTTTCAGTTGCAATATGGTTCATATTTGTGCTGGGTTCACTAATTGTCTCCATCGCCGGGCCCCTCCGCCTGTTTCACTGGTTTCCACCCATAGAATTGTTATCGGAAAAATCACACTGGAACAGACGCTTTGCTCCCAAGCAATTGCGCTCATCTAATTATAAAACACTGGGTGAATGCAGAGCAGATGCCCTCCACCGCTCCCCCCACCCTGCCTCCCTCTGCTTTCCAATCGCGGAAGCCATTTGGTCTCGTTCTAGTGTTACATCGGCTCCACATGGAGCAGTCGTCCTTGCCAAGTGCTGCCATGGTATAAATGAACCTAATAGCGCCCCCCCCCCCCATACCCCCATACCCCCACCCATTCACCCCATCCGGCTGGCTTGAACAAAAGAGCTCTGGGTTCAGCCGATCCACCTGTGTACTGTGGCCTTGATGCCAGAAAAGTCTTCCTGGCGTGGGGCTTGGAGAGGAAAGAGCACCTGGAAAGAGAGGGGGCACGCCGGGTGTGACTTCAGAGGACGCCCAAACTAGCCAGAGCCGATGCTAGGTAGAGCTGGGCCACTATTAAGCACCATAATGCTTATGGTGAGGGGAGAGGAGGAAAGTGAGTGTGCGAGGGGAAGAGAGTGAGCCTCTCATGTGCTGGAGACAGCAGCCGCCCAGCAGGCTCCATCAGATCACCTCCAGAGTCCACATTTCTGGGCCCTCGTCCTACCTCCGTAACCCCCACACCATGCATGAAGGCTGGGAAGAGAGCGGCAGCTGTCACCCTGGTCTGGCCAGAGGCTTCGGTCTTTTCCGCAGCCAGCACCGACCGCGTTCTCTGTCTGGTCCAGGCTGGGAGACAGAACCGGCCCTGATGTCTGTCCCTCTGTTTTTCTTAGGATATATTACCTTGTTGTGGGCTCTGAGTGGCCTCTTTACTGCAGTCCGCACCGTGGCCCGTGATTGGTTAATTGCTGATGAAAGATTAATGTGGGCTTAATGATTGTGCTAGGGACACCTTCTTAGACAACAGGGACCTGGCACCCGGCTATAGGAACACACACACACACACACACGCACACACACACACACACACACACACACAGGCAGGCGGGGCAAGGAAGCATCCATTACACAGTCCGATCATAAATCTGCCTGGGAATTAACCAGTGAGTAGAGAGGCTGATTGCTGCAGAGGTCTCAGTACACTCTCGCAGGAATGAGAATAAATGAGCAGGCCCTCGCGTGAACACTCCTTCATTACGACCATTAGCCAGACCAACCAAGACCTGATGATGGGAGAACGCTGAACACAGCCAATAGTCAAGAGCCACACGTGGCCCACTGCCGGTTCCCATGGCAATCTGAAGCCCCCCCAATCCAGCACTGATGGATGTAGTCGACCGTGTCATCTTTGGCGATGTCGAGATTTTCTGAGTGCTGACAAATGCATTAAAGTGTTGCCCGTGCTTGGTATGTTCATCAACACAATTTGCTTGATCAATTTTGAGAGGCTGCAGAATCATTAATCAGTTAGTGTGTAGCGCCCGGAAATCACTTCATACATCCTTGGATCCGCTCTTCAAACGCCAGTGCCAGGTGTTCTTAATCAAGAGTGGTTTGTTTGCTTGTTTTTGTATGAATTATAAATGACCAGGTGTGCTACTTTTTCATTTGTGTATTTCCTCTTGAGTGGTGAGGTACTGTTACAGTTCATCCACCACACACAAGCACAAGCCTCGTTGTCAATATCCAGGGTGATGTAAACATGTTTGACAGGAGTTTCATTACATTTAGAAGGGACCCGGCGGTGACATCTATTTGTTATAATCCTATTGGTAACTAATTCCATTAACAAGATATATATCCTCTTAGTGGTCAAAGTGAAATTAAACATAACACTAATCATATTTATTGTAATCACAGATTATTATCCAATATCAGAATACAGTAGTTGCCTGAACAAAGCTCGTCATTATGAAGTATTAAAGCATTATACTACAGTATACATTACGATAGAGGAAACTGCTTGCCACAGATGGAGAGTGTTTGTCTTCTTCCTGTCAGTATGCCATGTTTTCGGCCAGTGAGTCGGAGTCAAATAGACAAACATAATCAAAGGAAAACCGTTTGAGTAATGAGCCTAGCCTGGAACTCACTTACACTTTCTCTCCTCCTGAAATGCACAGGTAGTTACAGTATCCATTTCTAATACAGGCTCTTGTGACTATTAGTTCTGTCTCCTTTGTTTCAGCGGTGTAATCGCGAACATTTAAAGCCAGCGGGGGAGCGTAGTCTCTGAGCCTGTGAATCGCATCCAATTTTCTTTCACTTCCTTTTGTTTGTTGACTGGAGGACCTGAAGCCTGATGAGACCGGAGAGTTCAGTGAAAGACACAGATGTTTGGTTCGCCTGACTCCACCCTGACACTTCCACTGTGTAGAGAATAAGCGCCACGGGGATGCTGTGTGAAGCAGATTGATTACACTTGTGATCATTCTTCTCAGATAATGTCATTCTTTTTAATTGTGGATTGTGCTCCCCCGGTCTTTACACGTTCAGATCATCACTAGCAACTCATCATTGTCTCATTGTTAATGCTTGTCCTAATTGAACAGCTCGACTATTCATTGGAAGTTTGGGTGCTTGATCTTGTTCACTGCTGCGTATCCATCTGTTGGAGCCGAGGTGGATCTGTGACATGCTGTTTTTCCTCACATACTGAAGTTTAACGGGTCTTTCTTGACTTTAAATGCCAGAAATTACAATTGGAATTTCAGATTACAAGGACATCTACTTGTCATTTCTAGTGGAGAGGCCCTCTTCAACTCTCCCTTTGCGTCTGTTGAAATGCAGAGAAGGTTATACTAAAGTAGTTCTAACTACTTCAGTCACTGGCTTTTCCTTTCAGCTCTGGAGTCTCAATCCTGTATATTATTTTCATTTCTCATGAGCGATAGAAAGGCCATGGAATCTTCTAGACTCCAGGTAAACCTGACACTTCATCAAACCACTGGCCATTTACCTGTCAGACACACTTCATCTCCCCTGACTCATTTCAAGAGCCCCGTATTAAGATTTGAAGATCAGTTTAAGGCGCAGGGGGGGAGAATGAACGGGATATCAGTCCTGTAGCCTGGGTCTACCATCAGCAATCCTAGCCTATTGTTCTCTCTGGGGTTGGCAGTATTGACTGGAACTGTTTGCTCTGAGTCGTCGAGCCAACCTGCACTTTTACTGGTCCTCTCTCCTGTCAGGTCTTTTGTGGGCGGTTGACATTTGGGATGGGACACTAATTGCTCTATCAGGCTCTGGAGAAAGTGGTTAAAACAGCCGCCTCCAGCAGAGGACGGTGGCAATTACGTGCATGTGCATCGTCAAGAGAACTCTTTTCCACGCCGTTCCACCAGGTGAGGATTTGAACAGTAGTTGACATCTCTTTCTTTCTTTCTTTCATTTCTCTCTCTATGTCTCTCTCTCTCTCTCTGTATCCTTTCTTTCTATTGCTACTTTCTTTCTTTCCCTTTTTAGATGTTCCTCTAGCATGCAGAGCCTCTCCACCTCACCAGACTCTCAATTACTGTCTAACAGGCAGATCAATGGCTAGCCACAGGGGTCCTAAGTGACCCATCAAATTCTCCCAGTTTATTATGTTGGATCATAAAGCTTCGCGCTGCACCCCTCTGACCACCAAGCCTCATTCTCCCTCTCTTGTGATGAGCAGAGGCACCGGCATAGCATGTGACAGCCTTGCAGACTGGGGGAAGAGGCGGTATGATGAGGAGTCATACGAGACGTCTTTGTTGTGAGCGGCGAGTGCGTCTGACATTATGTAAATAGTGCTTATCCGATGCTAATTGCCCTCCAGTGCGATGTGCTTTAAGTGGCAGGAAGTGCATATTAATGTGAAGGAAGTTACTCCCCGCTTTGAATTCCTCCCCCGGTTCGCTGTAAATAAGACATGGGGCTGGCATCCGATGTCACAGCAGGTGCCGCCCGCTACCTGTGCATTCTCCAAACACACACGCTCTGGAACAACAACCCCTCATTCTCTGTTTGAGAAACAAGAGAGTTTATGAGACAACAAGTTAACTGAGTGCATACATTTCGGTGCCATTCGTCTTGTGTTTCCACACGCATTACACACAGGAGGACGATAAAAGTGATAAAACGTGTCATTACAACCGAGGAAAGGGCCACTTCCTGTACGCTCCGTGTAATGCAACACTATGAGGTGGAGTGTAGATTCTTCTAGAAGAGAGACTTGTTTTCTTCTTAAACCACTTACTCACACACTCAGCATCTAGAGAGCTGTTCCATGACAGTGCCTACTTGTTTTTCATCCAGTCAGCATACGGGTGGCACCATTACTCCTTACAACGTTGCCTTACACACCACGGGGGCCATTTTGCTGATTTGTACAGCATTTAGCTACAGCCATTATCAGTCATCACCAAAAGAGGCTGCTTAGCCATTTAGTTCAGTCATTGACTCAAGTAGTGCTTTTATCTTAATTCGATTTTCTCACTCCGTTTTAGATTAAAACTAATTTTAAGATAGTACGATTTTATAGATTAAGCACAGCGATTAACCATGCATCTTCACATCTCTTTAACATACACGCTGTACATGTGTCATTAACCTTGAACAGATTCAGACGGTTTACTTTGCTGCCTTCCCTCCAGTCCCATACCGTGTTTGGAATCCACAGTAGAAATTCATAATTCAGCTGAAATAGGATACAGTCATTACCATATATTTATGCGGTAATCTGTTCGTGATGAAGATGAAATAGCTTATTGATCTAATTACATAGTGAAGTGGCAATAAGATGGAGGATATAATGTACCCGGCATCTCTTAAACCTAAGCTCAACCACAATACAGAATCCACTCGCACTGTCTGAAAGCGATTGAAAAATGGGCTTATCTTAAGTAGTATCGTTGTTTGTTGCGTCGCGGTGTGTGTCTGATAGTGTTGGGATCATCTTGGTGGGTTGCCTATCTGACCAGACATGGAGAAGCTCCTTGAGGCTGTCTCCGTATGGCAATAACCCAGCAGCACTGACCCCAAAGCAGCCAGCCAGCACAGAGCACCCAGCAGCAGTGACCCCAAAGCAGCCAGCCAGCTCAGAGCACCCAGCAGCACTGACCCCAAAGCAGCCAGCCTGCCCAAAGCAGCCAATAGCACTAGACCAACAACGGGCCTTTACCCTTTTGCCATCACCCAAAGCCTAGAACAGGAGGGCAGCTATAGATGGCTTCTATATTGGACAATTCAAGGAGATTTCTTCATATATTGTTTGGTTCAAGTCTTTTGATCATTGAACATTGCCCCTTTGTAACAGTTATACTTGCATAGCAAATGATAATAATGGCCACACATTGTATAACACAGAATCGCTTGTTTAAGGCAGCCAATGAAATGAAATGCAGTGCAAGTTGACAATGGAGCTGAGATAGGTTGTTATGCAACAAAGCGAGCACTCCACTCCTCCTGAAGGTTGAGCTTAGCGAGGAAAATTGGTGGAATTCATCAAATAGCACGCGAGCATAAAACTTGACAGAACCGATTGGGTCTTTTAATGTGAAAAATAGCCCGAGGGCCTCACACAGTGTGTTTTATGTCGGCGAAGGGTTAAAGGAGGGTTGTAAGTTGGTTCATGTTGAGATGTTGGGAGGGATTGTCAGATTTCCCCGGTGGCCTGGTCTTTTTTTACTGCAGTTCCATGTCATTGGAGCATTGCGGCTAGTGCCCAGAGTCGCTCAAACAGTGTCTCTGTCTGTCTGGGGGTGATTTATGCAGTCATAAGGCCTTTACTGTAGCGGACCACTGCTCATATTTTACACTGACACTTATTATTGAAATGAGACATTTAGGCATTGGACTAGGAATCTCAGTCCTTTTTTTTCTTTTCTGTTTGCAGCAGTCGAAGCAGTAATATTTGCTTCACAATAACATACCTAGCATTGGGAATTGCTTTTTGTGGATTTAATGCCACTTCTTGAGTGTTCCCTTTCTTCCACCTGCATGTTGTATTTTTTATATTTTTTATGAAAATGGAAATTGATTTCTGCACGCTCAAAGGCTGAGGTAACAATGCATTGTTGGGGTACTGGAGCAGCGGTTATTCAAGCACTTGGAGCCACACAACTGGCAGAGCTCGGCTGGCTGGGTAGGCTCCCCTGCAACTCACTCTGCAACGAGCCGTGTGCGCCTGCCTTCTCATTGTGCTCCAACGCTATTGTTGTCTAGCTTAGCCTGGAAAAAAAAACAGACAATGCCGAGCTGTGTGTGTGTCTGCGTCTGTGTGTGTGTGAGGTTTATCTAAACAACGGCTTGTCCCATTTTATCCTGAGTGGGATTGACGTAATGCTGTTTTCCACCCTTGAGCTGTTTTTTCTTTTTTTCTATTAGCGCTGTGTGGCACAAGTGTTGTCCTTCAGGGATGCAGCTAGCTGGTCTTGCCTATCTGTGGAGCGCAGCTGGAAAGGCCAAGGCATTTCCTCCTCCTATATCTCTCTATCTCCTCTGGCAGTTTGTATAAACTCTCCCCCGTCCTTCTTCCCAGCTAGCCAGCTCTATCTGTGGGCTCCAGTCCTCCTTACACACAGCTGGCTGGGCCCTATCACTCCGGGGCCATCTCACCTGCTCCCGTAAGGGGGAGAGATGGAACAGGCGTGTAATCAAGAACTGTAAGCGCTATGCTCCTGAGGCTGCATGACCTACATGTTACACTCTCCCCATCTGCCTGCTTATTCTTAAAACCCACAAGGCTGCCACTCAAACCAGCAGGAGACGTGGTATAACTGAGATACAGTACTAGCGTACAAGCGAAGCACTCAAGGTTACAGATGTACAAGGTTAAGTACAAGCTATAAATGTGCGGTCGACTGCAGAGGAAAGCATTTCCTTTATCAGTGTTGTTTTTAGGTTAACAAATAACAAGAATGGATGTAATTTAGTCTAATGTTTTTTCTCCGTCCTGCATGCTGGCGATCCAAAAGATAGATAGCGACAACAACAACAAAGAAAACACACAAGCAAACTGTGTAAACTCTCTGAAGTTACAAATAAAAACATTTCATTAAGATTGTGTCTTGGCAAGCTGTAAAACTAGGTATGTGGTTAATTTGAAACCATAAAAGAGCTAATGGTGTATTAGAGTATATGGCCGGGAGCTGTTGTTCCCTCATACACAGAAGTCCATCAATCACTCCCATCCAACTGTAATCCCCTGCTAGCTACAAGGAGCTTTCCCGCCTGCTGCTACACTGTGAAAGACTCTGGCACACAGCAGCAGCAACATCAGACGGGGCTAAAGTTTACATCTTAGTGGATAAACTGGCCCTTCTTCACATTCACTGTCAGGGCATACTGCCCTCAGTCTATTAAGGTATTGATGCCTTTGGTCGATAAGACAAAACTCTGACAGCAAAGGAGCCCGAGGTGAAGGAGTTTGAGCATGCTCAAAGGACTCATTCCTTTCTACCTACTGTACTGTTACTTTCATTGAAAGGGTAGATACTGAATAGCCCATCTAAAGTATAAGGGAGATAGCATAGTTAACCTAAATAAAAAAAAAATAGAAAAGCGGGTTTCATCTCTTTCTGTTTCACTTCAGTAATCCAGTGTTGCATTTGTTGTTTTATTTGTTGTGTGAGAGATGTGATCGTCTCCTGGGCTTTGAATGAAAACTGCGTTTTCTAACGACCACAGCTGCTGGCTATCCATGTGCAAACACAAACAGATGTGCCACGCTCCAGCCATTCTCCTCCAATATCCCACAGTGTCTCTTTCTTTCCAAGTCATATTGATATTTCACACAGGAACAAACAAGGGAGCTGGACAAGGAAAACAGGCCATCATGAATAAATATTATCCCCATCATCATTGTCTATCTGTTGTTCCGGTCAATAAGGATAGCTCATGTTGAGCTTTCGCGAATTGAGCAGTTCGAGACATGTTGGTGCTCTCAGAGCTGTGTTTGATACGATCAACAGTACGGTTTGCTAAATAATTTGTTGCGAACAGCCTTTGTTTACCAGTGGGTGTCAGTGAATGAATATGGATCGACATACTTTGTATGCAACGCCGGAGAGGAAAGTTTGTGATAGTGTAACCACACTGAAATCTGTATGCTGCAATCGTTTTGGTAAAAACAAAACGAACAAACAAAGATGTGTAGATACAAAGGTATGGGATTGCACCAGAATCTCTCAATGTTTGATGTTGCTCAAGAGATAGGGGCATGCTTGCGGATGTTTCTTTATAATGGGAAAAGTTACTCTAGGTCTATGGCATCATACCATGGATTGTGTTGAACCCAGAACCATTACTGTTTGTGGCCTTATCTGGATCCTTCTCCATCTCCTCCTCTGGCAGAATCAGACGCACGCATATACAGTAGATCCACACGTGCAGGAGTTAGTTCATATTCCTTATGTTGATTGGGGATTAATTGTTCCATCTGGCACTCGTAAAAATCAAAGAAGAGGAAAACCCCCCTCCTCCTTTGCCTGACATGATTCTCATTGTATCCTTGTATTACAGCCGTGTAGCGTCAGTAAGCGGTGGCAAGGCTAGGGGCTGAGACTGTACCAGAGGGAGAGCTGGGAAATTTGATCATTTTTCTCGGACTGTCATACACCATAGGCAGCCTCATTTGTCAGCTCCAACTCCTTTGTTTCCACTAGACTCCCCGCTCCAGTATACGGCTCCTATCCTCAGACAGACACACACACAGAGAGAGAGAGAGAGAGAGAGAGAGAGAGAGAGAGAGAGAGAGAGAGAGAGAGAGAGAGAGAGAGAGAGAGAGAGCAGAGCTAACCCTGACTAAACAAGCTAGCTGTATGGGCTAGGATAATTATTCACAGTCCTAGTTTTTAGCACAATTACAATGTGTGCTGGAGTAGTATTTAGCAACTGCTGACTGGCCACAAAGAAAGAAAGAGAGCAGGTTTTGGGAAGGAGGGAGAGACAGCGGACTGCATGCAGTGCTGTTGACCCAGTTTATCTTTCAGGTGATTAATGCAACATCACTTCACACAAAGGTCATTCAGCCACTAGGGGATAAGACCAGGATACCACAACGCAGACCGTCTGGGGGAGTTATTTATGGACTCTGTTGTGGCTGGAATTAAGTGTGCGTGTGTGTTCGTAGGGTATGTCTCAGACATGATCATAGCTGCCAATGCCCCTCTCGGTGATAGCCATGGGCAGCTAGCAAGAGTACCTCACATCCAGCACACACATCCTCAAGGAGTAGGGTAAAAGAGCGTTTTCAGGTGTTACTGACATGGCTGTGAGTAGAATTTCAATCATTGATGTTGAGTGTATTATTATGTGATCTTCTGATGTAGTCACAAAAAACCGTAACACACTGTTATGTCATTGTTATAATCCTGTTATAAATGTGTTACGACGTTTGTCCACAGCAATCTAGATACTGTATGTCTATCCTCATACTGAGTATATGCTGCAGAATATAATCAACCATGTGTCACGGTCTGCTGAAATTGTCTGCAATTCTCAAGTAAAATTACCAAAAAGCTTTTTTTAATGTGTTTTTCCAGGGGGGTTTTCATATTACGAACATTTAAGTGTTGAAGTACTTATCATTTGTGAATTGGATTCACTGTATGACACATAATTTGAAAGCTTATCTGCACTTTCATAATCTGTAAAAAACTGAAAAATGACCTTGCCCTACTTGGGGACTTTTTCACCAGACCCTGTCACATATTGGAACAAACAGGTTGGCTAAAGCTAATTGCAAATCAATACTCCCTGTCTCATTAGATTCCCAGGTGGCATCACTTATGAAGTATAGAGTTGCCCAGAGATTCCCACTCTAGGGCGAATAAAATTGAGGCCACTTGAAGTGAAGTACTTTACTATACACTGTATGTTTTGAATGCTTTTTATCAAATTAATTACAGGCAGTCAAGCTTTTAACTGTTGCCTGGCAGTATTTCTGCAGTTTTACAATATTCTTTGTCAAATGTAGATTAGAAAGCTCTGTTTTCTTTCCTTTTCCAGTTATAATTTTAACTACTTTCGACAGCCGTGCAGCTCTACAATTGAGAGCCATATTTGAATACAACACTGCAAGAGAATTGTGCCGCGTTGACCATTTTCAGTGAGACTATCTAAATTATAATCTCTGGTTTCAGAATAATTACAAAGCACACAGCATTTCATACCCGTGGGTACTTTTGCAAGCTAATACAAGATAAACAGAGATGGAGAACGAGTGATACTTTGATGTAGAACCAAGGGCTTTGCACAAAGTCTGTTGAATGAAGTCATCTGTATTTCCTACGCATAAGGTTTTGGTGTCAATAAGGTATTGTGTGTCAAGAATCAATGAGATGCAATCTCTATTTTTTATTTATTTATGGGTTTATATGTGTATTTATTATGTCATATTACAATGGTCTGAATACCATAATGCCTGAACTACACTCAGGAATATGATGATGAATATCACACATTTCCTGTGACTCAGACAGTGTGGTCATCTGAGGTCATACTTGATATCCTGCTTAAACCCACAGATCCTAGCCAATAGCCACCCTGAATAGAGGCCTGGGGGAGGTCTCACTGCAGATCCTAGCCAATAGCCACCCTGAAAAGAGGCCTGGGGGAGGTCTCACTGCAGTCTTGTTTGCCTATTAACACTGACATCATCCTTTCGCTCGTAGATTTACTTTTTTCTTTTCTTATTTGCTTATTGAAATTGCATACATAAACAACTAATGGACAGTAATCCTTTTATACACATATTTACACAGTGACTTAATGGTGTTGGTCATAACAATACCGAATCAGAATCAGAATCGCTTTTATTACATCTTAATGGACAAGTACACAAGAGTCAAATTCTTTATAACACAATAATAAAAATCCACCTAAAAAAGTAACCCATTAAATACATGCAGTGATGGATTTTTCAGTGGCTTCAATAGTGCAAAACTGCTGTGCACAGTACGATGATATGAAATGCAATATAATACAATACAGTAAGGTAGTAAATGAGTCCAATGGTGTACAAGTAATCCAGTAGTGTGCAGTATTTATTATACCGCAATATGCTCAATACAGTAATAATACCACACTACTTATGGGGAAATGATACCAGATTGACCATGGCATCCTGTAAGGCAGGGGTCCCCAAACTACGGCCCGCGGGCCGAACACGGCCCACCCCCACACTTGGACCGGCCCTTTGAACAACAACATTTCTAACTGCAATTGCGGCATTGCGCCGACGTGGTGGCGGGGCCGCTGTTTCGCAAATAAGTTAGCTTTCGTGTTTGCTAGCGAAATAGCTGATAGTTGATGTTGACTGCAAGGAGAATACATATTTGAAAGTACAGAATGCCTGAGAGCATTATATTGCATTATATTACATTACATTTTGAATGGTCATCTGGTGCCTGAATAGTGTGTTTTCCTTTACATAAATTAAGTGTTTGATGCTCGTTTAAGGACCCCCAGACAGCCCTGCTTCATGGGTCCCCCCGTGTATGATGAGGGTCCTCCCTCAAGTATCAGACTGTAAAACTGATTATATTTCATTGACATATCACTATAGGTATAAATTCCATCCAAATTCAACTGTTTAGACTTTGTTTGCATCCACCAGTGCTCTCCTGCGCGCAATTGCTTTGCGCAACCGCCTCCATTCCACTCCGTTCCATATTATTTTATGTTAGAGACCGACCCAGGCCCCCCATCACAGAAAGGAAAAATGATGTGGCCCTCACAGAAAAAAGTTTGGGGACCCCTGCTGTAAGGTGAATAGCCGCATTGCTCTACTGTTCAGTATGTCTTTTTTCTTTTCTGAGTGGGGCAGTCCCACTCATATTTTTCTTTTTATTGTGATAGAGACAGTAGAGATATGACAGGAAGGATGGGTGAAAGAGAGAGAAGGGATGACATGCAGGATATGTCCGCGGCCGGAATCGAACCGGGGACCCTGCAGCTACATGGTCGACGCTTAACCCGCTACGCCACCTAAGCGCCCCCTACTGGTCAGTATGTCTGATAGATTTCCTGTCTTCCTTCATCCAGGTGAATGGGAAGGACCTCTCCAAGGCCAGCCATGAGGAGGCAGTGGAGGCCTTCCGCAGTGCCAAGGACCCTATTGTGGTGCAAGTCCTGCGCTGCAACCCCACCACTGGCCGCACCCATGGCTCCCCTCAGGAACTCCACGTGGTGGACGTGTGCACCCAGACGGACATCACCTTCGAACACATCATGGCCCTGGCCAAGCTCCGCCCCACTACCCCTCCGGTGCCTGACATCTGCCCCTTCCTGCTGTCTGACAGGTACTGAGTTCTTAACCCAGACGTCTGGGAAATTGGGTTCTGAACCCCACTTGAGCTGGATGGGTTATCATGGCACACAAAAGTCAACATCACAACGTGACTCCAAGCTAGTAACACCACAGGGACGTGTGTTTATTGTGTGGTGAAGAATTAAGGCACACATCATCTAAAATGTTCAAGTATCGACCAGGGGTTTCCTGGAAAAGAACAAAAGAAAGAGGTTCATTCTTTTATTTTCCTTGGTTTTGTTCATGTTCTATTTATCAAAGCAAACTGTGAATAACATAAAGTATAGCATAAAGAATTATCCTCATGGGAACTGAACATTAGTTATGCAGGAGCTTTTTAGCACAAATCTGAAAAAATATTTTCTTTTGAACTCAACACCATCCCATGGATAATTCATTTCAAAGATCCAATGTAGGTTGGAGTAACATTTGGAGATCTGTATTGTCATACTGAGAACAAAACTTAAAGAAAATACAAATAATAATACAAATAATGGTTTGTGTAAAACGTCAACGAACCAGGTTAAGTGGGCAACTTGTGTCAACTATGTGCCATTGGTGTACATTGACACCACATGACCATACCCAACACTTTTGTTCACTTTTGATCATCGGATCCTTTCACCATCACTCAGTTAAACTACCCGCAGGGCCTGTTTGGAATAATTGGTGCTGCTTGGCATATCCATTTGGTTTCATGGAAGGTTTACAAGGTGATTAAACGAAATGGACTAATAAAAAGCAAGGCAACACAGTGTAACGTTTGTGCGCAGGCTAGTTACGGCCCCGAGGCGGGGAACCAAATGTAATCAATGTGTCCCATAAAACACACATCCTCCTCTTCATCTGTGATCAGGTGTTGAGGCCAAGATACTGACGATTTTATAGATACAACAAATGTTTGTTTCCCCCATTTTGAGCAGATGCCGTAAAGCTTTGTAATTGGCTTCTCTGCGCCCACACGGCCAAAGATGTTATGATGGGCAATATTGCAGCACCATAGAATAAAACATTTGGACATTTACCAGACGCATTTTGCCACCAAAAGATTGTTTTCGGGACGGAATAACTTTTTTATATACACAATGGGCTCGTAGGTAGATTGAAAAGCATACATTTGTAGGAACTCACTCGTTAGATGAAGGAGATGAAACACAGGCCGGAATGCATATGGGCTGGTCCGAAGTTTACACCAGAGTAAAAAAGAAAGTAGACTAATTAAGTTTTAAGTCAGTGATTAATAAGAGGGAATGCTTGTGTTACACATGCAGCATCAACACTCAAAGCCTCTTGACAGATCCTTTATTCTTCTCCTCCTACAAGTCTTGGTGAAAAGACAAAGGAAAGGAAATCATGTCACTTAAATATTCAACATATACAGTATGTGTGAGAAACTCACTCTTACTCTCTCTCGCTCTCTCTCCCTCTCTCTCTCTCTCTCTCTCTCTCTCTCTCTCTCTCTCTCCTAAAAGCTGTCACTCTCTCCACACAATGGAGCAGGAGTACTATGAGGGGACAGACTACCTCTCCACCCGCCCCGCTGACGGAGAGAGGACAGAGGAGTTCGAGTATGAGGTAAGACTTGATTACTTTCACCTCCCGTCAGTTCACACGCACACACACACACACACACACACACACACACACACACACACACACACACACACACACACACACACACACACACTTATACTCCTCCACACTCATATCTTATAAATTGTCTTTACCCATCAGAGGAACAGGCCAGGTCTTTTTGACTCTGACACAGACCTGTCCCTGGGGGAATGGAGGTGTCAGATGATGGCTCACACTATCACAGGAAACCCTCATAAACTGCATCCAAACCCTCATAAACACTGCCAATAGTGATTCTATTGTTCTTTACAATCTATGAAGTCATCATGAGAGAATACTGATGACACATGAGGAACATTATGTTTAAAGATAAAGTAAATCAACCCTTCACTGGTTAAAAGGGGGTGTAGAAAGGTATAAAAAAGGTGGAAGGAAAAACTGTTGAAGAGCAAAACAAGCCTCAGGTCGTCCTGCATTAATACGATGTGTCAAACCATTTCTCCCCTTCCATCTTCATTTGTGCAGAACTAACACACAGGTGCAGGGGCAGACACTCGGGTTATCATGACAGATGATCTTAGACACACACACACACGCACACACACACACACACACGCACAGGCACACACACACACGCACAGGCACACACACACACACACACACACACACACACACACACATACACACACATGCACAGGCACACACACACACACGCACAGACACACACACACACAAACACACAATCTCCCCTGATGTAGACACAGATGAGACAAGGGATGATAAACTGACTCTGTTTCAATACTTGGCGGTCTCGTTCCAAAGACCCCACACTCTGCTCGCACCTTCCCGGACTAATATTCTTTATTTCCAAGTCATTGAGGAGCAGGCAAACAGTGCTGGCTTTGACTGATGTATGATGATTACATTCTCCCTGTTTTGTTTCATTTGAATTTGTTGAAATGCTCCCACCCACTGAGCTTGACTTATTCCCTCTCCTCTAAAGAGATTTGCGCATCCACTTGTGTCGCCGGGCATGGCATTAAGGTAGCACATGTAATATATTAAGCCTCCTCTTTATGCCTCATTTCTATTAACAAATCCTATTATATTGTGTGTGCTTTGCAGCCTGCGTCCCTTTGTATTTCATGCTTGGAGAGGTATATTCCATGCTAACGCACCTTCACTTACCGTGTGTCAATAGAATACCCTCTGAGAACGAGGTAGTTACGAGCTGAATGCCTTTTTTCACATTGAGGCTAGTGCTGTTGTCAGTGCGGTGAGAGATTTCTTAACCTCACCCTAATTAAAAAGTACTATGGGAGCATTCTGCCATTACATCACAGAGGAAATGTCTCAATCTAATTGATCATTTTAATGAGCAAGAACATTGATGATTTCCTTTAGAGGAAGGGCAAGAGAACCCAGGGATCTGCGTTTGGTGAAGCAGAAAGATTTGTTTGTTTGTTCGTTTTTATTTCGCACACATTTAGAAGGTACACAGTTGACAGAGAACACAATAAATAAAAAAAGTGCAGGAGGAGGCAAGAAAACCCAAAAGGCTTATGTGGCGCCTCCACCTAATGATCGCCAAGAGTGTTGTAAAGAACACACACATAACATACATGCTGTGGCGCAGGAGGTAGAGCCGCAGGAGGTAGAGCCGCCGTCTAATGATGGCAAGGTTGGCAGATCGGCGGTTCGAGCCCCGGCTGGTCACATGTCGAAGTGTCCTTGGGCAAGACACTGAACCCCAAAATTGCTCCCAATGAGCAGGCCGGCGCCTTGCATGGCAGCTTGCCGCCATTGGTGTGTGAATGTGTGTGTGAATGGGTGAATGAGAGGCCATTGTAAAGCGCTTTGGAATAAGGCGCTATATAAGTCAGTCCATTTACCATTCCATTTTAAAAAATAACATAAGTACATAAGAGTGATGGCAAACTAGTAATAATAATGCCAAAATATGAATCCCACAGCAATACCAACAATAGTAAAAAAAGAAAATGTGAATGTGTGATTATGTGGTATAAATGCAGATGTGTTGTATGTGTGTGGATGTATGTATGTAAATGTGTGCAATACAATTATCTCTTAAGAGTCTTTTGAAACAATTTATAGAGGAACTGTTTCTTGCTAGATGAGAAAAGCCATTCCATAACTTTGCGCCTCTAAATCTGATTGAGAATTGACCAAGATGGGGAAAGATTCCATCAAAAGGCTCATTGTAGAAGACTCTTGTAAATATTAGTCGATGATATTAATTAATTGATCTCAATCTGGTAAAGATAGGTAATGTCATTATTCTACCAGTAGATGTAGGGGAGGGAGCTCCTGTTTCTGTAGCAAGAGGCAGCTTGATGTACAACTACACCCCCTGGACAGGACGCTAGTCTGTCCATGGGGACAGAGGAGGGAGGAGGAGGGGGAGGAGGGGGGGGGGGTAAGGGTAGATGGGGGTGCCTTACCCGCAATCCATCTATTTAGTGCTGAGTGCCAAGCATAGAGGCATTGAGTCCCCTTTTTTATGTCTTTGATTCGACTCGGCCAGCGATTGAACCCCCAACCTTCAGATCTGTACAACCTGTACACTCTTCGAAAAACATGTTATTTGGCTGTGAAGTGAAGAACCCTTTGGTTCTAGGTAGAATCTCTTTTTTTCAAAGAGTGTTATATATTCCCACCAACAGTTAGCTAGCGAAATGTTTGCAGCAGCTCACCGATAGAGAAGATTAGCTCTTCCTTCTCGTCCTCCCAAGTGGCAGCCATCCACACATTTTGTGACTGCTTTTTCAATTACTGGTAATCAAAGGCGCGATTATTATGACAGTATCCAATGTGCTCTGACGGTGGGCGGCAATCCTCTCCCTAATCACGCCATCGCAGTCATTAATTTACTGCCAGGCCCCCGTCCCCGTGCCACACTGCAATCTCCCGCCTGAGAGGCTGAGAGCTCACCCGGAAAATGGAAAAAGCAGAGGGGAAGAGGCAACATTCCATAGGAGAGAGGGAGACCACCGATCGTGTGTGATGGATCAGGAGACGGCGCTCCCTTATCGAGGATTTACACCAGCCTGTGTGTGTCTGTGTGTTTTGTGTGCTTGTACACATTGCGTGTGTGCGTTTGTGTTTGCGTGTGCGCCAAACAGGGCCACCAGATATGTTCCTACCTACCCTACACACACACCGACGTTTCATCCAACGTGTTCTAATCACAGCTAATCTGTTTTCTCTTCGTTACCGCTCTACCACTTCTAGTCATTAATTAGACAGTAACTTGAGGCTGGTGTTCCGACGTGTTGTGGATGATGATGCTAGAGTTTCTCACAGTTTCACTTGCCTTTGGTATCGGTTGTTAATTTGTGCGGTTTATTTTTAGCTGGATCTCCTCAAGACATTTCCATAGGTCTCCGTATACGTACTGAAAACTCTTTCGATTGCATATTCAGATCTAAGATCGCCGTGCTCTGTGAATATAATTGTCACTGTGCATCATCGCTATTACCTCCATGACTCGATTATTGCATCAGTCCATCAACATTTTTTAGTACCATACTTATCTTTAGGACCATGATGACAGTGATAAATTAGCAATAATATAATATCACTGGGTTTGATATTTCATTTTGCTTTGTTCAACTCTTCAGCTCTAAAGCTTTCCGTCCCTATCCCTTTCATATCCTCCTCCGTATCAGTGACGGGATTTGAAGTTGTCATCGTTTCCGACAGTCAATTAAAGATCTGGGGTTCCTGTCAGGTGAGAATGTGTCAAAAGAGATGAGACCAGAGAGCCCTGACAATATAGTTTCCTGGACGGCTCCTTCTCTCTTTCTTTTAGTGTCTGTCCTACTATGCTAGAGCGCAATTAGTGCAGCAGCGGGTCTTCAGACCAGGGGGCTCTTTGATGGTCCATCAGTGTCGGGGAGGTGGAGGGGAAAGAGGGAGTTTAAGGGTGGATGGGGGGAGCCTGGGGGAGAGGGGGGCAGCATATACAGTATTGCCCGGGACGGAGAGGCACCAGGTGGCTGTCTGTGGCAGCTATATTTGCTCCCCCCTCCCATGGTCTGTGATTCCCTCCCTCCTCCCTCCCTCCCAAAGCACTGACATGGCTGACACGTGTAACCAGCCAACCCCACAGATGTCAGGGAGGAAATTAATCTATCTGTTTCTCTCTCCTGGACCCCTCGGAGCCCCCTTGTGTACCCCACCTCCACCTCCCACCCCCCCAGGCCTCCGCTCTCTTCCTCCACTGAGAGGACTTTGTGATGTGTTACCTTTCTAAGGAAGGCCTTGTAGGAGAGGCCATTTCACACTTGATTCCCTTCAGCAACCCCCCTGACATTTTCTAGCATTGGGACACCAGGCTCGGCTCTTTGTTGTTTTCCTACACCTCTGTGTTGTCTGTGACTGTACCTGTGACATGCGGAGGTGAAGCTGTCATTTCCATCCCGCTATCAATGTCCTGCAGTTATGGAAACCACTGAACATTAACATCATCTGAAAATAATGGTAATCAAAAACAGTGTGGTATATGGGGTCCCATTGTATTGGTTTAATATGATATGTATCATAGTACTGATATAGCACCAATTTTCAGTCACACCAAGGACATCATTTTGAGCTGTGGCTGTGGTTAATTTATCTAATTTCACATACAGTGAATGAATCATGCAAAAAAATACATACAGTTCATATCGGACATGAGGGTATATTAACATGCTCATGGGAAATTTTAAAAGCAACATATTTGAAAGTCATTTGTCTGCCACACCCATAGGGAGATGGGTGATTACTTGAGTACAATTCTGAATGTATTGGTGAATATTAGCATAATGATAGTTTTATTTACAAATTAATATTTCAATATAAGGCAACTGCTCACCAAAAAACTCACTTGAGGTTTTTCTGACATTTTTTAAAACACCTAATTAATTAATTTAAATAATAATTTTGCCATTTAGCAGACGCTTTTAATCCAAAGCGACTTACAATTACGAATTACAGGGACATTCCCCCTGGAGTAACAGGGCTAAGTGCCTTACTCAAGGGCACACTAGTAGTGGTGTGGTTTACCACCTCTGATCAAGCCGCAACTTTCATCATCAAACACACAAACCCAACAGCTAAGACGAGCTCTCACCATCCAAAGTCAATATGCTGCTTGAAAACAAGTATTATCCCACAGTTATTAGTTTCCCACAGTGCACTCTGTTGCACCAAAAAACGAAGGTTCTTGTCCATGTCTGGTTGGTTGACCGGTATGTTCTCTGCCCTGGTTCTGTAGGAGGTGGAGCTGTGTCGACTCAACAGCCAGGAGAAGCTGGGTCTGACGCTGTGCTACCGGACGGACGAGGAGGAGGACATGGCCATCTACGTCAGCGAGGTGAGACGACAACACTGGGGATGAGAGCAGCCAGGGAGTCAGTGGCTAGAACAACAGCCAGAGAAGAGCCAGAGTCAGTGGCTAGAACAACAGCCAGACAAGAGCCAGAGTCAGTGGCTAGAACAACAGCCAGACAACAGCCAGAGAGTCAGTGGCTAAAACAACAGACAGACAAGAGCCAGAGAGTCAGTGGCTAGAACAACAGCCAGACAAGAGACAGGGAGTCAGTGGCTAGAACAACAGACAGAGAGTCAGTGGCTAGAACAACAGCCAGACAAGAGCCAGAGGGCCCTATTATGCACTTCTTAACTTGCCGTCTTAAGTCTTAATTAAGACGCACCGCCAGGTTAAGACCTACCGCCACCCTTATTATGCGCTTCATACGCGCTACTGCTATTATGCAGGTGTCGCTAGGCGCCCACACATAAGACGTAAGACTCCTGTGCATATATTACTCATTGTGGGAGTGTTCATATGTTAATGAAGTGCGCTAGGCGCCCCTGCTATTATGCGATCTGACTTTGCGCCTAGCGCTAAGAAGTGGTTTGAAAAGTTCTTAGGCGCTAGACTTCATGCACGTTTTGAAACACGAGCGCGCCTCCGCGGTTTGCGCATGCGCGCCGACCGACTTCTTAAGGCGCGCTCGTGTTTCAAAACGTGCATGAAGTCTAGCGCCTATGAACTGCATAATAGCATAGCGCTTATGACTTAACGCAGCCGGTTCTTAAAGGGAATGGCACCTGGCACGCTGATTGGGTTGATTGAGAAGACGCCCAAAACACACCCATGACTAATTTCTGGGCTTAGCGCCGGGTCTTAGGCCGCACGCATAATAGCAAAGTGGCCTTGACCACGCCTCCACGTCTTAAGTTTAGATCTACCGCCTCGTCTTATTACTTAAGACTTATGAAGTGCATAATAGGGCCCAGAGAGTCAGTGGCTAGAACAACAGCCAGACAAGAGCCAGAGAGTCAGTGGCTAGAACAACAGCAAGGGAACCATGGCTTTGACAGTCTCTCCAAGTCTTCATCCTTACTTGTGTTAAGAAGAGACTTTCCTTTGATACCCTCCCCCCCAAGATACTGTATCTTCCCAACTACAAAGGGTCTCGTTGTTGGAATTAAATGTACATGATCGTCATCAAATATGTATTCCGGTTGGTGTGTGTATCCGTTCTTTGAGGTTTCATGTTTATTTTATGTAAAATAGGGGAACAGAATTGACTACAATAACTATGAACAGCAATACCTATGGAAATACATTTTAATGCTAGAATTCCATTCTTAATTAGTTTTTGCATTTGATATGATTCATTTGATATGATTCCTGTGTCTTCTTATTCAGAGGTAACAGTGATATTAATGTGTGGGAAGCAAATCATTTGCTCTTTTGGGGGTTTAACAGAATGTTCAAGATTGAACCACATAAGTGATTGAAATGAAATGAAATATCAGAGATTCTGTTCATGAATATGATAACGTTGACTAAAGATAGGCTTACTACAGTACCGTATATCAGTCGTTCTGCACATCACAAATCGTTCTGCACGAATCATTTTCTTCAAAGCAATATCATGAAAACAAAACAGTGAATAAGTGTCCCTGGTTTTCTCTCCTTGTTCTTCAAATATAACTGACATATTAAATATACAATATTTGTGCCCACAGTCAAGGTTTTTTTCTCTCCCACTTGTTGGCAGCACGTACAAAGCCGTCCTCTTCTCTGCCCAACTTGCTCTCCCTCTCTTTTGAAGTCTTTTCAGACCCGCAAGGTATTCGCGGCTGAACGCGAGCGGAATATAGATGGTTTGAGTCTATGCTTCCTTGCTACTTCCTCAAGTATTCACTATCAAAAATAAAGCCAAGTTGACCATGCTGCATTCAGATGTGCTCACTGAATGTCACTCCAGTCAAGTTATGTTCTTTAAACCCTGATCTCACATAGGTAGGCTACTAATGTAAAGTACCTGGTATACCACAGTGTTTGTCATCACAGTCTTTATAAAACAAAACAAGACAGGCTATTTCTGTTCAATCAATAAGGTGGTTGAACTCCCTGATGAAAGCACACCATTCTCTTTGCAACACTATCCAGATACTATAGATGTATCCCGTTATAGAGATATATTCTAATGGCTGAATTTCTCTAGTCTCATTATTATGCAAGCTTTGCTACTGTATTCAGCCTACTGTGAGTAAAGGTCCTGGATAGGCCCTGGTGTTGTTGTGACTAGCTGTGTCAAACTCAGCTTACTGACTGGGCCTTTGTGAAGGACTGGACTATCATGAAGACGGAACACTCAGGCGACCAGCCATCTCCAGAGATCCACCTCTGATTGGATAGAGTGAAACAAATGGCCCCGGACAGCAATTGATTGGCCGTTGAAAGAGTGGCCTGCCCCCTCGCTCAGTGTCATTACTCACCGTGGAGCAACAGAAAAGCATGGATACAGGCGTGTAGCATATGTAGCATATATCCCAAAGTCTGTTCCGTCAAAGGAATGGGGGGATGCAGCTTAGTCCAACGGGGAAATTAAAAGATAAAGACGGGATTGGCCTCTGATTGTGATGCTTTATAATACTTTCCCCAGGCACACGCACTGACAGGTTTGTTGCGCGTGTTTAGCCTGCTAGCGCAGGTTAGAGTGGCCTTGATACCTGCCCATGGCAGCTGCAATAACACATCCTGACAGATAAGGTTTTCCTCTGGCAGCGCAGGTTCAACCTGTTCAACCTTGTTGCAAAAGAGAATTTGTGTTATTATTGAGGGTATCCACTGTGGAGACATGTAAAGGCTTTGTGTTCCAAACACTGAAACAAACAATCCCCCCCCCATACAGGTTGGTCCAAACAGTATCGCTGCCAGGGATGGTCGCATCAGAGAAGGAGACCGCATTTTACAGGTACAGTACTCGTAGTAGCAGTAGCAGTAGTAGTAGTAGTAGTAGTAGTAGTAGTAGTAGTAGTAGTCTCTGTCTCTGTGCCCCCTATCCTTTCCCTTCTCCTTCATCCGACGTGACATAAAAACCTTTTTATTTCACCAGCTCTCCCATTGTCTCCCAGCACGAGAGCCCATTCATTTTTAATGACAGCACATTAAACGAGGAACTCACCCCCTCTGTGACGGTTAGCGGGGAAGAAATGTCCCCCTGGCTGTTTTAGTTACCGAGTCAGCACCGACGATGCTTTTTAAGAGCCCTAGTTTAGGGATGCACCGTGCTCCGGATCTCTCCCCCCTCTGGGCGGACTGAGAGGCTCTGAGTGTGAGTGTTATTAACCCACAGAAACATCCTTGGGCCGGGGGGCCCTGGGGGCTCGTATCGCCCCCCGAGGAGAGATTGCTAGTAGGTTGGAGCTCCAAACAGCAGAATCAGTGGGACTGAATGGGCGATTACTGTACAGCTTCTCATTCTAATCTTAGGGTGCAGGTTCTATATGGGAGAGGTGATGTTGGAGGATGCAATTGATAGAGTTAGGGGTCATAGGAGACATAGGAGAATAATGTTTTTGGAGGTTGAGGCAAGAGGTAGAAACAGTGTGCGGCAGAAGAGAGGGAAATATTTTAGAGTGTACTATATGTTTCAGAGTGGGTTCTATAAACATAATAGAGGGATTATTAGAACCGTATGAATAGATGTTGATAAGTTCAGTGAAAAGCAGTAGCCTCCAGTATGTGGAGGGTAGAGTGCAGAGAGAGAGAGAGAGAGAGATGGGCGAGTGTACAATGCAGTGATTAGAGAGAGTGAGGAAGCGTAAGCAGTGTTTGGTGAGAGATAATGTGCAGAGCAGCTCGCTCTCTAATTGTGTGCTGGCACGTGTGTTGTGTGACTGATTTGAGCAGGGAGGGAGGGTTTGGGGCGGGGGGGGGGGGTTGGTGAAGCAGGCCTGCACCCAGGCACTATTATCCCGCGCTGACAGGCCCATTACTCTGGCCACAAAAAGATGGACGCCCCCTGTCAGAGCCCAGTTAATTGTGTGGCTAGACGTATGAATGTTGCCGGATGCTTTCATGAACAGCAACAGTTTCCGCCGGCCCCATGGCCACTGTCCCGTCCATAATCAATGCACGGTGCTGCCTCCGATGAAATACACAACTGAGAGTGGACACTTACATGTACCGCAGGACGGAATACAGAGACTCACTCTCTCCTTTTATGGTTGTACAGTGTTTTCTCTCTCTCTCTCTCTCTCTCTCATTGTTTTTATGAGATAATTATAACGTTAATACGAGAACATTATGAAGTGATCCGGTATTAATGTGATGGTCTCGTAAATGCAGCATCAAAACAAAAATTGGGATTGGCAGCACTTCTCCACCATACTTTTCAGGACACACACTTAGCCTACAATTAATCACAATTAAACCTGCAGTGTATCCAAATACACAACAAAACATTTATTACTTATTCAGGCCAAACATTAGTAGTCTTTATAGTCTCACTAGCTAGGTCAAACGAGATTACTATTAGACCTACAATGTATCCAACTCCAAGACCTTCAGACTCTACCTTCAGGCTCATGTAAGCATCGGGCTAGCCAGCCAGCTAACAAACTCCTGCTAGTTCTGGTGCTCTCAAAGTGACGGTTCAAGTTGAACTTGAGCTGAGATAAGCTAAGAGAGAGATATTTATATATACGGTAATAAGTCCATTACTCTTCAAACATCCTGCATTCAGTCTACCTTTGACAAATTAATCACATCGTTTGCTAGCCGTGTCTCTTTCCAGATATTTCACATGCCGCTCTGATGCAGATATCCATTTAGCAACAATTACCACTGTCAAATTAACCCCTGTGAGATGTTTATGTACAAATTCCCAATTGGTGATTATGTAGGGGATAATTAATTTCTAAAAATAAACAATTTAAAGTTGTAAACACTGTTTCTGTGAGTTTGAAGAAATAATATTTATTTTCAGCAGTTGGAAGTGATGACGGGCCGGATAAAAGTATTATGTCAGGCCATTATGTTGCCCAGTTCTGCTGTAGGTGTTTATTTGTCTCTCTACCCCTGTGAGTGTGCTCGTGCGTGTAATAGTATGTATGTAAGGGTTCTGTTTTTACTGTCCGCAGATAAATGGTCAGGATGTACAGGACAGAGAGGAGGCGGTAGCTGTGCTTTCCAGTGAAGACTGCAGGAACATTGTGCTGCTGGTCGCCAGACCTGAGATACAGGTGAGGTCACCACCAGTGATGTAGTATGAAATGACCACTATCATAAACACACATTCCTGTAACCATACCTTTTTTTCCGGGACGTCGATAATATTCAGCACTAAAGGGCTTTTGGATTAGTAAGAAAAATGTGTCCCAAATGACAACCGTAAGTCTCTACCACTTGCTGTGCGTTCCTCAGAGTAAACATTACCATGCTATGACATGACATCCCCATTCCCCCACCCCCCAGTGTTGGCCTGCACAGAGACACCTCATCATGTTTTATTTTAATGTTCGGCGGTGTAATTGACTTCCAACGGTAAGCCATAAAAACTAATGGCATGCTAATATGGAGTGAGTTCAGGCCCAAAGCCATTGTGAATAGTAGCGGGGGGACGATTCACTGAGTATGATACGAGCCAGGAGCAATAATAGACTTTCCCATTGGTAATTAAATAGGTATTTCATAGTAAATCGTAAGGCCTCAGATATGGACCCATTTTGTTTGAGGCAAGCAGACAAAGAAGTGATGAATGAGACTGAGGGGCAAGGTCAAAGGTCAAGATCCTTTGTTCATTGAAATGTATTGGTTTGTATGTGTCCGGTCTGGATGTGAACTTTGAATCCCTCATAGCTCCTTGTCTTTTGTAACATTAAAATAAGAAATGTGTGATTCGTCTCATACAGTTGGCTTGACGGTGTAAAAGGCTTCACAATTCTTTCAGTAATCCTCCCTCTCCCCCCCCTCTGTCCTAGCTGGAGGAGGCCTGGTTGGATGATGAGCACAGTGAGTTTCTGGAACAGCTGAAAATGGAGATGCTGGAGGAGCAGCAGAGAGAAGAGATGGAGCTGGCTGCCCTACAGGAACAGGAGGAACAGTGGCAGGACCATGTAAGACTACCCCACCATAGACACAGACCATACATTTTACACTCTACTTTCTCCATACAACATGTATACTCTAGGGCGCTTGGTTAAGCGTTGACCATGTAACCGCAGGGTCCCCGGTTCGATTCCGGCCGGTTCGATTCATGTCCTTCATGTCATCCCTCCTCTCTCTCTCACCCATCCTTCCTGTCTAAATCCCTACTGTATCTGTCAATAAAAAGAAAAAAATATGAGTGGGGCTGCCCCACTCAGAAAAAATAACTTTAAAAAAAACAAAACATGTATACTCTACCTCAGAGGTATAAGCTTCAGTACACCATGTTGTCATGTTGATGTACGATGAAATGAGTGTATTTGAGCCAGTACTGATTATTTCAAACAGCATTTCTCTAATAAACAGTGTTTCTCAATGGAGTGGTTTATTATACCAAAATATGTATTGAGGTTCTTCCCAAACCCTGTGAAATGTCTAATGCCCTTTGAAGTATGAATATGAAATATGAACAATGAATATGGTAATCATCATTTAAATGTAGTGTTTTGTTCAAAGTTCAAAGACTGCAAAGCGTGGTGAAGAGGGAGCAATTCCCAAAGTAGCAAAGTTGTACTATAGAGCATGTACTGAGAATGGAGCAAATCCCAAGAGAAAATCCCAAGCATCAACATAGTGGATGTGCACTTTAGAAACTCTCATCTGGTTATGAATATCATCATCACTGGACTAGAGACAGCCGGGCAGTAAAGTACGACGTTGCATAAGAATGCTGTTTAGCTATTGCCTTAATTATGTGATATTTGGATTCATTTCAATACTGATTGTCTTTCTTTCAATTTCAGCCCGACGGAGAAGAGGACAAGCTGAACGCAGAAACCGCCACCTGTTCCACTCTTACTCAGGACAAGGACAGTGGGGTGGGATTTAGGAACGGGGACGAGGGCTCCGAACACGAGGTCCTGGCCCACATCCAGAGGAGACTGTCCCAGTGCCTGAGAGACAGACGGGATACCGATCTGGACACACACCACATGGGGAACACACACCCTGAAGAAGAGGAGGAGGAAGAGGAGCAGGAAGTGGAGGGTGACCGATTCCAGCAGCTCCTGGAGCTGAAATGTCAGATCCGTAACAGCGGGGAGTACGACTTGTTCTACAGCCGACGCAGCACCATCGAGTGCAGCCTGGCAGAGCCGGCGGGCGTGCAGCGCGAGCTCCGCATGCTCAACGACGAGCTGCGCAGCATCGAGCTGGAGTGCCAGAACATCATGCAGGCCCACAAGCTCCGTAAGGGCCAAGGGCCGACGACCCCCGGCTGCCCCGCGCCCACTAAGGACCAGAGCCTCCACAGCGGTGGCGACACACTCAGGGGCAAGCTGGCCGACATCAACGAGCGTCCGGAGAAGTCGGACAAGGACAGCTCCAGCGCCTACAACACGGCGGAGAGCTCGCGCAGCACACCGCTGGCCATGGACCGCTCCCCGGAGCATTCGCTCCAGAGAAGGATGGTCAGCATCACCAACCAGAGGAACCTCCGTAGCAGCCTGGCCATGAGCCACTCCCTCAGCCCGAGCCCCACGCGCAGGGTCCTCGTCCCAGGGAAGCAGGGTAGCAGCCCCGACCACAGCAACCCCTCAGAGTCGGACCAGACGGCCCTGGCGGACGAGAGAAAGACTGACAAGGAGAAGACTCCGCGGGCCTCCCAGATCCCCTACCTGTCCCCGTCCCACAGCTCCCAGCACAGGCAGGCAGACATCCCGGCCCATGCCCGCCACTACCAGAGCTACATGCAGCTGGTCCAGCAGCGCTCGGCCGTGGATTATGCCCAGAGCCAGCTTAGCCTGCTTAGCATCTGCAAGGAGCCTCAGAGACCTGCTAACGAGCCCAAGATGGAGTGGAAGGTGAAGATCCGCAGCGACGGCACCCGCTACATCACCAAGCGTCCCATACGCGACAAGATCCTGCGCGAGCGCGCCCTCAAGATCAAGGAGGAGCGCAGCGGCGGCATGACCACGGACGACGACGCCATGAGCGAAATGAAGATGGGCCGTTACTGGAGCAAGGAGGAGCGGAAACAGCACCTGGTGAGGGCCAAGGAGCAGAGGAGGAGGAGGGAGTTTATGCAGCGTAGCCGGCTGGAGAGCCTGAAGGAGAGCCCCCAGAGCAGCAGCGAGGGACGTAAGGAGGTCAGCATCATCGAGCTAAGCCACAAGAAGATGCTGAAGAAACGCAACAAGAAGATCCTGGACAACTGGATGACCATCCAGGAGCTGATGACTCACGGAGCGAAGGCTACCGAGGGAGCCAAAGTCCACAACGCCTTTCTATCAGTCACTACTGTATAAAACAAAACAACACACACAATCTACCCCATGTGGTATAATATACTTGCCTCGTTCAATGTGGCGTTTTTATGAGGACACTAGGAATATTTTTCACACTTTGTAACCCGAAAAGAGCATTTTGTAAAGTTGACCAATGGTTTTCATGGCATTTGTTTTTGTTGTTGTTTTTCATCATTTTTCATGTCACTCAAATACTTTTTTATGAAATAACTGAGCAATTATTTTTCTGCGTTCACCCTGTAAATGGTATTCCGAGTTATTTTCATAATTCTGTTCTGTTATGCAATGATTACAAACCCATATAGGTCAATACAATTGTATATTTATACCCCTATAGAGAGGGATGTGTATTCATCTGAATGTACAGAAATGTGTTAAATCTAAAAGTACTCCTTGCAGGTCTAGATTTGAGAGTACTACCACTGGTTATATCCATTACTTTCACATGAGACATTCTGTCATTCATATAATTCCTACTGATACGTTTACCATAAAGGAATTTGTTACTAAAACAGTCATGTTGAAACAAGATGGATAATAAATGTGGCTCTCTATTCAAGATGGGATACCCTTGATTGAACGCATACCAGTCTAACATGGCCCAACAGTCGGGGACCAATGTTTAGATAGACAACAGTATGGAATGTATCCAAGTCAAAGCTACCTGCAATTACAGTATATCTCAACTTGTTTTTGTGACAAATATAACTGCCAAGAATGTATCGCCAATTTCAAAAACAAAGCTATTTGAGTGCATTTTAAGATTCCTTAATCCAGCTGTTTAACGGTTTCAATCCAAGGACCTCTATAGTTTCTAAATCATAACAAACTGTGATATTTTACAGCGTATATTCTTGCATTGCTTCAATGCACCAGTAACTAGAGGGAGTTCTTCCAACCATACAGTGCACCCTGCACCAACAGGCTCTTTTCATAGCTTTTTGCATATTTCTGTTTACATTATGTCTTACTTTTCATACAATATGTATTCAATGTACAATGTTACTCAACATTACGCCTTAACAGTTTCAAAGTAAATTCAATTTGTTGAAGCAACCCAGTCTCATAAATGAGTTATGTACTGTCTAGTTCACTGGTTCTAGGACTGTTAAATAGAAACATGGGTTTAAGGCTTCATTTTTGATTAAATAAATAAGTTTACATTTCAAATGCAATGCCTAGTAGTTTTACCAATTATAGATAATGCTATTTTCCATCACTACTACCACACTTTCAGTACCCAGGGAGTAGATGATTGCTAATGAGCAGGATACAGAACTTGGCAGTACATTTCACAATCGTGAAACTCAGGTTGCCATATAAATGCATACATTCCAGTCTGGTTAACTGTACAGCACATACTCGCTTCAGATGCCTCATTTTCAGTGAAATATTGTACATTTTAACTTACAAACCAATTCCTGTATTTGTTTCCAGTCAATGTCAATGCTCTTATTTCAAGTAATATGTAGTTGGCACACTTGTAGCCAAGTAAATGTGTGGTAATTGTGATCATTGATAAAAACAAATGAGAATAAATTATTGTTTTTTTCTTTAAGAAATGTATGGAGCGATGTGTTGAATGTATTGCTCAGTCCAATTTTTATTTCTACCACACACTACCGTGCTTGGAACACAATATTGTGTGAAATGTCTTTCCACACCATATAAGCCACAGTCATAGTGCTCAGCAGGAAAGCCTTAAATTCCTGATTTCTCTCGGTTAATGAAAACAGGTGAAACAGATGATGTGAAGAAAGTAGGAAAGATGCAACTGTAGAAAAAGAGAGATTTGAAAAGCATGAAGTTGTAAACACAGAAAGTTATTTTCGAGAGACCAAAAACTTGTGTCTTGCGCATAGGACACTTTTACACCTCAAATTTCTTCCTAGAAATATATCTCTCCTTTTGTATCAAATGAACATGTTAACTATTAAACAGAACGAGATTTCAATTAAAAATCCCCTTCCACATGGACGGCTCTCAGTTCATTAAAATGTACCAACCACTAAATCATTTCTATAGGCTTGTCATAAGCATAAGAGAGCTACTGAGATTATACTCAGGCCTCCATATTGTCTTTAGATATGAACAGTCTATAGTTGAAATTGGAATGTCACGGATACTGCCTCAAGACTTGCTTTATGCTTGTGGGTTTTCAGTTAATTTCAAGACACTATTGAGCCATCAACCATATACAATATTGGTATAATACATGATGATTCACCCCTGAAGTTGCCTAGAGAGGAATGTGGTCTCGTTTACTCATGGGCATATGTGTCTCCACTCTCACTTCTCTGTCCACTATCATTAACTTGACTATTCATGTTCTCCTGTTAATCCATCAACACTAGTCACTAGTACAGGGATGTTGGTCAAGAATCATCAGCAGTTTACCAATAAGGAAGCACTGGTTTTCTATGGGGTGTACTTTATATTACAATGCATAAACATGGCCTTATATATTGCACCTTTAAAGACCATGTTTATGTAAAGAGGACTTTCCCCAACTACGATGTATGGCAGGCTTAAGCCCTATTCGCACAGGATTAGTATTATCTGGGGATCTCTGGTAATTACCTACGGAGGTCGTCTGTGTTAATAATCCAATCGGCCATGTCCATAAGAATTCCACCGCAAATTACCTACCATATTTTGGTATATCCCGTGCGAATCGGTATGTTAGTAATTTGGGGTGAATTTGTTTTCTACGCCCCCTTTTTTTTTGCCGCGTTTTCAAGAACTAACCAATGCCTGTTGCACTTGTTGTTCATGAAGCGGATGTTACACAGAGCCATGACATCATATCCAGGGGAATGTCCGTAAATTCCAGTAAAACACAGACTTTGCTTATCCCATCCGAATGCGCCACACGAAACACAGACGTTGCGGAGGAATTTCTAAATTACAGAGGTCACCAGATAATACCAGTCCCATGCGAATAGGCCTTAAGTCTGGTCGAAAAGAAGAATTAACATTAGGCCTGTTAGAGTCCACTGGAGGGGCACGTCACCTGCAAATGTTATAATAAAAGATATTAGTCCTCTATACTGATTGATGCTCTAGTCGGCGCAGATAATCTTGGTTGCAATTAGGATAATCTCTTTCACACCTGTATCTGATTTAACGTTCCGAATTTTTGTTGCAATAGATCAGGGGCGTCATTTATAGAAAGTACTTTGGAAGCGATCGTAGCTCTACGTCAGGTCTTGACTTGACGTACGCACATTACCTACTGGTTATGCAGAGTTATTACAGGCATGTGAGCCGCACTCGAAGACGTTAATGCCTACTGTAATTCATGCGAAGTGAAAGTGGCTCGTAATAAAATTTACGATGTTGTTATCAGCCGAGATAACTGAACGGAACTGATGTTTATGATTGTATTTCAGTCTTCCTTTAAATGCCATTAAGCTATTGTATTGAGGCGTGATAAAGGCGGTCGGGTATATCCCCTTCAGCCGCATCCTGCCTGATGTGATCGGGGGAATTCGGGAGCGAGTGTGACCCCGTGTCTATTTCTAATAAAAGACAGTCGATCTCCTCCTCAGTAAAGTTTTTCTTCTTTCGTTTGTCTACCATCGTGTGAACTCGTCAAAGGTGCTGCTCAACACCTCAATGAAGCCTACTTATAGCACTTGGCTTAGCTGCTATAATTAAGCCACTATCACAGGGCATAAATACAAAGCTCATTCACCTGCGTTCAATTTCAAGTACATTTGTCATTTATAGATGGAAGTACGTACGACAGACGTACGCAATTTTAAACAAGCGCAGCCCTTTTTATAAATAATGCTTACGTCCATTTAGAAAAATGTGCTTACCTGCAAGATAAAGATGACGTTCAAGTACATTTTTATAAATGAGGCACCTGGCCAGATTTATTTGGTAAGATATCTTGCTAGCTAGCTACCTAGGTGCTTTCAGATGTAGGGTTACTAGCTAGGTACTCTAAATTAGCTAGCTAGCTATTGGATACCCAGATTCATGGCATCATTGACCTAAGGAAAAATAGATGCACACAAAAGCTGCTATTTAAAATACTTTAATTAATTAATTAATTAAATAAATACTACTCAAAAATAGTATAGAATGTATTACTCATATTGACATTTCATTTGAATACATTTATTTGGGGGAAAGGGAAGCAGTGCACAGATGCCATAGCCTACATAGCTGAGAGCACATTCCATTCAGGGTGACTTTCAGACGAAGCAAGACTGTCCTCCTCCCTGATTACGAATGTCTGCCATTTCAGCCCCAGTCAGGAGCACATTCGAAGCATTTACATTTTACACAATGACCAATCATTAAGATCCAGGGCTGTGGGTGAAATGGACCCTCCCACACCAACCCAAAAGCCCATTTCACCCTCTCTTCATTTGTTAATTCACATCGGCTATGACACAGAGACCATTAAAATGCCATTGAAACGGCACAGAAGCTGCCCGGGTCACACCAACCGGCGGGAGCCGCCGAGCGATCGCTAGCCTTTGTACTAGCTAATTAAGTTCATCCATGAGCCCCTGGAAGACCCAGTCAGGTGTAATTAAAAGTGAGCCTGTGACAGCACTGGCATTTGTCAGAGCCATCCAGCAGTTCAAATACCAGTCCTGACAGAAATGTCAAACAGATAGCAGCTGCACCCCCCCCCCCCCCCCCCATTCCCCCATCTTCCTGGCTCTGCTCCTCCTCACACACAGCCACAACGCCTCTATTATGAATGTTTGCTGATAACCTTTAGGATTCCCTGAACAGCAAAAACTATTAATTCCCTCTCATTATCTTGCCAAAGAGGCCCAAATGTATGGGTGCGTAGATCCCCCAGACCATGTGAGGATACAGGGCAATCTGTGCCAGATGTAGCAGTGTAGAGGCAGTGGACAGGCTAGAGTCATAATTTCACTGAGCCAACTGTTCAGAATCACTGTCTTAATGAAGTACACACTAGTCTTTGATAGTAGTCGACTGAGGATTTCATGTCGTGTGATGTTGTATTTATTTAAAGTGTTATTGTCATTTTGGAAAGTCTTTTGAAGGCTCAGAGGGAATTAGACTTTACCTAATTACAGTGCATTCGGAAAGTATTCAGACCCCTTCACTTTATCCACATTTTGTTGTGTTATAGACTACATTTAAAATGGATTAAATTCGAAAAATGAAAAGATGAAATGAAAGAAATGAATTTGCCATCAATCCACACACAATACCCCAGAATGACAAAGCGAAAAGAAGTTTCTTAATATCTGTAAATGTATTCAAATTGAAATACAAGAAATACCTCATGTACTGTACGTAAGTATTCAGACCCGTTGCTATGACACTCTTAAAATTAGCTAAAATGCAAAAGTGTCATCAACACATTTTGAAAAAAAGTTATATTGAGTCCATCTTAATGCAAGAACAATAGTTCATGTAATTTTAGAATTAATTATCTTTTTTTATAGGGTCTCTGATTTGCATAGGAATCAATTACACACCAAGGGCTACGACTATTACCAAGTCTATCGCTGGGTTTATCTGCAAGGACCTTCGCCTGTACTGAGTAGTCGAAAGGTTTCCGCCAAATGCTGCAAACACCGGAACCAAGATATCAAATACTGTGTCAAAAATATTTAACTGAAACGGCTATTCCAGCATTGTATGTAGTCCTTCCTTTAAACATTTTAACTCCTGCTTTCTGGGCAGAGCTGGGGTGGTTAGGTAGTCTGGGCTTTCTGTTGTTTATTATTTTAGCACTGTTCAGAGTCACCTTGGTTTCCTTATGGCGTTCTTTTTGTTACCAGAGCTGGCCCATAAGCAAAGTTGTAATGTATGGGAGTGAATCCCTGCAGCCATGTTCCAAAATCTAGCCTTCCCAGAAGAGTGGAGGCTGTTACAGAAGCAGGGGGGACTAATTCCATATTCATGCCCATGGTTTTGTAATGAGATATCAGTGTGATCTGTGGTTCTGGTGTCCACATACTTTTGGCCATGTAGTATACTTCTTGCAGTTTCCAGCACTGAGCCATTATGTGCCACCACAAGACCAGATCTGGCCCACAATTGTCTGCTGACTGGATTGTTTCTGTTAATGACTGATGTAATAAGGCCTGTTCAGGATAAGTAGAATGCTACTATTATTGTGTGGACAGGAAGTAAAAAAATGTTGGTTCGATCTGTTTCTGGTATGGTGGTCTTCCATCCCGACCTGGAGCCTCATACTAGTTTTTGGTACAAGATGCATGTGTTTAAAATCAGTGTGTTAGTGTTGTTCATGAGTCATTATTGGCAGGGTTTTGTAATCCATTCATTTTTGTTTTGGTTGCTGTTGCTTTATGCATTATTTGTTCTTTCATTTTCACCCTAACCAAATTTGTTAAGAGTCCAATTAAGCAAAAAACCTGTAAATATTTCAGGGTGTAATTAGAGCACTAATTACAATTCATTATTCATAAAATGTGTGCTCCATTCAAAGTGCAGTGTAGAAATTCTCACCCATGTATTATTAATATGGATTTTAATAAGTAGAGATGCTCAACTGAAAGTCAAGAAATTATTAGGCTGAAAAATCTGAAACGATCAGCAACAAACTCTCAGAAACATAGCCAAAACCCTAGGCTTACCAAAACCAACAGTTTGGAACATCATTAAAAAAGAAAGAAAAAAAGCACTGGTGAGCTCAGCAATCGCAAACGGTGTGTGGTTGGCCAAGGAAGACTTGCACAGTGGATGACTGAAGAATGCTCACCATAATTAAGAAAAACACCGAAACAACTATCCCACATATGAGGAACACTGTCCAGGAGGTAGGCGTGAAAGAGTCAGAGAATACTATCTGCAAAACGTCACCAGCCAAACTACGGTACAGTACAGACACTTCACTGCAAGGTGCAACGGTGAGTTATCCTGAAAAAGGATGGTCAGGTTACAGTTTGCTAAAAAAAGTACCTAAAAAGCCTGTCTGGAAAAAGGTCTTGTGGACAGATATGATTTATATTATCATGTACCAGAGTGATTGGAAGAAAAAAGTCATAGCATCTCATCTGTGAAACATGGTTTAGGCGTTTTGGCATGCATAGCTGCCACTAGAACATTCTAAACTAAGTCCAACTATTGTTAGTGCTCATATACAGTACCTATATTCTTATTCTTATTAGTGGGCTTTAACCTCATAGTACTTGTTTAATGTAAACTAAATTGCTTCACTGTCCCATTACTCATGCAGGGTAGCTAGGTGTCTTTATTGAGACCTTTTTCCAGATACAGGTCATACACACACAACATCAAGAAACATAACTTTTGTGGGAACGTATTTTGTTCAATATACAGAAGATAATAATTAAAACATTAAAAAAACATTGAAAGAGGAACACATTTTAACCAAACGACCATGTTAATCAAACAAAATAGAAAATGGAGATCGAACAAGATGCATCGTACCCTTTGCATTGCATTAGTGTTGAGGATGGAAAACATATCCGAAAATCTCGGGTCTGCAGTTCGATTGAAGCGTATGAATTTATACCACAGTATAATCCACTGGTGGAATTGATTGACAGAGGTCAGCGAGTTTAGTTGACTGTTTTATACAAATGTCATTTTTGGCCATTTTTTGGTATTCATGAGCTGTGGGTTCGAGTCTGTCCAATAGCAGTCAGTCGTCTCATTCTGCCTGTATTTGCCTCACTGAACACTGAAATTAATAAATGATGTCTGACACCCAGTGTAGAAGGTCTGTCGTACATTTATTACACAATGTAAACATTGATTCCCCAATCCCTTCCTCATTATATCACATGGCAGCAACACGGCAACGCTTACATTGTTGAATTGAATGTCATTTCATTAGTCATAGCGTGTTCATCCATAATTGTTTCAGCTCTTCCCTTATGAGTTATGTTATACCCCTGTCAAGGGGAGATGTCACACTGGATCTGGACTTGCATGGTCATAATTGTCTCTCTGCACGCTTCCTAATGAAATCCGCCATGGGTAGAGTTCAATGTCGCATGTTTTTAAATGTTTGGTATACAGTGTTAGAGAGCAGTGTGGTGTTGTAGGGGACAGTGGAGACAAAGAGATCATGCTTGTTAGGGTACATTCTGGGTTGATGAGACACCTGGGCTGAGAATAATGAGATTCTAGCGTCTGTCCTGTTCTGTCCTAGACAGACAGACTGTGTATGAGCCATGGTAATGACTAAGAAGTCCATCCAATGTTCTTCGCTGTGTTTCAGTTTATTTCTTTTAGATCACATTACTGAAAAAGGGTCCAATCAATATAGGTCTATGTTAAAGTTGCCTCTTCTCTGTTTTAGAGACAAAATGAACTTTGAAACACATTGTTGTTGTTGTAAATTGCGATATTGCTGATGAAACTGTCGGTAATGAGAATTTGTCAACCTGCAGCCTGGAGGTGTTTAGTGTCACATCAGTCTTTCGTGAGAAAATAATTTGTTTGAAAATGGCAAAGTCAAGAGACGTGGTTTCAGGGAACAAGGGAGATGGTCGTATCTTGACACCAAGATGGCCTTATTGGCGTGGTACTTGTTATATCAGTCTCTCTCATTCAAGCAATTAATACAAAGCAGAATGTTCCTATGATAAGCTCCTAACAGTTACCTTTTATCCCGAGCTCTCTTTGAAGTGAGCAAGGTGAACTGTAATTGCCAGGATGATGGTAGAACAACAGAATAATGCACAGAATATAAAGATGTTCCAGTCCAATGCACCGCACAGTACCTCACTCTGTGTTGACCTTGAAACTATATGATTCTTTATTAGGTTACAGAAGTATGTACACGTTTATGATTCATGGCCCTTGGTTTCACAGTGCTTTGCAGACTATTACGATGGTTAAGCTTTGCGATGGATAGAGAATCAGAGAACGAGAGGTTACCGAACAAAGGATAAAAGCCAGATTTGGTGAAGTACTGACCGGACTGGATATGAATGAGGAATACTACCGCTTCTGTCAAATAGGCCTAAAAGTAGTGTGTAGGGAACTTGAAATAAGTAAATAAGTTCAATGAGGGATCTCTTGGCATAGCTCAGAGAAGGTCAAATAGTAACAGTCAAATGTACTTGGGTTATATATACATTGTATGTAGGTTGTGAGCGCACACAATACACTAACTTCATATACTTGCATCACTAATGGTGTAGATCGAAGTAGAGCAGTGAGAAGCTCCCTGGGAGTAGGCTAGCCTGCATCGCCAAGCTTACTATGTGCTTACATCTTGCACACAGCCTATACATCACTGTCATCACAATCACCCTAATGTCTATGGAAACATTCATATTGCACTGTGTATTGTGGTTCTAGAGTGGTAAAACGCCTGTCTTCCTGTAATTGTCAGGAGGTATTCATCAACACAGACGCGAAGATGTGACTTTGCCGATAATTGTGTTTATGTGTTTGTAAACTAGGTTAAGGAGACATAAGTCATAACGCTAAGTTTGATCGGCCGACTGTTGTTATGCTGCATGTGTTGCCGCTGTGAGTTAATTCATTTTCTGTTATTTTTTGCATAAAGAATGTGCTTGTCAGGATTTAGATCTTGCAGCTAGGCGCGTGTCCACAAACATGCAAAGAAAATGTATTTGGTGAATGTAATATGCAAATATACTCTCAAATCGACGGTTTTTAATCACTCTATAGCAATTTTGAGTGGTGCTGTTTATTTTAGAAGATAATGAGCTATGATACCCTTGAGCATGCATGTTCCTCAGGTACTGTATGCCCTCTGTTCCCCGTCTACCTGAGGACATAGACACCGAAAAGAACAAAGGCATCTCATATAAGTATGTAAAGTTAGGAACATCCCATGAGGAAAAACCATATAAAACTGCTTATGAGGCAACATTACTCACAATCCAAGCAGGGCAGGCCTATAACACGAAAGGATAGAATAGGATTACTGTCATTAGCCTAAGTGCAAGTGATTTAATTTAGGTGTGCATTATCAGAACATCAATCTAATGTGGAGAGAGATGGTAGAAGAGATGGGAAACATCTGGAAAGGGCAGATGTCTTTGTTTGTGTGTTTGCAGGATTAGCTGGGCTATTTAGTATGGCGTCATAGGTGAGTAGAGGGTCGATCACTGTAGACTAGAAGACAGGCAGACTGTGTATATACAGTGTGGCTGAGGCAGTGTAATTCAGACAACATGCACCTAGAGTGTACTGATAGTGTTGAATGTATACATTTATATATTATCAGGTCAAATGAAATATATACAGTAAGTGATGGATGGAAATTGATGGAGACACAAACTGATGGAGACAAAATTGACGGAGACAAACACTCTAGACCACACATTATTTCTGAAACATACTCATCCTCTTTGCGCGGAACTTCAGATGTCAAAGAGCAAGCCAGATTTCCTCCCTATTATTACTACCTCGTAATAACACACCACGTGAAAAGGATGTCAGCTGAGCTTTAGAACAGTGGTATTCCATGGCTGTCACATAAGAGACACTTCAACATATCAGGGCTAGTAACCAGGCAGCATTAATGTGACATTGGATTTTTTCCAAGCACTCTGGAGATTGGCTGCTCGTGCTAATTACATTTTTTTGGGTATTAATCAAAAAATAATGTACAATACAATAACATGACAATACAGGACAGAAGCTTACAAGGGTGCTGGGGAATTACAATACATATACATTAGGGAAAAGGTGATACAAGTATACTATTATACGTTTTAATTGCTTTACAAGTCTTAGAATATTTCAGCATTTCAATATATTGTTACAAATATCTCATTATACATACAAGATTGATCTATGGTGTGAATGAAAAGCTATTTCCCTTTGATGATTTGAAGATTGAAGTAGCAACTTGCCATTACTAGGGATTGCATCAAAAACAATAGCAAACTGGGGATGACGTTAGTGACTTATGTAGTAGTTTCATAGTGTATTATTGTTACATTGTTAAAAAAGAGAATATGAAAGGTATGTATATTTCTTCCAGTGATTCCCTTTTGTTCTCTCTGTATGAACTTGTTTGTCAAAGAGAAATTGCTTTTTTGCCACCCTACACTGGTTTTTGTCACTACAATGTAAAGCATCAACTAAATGGCATATATTAGATTATATATTTTCCTGTTAGTCCACAGCAAGATTGTGCTGAGAGAATCTTCATGGACAATTTCCTTGAAAATGATCTGTTGATGTCAGTTAAAAATCTCTGTTCTTCTAATCCTGTTGGTTAGTAAGAGGACGTTGGAATGATTATAGAGAAATAAAGTGACAGATAGTAGGAAGTGGAACTGAACTATACTCATTAGGCTGTTCAAGCACATCATCCAGCCCAGTGGATCTATACTGTACTGTAGGTCAAATCTGGTGTTCATGTCTGGGGATATCTTGAAGAGCAGTCCCCCTTACATCATTTATTATGGATTGATCCCCCCACACAGTAGCCCTAATAACGCTTTACTCTAAGAGACATATAACTCATTCTCCCAGATTCTTTGTCCGAAACATTAGGGCAAACACATTTCATGCGGGTGTATTCACGGTTACAATACATAACCACCTGTCTTATAATGTGTGGACGGCTGATTATGGAGATGCAAATGAGCTGGTAGTCTGTTTACTCTCTTTCTCCTGGGAGCCTTTAATCATTCTCAGCATGTTAATGTCAGAGTGTTCTGAGCTCCTCCGCTTGCCCTCTCTCCCTGACCCCTTTAATGGAAGTCAATTTGCTCCTATATTCTCCGCTTCAACTCCTCTGGGATTTTTATGCAACTAGTACTGTCTGCGAGACCGTGGTCAAATATCCAGCCATTTTGTTTTCCCATTAAATATGACAATTTTGTTGGACGTTCCTTTTTCGGCAAGCCTCTCTGATCTTCACACAGGTAAAGACTACCTTGGGGACATGTTTCAGACATGTTGATTAATAATCAATTATCTGTGCCACCAGTGAACCATAAGGAATTCTTCTGTTGCAAGTTTTGGTGAGGCTTATGTTGCTGGAGAGCGTTGTTACGGTCTTGAAACATCTGGGGCATCTTTCGTCGACGGGGGTATAGCAAAGTCTTTGATTGACGGGTGGTGGCTTGCCCGATAAATCGATGGCAACTTAAGATGGACTCAATTCAACTACTCCAATTCAAATGGATTGATGATCATTTGTTGATGACATTTCAGCATTTTAGCACATTGTAAGAGTGACTCTTTGTTAAGGGTCTGAATACTTTCAGTGGGGAAAATAAGTATTTCACCCCCTGCTGATTTTGTGAGTTTACCCCCTTACAGAGAAATGAACAGTCTATCATTTTAATGGTAGGTTCATTTTAACAGTGAGAGACAGAATATAAAAAAGAAATCCCAGAAAATCACATTGTGCCAAAGTTCACTTTACAGTCTCAAGCCTCGGTACTCATTCCATAAACTTCCATACAGGCCCACATTTCTCAATCTGTGATGGCAGTTTGATAACACATTTTAGCAAGCCAAATTTGTAAACTGTCAAAAATGGATGGTGGACATGGACTTGGTGTGACAGATTGATAAGAGATCAGAAGAATCCAATCCGAGTTATGAGAAATGAATGTAAATAGGTAAACACCTCAGGAACTGTCCTAGGGGAACGGATGTAATAAGATGGATATAATGGTAAACAGGCCTGATAAGATCTATGGAGCAGGGACTGACATGAGGTTATTGAGTCCATCCAATGGAATTGAAGCGTATACAAGCAACACTTGATTTCCACATACAGTATATGGCAAGTATTTGAAAAATATTATATTTGCCATTTTCAATCCATCCAACAGTTCACGATTTGATATTATGCATGGCAGGATTCTGATACGGGTTATGGACCTCTGATGACCAGAAAAGCTATGATATTTGAAAATGCTTGAAAAATAAATATGAACCAGATTACTTTGTTGAATGCATTCATCATGATTATCTTGATCAAAGGTCAGGAAGCACTGGTATTCCAATTTTTGGAGTCAATGGGGGACACTACTGATTGTACTGGGGGTGAAAATCGAATGAAAAGCCCATATCATATCAGACACTTCCTATTAAACATTGATGCTCCCTGTATGGTGTAATAATGCTTAAAACCCTCAACCCCATTCCGTTTCTGCTGCATTGCTGCTGTTGCACGGTATGGGGTCTGGAGTAGGCTAATGAAATGCATGTGGAAAAATACAAAGTAATGAATCCTATTTCCCGGTGTGACAACGTGAACATGTGAGGTGATATACACCCCCGGCCTAGATGGTGACCTTCTGCTACACTGAGACAGTGTGTGACACCACCATGTATCACACTACCCGTTAGCAACCGTTGCGTGTGGCCCTCAGACTCCTTCAACCCCACAACATGCGCCGTGTTCAGGAATGGCTTTAATTTCAGCTGACTGTCACATGAAATTACCACACGGCCGCAAAGCGTTTCTTTTTCAGCTGGGGACTGTTCCCGGCGGTTAGGATATGGGTATGCCCCCCCACTCCCCTGAGGGAGGGGGAAAAAACAAACTCTGCGGTGACACCTTTTTTGGGAGGTTTCCCTTAAACACATGCATGGACTAGTTTGGCTTTGTTGACTGAGAGAGATTAAAGCGGGTCATGTACCTGAGGCTGTGAGACACTTTCAGCCGCTCTATATCGCTTGTTTTGGTAGCACGACCGAGACACAAACTGCTGTCATGTCACTCTCAAATCAAAACCCCATTTGGAGCCAAACAAGGAGGGAAGACTTGCAAATGATATTCACCTGTCAATCAATATCTGTTTGATCATGTGTCACTGTCAGCCTAAATCTACAGCGGTTGTCATAACATTAAGGGCCCTGTTGTTGTTGTTGTTTTTTTTGCTTTCCCCAGGAGTACGGTTTACCTGGTTTAACTTAACGGCTGTTAGTTTGATCATACCACAACTGTAGATAAAGGTAAGCAACAATTGAATGGGTTTGAAATATCATGTCTATATCAATATCATATCCATGTCTCATTATGCTCAATTCGCCCCACCTATTTTTGTGGGGTCCAATCAAGCATATAATTCTAAAGCATATCATTAACATTGCCAAGTTTCCTCATCAACCATCCTGTATGTCATTTTCAATTGCCAATTACTGTACCACATCTTCCACCCTCCTGCCTTCTCAGGTGTTAGCTACTGTCTTGCCTATCTGGTGAATGAAACTAATGTACGGTATGAGTCGTTTGTGGCAAACCTGGTTCAGAGATAGTTTGACATACAGAATAATGTATTGCAATACAGAAATAATATAGGTCATTGAATCCTGCATCAGTAGTTATGTTTTCTCCCTCACTGCGGGGGGCTGTCACAGTATTGCTCATTATATGGTGAAATGGAACCTGCCACATGCCTACCAAACACAACACAGTTTTGTCTGTATCAAACATGGCGTGAAAGAAATATTCTATTGAGATTCTATTGATTCTCTCTTGCATTCTTTGATGGGTGGCCATGAAATATTAATTTCACAACAGCTGCCTGGCCCTCTTCGTTATTTTACGTCAGCTGTTGGTCTTCTAATCATATTCCAGGGTTTTGTCTCATTTGTGTGTCCCCGTCGAGGTGCCTGTAATGTGCCTGTAATCTCCTTCATTATTAATCTCGCCAAGCGGAAATGTCACGCCGGCAGCCTCCTCTGCAACGCATCGTTTAATTCTTGTTTACCACTCTTCCTCTTTCGCCTCGGTTAAGCCGCCACACGCTTCTCCCTAAAGAATAGTCTTTTCATTCTGTCAGGAGGCAGGAGAATTTGCATTGAGGTCTACAGCCTTCCCACTGACAGACATTCCTCTCATCATTTCCCTATTGGGATCACCACAGCCATTGTGTGTGTGTGTGTGTGTGTGTGTGTGTGTGTGTGTGTGTGTGTGTGTGTGTGTGTGTGAGAGAGATGAATAAGATGATTTTACCCCTTTGTTGTGTGCTCTACTTCTGACCGGCCCTCTGTATAGCTTATCTCCTGTGGCCAAGGCCCCTTTTAATGTGACATCACAGGGATGGCTACCTGGCCATGTATTGAACGCTGCCGCAGTTGGCTGAGGGTGTTGGTGTGATTATGTGTATGGAGCTGCGAAGGGCTGAGATTAACGGCTGAGATTAACGGCTGACGCTGAAGATCAGGAGGAGCCAGGGACTGAGACTGAGCCTAAGGTTGAGACTAAGATTGAGATCGATATTACGGTTGAGTTTGAGAGTGAGGATAACGCTGAGGGTAAGATCGAGGATAATTAGGCTGATGCTGAGGATGAGGTAGAGGCCGATACTGTGGGATAGGCAAGACTGGTCTGTTCTGTGGGGCTTGTTGTTCATCCCACACCAGCTGTCCTGTGGGCTCCTTCTGTGTTTACTGATGGGCTCCTCTGCAGCAGTGGGACAGGGAATGGCACCTGTCAGAATTATACATGTTCCTCTACAGCTCTGCAAACAAGCTAACGACAGATGGTGCCTGCTGGAATACATGTCTCCTTGGTGTTCTTTATCTGATACACTGGGTAACACTTTGCCCTGTGGGTCCTCTCAACCGTATCTGCAGTAGGCAATGTCTGGGAAACAATATCTTCAGTGTTTTTGCACCGTGAATGCACAAGTTTAGGTGTAAGTCAGTAGGGAAACCTAGCTGGTAAGAGCTCTGTCTTGCTCTTTTACGTTTGAAAGCACGAGTTTGTTTGTTTCCCTTCATAGTTGTGATAGCATTGAGAGGTTCTGTATACAGTGATTAATTCCTTCGCTGAAAACCAGAAAAGTCAAATCAGTCACAGCCATATTCACAGAGTAACAAGCTAAAATGGATTTCCGTCTTGGATAATCATTCTCTTCCGAGTGCTGTTAAACCATGATGCTTTATAATGTGTGTTTATGTTCTGCTTTTTCTTCCACATGCATCTCAGAGTTGTTAACGTATACATGTTAGATGAGGTTTTTGTGTGCTTTTTACCAGTAAAAGTGCCTTGTATGTAGCATTTATAATAAGCTACTCAATAGATCACACCTCTCCAGGATGAGCAGTGATCCACAGCCAGTCTCAGTACAATGTGAAGCCCCATTACAACACCATTATTCCATTTACAACCGTCTGCACTGGATTTACTAACTCCAAATGAAAGAGAAATATTGAAGCTCTTGGATAGAACTGCCACTACGTTAAGTGACTGTCAGGCAGCCAAAAGATACATTTTGAATAAAGAATAAGGAGGGATGAGGTGAAAATAATGAATCCATTGAAATTCCAACATGGGGGGGCTATCATTTGTTGTCAGCTGGGGCCTACTGAAGGAGAATATTTAAAGATATCATCATTTCATTCAACCTGTCTAATTCTTATTCAAAATAAACTCAACGCGGAGGAGAAGTCATGCATGTGTCTATGGAAGGAAATTGCAGAAGCATCAACATCCACTACTCTTCCCAGATGTATTCTTCATAAAATTACATGAATATTACATGAATATCAGAATAAGACTGATATTCAGTACAATACAAGTTTTCTAACACATTACTTCCATGGAAAATCCATGGACAGTAGTATTTGCATCATGGCAATATCAATGTTTGGCACCAGGACCTATCAAAAGTCAGCCTTGCACTATTTTCAGACATCCAGTGAATTAGACTGAGTTGGGTTTGCTGATAAGCTCAACAGCACTAAGCCCTGGAGATGGTCTACTGATGATTTATCTAAGCCTCACAGATGGTCTGTTCCCCTCGATCCCTTTGATGCTGTGAGACATACAAGTGGCTAATGAAAATGAATGGGCATGTCCACTCAAACTGATTGACCAACCGTTTCTCATCAATACTTTTAATAAGGCAACTATACCTGGGGGAGAGCCAACATAATAATGCAGAACTCAACTACAGTGCAATGTTGTATAACGTTACCACTCCAACATGCTCACTCGTCCCAAATGACGGTGAAGCATCTGAACCACATGATAAGCAAAAGATGAGTCACTCCCCACTGGAATAAACTCATCAATATCAGACCTACAGGATAGAGGGATGAGTCATGGCAACATTACAGGCCTTTGTTTTGGGAGCAGTGACATTTTCATCCTCTCCAACATTCATTGTTTGTTGTACTGAATAACACAAACACACAACTGTGAAAACTGTGACGGTTTACAGCTCTATTTTCATGAGGTAAGTATCTCTAAAATGCCCCCAAAATATATATTTTTTGCATACTATTATCTGTTGATTTCTATAATGTCAAAATAGTGCAATCAAGTAATGTTTGTCCATTAATTATATTTTAAACACATCTCATAAATGTCCCAGCTCGTAGTATGTAACCTCATTATACAACTAAAATAAACTATTTCTGTGCAATTACATATTATTAGAAACACTTAACCTTGAAATCACAAGTTAATAAAGGAATACATATGCTTTTCAGAATGCAATCTAAAGCCTGCAAGCCCAAGCCGTACCATTGCGCTCTCTCTCTCTCTCTCTCTCTCTCTCTCTCTCTCTCTCTCTCTCTCTCTCTCTCTCTCTCTCTCTCTCTCTCTCTCTCTCTCTCTCTCTCTCTCTCTCTCTCTCAAAGTAGAACAGGCCACCCTTTCACACCACTGCTTGCGTGTGAAATGCCTTTGTTTTGCTATTTGTTGCTCAAGTGTACTAAAAGTGTACTAAATGACTGACATCAACTGGGAAAGGCCATATTTCAGTAGTGGTCTGGGTCACGCTGGCGCCCTCTGTCTTTACTCTAATCACAGCAACAGCAGAGGGTAAGTGAGTCCCCTCTAGCATGGTGACTGGATACACAATCATCATTTGTTGCACAGTTCCTATGATAGTTCGCCCTGTTAGCATAATGTCATGGTCGGTCACAATTTGTACATCAATGATTACACATGGGCAAGCACCCCTTTTGCACTTGACATTCCACTTGAACAGAGGCGCATTTCGGCACATGTACACATGACTTTTCAACACTGACTAGGTCTGGGAAAAAAATAACATCTTTAAACTAGGGTACCTACCTGTGCTTCTTGGCTGTTTCAGTTCACGCAGTGTCACTAGCTCTAGGCGTAGTTCCCATCTCTCTTGTCTGTCATTTTCAGTGACTTGTCTGCTGTTATTTCAACAAGACACACTGGACATTTGGTACTTGACCTACTTCTTTCTTCTGTCAGGTTAAATAGTGTCATTAAATATTCACATGGAAACATCAGAGGAAGAGTTATAGGAGCATCAACACTTATCTTTCTAAATACATCGGGGGCTTGACACTTATTATAGTGCATTTTTCAATTTGTCACACCTATCACAATGTGGTGCTGAAATTAGGGCTTGTGTGCTTTAATGTTTATTGGTCTTCATTTTCTCATGTTTAGCCTAATATTTCTTATGTTTCATGTAGCTAATGCCAGGGTATACAGGGTCACTCCACCCCAGGCAATACTGTTGGTTAGCTGGAGTAATGTATTCACTTGTTCAGTAAAGCTGGAAATTAAAATGTTGAAGATCGTAACATGTCTACCAATCTACTAAACAGCAACCGACGTTTGAGAATATACTGTACTGAACAGGCTATTAATACCAAATAATACAGCCCACCCTCAAAAGACAAGTTGTTTCATTGTGCTTTGTACTATATAGCTATACAGTCTTTAGCTGGTACTCAAATTAGACATACTTTGAGTTTGAGTTTGATTGAGTGGCTGACGCATTCGATTTTATTACTATCCAGGGGTAGTGGTGGTCTAGTGGATAGTGAGTTGGACTTGTGATCGGAAGGTTGTGAGTTCAAATCCCGCCTGAAGCCACACCACTACTAGTGTGCCCTTGGGTAAGGCACTTAGCCCTCAGTTACTCCAGGGGGAATGTCCCTGAAATTCGTAATTGTAAGTCGCTTTGGATAAAAGCGTCTGCTAAATGGCAAAATTATTATTAAATTATTACATATTTTGAGGGAGGGAGGGGCTTGAATTTCAACCTTGCATGGGGGCTCAGAAAAACTGTACACCAGTGGGAGACCCATCCCATGTGAGATCAAACTGAAACCAGGAAGAAAGGGTTGGATAATGGCGTGAACTCAAGCCTCCCACATTGACATTAACCCCCACAGAAAACAATATGTTGTAAAGAGGCACAATTTAAATGCAAATGGTGAATTACCCAGCGACCCTGTCGTCTCGCTGTCCTTGGGCAGTATGAATTTAACATAATAGGTTGCATGTTGTTATTAGGCTTTTGGAATGAGATAATGATGAGCCATGATCAAATAGTGTATAAATTGCATTACAACCAACCAAGCCACCCATGCTTGCCACTTATACTGCCTCTGGGGGCTGGGAACATCCTGGCATGTTCCTGTTAAAAGCAGGTGAAGTCTGGTTTAATGAAACAGTGACATGGTGAGCATGTTCTCATTTGATTGGACTGAATTATAATGTCATGTGATGAAAGTCCTGGAGATAGTGTCCTGCATCAGTAATGGGACAGTGAACCTTTTTTTCTTTCTTTTTTCTATACTCCAAAAGTTTGGATTTTAACTCAAACAATTACTATGTGGTTAAAAGAAGAGATTTTATGTACATGTTGATTTATGGATAATCTATTTAGATTCAGACTTTACATAGTCCCCCTATTTCAGGGCACCAAAAGTAAAATTAAGCACTCATAATTATTAGTTGGTCAAAAATGCATGCAATAATGACATGAAGTCTGCGACCCATTGACCCCACCAGATACTGGGTATCTTTTCTGGTGATGCTCTGCCAGGCCTGTACTGCAGCAATCTTGTTGTTTGTTTTGTGGTCTTTTTGCCTAAAATCGTATCATCAAGAAATAAGATGCATGCTCAATTGGATTTAAATCAGAAAATTGACTTGGCCACTCAAATCCACTTTCTGGCCCTGAAAAACTCCTTAATTGCTATGGCAGTATGTTTTAGGTAATTGTCTGGCTGTAATGATGGAGTGCCCTCCAATGAACTTCACAATACATTATGTTGCGGGCAGCAGTTACTTCATCGATTAAGACAAGTTAGCCAGTTCTAGTGGTAGCTAGCTACTGTATACATGCCCAAGTCATAAGACCCTCTCCACCATGTTTCACAGATTAGGTGGTATGGTGTAAACCTTGGGGTTGTCCTTTTTCTCCAAACTTTCTTCATGCAATCACACTGCTACATGAAAATATTTATCTTATCTGTAAGATATAATCTGTAATAATAAGACCTTTTTCCAGACCGCTGCAGGCTTTTTAGGTATTTTTTTTGCAAACTGTAATCTGACCATCCTTTTTGCGGATAAGTAATAGTTTGCACCTTGCAGTCAAGCCTATGCAGTTTGGCTGGTGATGCATTCGGCGGATGGTAGTCTCTGGCACATTCATGCCTTCCTCAGTGTTCATTATAGTGAGCGTTCTTGGGTTATCCATCGTAGAAGTCGTGGCCTACCAGCCCGTTTGTGATTGCTGAGCTCACCACTTTCTTTTCAGATTTTTCAGCCTTATAATTGTTCCTTGACTTTCATTGACACATCTTTGGCCCTCGTGTTGACAGACATCAATAACGGACTCCAAAGGCAAACGCAAAGCCTAGAATCAATACTAGACATTGACAGCTCTCTTATGCCTGCAACGGATGTGATGGAACACACCATACTAACCAGAAACCTCTCTCAAGCCAATTGTCCCATTACTTTCGGTGCCTTGAAATAGGGGGACTATGTATAAAAAGTGTTCCATTTCTAAATGCTGCAAAATAACAACACACTCATACACTGTGAAAAAAAAGTTGTTTTTTGCAAGCTTTCGGTCATAGTCCTTCTTCAGCCATCTGCATTTCTAAATGGTGAAACCAACAAATAACATCACATAAAATATGAGAATATCGACTTAAACCTCATAATAGCAATACGTAGCCCCCCCTCCCAAATTTCGTTGTATGGTACCTGTACTATATCAATGACAATAAAGACCATTCATTCATTCATTCATTCATTCATAGCAGGGCATTATATGTTCCCACGCATAACAACTAGTTCAGAACTATTAACTATTCACTAATCCTTTTTATCAAAGTTTGCCATGGGCTCTAGCTTATTTCTAACCATAAGAGAAATTCATGTTCAGTAGGCACATAACCATGGGATTTACAATTTGACAGAGCAAAACTTCACATCATTATTTCCATACCATCAGAGAACAGAAACTACAATAGGACAGCTTCTCTGTCCATCTTTTTTTTATCAAAACAAGATCCCTCATAATATATGAGTCAGTATAGAGTGTTAATGACAATACCCCTGTGCAAAATGTCAGACTTAAAGTGCTTATTATGATTAAAGCTCCATGTAGAGTAGAAATGTCCCTCTCCTCAACTTGACCAGTTAAGAATAACTGAGAATTATCATTAGGCTACCTATTTTATTTTTATTTTTTATCTTAAAATGGGTTCCAACACCCACTTGTTAATCATATCACAGAGTAGAGACACAGGATAATCCAATCAGAGAAACTTCCCTTCAAATTCCTATAAGCATTATGCTAAGCATTATGCTAAACACATTTTCAAAAACCTTCTCCCATTGACACCTGGGCGTCGCTTTGTCCCAGAACAGTTATCCAGACAAACATACACTTCAACCCTACAGATGCTGATTTAGGCCAGGGTAACAGTCTCATCGTGATCAAGCTTTTCTAGCAGGTTATATCAGCAATATTTAGGGCCCTGATCTACACAGACTAATATATTCTGAGCTGGATCTAGCATACTGTAACTCTTTGGTAATCTAAGGACACAAAACACATTTTGCTGCACACTCAACATAAAATGCAAAGATAAGCAGTTGGGTTAGGGACTGATCGTTATTTATGACGGGGGGTACATGGAGGAAATGTATGGACCTTTAAAATATTTATATATATTTATGACCCTCCCTCAAGCAAAATATTTGTTTCCCGTAGCTCTCCCTGAATGCTTGTAAAACAAATAGTGACCTTCCCACTTCGAAAAAAATACTGGTTAAACCTTAAGGAGATAGCTGTGCACCTATAGTCTCACTCCTAGGATGAGAGGACCTAGTCACAAGTCCAGTTTCTTGTGCACATATTTACTGAGTGAGAGATTCAGCTGTCCCACAGATCTGGATAATCCTCCAGGCGTTAGGTGTGAATGTGTTAAGGCCAATGCACACGGCGTGCGATTTTGACCGAAGTCAACAACACGGCCCATCTCATATGGGATTACAAGACACCTAAATTACACAATAATAACAATCGAGCATGTAGGCACAATATGCCCAGTTGTATCTTGTAGAAATTGTGGAAGCAAGGCAAGCAATATTGGTAGAGCCTATAGTAATCAGCCTGCCTGGTCCGACTTCGGTGGTGTGAATTGAGAATCGAATGTTGTCGTGCGACAAAAAAAACGCACGCCGTGTGCATTGGCCTTTAGAGACCACCACCAACAGAACTACAGAGGGTACACTGCAAGGTGCAACCGACTAGATAGCTGCAAAAACAGGATGACCAGGTTACAGTTTACTCTAGTCTGAGGAGAACACACTGGTTCTCTAGTCTGAGGTGAACACACTGGTTCTCTAGTCTGAGGTGAACACACTGGTTCTCTAGTCTGAGGTGAACACACTGGTTCTCTAGTCTGAGGTGAACACTTGTGGTTCTCTAGTCTGAGGTGAACACGCGTGGTTCTCTTGTCTGAGGTGAACAGGTCTGGTTCTCTAGTCTGAGGTGAACGGGTCTGGTTCTCTAGTCTGAGGTGAACGGGTCTGGTTCTCTAGTCTGAGGTAAACACTTGTGGTTCTCTAGTCTGAGGTGAACGGGTCTGGTTCTCTAGTCTGAGGTGAGCAGGCGTGGTTCTCTAGTCTGTTAGGCTACAGGTCCAGTTGACAGACGACAGTATAAATCCAGTTGGTTAAAATACTGTGATCTGACACTGCCAGATCGTTAAGGCAGAGGTTGTACATTGTTTCCCTTTTTAAAATGTATTTTATTGTGTTTTATCTTTACCTTTTCTTTTTACTGTTTTCCCCTGCTTTTACATTCATTCTATGCTTGTATATGTTTTTATATATGTTTTTATATTCACTTTATGTTCTTATTCCTTTTGCAAAGCACTTTGAGCTGCATTTCTTGTATGAAAGGTACTTCTTACTTACTAAATAGTAAAAGAGCCTGCAGAGTTCTGAAAAAAGATACGGTACTGTGGACAGATGAGACAAAGATGAACATGTACATGGGTGATGGCAAGAGTAAAGTGTGGAGAAAAAAAGAAACTGCCCAATATCCACAGGATACCACCTCATCTGTAAAGGATGGTGGAGGGGGTGTTATGGCTTGAGCGTGTATGGCTTCCACTAGAACTGGCTGTATGATGGCTGTAGCAACAGGATGAATTCTGAAGTTTCCAGAAACATCTTGTCAGCCCAAATACATGCAAATGCCTCCAAATTCATTGGACTGCGCGTCATCATACAGCAGGATAATGACTCAATACAAACATACTGCTATAGCAGTATAACTAGGGAGTTTTTCAGAGCCAAACATTGAAGGTTGTTGACTTGCCAAGTCGGTCTCCAGATTTAAATCCTATTGCATATTGAATCCTAATTCCTAACATGCAACACGCTGAAGAGACTTAAAGCAAAACATCCTCAAAACAAACAACAACTGAAGATGACTGCAGTGCAGGCCTGGCAGAGTATCTGTCTTTTCCTTTAATGTTTTTGTTTATGGATTTGATTGTTGCTCATAAGGGCATTCCTAAAGATAGAGCAAAAAGTTAATTACCTCTCAAATCAATATGAGACGCTGCCCTTTGGTGACCTCCAAGTTGTTGTAATTAATTGTATTTAAGTGAAACTCCAGGGAATGAAAACTCATAAGAGGAAGAGAGTAATTATGTTCCTAATAAGGAGTAAATAGATTTCTTAAGTTACCATTTACGTATGTAAATGTAAATAAATTATAGATAGCCAGCGATTTTTATATATTTCACACAGACACTGTGAGACATTACATCCTGGACAACCAACAAAAGTGAGTATTTCAACAAAGCATTTCCATAACACACTCATAGATTTCAGTAATGATTATGCTTCTATTCTAGTATAAACTGAAATATAGAAATTATTAGATTATTAGAAATTATTAGAAACATATTTACTATTGATAACTAGTATAACTAGACGGAGAAACAATGGAATTTGTTTGAGACAAACAACTGCAATACCACTATGGCATCTTATAAATGTATTCATCGCTGAACCTCGATAAATTATTCTGATTGTTTAACGCCTTAGTCTTCTGATATGAAATTGTGAATTCTTTATGGGGTAAAGCTCAAGGGGTAATTAGTATGGATCCTGATTAATCAGTAGCGGCGGAAAACATTTAAAATGATTTTGGAGAAGAGGCTCAGGCATCCAAACATTGGGTCAACATGCCCTAGATTAGAAGCGTGGCTTGGGAACTTCTCTGCTACTCCTCCTACCCAGCTCCCTTTAGGAGTAATTATCTTGGATGCAATTGCAAATGTAGATTTCAAGTTAAATTAGTAAAATTTTGCCACAACAAATATAAAAACATCAGCATGTGAAATACAAATTATTTCACTATTATCCAGTACAACATTTTTATCTCAAATAAATCAAGCATTATTTGACATAAATATTTCTTCAATAGGTACCTCCATACAGACAATTTGAACATCTAATAGGGAAATATATGGAATATATCCATATATATCCTTCATGGAATGCTCTTTTTTTATCAGGTGTGCTCATATCATTCCTGTTGTAACTAACCAGTAGATTATTGAAGAGATACGATGCGCTTGGCATTGTCACAACAACCCAAGGTCATTTGTACAGCATGACCTCATTGTTAACAAATCAAGCAAAGTGTGTCATGCCCAAGCCCAAAACATAATGATGTGTGCTGTCAGCCAGAACAAAACCATGATCTCACACATCCAGATAGGAGGATGTGTAGCAGTGGCAGGTTCTGTTCCATTCTCCCTTGAGGTTTCCCACTAGAGAGGTTTAGCGACTTAGGAGGCATTATGAAGAAGAAAAAAAGTCCCTGTCTGACTGGCTCCGTCTAAAATAGAGACATTCAAAACTAGCTTGGTGTTTGTTTTCATTGTACAGACTACAGAAGTGTGTGAGTTCCACTGAATGGCTGTGAGGGATCAGCAGCAATGGAGTAATCAATCTCCTATTGAAATGTGGCTGGTTTATGCAGCACTTTATAATTAATTAGACTTTGCTCATGAAACGTGACACAGGCGAGTAATTTTTTTCAAGGCTCCAAAACTTTATAGTGATCATTAAAATATATTCTGAAGAGGAGATAATTAACCAGCATTTGCGAGCCCTTTTTAAGGTGAAATCAGAGAACACATAAACAAGAGAGGCACTGTATCATCGTTGTTTGGCATCGCAGGGTGGGTGGAAACCTAAAGAAACAAGAATGTTTATTATGTGTACCGGTGGTTTCATCTCATGAATGTTGTTCCATTTTATAGCCTAAAGATATTTCATTTGAGGCACTAAAAAGAGCCTATAGACTGAGCTAAAGCTATATCAGTAAAGAATACATGAAAGAAAATCCAGTATTAAAGTCTATCTCTGCATCCTTTCTTTTGTGACCTTCATGTTTTATACACACTCTCCCCTGATAACCTACATTCCAGACACTATTTTTAGTCTTTAAAATGTCAGTTTTGTCTTTTGTGCAGATTTCTTGAATTTATTCTCCACACTCTTATCCCCAATGGAGCATTGAAGTCTGAAAAGAAGCAGGCTTGCGGGTATTTTTACAGGAATAGCTATTTCCCTTTCCCCATTTCAAATGTTTGTGTCACTTTCCGGTTAATATATCTGATAGGGAGCTTTTTGAGGAGTTTGTCAAAGTGGTGTACTACTTCATGCCTCAAGGCTGTTGATTATCAGTGAGCTAACTAACAAAGTGGCCTGTCAATATCATAGAGATGCAGATCAGTCTGTGGTTCCCCCCACAAGATCTTGTTTGAGTACCAAGAGGCTTATTTCCCATTACCAATGCGTTCCAGATGTGAAATTAAAACATAATCTATGTGCGCCTATCGTAACATCTTCACTTACATTATGATGAAGCAAAAATATATCATAGTGGAGAAATAAACAATAATACTGAGTGAGAACATGGTTGCTTGACAGCGTTTTACAGTAGCCAAAAAGTATGTACTTTACTGTAACTACACAGGTGTGTGAGTCGTTGTTAACCCTTTATCTATCCACTTACACCTGGCTTACACCGTGCTCCTCTCAGTGGTGTCCTCAGTGGGACGCTTCTACAGCTGAGACCTTTGATCTGTACCCAACAACTACACAGTCTCCCCAGAGACACCAGCACACTGCATGAGTGTTAAAGCAGCAGTGCTCTGTATTCTCTGTCATTCACAATTTAATGGGGAAAATAAGAGATGCCAAAAAAAGAAGGGAAATGAGGAAACTACTTTGGAATTCTCTAGCGGGGGTCGGGTGCGGGGTCACTGGAAGAGATGCAATGAGTGAGGGGTCTCTGGAAGAGATGCAATGAGTGAAATACAGGGAAAGATAGTCAAGAGAGATCTACCCCCCAACACTAATGAAAGAAACTGACATTGGAGGTAACCTTTGGTAAACCACCAACTGTTTGTCACAGCAAGAGAGAAAAACAACAGATAGAGAGCAAAGCTGGTCTCATATCATGAGAGTGGACAAGAGGGAAGCACAAGGCATGGATTCAATATCATTTATATTTAATTGGAACAGGATATGATTCTGCTGTGCAATATACAATAATCAATTCAATGCAAACAAATATGGTACAACTAAGGAAAATATAGGACTTACAAACCAACTGCGAACCGTCCCAGAACTAGAACTAGGTTTGCATTGATGGAAAGGAGATATGGGTCTGTTACACTACATCATGCACAGCAAAGTGTCATCAACTGACCATTCAATTGATAAGCACACCTAAATCTTCATGAATACAATGGTAAAGGTATATTTGACTTTATTGCAGATAATTTCACGTGGAAAAATGATCTCTGATGGTCATTATCTAATGCACTCTCATTAGCTTAACTTCACTTACAGATCCCTGAAGTTAGACCTTTTATTCAGATGATGGAGAGAACACTCACACTGAATCAACTGCCTCCTCTTAACTCTTCCTGAAGCATTTTCACAACCCTGTGCAGTGGAAGATTAAACTGGGCATTGCACTTTCTAGCTATGCCATACCCACAAATGCCAGCTCTTGTAATTATGATTAGAGCGAGGCTTCCTCCCTGAAATGTTAATTGAATTTGAATTTTGGCTGGAGTCATGAAAAACGTCTAAATGTGCGTGATGGTTCTGTGTATTTCAACCACAACATGCCGGATTTAATTCGATTTGAATGTAGGGAACATTAAGTAGATAGCCCTGCTGAGTTATTCTATCTCCTTTCTCTCCACATTCTCACATTTTCCAATTGAAATTACGTGAATGAGAAGAGACAATGGGGGAATTCAAACCGGAAACATAAAGTCAAATGATGCTTTTATGACTTTCCACTCTGATGCCTGAAATGTTCTCTTGTTCATTAGCGGTCCCTTACTGAGTGAGTAGAAAAAAAGAATCAACCATTCAGTGTTGCTGCATTGTGGAGCACAATCAGTGAATGTGCAGTAACTTTACTCAGCTGTGACAAAAACCCTGCACACCTGCCAGTTGAAGCAGGAATACTGATTTGCCTACATAGAAAACCTTGACTTCTGTGCAGGATTTGAACAAACAATATAGTTTGTCAGTCTTCAGCCTTCTTTGTGATGTGAACGCTCATAAACATAGGTTTCCAGACAATAACACAGCTAAAGACAATTGTAGCTCGGCAACAGTTGTTTCTCCAACAATATAACAATTGAACATTAATACAAATTATGGTCATGGAATTTGGCTTAATATACTTTATCATATTAAACTATATCAGTCAGAAGTATTATCCTGAAAACAACCTCAGAGAAATCATCAGCTACTTTACTTCTTTTCAAACCACAAAATGAAAAACTGTGTGCTTCGTGATGAAACAGCACATATACAGTACCTTCAGAAAGTATTGAGTAGTAGTTCATATAGTTATTAACATTAATAGTAGTTCATGTAATTTTGGAATTAATATCTTTGTTTTTTATAGGGTCTCTGATTTGCATAGGAATCAATTCGGTGAATAAGAATCAGATTTGTTTTCAACAATTGTTTTTATTGCCAAGTATATTTGCACATTCAGGAAATTGACTTGGTGAGGTTGGTGCATAGGACATAAAATACAACAATATATAAGAAAAAATAGTTTAAAAATACAATGGCAAAAAGAGGCGATAGAACAATAATGATGTAGGCTGTCAATTAGAGTGATGTGAAACTAACATTACAGTGGGGGAGGGTGGGAGTGGAAGTCCCAGAGTCAATGAGTTTGGGGCTTGTTTGTGAGGCCCATTGCCATGGGGAAGAACCTTTTTCCTGATGGAAGTCTTTGGAAGAGTTGGTGACGGGGTGGGAAGGATCAGCAATGATCTTTCCTGCTCTCTTACTGCCCCTGGAGTGGAACAGGTCCAGGACAGATGGCAGGTTGCAGCCGATGACCTTCTCAGTTGACCGAATAATCTGCTGTAGTCTGCTTCTGTCCTTGGCAGTGGAGGCAGCGAACCAGATGGTGATCGATGAGCTGAGGATAGACTTGATGATGGACGTGTAGACCTCGACCATCACTTTCTGCGGCATATTGAATGTGTGGATCAGGGTGTCATTACAAATGGAGCAAATGGAGAGGAACAAAACTGCTCAAGAATGCAACCCAATGAGCCCTGGGGAGATTGACTAACATCTACAAAGTTGAATGGTCGAAAGGAAAAAGCACAGTCGACGGGACAACATCATCTCAGTCACTCTACAAAATATTGGTATATAACCAAGTGGCCAAAAATAATCTCTTAATGGAAAATAATCAATCTCATATCCATAATAGTGTTTGCAACAATGAATTCAAGTGATAAATCAAATAAAGTGGCTGGAAATGTGTTTATTTGGTTTTACTACAAAGCATTACGTTTAGTGCAGATGCAGCACATGCAATGGAGTTTCCGCACCATGTCTCGTGTGAAGAATAGTGGTAGCTCACCTCTATCTTTTACACTATCACTATTACCAAGGCAAAGGTGCAACAGGTGTCACTGCTCAATCCAGCTCCTTCACACTTCTATGGCCCTGTCTCTGCTTATTACATCAGTATTGATTCACCCCCATTCTATTTCTAGATGTGTCAGTGAAGCAACACACCTACATAACCTGTCAAGAGCAGGGAATAGGTGTCCTTACAGATCAAAGTTCAGCTCCACAGAGGAGATCCTGTCTGATGTGCTGCAGAGGGGTCATTGGTTCAGAGATGGCAACACCTCTAAAAAATATATGAAATAATTCATATTGATGTACCCTGTCTTGTCCTCTCCCCAAAATGAATATTTCACAAGTCCTTCATGAGAGATGAATAGAAATATGATAAATAAAAGTGCAATAATGTCACATGGCATGATTTTATATAAAGTGACAACGATCTCTATAGCTTCCATTTAGGCCTACATAATGTAATAGTGGCACAAGTGTCCATAGATTACACTTAAACCTCCAGAGTGTTCATGAAATCATAAATATTGTGTTTTTCATCTGATTGCCTCAAGACCTTGTTTTCCTCCACACTAGGCATTTGAACATATAAAATTGTCACCAATTGTCTTCACTAGCACTTCCAAAAGATTTGACCATGAACACAGTACCATCGAATGAAGGCAGAAACGGCTGTAACAGGAAGACACTAAACTTCAACTGCTGTCCATCACAGCCAGAAACAACCAGATTTTAATTATGGGGAAGATCTTTATCGTCATGGGACCAAAAGCAAGCCAATGGTTTGACGCCTTAAGGCTTTGACATCAGTCTATTTCATTATCTTTCTCTTACATGCATGGATTTCCTTCTAACTGTCCCCAGTAGCAATTTTGTATTCAATTCACTCAATTTTCTACCTATGCAAGTGTTCCAGGTAAATCAATGAAATGGAATGATGTGGACTCAAGCGTGAATCGGCACACAGTTGAGTGAAATATTTACGCCCAGTGCTCTAAATTCCTATAAATGGATTACTTCCTGTGGGCTAATACCTGTTCAATTACTTAATCCTGGGAAACATTTTTAGAATGCTGCCATAATGCAATTTTTCTCATTTTCTCAACTTCATTTTCACCAAAACATTTGATAAATTCAGAGGAGCAAGCTGAGAATGGTTAAGCGTCTGACTGATTTAACACCCAATACAATTGATACTGGATGCTTGGTTGTCAGAATTCTTACCGCAGTCCGTATATTTCATTTATGCTTGGTTCTCTGCAGCAATAGAATGATATTTTCATTATGTAGTTTTAGATTAAGTATGAGGACTTATATGTGACTGAGCTTTAGAAAATATTACTTGGAAAAGACAAATTACACGTTCAAGTTTAAAGATCATTTGATTTCAAACCAGGAGCATGTATCCTTCAAAATGTCATTAAAGAATCCCACTTTCTGAAAACGGAATTGTCTTGTGAAGTCATGCATGACGTAGAGGGTAAGGTAATGCACAAGCTATGAATAAAAATGGGCACAGGTGTAAAATCTGAAAATGTCCTTTCCTAAAAGGAGTTGATTTATTAAGTGAAAAGAGGGGCACCCCTGCAGAATCTATGAATGATAATTTAGGGAAGGAAGAGGCGTACATTGCTTAAACTTGTCTGTGGATGGCTGAGGTCTAGAGTCTAGACGCATGAGGCTGGAGCACAATCAGGGGAATCTGGGAGGCGGGACTGATTTTTGAAATGATTTGTGATTATCTGTGATTTATTGAGGGAGGCAGGTATTGAAATGTGTTTTGTTTTGGGGTAAAACGGCTTTCCAAGAAAAACAGTGGCTGTTTGTGCAAATGGCCATTCTAACTGCAAGGCGTGGCTCGGGTAATTCATACAGCAATAAGTGCCAAGTTGCCATGGAATTACAGACCATGATTGGAGAGTGACGGTTCTGGAGATAATGGGATTGGCTGGGAAAACCTGGGGTGGCTGTTTCTGGATTGGATGGTTTGGACCCTGAGGAGACTGCTAAGAGGTCCTACAGTACACTTTGTCTGTTTCCTGGATAGAGCCCAAGAGCTGTGTCTGTCTATTGTGAGAGGATGCCACCCAGTAGATATTCATAATTACTCTGTGCTGTGGTGGGGGCGGGTGAGGGCCGGGGGTGGAATCCATCCTAAAACAGGCCTGGGGGTTGTCCAAGGCAGGAGAGGGCACGGAATGTCCAGTGGGCCAGCCCAGCACCCTAAATCATTGAGAGCTCTGCGCTTGGTCGCGGCTTGGGGCAAGATCTCCCTGGAATGCATGTGCCCATGTCACTGCACCAGCACCTCCTCTGTCTGGTCATTGGGGGCGCCTGTTCAGGGCGGGAGAGGAGCTAGGGGGAATAGCGCATCATTGTATAATAATAATAATAATAATAATAATAATACATTATACTTATATAACGCTTTTTTTAGACACTCAAAGACACTTTACAAACTGAAAGTAGTAATAGTAAAAAGAAACCAAAAATAAATAAAAGAAGGTATAGGGGTCTAATTAATTAATAATTAATTTAAAAATAAAATAAAAAATAATTAATTAATACAACCAATTAAGTAATTCTACTAAATCTAAGTCAACGCCAGCGTCCTCTCTCAACCGGCATATTATATTATAATAAGATATTACCATCTATTATCACTATTACACCAACACCGGAATATATATATATATATATATATATATATATATATATACTGTATATATATATATACAATATATACAAAAAAAAAAAAGTGTGTTTAAGCTTCATGTTTTTCTTCTTCTTCTTCTTCTTCTTCTTATTATTATTATTATTATTTATTGTTGTATACCTCTCTGCCACATGTGCCACACCCGTCTCTTCACACACCAACCTAAGATGCCCGCTCAGACTTTCATATCAACACACACATCACCGAAACGTATTTTTTATTGTCTGTATATCTGTTCTATATGTCAATCTTGTTTGTCTTCTATGTCACTATTTGTCTTTGTAATGCATTTTCACTAATAAAAATAAATAAATAAAATAATCATAATAATTACTCTGTGCTGATTATGCTGCTAGTTCATAGGGTCAGCTCCAGAGCACTGCGAGGGTTTTCTATATGAAATACTTTAATGGTCGGCCGCTTCAGCCATAAATAGTTAAGCGAGATGGCCTCGCTAACATGAGGAACACCCCTTCAACCAGAGGCAAGTGGACACAGTTAAAATTCACTTCCACCTGGACCAGAGTGAGCGTGTGTCTCTGAAAAACATTGTATGCTATCAAATCTTCATGTAATCTACACTCCCCCATATCACTCACCTCCCACGTAAATGGGCTTCTGTTCTTCCAAGCATGCATAAGTAACGATAATGACTTGGCAGAGCTTTGATGAGGAACTGGGTGTTTGTGCAGAGGAAGTGCCCTTGAAAGGGCAAAGAAGGGGCTATTTGGAGAATAGCTGTCCTAAAGTCATTTATGTTGCATTTCTTCGGGTAAAACATAGCTCATTATATACAGTATTTCCCAGCGTTGTGTCTTAAGATTGCATTTTTTTGCATTTCCTGATTAATTCATTCCAGGGTTGTCTCTATTTTAGAATGCAAAAATCGATTCCAGCTAAAATCCCTGGAATCAGTTTAACACAGGGAGCATGTCATTGCATTCTCAACAAATCATCGGTTTCTGCATGTTTCATAATAATCCCTTATCCCTTGTTCAATTAAGAATTCCATCAAAGTCCCTCAGGCTCATTGTTACTTTGAAGTACGTGGAGATGGGGCTTTGAGACAGGCTGGGAGGGCCCTTGGGGTTACCTCTCTCCACCATCTAATCCAACTGAGTGACATTTCCTCACTGCACACCCAGGCTTGAAAATCCACCAGTCTGCCAAACACCTATTAAAGTGACTGTCTTTACCGACTCAGTCGCTGGCGCTGCCACTCATGCATGGCAAAAGTTCTCATTTGACCATGAATATTCTTCAAGGTGTCTAGAGACGTGTCCTTTTCCACATCTGAGAAGAGTCCTCGGGCCAATCCATCATGTTGTATACAGCTGTCAGGCTCATGGAAAAAACAATTAAAGGTTTCGCACACAGGTTGAGCTACTCCGATAGTCAATGAAGCAACCTCTGTGTGCAGCCCTGTGAACAATACATTAATTAGGCAACACCAGGGAATGAGGGGTGGGTGTGTGTGTGTGTGTGTGTGTGTGTGTGTGTGTGTGTGTGTGTGTGTGTGTGTGTGTGTGTGTGTGTGTGTAAGACACAAGTAAGATGACCGACTATATGAGGTTGAAGACTCTCTTGACTAAAGTGGCAGAGAAGAAATGTCCCCAATATGGATTTGCTAAAAAGTATGCTGAAGAAAGCATGGTGAAAGAAGTGATCATTTCACAAATGCCTGTTTCTGAAGAAGAAACCCATTTGCACAGCTACTATAGAGCTGGAACAATAAAGTGCACACACGGTACACAAAAGATGAAGCGATGATGTCATTATGTGGCGAGGGACTCAGGCTCGGCTTTAGGGGGAGTCTGTACTGTGGCTAGACCATCAGGCCCAGCACCAGTAGCCACCAGCTGTCATATTTGGCCTCACTACTCTAGAGCAAACTAAACAGCTATGTGGGTCATGGCCGGGACCAAGCCTTGGACCATATCTCCACAGCTCAGTGCACACGCATGCGCACGCACACGCGCACGCACGCACGCACACACGCACACACACACACACACACACACACACACACACACACACACACACACACACACACACACACACAAGCAGACAGGCATGCATTACAAAAACACAAAAAATTGTCTTGGCACTCAGATAAGTCAATGCCATTTCATCTGCTTCTGTTGGCACATGAGATGGGCACTCTCAGGTCCAAAAATAATCCTGTTATCTGTCAGCGTATACACACAAATCACTCAAAATAGCTGTTATATATATATGTTTTTTCAGTATAGGCCTAATGCACTCAAGAAAGGAGCAGGAATTGAATCATGGAGCATATTGTTCTCTAACAGTACTTGGCATGCCTTTGATTCCAGCCAATGGTGTTTAGCCCCATGGCGCCTGGGTACCTCATTGACGAGGCACTTCATCAGTAAAAAAAAGGTCAATTGAAGTGATTGATAACCTCTTTTATGAGCGGTAATAGAGAGAGCATTACTTGTGCATTTTGTATGATGAATCAGGCTGACATTTGGTACAATTGGGCCATAAAAAGCCAATGTGAGAATGTGTCTGAGTAATAACATCCTTATTTTTGTGTTTGAATTCTATGCAGCTGTAATATATAGCCTTCAATACAGCTTCACTATCATGTATGAAATGGCAGTGGAGGCGCGGACGAACCCCCTTGGGTCCATGGTGGAGCTCACTTGCAGTTTATGGCCAACCAAAGTGAAGGGGAGAGAGAATCCTGCCCTTAGGTAGCCTCGGTATAGATTATGTGTTGTAACATTGATCCACACAGAATGGCTGTGGGACAAAGTGTCATTAATCTAGCTCGCCCTCTATTCTTTGGAATAAAGTAAGAGAACTTGCGCATTGATGAAAACAGTCCAAACAGTCCGATTGATCCGAAACTACTCATGTAAAGTGAATAGGAGTGATCGTTAACCCTTCAGAGAAAGAATATTGTACATCGACTTCTACCTATCTTTTCTCCAAAATAACAACTTTGAATAGCAGTAGATGCAGGAATAGCATTATGGTCCCAAGCACACAGGTGACCCTGGGCATGAGTTGAGCTGTGAGATAGCAAGAAGTAAAAAAACAAACAAACAAAAAAAACTCAAACAACAGAGGTAGGAACTGGATTACCATATTAGGCCTATAGTGGCTGCAGCTCAGTGTAGCTCTATTTAGTTTGGTGCTTTCAGACATACCAGGGGGGTATTCCATCAACGCCGCTAAAGGAAAATCCAGCCTTAAAATGGTCTTATTTTGATATGTCTTGCAAGAACAAGCCTGGATTTTCCCTTGATGGCATACACCCCAGGCATGCAAGTTGATGGCATACCATACACCCCAGGCATGCAACAAACTTCAAAACAATTTGGGCAAGAAGGTGCCCAAGACTCATAGCCAACTATAACCAATCTATGATGGCTGGCGGCTGGGTCCTAACCTCTTACCTGTCACATATATAACCTCTTCTCCTTATTGTAGCAAATTCACTGCTCAACATGTTACAGAGAAATATAATGCATAGCTAATGCTCAATGGTAAATTACATACATTGTTTTTAAGCCCTGACATATCAGCACAATTATACCTGCCTCAGCAGTGCGAGCAAATATATTATTGATCAACATGCTCTCTCTCTTCAAACGATATCCTACTTTGCCCGCAGCAGGAAGGAAAGGGAAAGAGAGAGACGGATGTGCTGCAGAGAAAACACATTTCTCTTCCCAGGTCTACTCCGCAGTGACAGAGCTTCCACTTCTACTCATCGCCTCTCCCGTTACTTACCACAGTTTAGTTAACTGACAAGGAACAAGACCAAGGGTAGCAGCTCATACCTAACAAGACACGTCCTCCTAGAAAGAGGGATGTTGCTGCATGGGGAAGGTTTCATAGACATCGCAGAGGTCTATTAGACATTCCTTGGACCCATAAATGGTGATTCTTATGAACTTTTATGATTAAAATGTTATCTATAGGCCTAGTGGATGAAATTCAACTTGGTTGCTAAGAGTTGCATGTTGGGCAATTTGAGCAATTAGCATATTATGTTATGTTATGCATATAATTGTTCATCTCTAAAAACTGGAAATGGCAATCATTTGGCTTCTAGTTAACTTAAAAAGGTGATCTAAGAGTCTAAGTCCATGTTTGTGTTATGCAGAAAGTCATCTAGTACCATGGTGCAGTCATGCAACCTTTCCTCATTAGCATAATTAGCATATAGTATGTGTAAATTGAATATTTTCACTTGTAGTGAACTTAGAAAGGTGATCTTAGTCTGTGTTTTGATGTCCAGAAATGAATCTCTTGCCAATAACTAAATCATGCAACCTTTCCTCATTAGCATACTTTGCATACATTATGTAATACCATTTTTTTTTTTTAAACATCACAGACTTCCCAGAATAAGTTTACTTTAATGGCAATATAGTGCATAGTGCACATACAATATAAGAACAAGTTAGCTCATTTGAAAATCGTTTGAAAATCCAACCATTTACATTAATTAATGCTAATAAATAATAAATCATCAAATAGGAAACAGCGATACGTTCATTTCAAGTTAACAACAACCACAACCTCACTCTCAATGGCCTTCACCCTCTACATTATTTCTCTCCTCACTCCCTTCAGCCTCCTCATCTTCTTGGTCTTTGTCTTCATGTATTGTGAATAGGTTGCAGCAGCGGACCTCATCGCCTTCACACTTGTAATAGTCAGTGCAACTGAGACTGAGAGGTTTTTTGGATGCAGGCCTTCAATGCGCTGCACCTGCAGCTGGTGACATCAAGTAAATGAACTGGAGCCACTGCCTGAATGGCTAGAGCGGACATGACAGCCCCTCCGTTAGCAACCTCCCATCCGAATGTAGTGATGTCTCTGGCCTCTGCAGGTGGCTCCCTCTGATCTGCAGCCTTCCACAACAGGACCTGGAGATGAGCATGCAGTATGTGCAGCATCATGTTGACATCAGTCGGAGGAAGCTTTTTCAGTTCAGGTTGGCTTTTTCCTCCGTCTGTAGATCTGGTAGTGAGCGTTATTCATTGACTTGGCCTTCTTCTGCCCATACAGTGCGAGGAAGAACTTGGTCCCGGTATCTTTTAGGTCACTGAGAGTGGCATCAGGTTCCCCAAGCACTGTATTGAGACCAGGCATGGTATTCCTAGGAGTACTTTCAGCACAGATATCTTGCTCTTTCCACAGGGGTAGGAGACAGTGTCACATCCCGACAGCGCATGCATCCCCAGGACACCCTGACATTTGTCACCCAATTCCCTGACGGTGAATTTATGTCCAGGATGGTGCCATCCCTCTTCTCCCTCTGCACTGTTGATTGAACGTTGGCCTTCCAAGCCCAGTACCCTAACAGAATGAATACGTCAGTGTCATCACTTAGGATATGTATGGTGGGTGCTCCTGCTCCAGCTGCTTGCAGCATGTAGCTAATGAGGGTGACGTCAGCCTCCTCATGCTTCACGATGCAGTCCTTGTGGTTCACAAACAGTATTTTATCAGCGGTGAGGTCATATGTGCGCAGAAAGCGCGATAGCTGTGTCTTGTTCGATGTGCTCTTCATCACGGCTTCTCCAGCAGGAAAGGGTGTGTTGATTGTCAGTTTGCACCAACTCCTGCTCGTCTTCTCCTCTCATGCTCTTTGGCACTGGGCTCATAATTGTAACGGTCAAAGATGACGAGAGTCTCATCAACTCCTGCTGCAGTGTAGGCTTTGGGAGAGGCGTGCATTGATGCAATCAATGCACGCAGGTACGATCAGGCAATGTCCCTGATCGTACCTGCCACAGGCCAGACAATGTGGTAGAGCAGCTGACTTGCATCAATTCGGACAACATTGGGAAGTGGAGCATTTTCATCGGGTACTCCCAATTTCCTGACGAGGACCGACTTGTCACTCTTCCTCAGACAACCAAATTCGTCGATGAGTGATGGTGGAACAGGGCTGAGCTCACGATCAAAAACGTCATTCAATTCTATGCCGCGCTGCTGCCCCGCGACTAAGAGTCGAGCGAAGAGGGCCTCCATGTCGTAGATGGGTTAGGGTTAGGGTTAGTCTATCTAGTCTATCTGGTCTCCACACTTTAACACTTTAACCTTTACATTTTGATCCTATATCCTCCCTTTATGTTAGTGTGCAGGTAGTCCTGTTGAACTCACAACTGACAGCATGAAAGGTAATGATTGATCATGGTTCCACCTAAACCCTAACATGTACACATATTGTACACAACGTGGGGTTGGTAGTTTCCTTTCAGCTGACATTGAAGGCTACAGTATACCTATACCTTACTTAGTCACCCCCTTTACTCTGTGTTAGACCATTTACCTCCCATTGACTTAATTTATGCCTTGGCTTTAAAGTGCTATTGAGCACTGGGGAGGCAAGTAGGCAATAACATGAATAATCCATTGGTCAGATCCAGTCAGAATGAAACACAATGAGGCCTCAATCATCATCTTACACAGGGGGAGTGAAAGCTAGCATTGCTAGACTGCCTTTCTCTCTCCTTGCTATGCGTTTGACTTCAAGTATTACAAGTATCTCAGTTTAGCCTTCCTCTGCAAATGTATAATCACTTCATAGGAGAAATGAATTGACCTCTGGCATTTTCCATAAAGTAACCATTTCGCCCAGGCTTAGTATAATGGAGGGACAGTGGAATTGTTTGTTGTTGCCATTTATGAGAAAATAGGGGAGGTTAAATATCAGGAAAATGTGTCCCTCTGTAAGTGCATTTCGTGCAATTTGTCATCGTTTTCAACAGATTTTCAGCAACAGTTTGCTGGATTTGAAATCAAATAATTACTATGGAGTCAAAGTAGAGATTCTCATCTTAAATTCTAGGTTTTTTCCGATTGTGTTTATCATTTAGAAAGTACAATTCTTTTCAAACATACTCCCCCTATTTCAGGGCTCCAAGGGAGTAAAAAAACATGTGATGTCCAAATAAAGCACTCATGTTTACTATTTGGTCGACAATCCTTTGCATGCAATAACTGCCTGAAGTCTGCGACCCATTGACCCCACCAGTTACTTGATATATTCTGCCCTTTTATCAACCAATACAGTATGTGGGAAATGCATCCTGACTGCCCTTAACCACTATATTACATAAGATAATAGTGGTTTTATTCTATATAAACCACAAAATAACCACAGCCTTTTCAAACGTTTCTATCAGCTGGAGGGCAGCCTGCCACCCTGCTTACATAATAACGTTTGTACGGCCTATTGTGGCACCTAATGATAACAACCTATAATCGCAACCGTAGTTAATTCACGAAGCCTTCTGACAGCCTATATGATTTATCTCTGCGGAGAGAAGACCCAGGGGCTACTGGCTCCAACACATCAGCTCCTTTCTGACCCTCAGTCAACTCTTTCAGAAGTTTTCAAATATACTGATTTAAAATGTTCAGCCTACTGATGCACTCTTGGTCATGCTTCATGCTTGTTACTGTATGCACTAACCCAGCTGATTCTTATGGGGTGAGTACAAGTATGTAGGTCAGTGTTCAATGTGTTGGTTTGAGGCTGCATTGTTCTGTTCTGTTTCATCAGTCTTAGGTATCTATAACATTATAGACCTTGCACCTTTATCAGATATTTGTCATCACTCATCCAACTCAATCATTGTATGCATGTCTGTATGGAGAGCTTATAGCTTATATGTCATGCCTCAGTGATTCTAGTTTATTATACATGAATGTATTGTACAGTGGGGGAAATAGGTTTCAATACTCGGGATAGGTTCAAATAATAGGATCAAAATGTGTTTAATCCAGCATATTTCCATTGCAGCTATTCACATGACATTGTAAACCATAAAAAAAGGTTATGTACAAAGTATTGAAAACAGTATTGAAAACAAGTATTGAACAAATTAACTGAAGGAGAAGCCTTTGTTTCCAATGACAGCTTCAAGACACTTCCTGTATGAAAGAACTAATCTCTCACAGAGATCAGGTGTGATTTTGGCCCATTCTTCAACACAGACAGTCATTAAATCTTGAAGATTCCTTGAGGCCGGCCGGTAAATCTTCATCGTTAACAAATGTTCTATTGGATTTAATTGACTAGGCCAGTCCAACACCTTTATTCTCTTCCTCTTGAACCAATTGAGAGGCTCCTTTGCAGTAAGTTTTGGATTGTTGCCCTGCTGGAAGATCCACCTGTGTCTCATCCTCATAATCCAACTAATGTTTGTCTCGTCTGAACAGACTACATTCTCCCAGTAATCTACAGGATTCTCCAAAGCTTCAAACAAGCTTCAACATGCCTTTTCTTCAGTAATGGAGTCTTCTGGGGTGATTGCAAATGGAGACCGTGGCAGTGGAGTGCATTGCCCCATTTTCTTTGTGACAACTATACGTACTTGCTGCAGTATGCACTAACCCAGCTAATTCTAAAAGCACAGGTAGGCAAACTCAACACTAGTGGCAGAAGCTGGTTTAGTGCTTTTTTCTTACTGTGTTCAATACCTTTGTGTCGTTTGTCATTCCACTTTATTGCACAGCTTTTTTTTAATGGATTGGAATGTTACAGATTCTTTAGCTGTATAGTTTTATTGAGTTAATACCAATGTCTGGATGTGAATAGCTGCAATGGAAATATGTTGAATTTTAAAAACTGTTGATGTGTTGAATACTTATTGTCCCCCACTGTATATAGACCAAATAGCACAAACAAGTTGACAAAAATGAAGAGTGAATTCACAGGCATGACAAGATTACAAAGAAAACATGTTTTATTTACCATACAGTAAATTTCATATAAATTACAAAATATTTTCCATACAAATATTTCATATACTGCTAGATTTTAAAATAACCATATCATAATGATAATAATTGATTTCAACAATCAATAGTGCAAATTCAGCTTTTGGCATTAGAAAATTGGGGGAAAGAGATCTCAAATGTACCAATAGTGATTGGGTTGGTAAAGACGTACAGGTACAGTTGATAGAACATTCTAGTTAAAAAAAAGAACATTCCAGTTAGAGATATTTTCACATTACCATAGTGACTCATAGATAACCTGCAATCGACATTTTGTTCTTAGAAACTCAACAGACAAAATACAATTCACATTCCAATCAAGCATGTATGTTGTTGTACATTGTTTTTGTACATTTTTTTGTTATACAGTTTAAGACTGGGATTCAATGTAAAAAACAATTCCATGTAAACTTAAATAAATTCTAAATTCCAAACATCTACATACACACAATATTGATTAATAGTTTGTTAAAGTAAAACACAACATATTTGTTTACACATAATATACCAGGCTAAGAATTCATATGGCAGACATTATAAGTGCATACTGTTGATAGCTGATCAATCTCTCAATACTGATATTTTCTGGTTCTAATCTCATAACAGTTTCCATGAACATTTTACAATCAGAAAGTTTTACAAACAGAACAGCGAGTAGTGTTGAGAGAAGGGTAGACATTCTTAGATTATTAGATTCTTCCTGGTTGAGTGGACCAACATGTCAAACTTGGCCTTCATTAACCCAATACAAAAGCATAGAAAACGGACGGTGCATAGGCTTCAATCACCTCCCACAGCACTTTTCCCTCAGCTGTGTGATTCACTAAAATCAAATACTCAGTCAATTCACTCCTACTAAGTCCAGGTTTGAGTCATGGTTATTCAAGCATCATATGTGCTGTGCGCAACAGCCTGTAGATGAGGTTATTTCATAACAGGTTGCAGTGACAAGAACATCAAAATCATTTTTTTAAAGATGTGAATCAAACTAATATCTTCTAATATCTTATATTTATACACTTAAGTTTAAATTAACTACTAGATCATGGAGGGAACATAACAAACCCTGCTGGTTTTCCTTTTCCTTGAGGACTTCAGAGATGATTAATACATGATTGTCTAATATTTTCCAGGTAAAAACTATGCAACCTGTTTGTCACATGTTCTATTTGCCATCAGAACAGTCTAAATCTTTATTGGGCAAAGGGATTCCAGTTCTTTTTCACATATTGAAACGAGTGGCATTTATAACCTGATTTTGTGTTCGTTTTTGAGTTTCATACAAATACGATAGAAGGGTGTTACACAGATCACCTTTCCCTTGAGACTTGCTTTTGAGCAGTCTTGATGCTCAGACGTTGCCTCTTTGTAAACAGGTGACTGATTCGTCCAGGCCATTCATTTCAGGCTAAACTATCTGCATAAAGGCTGAGGGAAGCAATGTGTCAACACATCCGATCTCCCCGTGGGAAAGCCCTCCATTTGAACAGTTGACTGACTCTTTAAGGGGATCAGAGATGTTGATGGTTGAAAGCAGTGGTGGTGTGTAACTTAGATCATATCGTTCTTGTGATTTCCTGTTGAATAGTCCTGATACTCCGTTGTAACCTCTTTGTAAACAGGTGGCTGGCTCTTCCACAGTAGGTATGTGTGGTCTCCTGTAGCTTTGCCTCAAGGGGGAGTAGGAGAGTGCTGACGGGATTTTCCCCGAATGGGTACTGTGAAGAAAAGAAACATGGCATTTCAAGATATTGCTGTTATCATTTTTGCATTTCATTCAGGCCAGCTTATATTGTGAATGTTTGGAAGACCGAGGGGAAATTAATAACAATTACCACAACAATAAAAGAATGGGCTTAGTAAACCATGACAGTGTTATGGAAAACTACAGAAAAGGCACTTAAGATACCGTAGGCTTGGTGGTTGTATGCTTTTGTATGGACATTTTTAATGGAAATGGTACAGTCAAGTCAATGGCAGGGATAAAAAGAACAACGAAATAACAGTCAACGGGTCAACACTGGTCTCTCATTACAGGCCACGGCTCTTTAGTAATATACATGAATAAAGAATTAGGCTTTTTTACATTCCGCGAGTGTGCCCTACTTTTACTGTCCTCACAGTAAATAAGGGGAAATTACCTTTTTATGAGGGCTCATTTTACTCCAGTTTGGCCAGGCATTAGGTCACTCAAAGCACACTTGCTTTATTATCTTTCATACACAACAGCAGGCGATAAAGCACCATTAACTGTCTCCTATCGATTTTTATGTGGATGGTGCGTTGTCCACATCCCATCATTGTGTCTCAATGTAGCATCAGCACTAAACATTTTACAACTCTTCTGTGGGCCTGGCTCAGTAATGGGGGCCGCTTTATTGCTAGCTCCACTGCAGTCTGGGATATCCTGTCTCGGGAGAGCCCACTGAGGAGTTCTTTGTGTGCTGAAAATGAGAGGTTTTCCAGCAATGCTTGCAATGGGCTTCTGGCCTGGTGTCCTCAATGGCCTGGGAAGGGAATGGAGGAGGGGGGACGAGGCTGAGAGAGCAGCAGCAGCATTTTTTTGTAAGACCTTCCCCAAATGTGTAACTGAAGGAACAAGGCAGGCAACTCATAAACTAGAATACACATTAATAATTGAAATAACAACTATATTTCAGCCATGGACACAATGTTCGATATCTACAGACCTCTTTTACTATGTTTCCCCCATCATCAAGCCAATTCCTTCTCTTCTGTGTGAAAGTAGACTCTGGACACGCATTGTACCAGGCAGCTTCACTGAAGGTGTGTGTGTGTGTGTGGGTATGTTGCTGTGTAGGTGCGCGTGTCACTGCATGAGTCCTGTCTATGAGACGAATGGTGGTGTGGGGGCCGAATGGTCCATAATGAAGGCTGCACGTTTACTTAATAGCAGAGTACATTGCCCACACCGATAGTGGCCGATCTGGGGCTGCGGTGGTAATGGATGGAGATCAACAAATAAAGCACCCCTCCTTCCCATCGCTGCCTGCTGAAATCAACAATAGTAGATCGAATGCTGCCCGCCAATGGAATGCCCTCCTCCGAATAGGAGTAGCCTAGGACGGGATGGTTTTAAAGATTACAGGAGCGATCGGTGCAGATTAACCAGCTTTGGGAAAGCACAGGCTTGATTGACAGAAAGGTAAAAGGGACTATCGATGGAAGGAGGTCTCGCTAATAGAAAAGCAATGTGTGTGTACCCGGAGTACCCTGATGATGTAATTGGTGTGAAATCCTTCACACAAATGCTGGCAGTTTTATCAACAACAGCAATTATAGGACATAAAGGAGAAAGGAGAAAAAAATACTCCTACAGTTGTTGGTAAGGAGGGTTCTGGACAGAAGAGAGAAGTTATATGGGCAGTCATATAACACTTTTCCTGAACATAAATAAACTGAATCCTGTGATTCTATATTTGTTAGCAGATTTCCAAAACAAGGCTCTCTGGGGGTATTCTTAAGTGCATCAAAAATGCTACATCATCCACTTTCTTAATCCGGACGTGCTCCACTTCTATCCCTTCCCCCCCGCCAGACAATTTGAACTCCCCAGTGCCAGGGATAGTTGAGGGTATCATTACCTTCTGGATGGCTTCATAGACAGCCCGGAATGCTGGCTGCTTGTCGTCATGGTACACGCCTCTGTTGCCGTGGAGAATGAAGACGCCCTCCTGTTCGGCTTGGTGGCAGTTGCTGCCGTAGATACAGTGGTCTGGACGGTAGTTCCACTGGCAGGGGAACACAAAAAGGCTCTCTGGCAGGAGGACACGGGAGGGAGAGAGTTAAGGATTTCACACCATCTGGAAGTCTTACTTAGATACCTAACACATTCCTCTACGCAGAAACAACAATAACATCAAAGGAGCTAGAGTCATCAGATGCACTTTAGTACAAATAGTATTAGACCTCAAATCAGTGATCTGAAATCAGGCTAATGTCTGGGCACTAGGCCTACTACTCATGAATGAATGAATGGTCTTTATTGTCATTGATATAGTACAGGTACCAAACAACGACATTTGGGAGGGGGGGCTCCCCTGGTGCTAGGAAAAAAAAAACTAAAAACAAGAAGGGAAAAGAGTTGGTTTACATAAATAAAGGCTATGTACACTATCCACTATACTATACTATACAAATAAAACACTGTGCTGTACTCTATGCTATGCTATACCTATTCTAACATTTCCTATCTCTGAACCTTATGTACCCGAGGGTTGTCATATTGCACATAGTGTTATTGCACATTCATTTAAAGTGTCGCAGTTTGCAGGTTTGAAATGTGTTTCAGTATTACACTTGATTTCAATCTAGTAGCTGCCATCAATTTGTCTAGATTGTCCAGGGCCTAGAACCTAGGTATTTGCTGTGTTCAGGGCCTGAATGGCCCTGGGGTAGAAGCTGAGCTTCAGTCTGTTTGTCCTTGCGAACATGGTCCTGAACCGCCTGTCCGAGGGCAGCCGATCAAAGTGTTCGTACCCAGGGTGGGATGGGTCTCTGGAGATCTTGGAGGCCTTCCTGAGGCAGCGTGTGACAGTAGGTCACAGAGAATCCTAGAAAAATGACCTTACCTTCATTGAATCTTTACAATTAAACAATGCATATATTTTTGGCTTACCTGGGTTGTGGTGGAATATGATATTGAGGAGGTCCTGGTCGCCCCAGGTGATGTTGAGTTTATATTTCTGGAGGAGTGGCATCAACAGCTCTTCCCATTGGAGTGGCACTGCTGTCATGTCATTCTGTTGAGATAGGAAATAACGGTAGAGACAGTAACAAATGGTCAGTGTGGAACCTTCATTTATGGACTATGTGAAACAATAAAGACAGTACACCTCACTGACACCAAACCACCAAAACAACATTGCTTCATTCTGTCAGTGCTGGTAGTTGGTGTGCCATGCAGAAAAAAATGACAACAGTGGCCTCCTCTGGTCACTGCTGGTGGTACAAGTGACAAACAGAATTGTCTTGGCCATCAATACAAAAGGAAACAGACCTTTTTACACAACAACTATGACAACCTGTCTATATTTAAAACACTTCAACAGGGCACACAACGTGTAAACTACACTGAGAAATGACAGTCTCCAAAATTGCCGTCTCAATTTTGACAAAACACAAACAAAGTACCTTGAAGTATTTGTCTCTGATGCGAGTCATGTTCATGAGCATGACCCCTGAGTTGACCCCTGTCTTGCCGTAGTATGGGTGGCGGGCAAATCGGTTGTACCAAGCAATGCGCGGCTCCTCATGCTCTGGGGCCATGGCAGCAATGTGGCTGGAGTTGAATTGGCTGAGGAAGGCCCAGATCTCCTCCATAGGCTGTAGGAAAAGGATGTCTGTGTCCACATACAGCAGGGAGTCAACCTCCTTAAGGATGAGCTGGGCAACAATGACAGACACAGAGTTAAGTCTTAAAAGACAAGACCAGCACTGATGTAGAACATTACCCTGACTCAATGCTGTTATACTGTATATCAGCACTCATGGAATGCCTCTTGTCCAATCAAATTACTTGGTCGGAACTAACTGTTGTATAATGTAGAACATTACCCTGACAATGCCATTATCTGACCTGTGAACCCTACAACAAAAAGGACATTATGATTAGGCCTAAAGGTAACAGTGTAAAGTGTTTCATACACATGGCCAGTCTAACCAAACCCTGCCTTTGCGCTTCATTGTTTATTAGGGTACATTGATGGTGGACTCACCGGTAGGAAGAGCCTCTGGGAGGCACAGGGTTTGAAGAGCTTCTTCCACTCCTTGGCATTTCCACTGGGAAAGGTGATGGGGTATGTTGTGTAGTTAAACCTGGTCTGGACGGCACTGGGCCAAGAGTCCAGCTGAGGTGACACAAATATGACAGATACAGGTACTTTAGACAGAGACATGGAGAGGACAGATATGATACGATATCAACGACAAATAACTAGCTCCTGCCGGTTTCATTCCCATTCCGGTACTGCTAAGCCACACTGCCCAGATGTTACCTTTCCAGTCATCCATACTCACAGCATCTCTGAAGCTGTCATGCATATGGTCCTCAGCAAAGATATGAAATTGCAGTGGTTTGGTGCTGAAGACCACAGCTGACTTGAGCATGGTGAGGGTCTCCTCTAGTCTGGGGCCACAGGCCACCACCGCAAGGTGCATCCTCTCATCTCTACTGCTCTTGAGAACAGAGGTTGGCTTCTCCCTGAGATAGGAGACAGACACAAGGAAAGTGACCCAACCACCCACAACTAGGGTAGCATCTAAGGGGGACAAGTCAATACAAAAGATGAATAGAAATGAGGAGAGCATTTCAGCAGGTTAAGGAGTCTGGCGTTCAGTCCTCGAGGGTTTGTGGTCCTCGTAGTGTTATTGATGAGGAGACACATGTAAGTAACGCACACAACTGTATACTCAGTCTAAGAGCTAAATGAAAGTAATGTGTGTTAGGCTAATCAGTACTTCACTATAGGTTGTAAAAGAGGTTATGGGGCCACTGCAGCCGTCTCATGGGGTGGGGTTGCCCTGTCTAGGCCTACCTACAAGATGATTCCATTAAGCAGTTCATTCCACAAACATCAGCAGGCAGGTTCCAATATGATTTCCAGAAAGACTCTGACAATGAATTGCACCTGACATGACAGAAAGAAAATGTCCTTTTCAATCTTTCATTGAGGGTTATCCCTCTGATTAAGCCCACAAATAGACCTACTGATATCAATATATATAGCCTGGTGCTGGGTGGAACATTCTTCTTAAGTCTCAAAGTTTGTGCTGGTTCATAATAATAATAATAATAATAATAATAATAATAATAATAATAGTAGTAGTATTTAATAATAACAGTACTACTCAGCATTCCCTGAGCAGATGCTGTCTAGCCAGAGCCCCTCCAAGGTGTAAGCTAGCCCACATAAGCCTTAGCCTTAATACATGGGATTAGCAGGAAAGACGTACAATAATAGCTATCTTTCTTAGTAAAACAGATAGCTAGATAGTTTTGAATAACCATGCATCCACCTGACCAGCTTTGGAGAATGGGTGTTAAAAGTGGCCACTTGGGTCACAAACGTCTTTGGCTTGGCCCCTCTCTCAGTACTCCAGGGGGGTATTCCATCAACATCGCTAAAGAAAAATCCAGGTTTAGTCTGATAAGTCTCGCGAGAGTTCTTAAAAATAGCCAGGCATATTCTGATAAGTCTCGCGAGAGTTATCAAAAATAAGCCAGGATTTTCTTTTAGCGACGTTGATGGAATACCTCCCAGTAGTAGTTAGCTTGCTGGCTATGCAAAGGGGAGTTAACACCTAGCTTGTATACGCATGCCCTTTTCTGACAATATTCCAGTCGGTACAGTTAAGTACCTGTCGTGTCCATGTTGGCCATCCAGGCCTGGCTGTCTGCTGGACTTTTGAGCAAATCTCATATCGGTCCATCCGTCTTGCGACTCCAAAGACGAGGCGAGTTGGTTAAACACATACAACACAGAAAAGAAAGCGAAGGCCATGCACAGCAGAAGTGCGTGAAGATAGCATCGCATTTTGTTTATCAACAGTTCTGAACTACCCCATACATATTGTTGTCATATGTAAATAGATAGTAGCCGCCGGCTGAATTGGCTAGACGCTACTAGCTGTGTTGACAACCTTCAGCTCCACCTTCTCTGTAGTCTCGCGTGGCCTCCTTGGAGACTGGAGACTGGAGACACGTTTCCTCCTCCTCCTCCTCTTCCTCTTCCTCTTCCTCCTCCTCTTCTTCCTCCTCCTCTTCTTCTTCTTCCTCCTCCTCTTCCTCCTCCTCTTCCTCCTCCTCTTCTTCCTCCTCCTCCTCTTCTTCCTCTTCTTCCTCTCCCTCCTCCTCTTCCTCCTCTTCCTCTTCTTCCTCCTCATCTTCCTCCTCTTCTTCCTCCTCCTCTTCCTCCTCCTCCTCTTCCTCTTCCTCTTCTTCTTAGTACTTTCATCTTAAAATGTTGGACTTGTTTCCTGACCTTAGCAATTGCCTCTTTGCGGCAGCACTACTACTGACAAGAGAACATTACCCCCCCCCCCCCCCCTCAAAGTAGACACTTAACAAGTAGCCTCTTGTCTGAAAAGACAATTCATGCCATCTATTGAATACAGCCAGACAATGTTTTTCTTATTTTCCAACATCTAACACCAGGTCCCAGCTATCAGAGAAAAAAACACAAGGTCCTCAATGGAAATCTGGTCATTGTTGATGCTGCCAGCCATAGCACTGCAGATGATTATGCCAGACTTGAGCTTGTGTTTTCTGTTTGTGAAGTGAAGTGAGTGAAACTTATTTATATAGCGCCTTTCGTACATGAATGCAACTCAAAGCACTTTGGCCTGTTCTTAAAACTTCTTGATCTGATGTCTTCTCCTTGTACAGTAGCAGGGCTCCTCACTGTCTCATGTACATCACCCCAATGTGTTTCTGACACACCTGATGAAAATATATAAAATTGCTGACTTCCAATGTTATGACTTGTAGGCTATACGATAGTCCTTCGTATCCTAACACACTTACAAATGCTGTCTCACAGGAAATAGCAAATGTGTCTCTGTTTGTGCCATCCGATCACTAGAAAAAGATGATAGCCAGTCTGACTGATAAGTCTATCAGGTAAGTTTTATTTAATATTTTACAATATAAACCACTGTTGATGACAGCATGCTTGACTCTACAAAAGTGGAGGAGAAGCACACTTCTTAACAATATTGTTTCATAACTTTACTCATATTAGACAGTAACACAATAAATTGAGATGCTCATTGACATACAACATGGCTGGATATAACCAGTAACATAAACAGTGATATGATTCAGTAACATGTGCAGTAAAATGTTGGCCGAACTGGAAATAATGCTAAAACAATATGTTTTCATCAACATACACCAGATGCTAGCAGGTGCAAATGATCTGCTGCTAACACAATTCAATGTCAATTTACAATTAAGAGATGGCCGCTTCACATTTTTTCCCCTCAATGCATATTCATCCTCTGTACAGCTAACACTCTTTTTCTGCTGCAATAGTCCACATTGGGAAGAGTTAGAACCCAACCACTAAGTGTGTGATAACAATATAACACTAAAGTGTTGGAATGAATAGCACCATAACCCATGGCACTGTTCAGCTGTACATCCACGAGTCACACCCGTCCATACTGTTCAGTTCACTCATAATGACAGACCTTGCTGAAACAATAGATGTCGATATGAAGTGTCTTCCCAGAAGCCAACTCATAATACTTGCTCATCATGGGAATGCAGTGTAGTATCCAACCCAATTAGAACTGGTGGTATTGTTGGCAAAAGTTTTTACAACGTGTGCATGTTGAGAAATGACTTGGGGGAGTGACATGGATGCCTAATGGTTTGAAGGTGGGAGGAGGGAGGTTAGTGAGTCTCTCCGTTGACCGATGAGCCCTCCCCGCGGGGCGAGGAGGATCTGGAGACCCCCCTTTCAGTGTTGTCAGAACTGGAGCCGCTTTGGCTGTGCAGGTCTGCCGAAGCAGCGGGGGAAGAGGTGGTAGTGGGTGGCTTGGTTTTCTCCTTAAAGTCTGTGATTACGACGGTCAGGTCTCCCACGGTGACCTCCAAGTGCTGGGCACTGCTCCTGTCCACGTTTTTTAACCTGGGCCTGTGATGGAGACAAAAAAACAAACAAAGGGGGGATTTAATAAAGAGATTCAAACACATGTCATCTAGAACGTGAACAGTATGACTTATGTTCAGTTAGTTAGTATACACATAGGTTCTTTACCTCATCTTCTTGTGGCCGTTCTTTTTCAGTGTTGGTTCCTTTTCGGTCTTGTCCTTCTCCGATTTTTCTTTCTTCTCTTTCTTGGGTTGCGTGGGTGAAGCAAACTGCTGAGTTACTTGCTGTGCGACCAACTGAGAAACAGGGCGAGGTTTCCTATGACATAAAAAATGTGCAATTAGACATAATCACTGACATAATATCACCGGCAGGTGACCCCTGATTCAGTACAATTCTTCTTAACAATAACAATTTAAGTGTCAACACTCAAGTCTTTTTTGCGAACAAGACCAAGCTTGCCTACATTATCACTTATCCATAAACCCTACATTATAATTACCCCCCCCCCCACCAACATTATATAGAGATCGACATCAATATGACAACCCTTGTGTACATAAGGTTCAGATACAGGAAACGTTAGGATATTTATAGCATAGCATAGAGTACAGCACAGTGTTTTATTGTATAGTATAGTAGATAGTGTACATAGGCTTTTTTTTATGTGAACCAGCTCTTTTCCCTTTTTTATTTTACCCTTGGCCCTCTTGTTTTTTAGTCTTTTTTTCCTAGCACCAGGGGAGCCCCCCCCCTACTAAATTTCGTTGTTTGGTACCTGTACTGTATAAATGACAATAAAGACCATTCATTCATTCATTCATTCATTCATTCATTCATTCATTCATTCATTCATTGAGTAGTCACTCATCACACACTAGAAACTTCAATCCAGCACACGCCTGTTCCCTGATGTTTACTCAATTCCAGTTAAAACAAACATAGCTTGTAGTAATATCGCTAGATGTACCACTAGTAGTGTTAGCCAGCCTGAAACTGTAACAACCTATCTTCTCTCCTTACCGGGTGGACGTGCCCTTCCTGACATCGCACATCATGCACTTGAACGCCTCGGCGCTGTTCCTGAAGGTGCAGACGGAGCAGTCCCAGTAGCCATCGTCTGAGCAGGGCTTGGGTTGCCGCTTCGGCCTGCAGACCAGACACAGGCTGTGTTCGAAATGGCATACTAGCATACTGCATACTAGCATACTGCATACTAGCATACTGCATACTAGCATACTCAATGAGTATACTAGCATACTGCCTACTAAATTCATAATAAGTATGCCAACGCATCCGGGTACTTTCCCCTCCCGTAATGTCCACGCCCCTTTTTGGGTGATAGAAGCAGAGAAGTTTGAATGGCGGTCAATGGGAATTTCTGGTCTTCGCTCCTTTAATCCGATAAAATAAGAAAACCGTAGTGCTTTTTAGATATTAGGAGCCCAAATCCGATGGCCAGTTAGGCAAACTATTATATAGTGTCATTGCCGATCAATGATCGACGTCGTTATATAGAGAAAATTAATGAAATAGGGGTTGATTCATCAGAGCAGTCATACGTCATCTCCCTGTCATCAGGCATTTGTAGTTCTTCAGTTGATACTGCATAGCGCCTAAATAGGTTAAAAGGGGTACCAGAGTGCAGACCAATCCCCCCCAAGCTCCCCATGTCATTAAGTGATTACTTAAATGCTGCGTTTACATTCCCCTCATGATATCAGAGCCCAGAAAGAGCTTAGCTATTACACGGCAAATCAAATGAAGAACTACAAATCCCTGATGACAGGGAGATGACGTATGACTACTCTGATTAATCAACCCCTATTTCATTAATTTTCTCTATATAACGACGTCGATCATTGATCGGCAATGACACTATATAATAGTTTGCCTAACTGGCCATCGGATTTGGGCTCCTAATATCTAAAAAGCACTACGGTTTTCTTATTGTATCGGATTAAAGTAGCGAAGACCAGAAATTCCCATTGACCACCAGTCAAACTTCTCCACTTCTATCACCCAAAAAGGGGCGTGCTCGTTCTGATGACAGGGTGATGACGCGCAATTGCTCTGATGAATACCAGCCGACCGAAAATCTAGTATACATTTCTTGCATACTCAAATCTCGCGATACTGTACAGTGTGAACGCACTACATACTCAAAATCTACGTCATATCTAGTATGAGCAGTATGCTAGTATGCCATTCCGAACACAGCCCACAGACACACACACAGGGGGGTTAACGCTTCAAACATAAACCAGTCTAACGAATACATCGATGGATCATGTGTGTCTTTGAGCGCCAACATCACAATACATGTATGCGAGTCTCATTTGAACCGTGTGATTAACAGATTAACGAGGGTAAAGCTGTTGTATTTGGCCCAATAAAACAGCCCAAGCTCCGCCATGAACGGTAACATTGTAGCTCACTGCTTCCACTGGTCGTGGTCGTGATCGTGTTCTGATCATATCTAGTAATCATAAGATAAATATATATATGCAATTTTACCTGGTGGGGCTCTTCTTGTCTCCCATCGTACAAAACCTATGTTTGTTTATGTTCAATAAGGATTAATTTGACGGGAAAATTGACCAAGCCGCTCTCAGCTGTCGTGGAAACCCCAGTCGAAGGATGGTCACGTGGTGAGGTCTGTCCAATCACAGCCATGGCAATATCACAGCAGAGAGCACCGAGAGAGACGATTCTTTTGATATTGGTGCAACCGAACTCTAACTAATTTAGGACTAACTTAGGACATTATATTTATGTATACATTGTCCGTGATTATGTAGTGGGCAGTAAATCTAGACCGTACTGACTGTTTTTTGTTCTGCATTTTTTTTGTTAAAAATAAATTATCCATGCAACTTCTTAGGGCATCTTGTAACCTGTAAGGATTCTTTGTAGCCTAACATCTTCGAATCAGAAGTCAATGGCAGTAAATAGGAAACAGAATTCTGTATTTTCTGATTTGAACAACTCAGGCCTTTGTCTTTGCATATAAACTTACATAATAGAAAATCCACTCAATAGGAAATAAACATTTGTCATTACATTGTAGCAAAAAATAATAGCTCTCTGGCTGGACTGACAATTTTGATAGAGCAAGATGTCTGTTTTTGAAAATAATATAGCCTACGAATTTACAGGCAGGTGTAGTATTCTTCCATCCATGCCAGTTCTATGGGGAGGACATGATGACATCAAACTATGCTATCCTAATCCTCTATTGTAAAAAGACAATCCCTTATTACAGCCAATCAGAGGGCTGGATTGTTTTAATCGAACATTTCGAGTCTTGTGATTGGCCCCCATAACCCTGTACAATCAGATCGTTTCTCACCACTTTTGAACTGAAACTCATAAGGTTACTGCATAGTGGGGTATAACAATATATACAATATTCAGCCATTCACAATAAACATATTCATTCTTCTTACAAAATATGTTATTGTTACGTTACTTAATCTAATTCCCAAATGTACAAAGTGACTAATTCCCATATTCCTAAATCACAATACACAAATGATCTCCTTTCATTCCTATGATGACACCACAGTGGTAGGCGTAGGCCTGATAAGTAACTGATGGGTCGGGCCTACAGGGAGGAGGTCCAGCAACTGGCAATGTGGTGTGCTGACAACAACCTGGCCCTCAACACCAGTGTAAGACCAAGGAGATCATTGTGGACTTCAAGTGGGCTTCAAGTTCCTGGGTGTCCACATCTCTGAGGACTGCTCTTCGAACCTCAACTCCTCTTCCCCAGTATGTCTCCCAGGATTCTGGCCAACTTCTACCACTGCACCATTGAGAGCATCCTAACCAACTGCATCACAGTGTGGTCGGGCAATGAGGGGATGTTGAAACCCTTCAATCCTGAACTGGAGATGGGGATCTGTATTCAGCACATACTAAGGTTATCTTTCACCAAGCTTGTGGGACGGCAAGCATGCCCTCTCGAGGGGTTTAGTGTCGTATATCTTCCATGCTCTGGGAAGGAGAGTGTGGTAACACAGCATGAAAACAGCCCTCAGAACAGGAATGCAATATTCTTTTATAATGCAAATGGATTTAGTGGCACCTAGGCTAGGGGATGATTAACTTGAGGAGGCTGGTATATCTGAATTGTCTTCCTCTCTGAATAATTTCCAGGCAAGCATCCACCCTTTCACATCATACAGTATATGCTGTGTTAGATCAGTGCAGATGAAGGAAAGGACACAATGTCTGGGAGGTTTAAAAAAATCCTAATGAAAAAATAAGTTTGGTCATGCAATACCTCACTACTCCGCTGAGAGGCAGTAATGCAACATAGGATGTCGCACGCGCCTTATCGTCGACTGAAGGACGCAGAAGAAGAAGCTAGTGTGTTACATTGTTGCCATTGTCGACAATTTGCACGTGGGAAAACGTGTAGAGATTGACTGGCTGTACGTGTATTTACGTGCACAACTAAGTTTAATACCAGGAGCACTTCGATTCGGTAAGTTTGATTCTTGGGCAATAATAACAGCAATAACACTCATGTGTCCACAATTAGCCTCGCAGCTAGCTAGCCGCCGGATTGCTTTGATGTTTATGTCTCAATGGTGGGTTCTGGGTTCCAAGATTGTGAGATGTTGTATGAATGAATGAATGAATGGTCTTTATTGTCATTGATATAGTACAGGTACCATACAACGAAATTTGGGAGGGGGGGCTCCCCTGGTGCTAGGAAAAAAATACTAAAAACAAGAAGGGAAAAGAGCTGGTTTACATAAATAAAGGCTATGTACACTATCCACTCTACTACTATACTATACAAATAAAACACTGTGCTGTACTCTATGCTATAAATATCCTAACATTTCCTATCTCTGAACCTTATGTACCCGAGGGTTGTCATATTGCACGTAGTATTATTGCACATTCATTTAAAGTGTCGCAGTTTGCAGGTTTGAAATGTTCACAGTTGTGTTTCAGTATTGCACTTGATTACAATCTAGTAGCTGCCATCAAATTGTCTAGATTGTCCAGGGCCTAGAACCTAGGTCTTTGCTGTGTTCAGGGCCTGGATGGCCCTGGGGTAGAAGCTGAGCTTCAGTCTGTTTGTCCTTGCGAACATGGTCCTGAACCGCCTGTCCGACCATTATCTTGGTTTTCGTGTCATTCAAATTCTGACGATATCTGCAGTACATATCTCTATGTTTATATCACTGACTGTACAACATGTATAATTCCTCATCTCAAATTGATGACTTTATTTTTGCAGGTTGAACGTCCTGCAACAAATCCCCCTTTTATTCAATCAAAAAGTAAGCTGCCTTGTTCTGAGGTCTTGAGCTAGTGCAGCTCACAGCGTAAATGCATATTGTGTACGTATGCACAATATACTCATGGATGTGTCCTCTTCCTCAGTGAAATTCATAGAGCTTCATCACTTTGTTAACATACTGCATACCTTTCACTTGGATAACATAATAATAATAATAATAATAATAACTTTATTTGTATAGCGCTTTACATCAACGTGTTTTACAATAGGTAAGCAACAATTGAAAACAATTTAAAACAACTATTTCAATTTAAAAACACACATCATTTCACAGCTCAAATACACAAGCTATGACATATAGACAACAGAAAACAGGTGGGTCTTCAACTTGGCCTTCAACTTGGTTTTGAACACTTTCACTTTCACTTTAACATACTGCTTCATCACTTGGTTAACATACTGCTTCATCACTTGGTTAACATGCTGCATACCTTTGGTTAGTTTTTCCTTGTTCTGTGGTTGTTGTATGACTTGACTAACCATGACTGAACATTCCCGTCCTTGTAGTGGCATATCGACGCGACGGAGATCAAAGAACCAGAGCCGTCTCTGAGGCGCGCTTCTCAGTCGAGAGACAGGTGAGTGTCATAACCCAAAATAAAGGTAAAAGTCTTGTTCAATACTGGTCCAAAATAGCAGCAGGGCAATCAGTTCAGACAAAAAAGGAAGACTGCACACTATTGCCTGTCAGTTCTCTGAACTGTCTTTATAATCAGGGGTGCACATAACTTTTTGGGGCCAGTGCTCAGAGGAGCACCTAGGGATGCTGCTTGGTGCTCCCCGAGCTCGCGAGTCACGACCCCATCCCACAGGATGGATGAAAAAGGGATACATGGATAACTTATATTAGCAAAACGACATTTATTCATAAATAAAGATGAACGAACAAATGATTGTGTGCAAAACAAAATAAACAAATGCAAAATCAAATGACTGCTCTTTAAGCATGAAAGTCTGTCAGACTCCTTTAAACACAATGAAATCAACTGACATCTCTTTAAGCACTGCTCTGTTCTGTAAATACTGAAATCAACTTTTCAACAAAAAGTTACAGCCTAAGCATTTACTTATGCTACAAGCTTAATCATCATCACTGCTCTCTTGACTGCTGTAAGTTATCACTGTCCTCAATTTCAACCATGGTAGGGGATGTTGTAGGCCATCACTTTAAATAGCTCGTTATTTTGATTGTGCAACAAAGCCTTTTTTTTCTTCTTTTTTCTAATAGAATTCCCAACCATATTCCCTGGGTCAGGGGTCTAGGTGCGATAATGAAGCTGTAAAACAAACATCTGAACGTTTGAAAGCTTCAGAGAAAAGAAACGTGAAGTCCCTTGGTGTTGTTTTTCCTTTTAGCGACGAGACGTTCGGGACTGAATTTTCAAGTGTCGGCGTGATAACCGTGATAACCATGCGATACGCGATACGCGGAATGAAAGTACGAGTTACGATACTTTCCGAATGTTTTCGTGAGGGGAGTCGCCGTGGTCGTCGTGATGGATTACTCGTCGCGCCTTCGGCTGAGGGGACGGCAAATAGTTACTTACTTGGTGGGGCTTGCTTCTTGGACCCAGCTGTTGGTGCGCAAAAGCGCCTTCATGCCGCTGATCAGCCGCGCAGCATGCATTTTGGCGACGCATGCGCACTGGCGCACCAGTTATGTGCACCCCTGTTTATAATGTATTTTCTAGTGCTGTCAATCGATTAACATTTGTAATCAAGTTATTCACAATAATATTGTGTAATTAATCATGATTAATCACAAGTTTAAAATATAACCACCTTATCGTCGACTGAAGGACGCAGAAGAAGAAGCTAGTGTGTTGCATTGTTGTCATTGTCAACAATTTGCACGTGGGAAAACGTGTAGAAATGTACTGGCTATACATGTATTTACGTGAACAACTAAGTTTAATACCAAGAGCACTTCGATTCGGTAAGTTTGTTTCTTGGGCAATAATAACAGCAATAACACTCAGGTGTCCACAATTAGCCTCGCAGCTAGCTAGCTGCCGGATTGTTTTGATGTTTATGTCTCAAATATGCGGTCATCAAATTGTGGGTTCTGGGTTCCAAGATTGTGAGATGTTGTACAAGCAGATTAAATCACAGTGGACATTATCTTGGTTTTCGTGTCCTTCAAATTCTGACGATATCTGCAGTACCGTATTTTCCGCACTATAAGGCGCACCGGATTATAAGGCGCACCTTCAATGAATGGCCTATTTTAGAATTGTTTTCATATACAAGGCGCACCGGATTATAAGGCGCACCGGATTATAAAGCGCATAGAATAGAAAATACTGCAGTCAAACGTTTGACTGGGGTTGCGTTACGCCCAAGCTCCACCTACTGCGTTGCGTCACCTCTCCATCGGTGTTGTGTCAACTTCCCGTTGTCCATGCTCCACCTGAGCGTTGTCACCGTCAACGTTCTACCTGCTCCACTGTCAAAAATATATATTTTTCCACCTCAAGTATCAGCCGTTCGTCATCCATTTTTGCAACAAGCGTCAAGGACCTGCGGTGATTCACAGCTGACTCGCGTGAATAGCAATTCGCAATAGCTGCGACCACGAGATATAGAGTAGTTAGCTACAAGTATTTTCAATCTGGTATTATCTCTATTAGTGGATTAACCGCTGTGGTGATTTAACAGCTGATAAAAATACATCAAGTAGACTACAAACAGAGCAAAACAATAAAACAACACCAGAAAACAACCAATAGGCTATACAATTATAACCAACAACCAATATGTGACAGCTCCTGGTGAAATGTGCAACGTAATTTTTCAGTTTTGTGACTGAACGCAGCCACAGCTACGAACACTGCTAACAAAACACATCGCTACGAAGGTCTAAACTGTATTTTAATAACATGACAACATACTGGGAGAACATTGACATGCTAAAAACACATAACTACACATAACTAGATGAACACACAGTTCTTGCTTTTGAACACGAGCTAAAACGAAAGTATGTTTACAAATCAACCCTCCCTTACCGGTAGCCTCCGGCAAACGAGAATAATGAATCCAATACACAAATTATAAGTGTTTAGTGATCGTTAAACTGTTGTTTATTAGATCGAGTGGGTACTTTAAAACTTCAAGTTGAAAGCACCAAGAATAGTAGAAGTATTATAATAGAAGGACCGCCTCGAAATTCATCGATGTTCATGTCCCGTGCTCGCGCTGTTGCCTTCATTCGAATAGTGACTGTAGAGACGCTTCTACTTGCGGCTCTCTGTTCAACAACCCACTGTTGGAGTTTGTCCTCTAACTGTGTCTAACTGTGGCCATCTCGCTTTGTTCCCTCGGAAACTCTGTTTAGTCTTCTTTACTTGGGGTCTTTATACACACACAAGTGGTGTGGGACTGACTACCGGTGTTTACTGATTACCGTAATGCTGCAAGCGGTGCGCCTTTGTAGTTTACCAGTCGTACTGAAACATTTTGACAGAGCGCCTTGAGCGCCGTGTACAACCAGTATGGATCAACCAATTAACAAATTGATCCATATATAAGGCGCTCCGGGTTATAAGGCGCACTGTCGTTTTTTGGGAAAATTAAAAGCTTTTAAGTGCGCCTTAAAAGCTTTTAAGTGCGGAAAATACGGTACATATCTCTATGTTTATATCACTGACTGTACAACATGTATAATTCCTCATCTCAAATTGATGACTTTATTTTTGCAGGTAGAACGTCCTGCAACAAATTCCCCTTTTATTCAACCAAAAAGTAAGCTGTCTTGTTCTGAGGTCTTGAGCTAGTGCAGCTCACAGCGTAGATGCATATTGTGTACGTATGCACAATATACTCATGGATGTGTCCTCTCCCTCAGTGAAATTCATAGAGCTTCATCACTTTGTTAACATACTGCATACCTTTCACTTTGTTAACATACTGCATACCTTTCACTTTGTTAACATACTGCATACCTTTCACTTTGATAATATAATAATAATAATAATAACTTTATTTGTATAGCGCTTTACATCAACGTGTTTTACAATAGGTAAGCAACAATTGAAAACTATTTAAAACAACTATTTCAATTTTAAAACACACATAATTTCACAGCACAAATACACAAGCTATGACATATAGACAACAGAAAACAGGTGGGCCTTCAACTTGGTTTTGAACACTTTCACATTCACTTTAACATACTGCTTCATCACTTGGTTAACATACTGCATCATCACTTGGTTAACATACTGCATACCTTTGGTTAGTTTTTCCTTGTTCTGTGGTTGTTGTATGACTTGACTAACCATGACTGAACATTCCCGTCCTTGTAGTGGCATATCGACGCGACGGAGATCAAAGGCCCAGAGCCGTCTCTGAGGCGCGCTTCTCAGTCGAGAGACAGGTGAGTGTCATAACCCAAAATAAAGGTAAAAGTCTTGTTCAATACTGGTCCAAAATAGCAGCAGGGCAATCAGTTCAGACAAAAAAGGAAGACTGCACACTATTGCCTGTCTGTTCTCTGAACAGTCTTTATAATGTATTTTCTAGTGCTGTCAATCGATTAACATTTGTAATCAAGTTAATCACAATAATATTGTGTAATTAATCATGATTAATCACAAGTTTAAAATATAACCACCTTATCGTCGACTGAAGGACGCAGAAGAAGAAGCTAGTGTGTTGCATTGTTGTCATTGTCAACAATTTGCACGTGGGAAAACGTGTAGAAATTTACTGGCTATACATGTATTTACGTGCACAACTAAGTTTAATACCAAGAGCACTTCGATTCGGTAAGTTTGTTTCTTGGGCAATAATAACAGCAATAACACTCAGGTGTCCACAATTAGCCTCGCAGCTAGCTAGCTGCCGGATTGTTTTGATGTTTATGTCTCAAATATGCGGTCATCAAATTGTGGGTTCTGGGTTCCAAGATTGTGAGATGTTGTACAAGCAGATTAAATCACAGTGGACATTATCTTGGTTTTCGTGTCCTTCAAATTCTGACGATATCTGCAGTACATATCTCTATGTTTATATCACTGACTGTACAACATGTATAATTCCTCATCTCAAATTGATGACTTTATTTTTGCAGGTAGAACGTCCTGCAACAAATTCCCCTTTTATTCAATCAAAAAGTAAGCTGCCTTGTTCTGAGGTCTTGAGCTAGTGCAGCTCACAGCGTAGATGCATATTGTGTACGTATGCACAATATACTCATGGATGTGTCCTCTTCCTCAGTGAAATTCATAGAGCTTCATCACTTTGTTAACATACTGCATACCTTTCACTTGGATAATAATAATAATAATAATAATACCGGTAATAATAATAATAATAATAATAATAACTTTATTTGTATAGCGCTTTACAATAGGTGTATAAGTATAAGTGTTTTACAATAGGTAAGCAACAATTTAAAACAATTTAAAACAACTATTTCAATTTAAAAACACACATCATTTCACAGCACAAATACACAAGCTATGACATATAGACAACAGAAAACAGGTGGGTCTTCAACTTGGCCTTCAACTTGGTTTTGAACACTTTCACTTTCACTTTAACATACTGCTTCATCACTTGGTTAACATACTGCTTCATCACTTGGTTAACATACTGCTTCATCACTTGGTTAACATACTGCTTCATCACTTGGTTAACATACTGCATCATCACTTGGTTAACATACTGCATACCTTTGGTTAGTTTTTCCTTGTTCTGTGGTTGTTGTATGACTTGACTAACCATGACTGAACATTCCCGTCCTTGTAGTGGCATATCGACGCGACGGAGATCAAAGACCCAGAGCCGCCTCTGAGGCGCGCTTCTCAGTCGAGAGACAGGTGAGTGTCATAACCCAAAATAAAGGTAAAAGTCTTGTTCAATACTGGTCCAAAATAGCAGCAGGGCAATCAGTTCAGACAAAAAAGGAAGACTGCACACTATTGCCTGTCTGTTCTCTGAACTGTCTTTATAATGTCTTTTCTAGTGTGTTGCATTGTTGCAAACTAGTGTGTTGCATTGCAACAAAGCTAGTGTGTTGCATTGTTGTCAATGTCAACAATTTGCACGTGGGAAAACGTGTAGAAATTGACTGGCTATACATGTATTTACGTGCACAACTAAGTTTAATACCAAGAGCACTTCGATTCGGTAAGTTTGTTTCTTGGGCAATAATAACAGCAATAACACTCAGGTGTCCACAATTAGCCTCGCAGCTAGCTAGCTGCCGGATTGTTTTGATGTTTATGTCTCAAATATGCGGTCATCAAATTGTGGGTTCTGGGTTCCAAGATTGTGAGATGTTGTACAAGCAGATTAAATCACAGTGGACATTATCTTGGTTTTCGTGTCCTTCAAATTCTGACGATATCTGCAGTACATATCTCTATGTTTATATCACTGACTGTACAACATGTATAATTCCTCATCTCAAATTGATGACTTTATTTTTGCAGGTAGAACGTCCTGCAACAAATTCCCCTTTTATTCAACCAAAAAGTAAGCTGTCTTGTTCTGAGGTCTTGAGCTAGTGCAGCTCACAGCGTAGATGCATATTGTGTACGTATGCACAATATACTCATGGATTTGTCCTCTTCCTCAGTGAAATTCATAGAGCTTCATCACTTTGTTAACATACTGCATACCTTTCACTTGGATAACATAATAATAATAATAATCATAATCATAATAATCATATTAATAACTTTATTTGTATAGCGCTTTACGTCAAAGTGTTTTACAATAGGTAAGCAACAATTTAAAACAATTTAAAACAACTATTTCAATTTAAAAACACACATCATTTCACAGCACAAATACACAAGCTATGACATATAGGGCCGGTTTCACAGACAAGGCTTAAGCCTAATCCTAGACTAAAAAACATCTTCAATGGAGATTTTACATTGAAAGTGTGATTTAGTCCAGGACTAGGCTTAAGCCTTGTCTCTGAAACCGGCCCATAGACAACAGAAAACAGGTGGGTCTTCAACTTGGCCTTCAACTTGGTTTTGAACACTTTCACTTTCACTTTAACATACTGCTTCATCACTTGGTTAACATACTGCTTCATCACTTGGTTAACATACTGCTTCATCACTTGGCTAACATGCTGCATACCTTTGGTTAGTTTTTCCTTGTTCTGTGGTTGTTGTATGACTTGACTAACCATGACTGAACATTCCCGTCCTTGTAGTGGCATATCGACGCGACGGAGATCAAAGACCCAGAGCCGTCTCTGAGGCGCGCTTCTCAGTCGAGAGACAGGTGAGTGTCATAACCCAAAATAAAGGTAAAAGTCTTGTTCAATACTGGTCCAAAATAGCAGCAGGGCAATCAGTTCAGACAAAAAAGGAAGACTGCACACTATTGCCTGTCTGTTCTCTGAACTGTCTTTATAATGTATTTTCTAGTGCTGTCAATCGATTAACATTTGTAATCAAGTTAATCACAATAATATTGTGTAATTAATCATGATTAATCACAAGTTTAAAATATAACCACCTTATCGTCGACTGAAGGACGCAGAAGAAGAAGCTAGTGTGTTGCATTGTTGTCATTGTCAACAATTTGCACGTGGGAAAACGTGTAGAAATTGACTGGCTATACATGTATTTACGTGCACAACTAAGTTTAATACCAAGAGCACTTCGATTCGGTAAGTTTGTTTCTTGGGCAATAATAACAGCAATAACACTCAGGTGTCCACAATTAGCCTCGCAGCTAGCTAGCTGCCGGATTGTTTTGATGTTTATGTCTCAAATATGCGGTCATCAAATTGTGGGTTCTGGGTTCCAAGATTGTGAGATGTTGTACAAGCAGATTAAATCACAGTGGACATTATCTTGGTTTTCGTGTCCTTCAAATTCGGACGATATCTGCAGTACATATCTCTATGTTTATATCACTGACTGTACAACATGTATAATTCCTCATCTCAAAATGATGACTTTATTTTTGCAGGTAGAACGTCCTGCAACAAATTCCCCTTTTATTCAACCAAAAAGTAAGCTGCCTTGTTCTGAGGTCTTGAGCTAGTGCAGCTCACAGCGTACCGTATTTTCCGGACTATAAGTCGCTCCGGAGTATAAATCGCATCAGTCAAAAAATGCGACATTAAGAGGAAAAACCATATATAAGTCGCACTGGACTATAATTCGCATTTATTTAGAAATATATTTCACAAAATCCAAGACCAAGAACAGACATTTAATCTGGAAAGGCAAGTTTATTCAACTACACAATAGCACACAGAACAACAGGCTGAATAGAAGTCTGGTATGTTAACATAACACATGAACAGTTATTCAGCAACACAATAGCATAAAGAACATACCTGGGAGGCTGAAGAGGCTAAATTAACATAACAAGCCAGCGAGTCCAACAAGCAAGTTACCAGTAAGCAAGTTCACCAAGCTACCGTTTGCTTAGCTTCAACAAGCTAATGTTTTAGATAGCTTCTTCAGGGGTCTAGAGCAGCATATAGTTGTCACAAGCCCAGAGCGGCCCAGAGCGCCCTCTGTTGGCTGTAGACGGTAATGTTTACTCCTTGGTTCATGTCAGTCAGTATGAAATTATATATATATTGATATATAAGTCGCACCTGACTATAAGTCGCAGGACCAGCCAAACTATGAAAAAAAGCGCGACTTATAGTCCGGAAAATACGGTAGATGCATATTGTGTACGTATGCGCAATATACTCATGGATTTGTCCTCTTCCTCAGTGAAATTCATAGAACTTCATCACTTTGTTAACATACTGCATACCTTTCACTTGGATAACATACTGCATACCTTTCACTTGGATAATATAATAATAATAATAATAATAATAATAATAATAATAATAACTTTATTAACTTTATTTGTATAGCGCTTTACGTCAACGTGTTTTACAATAGGTAAGCAACAATTTAAAACAATTTAAAACAACTATTTCAATTTAACTCATTGACTGCCAAAGACGCCAATTGGCGTCTTATAGAATAGTAACGTTGACTGCCAAAGACGCCAATTGGCGTCTTATAGAAATTTATTTATTTTTCGCGGGGATCGCGTTATTGACATGTTCTACACCTAGCGAGTGAATTTCAGACTTGGGTGTAATGTATTTCGGTCCCAGATGGGGGCAGTAGTTCGATAAAAGCCTGGAGAAGGAAGTGGCTTGCTGTGGGTTGTAGTAATGGCGAAACGGATCAGGGTATGTGCCAAACGCGGTGCGGAGCATCGCGCGACTCTTCAAACAGTTCAGAGTCGGATGATACAGAAAAAGTGCAGAAAAAAAAAAAGTTCTGCAGAAAAAGCTTTCTCTGTTTATTGGTCAAAATCAGGTGTTTTTGCTGAAACCACCCTATGTTCTACGGCCGATTTCTAAACACTCAAAGAGGCTAGAAACAAACTTTCTTTTTCTGATGAAAGAAGAGAGTCTAAAGTTTTGGTAGATATGTTCAATGTTTATGTAGTCCGAAAAGTCAATATTTGGTGGGTCTTCAAAGTTCAGCGAAAATGCCCCAAAAGTCTGGCAGTGTGGAGCTCTCCGCTCTGAACATGGCTGGCAGTCAAAGAGTTAAAAACACACATCATTTCACAGCACAAATACACAAGCTATGACATAAAGACAACAGAAAACAGGTGGGTCTTCAACTTGGCCTTCAACTTGGTTTTGAACACTTTCACTTTCACTTTAACATACTGCTTCATCACTTGGTTAACATACTGCTTCATCACTTGGTTAACATACTGCTTCATCACTTGGTTAACATACTGCATCATCACTTGGTTAACATACTGCATACCTTTGGTTAGTTTTTCCTTGTTCTGTGGTTGTTGTATGACTTGACTAACCATGACTGAACATTCCCGTCCTTGTAGTGGCATATCGACGCGACGGAGATCAAAGACCCAGAGGCGCCTCTGAGGCGCGCTTCTCAGTCGAGAGAGAGGTGAGTGTCATAACAAAGTCTTGTTCAATACTGGTCCAAAATAGCAGCAGGGCAATCAGTTCAGACAAAAAAGGAAGACTGCACACTATTGCCTGTCTGTTCTCTGAACTGTCTTTATAATGTATTTTCTAGTGCTGTCAATCGATTAACATTTGTAATCAAGTTAATCACAATAATATTGTGTAATTAATCATGATTAATCACAAGTTTAAAATATAACCACAAGCGGCAATGGGGCGTGTTCCTACAGATATGCCCCCATAACCATAAATGGGGTGAGATTGACAGACACAGGCTAGATCTACAGACAGGTTGTATATGCCTTGGTAATATGACTAATTTGCATTCATTTTTTTTAAACGTATTTATTTATTTATTTATTGACCAGGGACAGTAAACATTAATCTACCAGTTGGTAAATGAGTCAGTGTTAGCCAAATGGCTACTTTTCAACTGTTGTCCCTGTGGCCAGATGCCGTTCTCTAAAAAATAAAAAATTTACATTGTATACAAGCAAATTTATCAGAGCAGTATAGCAATAGGCTCTCATTAACTAACGGTAACTAAAGGTTTCCAGATTAATCGCGAAGGGTTAACTCGTTAACATTGACAGCCCTTCTTTTAACCATTATGTTTTGACAGGTCATTTCAACCTTGAATAGCTCTATTCATGTCCAACACTGCTCTTTGGTTGATGAAATTAATGTGAAAATGCTTTTGTTGTAGGTAACATATCAACGAACTGTGAATGTTGTAGAAAAGAGGACTACTCTTACAAAACCAGAAGAAGAATATGACAGAGACTATGAATATGATGCCCAGCGATATAGTGTCACACGAAGTTACAACGACCAAGACCAGAGAGGATACTATTGTGAAAGCACTCGTACAGTTAGCGTCCAAGGTGGTTACCGTGGTGATGGCACTCACATAAAGAGCATCCGCCGGCCCTCCTCGTCACCTCGAAAGGTAGGGCTCAAGCATGATGCACATTGTCATGTTGGTCTGAGATTGCTGTCTTTGTGATTTTCAAGGATTGAAAAGTTTGCCTCTGTTGAATATTCTATATCTGAAATTGAGAAACAATTATAGGCCCAAATTGTGTATTTCAAGATTGTCCATTGTTTTTTTCTCTGTCCAGGAGGACTCCTACTCGTCCTACAGGACGAGCAGAGATGATGTCCAAATGGGGCGTCAAACAGATATGAGGTAAAATAAGGCATGTTCTACCACCACTAATGAATTCTTTTGGACCGACTTTACATGGTATATGCTACCGTATATCAATTTGCATTTTTTAATTTTAAAGAGTTTATTGCATGGGAAACATACGTTTACATTGGCAAAGCATGTGTGAAGATAAAAAAACTAAAAACTAATATAATGTATGTACAATTGAATATATACTAGAATAAATAAATTATTAAACAGAACTGTCTATAGTATACAGGTAAGTAAAGATAACTTAAAATAAAAATAGAAAAGTGTGGACATTGCCGTTTGAAAAATATAAATACAAATAAATGTGAACTGTTTAAACATTATGTACAGAGATCAGCATGGTGCAAATAGTGCAGTTACCTATTTACAGTCTTTACGGTGGTTGTATTCCATTGGACGTCCTTTTACTGTCACAACAGCTCTCAAATGTTGCTGCTGTGTTTGCCCATTGTTGTACTTCACCCAGCAGACATGGCAGTTTTTTGTCATTAGTCATGTCTTCAAAACCTTTTTGGGTACAATAATACAACTCTGTAGTATTTAAAACATGTGTAGTCATGTCATATGACTCTGTTAATAATGGAGTTGTACAGGTAAAGAGGTAAGCTATTGAGGTAACCTATTTGTAAAAGCATCCAAATCCACAGAACTACCCACTATTTACAGAAAGACGCGGAGGCCTGTCTTGTATTTTCCGTTACCATATTTATGATATTTATTAGTAGATTGTCACCTCAACTCTGTATACATTACTAGAAGAGGACATTGTGTGTGACGCTTCAGTATGAACCAGCAGGTGGCAGCAGAGTGTAACCTTTCCGAATCCTTAGAATGAAAGTCTTGTGTTGCTTGGAAGAACATTTTTTGTGCTTGTGCAAAAATGTGTCTTACATAGTGAATAGCATTATGCTCTAGAGAATAGTGGTTTTCGATTATGGGTGCATCATTTTTTGTGTTTAGGAATATCTTTAGGTAAAAACCGTGGTCACTATTCACTGACATTGAAGAGGGATTTAGACAGACCTAAAAGACTGCTGACATGACTGTGAGTAAATGCTTGTGAAGGAGCCATCACAGTTTTTTCTGACTCTCACCTTGGGAGCTCAACCCCACACACAACAGCTACATCCAGGGGCTCTGCCCAGTGCTGCCAAGACAGCCGTCTAACACTGGCCATTACAGAGTGCCAACAGCTCACAGACCAAGACCCCCCCGCCCCCCCCCCCCCCCCCCAAGTGGAGTCACACCAGTCTCGAGACAGGGACAAAGGGCACCAGTGTCTACTCACTGAGCCAACGCGCTAAACCCCCACAGGAAAACCAGCTGGGCTGCTCCCTCTCCAGCCAAACAACCACACACTCCTCCTTCTGCACAGCCTATGCTCTCTATCCCGTCTGCTGGATTCTAGGGTCAGAGCTACTCTCTTTGCACAGTAGACATAGGTGTTTTAAAGTATCGCATACTTCCTTCCTCACTGTGTCATAACTCAGAAATACAGAGAGGCGAGGCTAACAGTGCTGTCCTTTAGCACACATTACATTAGGATTCCACATCTGTTGCCAACAGGCTACAATTAGTATTTGGAGAAAGTAAATGATGGTCTTTGTTGCCCTATTTACTATATTTAGAGGAGGGGGATATGTTATCAACTGTAATAGTCAATGCAGCGCCCATGGCTTGTAGGCAGTGGGGCCTTAAGTATGGCATGGATTTGACAGGGTGGCTGGCATCTGGGCCCAGTTTTCCACTATTACTGTGGTCAGGAGGTTGAAGGCCTCACCCCTGTAGTGAAGCCCACAGGAAGCGCAGGAAGTCTTTGGAGGGTCTCCTGGCCGGAGGTGTCGCGTCGGCCATGTGGAGAGGTGGCCAGACACCAGACGAGCAGCAAGTCCACCCCACTACCCCACCACACAAACACAAGACCAGGGCCTAGGGGCTACTCCATGGCCCTCACAGGGTTCCCAAACAAACACGCAGATGGTGGGGGCCCACCACAGTAATGGTGCTCACCACAGGGGCCCTGGCAACAGAGGCAGGCAGTGGATTGCTCAATCTGCTCCTTTGTGGAGCTCTTGACCTCCGATGATGAATAGCAGATAATGAGCAGAATGGGAGCCCAGCTAAGTGCCAGAAGTGCAACTAGTTAGGAGTCACTCTCCCTTTGAACCATCAAAGTCACCTTGCTAAACATTGCCTGCTCTAATGGTTTTTGTAAACTCTCTTTGTAAGTAGACCTCAAGCCATAATAACGCCTGCGTTATATTTGTGCACAGGCTGATTGCAGTATATGTCATTGATTTCAGAAATTGGGAAGATGATGAAAGAGAGGGGGAGGGATTGGCTCTAATGGCTTAGTAAAGAACCCAATTACCTAAATTGGTATTGATTTATATGATTCATTTTCTAAATTAATTCATTCCATTTTCAAGACGTTTGTTTAATGGTTTCTGTGTTTATAGAAATGATGTGACTTTAACAGCATGACGTTGTAGAAAAATCCTCTCAGATCAGCTAGCTCAGTCAGTTCCCTTTCCCCACTTCAGTATTCAGCAGTTGTTTTTTCTCCAGGACCTGTTATAGATAATATTTAGTTTTCCTGTTATTCCGTGTCCCACTAATGCTGCTCCAGTTACTCTAATATTGTTTATTTGGCAACTGTTGCTCTCAGATCAGAGATGTTTCATTCTCTGTGCAAGACGAAGATGAGCCCCGAGGAACCATAGATTTGAATGCAAAAACAATTCTGCATGTTTTCCACAGTGTATGGTTTGACAGTGTATTGATGGTTGTGTCTTTTAAGGGCTGTACAAGGTCTTCGCATTACTGAACGGTGACGGAATGTGTTGTCACTAAAGGGGTCACCCCCCCCCCCCATTGCTCCCAACTACAGAGCAAAATTGTAACTTGTGTGCCTATACCTCACACAGCCCTTGCTTTTATTTGCATCACACTGGGTTGGATTTCCTACATGTTCACATATTGATCAATAATAGTAGCATTGGCTAATGCGCCAAATAAATTCAACAAGAAAAAGAAAAAGATCCCCTCATCATTGCAAATTTGATGATTCAATATTTAGATTGCTCTTAAACATAGTGTTTGACAAGCTGAAGAGCAGACTGTGTATAGTGATCTGCATTCCTTTGTGTTAGAGTACAAATAAATATATTTCTGTATAGGGATGCACCGATACCGATATCCGATACTGTGCTCGTGTACCGGTACTTGTAAAATTACTCCGATACAACCGCTCCCGATACCACTTTATGGCAACCTCTTGTAGCAGGTAGGCAGAGGAGGAGCAATGTCAGAAGTTTGGAGATATTTTAGGATAAGCGATGATGATGACAAAAGTATAGCATACAGTAAACTATGCTCTGGCTAAATTCTGTATATGTGACAGGGTCTGGTGAAAGAGGTCGGGAACAAGTCGGGAATCGTCAAGTCTCGAAAATGACCAGAGCGGTTTATTTTTATTTATTTTTATTTATTGTTTTATTGTTTTCCTTTTCATATTACGAAAGTTTAAGTGTTGAAGATCCCAGTCAATATAACTAACTTATAATTTGTCAGTGAATTTAGCTTGTTTTTGATGTACTGTATGGTCTGCCTTCCTGCTTTGTACTCCGGTGAGTGTTAGTGATACATGGGTTGTAAACAAACCTACGTTTCAGGACTGTTCAAAAGCAAGGACTGTGTTTGTTTATTTGTTTATTAGGATCCCCATTAGCTATGCCATGACATTATCTAGTCTTCATGGGGTCCGACACAAAAATCATATTTGAGCAATTGTCAACATTATATACATAATGTGTGATCATCTAGTTACGTGTAGTTGTGTGTTTTTAGCATGTTCATGTTCTATCGGCATGTTGTGATGTGCTAAACATACAGTTATCTGTTACATAGCAATGTTTTTTTTTAAACTGCTAGCTAGCTACCAATGTGATGGTAGCAAACGCGTCAGTTTTGATCAAGAACGATTTTCTCCGTTATTTGGTTTGAAGTGTACCAACATTCAAATAAGCATATCTTCTTCAACTATTTTAAATATTTTCAATGTATGACACTATCATTTTAAAACTTACAATATGCACTTTCATAATCTGTAAAAAAAAAAAAAAAAAAAAAAAACAGACCCTGTCACATAGGGTATATGTGATATGTAATATTTAAAAATATATTTAAGAAACTCTTATTAGTCTAACCAGTTTGTCATGCATTTCTTTATTCCAACACCACACATGTTTTTATTTTATCTCCACCCAAAAATATATTTAAATGCTAGTATTTTTAACTTGTGATTAATCATGATTAATCTGATTAATCACAGAATATTACTGTGATTAACTGGATTAAAAATATTAAGCGATTGACACCACTATATATAATATATATACAAATTCTCTCTCTTTTAGCATTATAACTGCTTATGGCCCCTGGCCCTAGCATAAATAACCTTTTCCTGCTATGAATGATGGGTAGATCATTCACTTACTTAATCAAATGCATTTGTTGTAAATCGCTTTGGATAAAGGTATCTACCGAAAATGTAATGTAAATGCATAGTGTGTCCACCTTTTTCGTAGCTTACAAAAAGAGAGGTGATGTGAGTATAGAAAGATTGCTTCGGAGCACTGCAACACTGGTAATTAACTTTATTTGTCAAATGGCAGGCGGAACCTTGACTACTTCAAACAGGCCTGGAGTCGTAAAAGCTGGAGGCCATGTTGGGCCTGCTCTTTGTTTTGTGGCCTAAGTTCAGGCAGAGGTCATGAAAACCAGGTGCCATTAGTTCATGTGTACCTTCTCTCGGTTCTACAGCCTGTCGTATAGCTACAAGTAGGGGTTGGGCCGGTATCTGATAATGCCGTATACTGGGGTATTTTGAAATACAGCTGGTATGACTTTCAATACTGTAAGAACAACATTTCTTTGTAGTTCATTACTAAAACTGAATGTTTTGGGTATAGTTTATATTGTAGTAAACACCTCAGTGAGTCTTTCGTAATGAGGTCATGGAAAAACATCATCACCACATGGTCATTTTTATGTTCTTCTTAGCACGTGGAATCTTTTCTAACAACCACAGGACAAAAACAATGTGGCCACTGGTTTTCAGGTCTAGATAGTCATTGTAACTGATTTCAATCAGTTATCAATATTGAGGCAATATTGTTTGTTTTACATCACTAACTACGGTGGCCACAGAGGTATAGACATGGGAAAATGGCAGGTAAAATAATAATAGCCAACGTCAATGCAATGATTAATTTAATGTGAACACTTTGGAGAGTAAAAGGGAGTAAAAGAATGGCCAGACAGTGTTGGTAATGTTTTAAAAAGACCAATACCGGGGTATTACTGTATGCCGACCAGCTCAAGTGTGCATTTATACAGTTGTACACCGATAGCAAGATTTCTGATGATGAGCATTGATCCTGGAGCTTCATGATATATTGTATTGGTTTCTGCCCTGCACCTAGAAAAAATGTTCTTAAAACTATCATCATTTGGGACCCAGGTTCGTTACTAGTTCCGAAATGCGTGGCCAAATATGATTAGCATGGCAACGAAAGTTAACCACTGAATTGGCATGCTTGCTAGCTTTGTTTGTAACATTAGTGGCATTACTGATGATGAAAAGTTAACTCAACCTCCTAGCAATAGGGGCTTCGTCAGATTTTACTGCTACCACAATGCACCCACAACTCAAAATTGGAGTCATTGTAACCATCGCTGTGCTGATCCAGTTCACAAATCACAAATTATGCTGACGTAGCAAGAAAAGAAAAAATAAGACTATCTGTATTTACTAGAGGTGGGAAGTAAATAAGTTCAAAGCAGCAAAATCCTGTTTATTTTAGCTACACAGACCAACAGATCACACAATGTACCTAACCTAATGTTAGGTTACTACTTATTACTTTCTAAATAGGTTGACAGCTGTAATTTCTATTCCCCTTTTCCATTTAGGGTAGAATAAATTACATCTATCCTGGACCTCAATCTTATTCAACTAACAGTGCTTTATTAGTGATGAATGATTTTAAGTATCTACACTCACTAAACACTTCATTAGGAACACCTGTATGCCTTCTCATTCATTCAGGTGGTGTAATAGTGTGGGGAATGTTTTCTTGACACACTCTGGGCCCATTAACACCAATCAATCATCACTTGAATGCCTATTTGAGTATTGTTGCTGATCATGTGCATCCCTTCATGGCCGCAATGTCCCCATCTCCTAATGGCTACTTCCAGCATGATAATGCACCATTTCACGCTGCCATCTACATTGGATTGGCTGAAGTGGAGAGAATCAGTGTTTCCCCATTCATTACCTAGACTGTTAGCTGCCCGCCATAGTCTCATAAAGAGTCTAAAATATGTTTCCACGCGAACGACACCATTTTTACATGCGAGCGACGTGATCCATGTAAACCGAGGTCCACCCACAATGTGGCCGCAATGTACAGTCTCACAAAATCCTGTGGGGAACACTGAGCGAATCAACAGCTTCAAGTTCCTCTGTGTCCACATGACTAAGGACCTTACATGACCACACCACTCAGTGATCAAGACGACATGTTAGGCAGCTGAGGACATTTCCCATGGACCCCCAAATCCTCACAAACGTCCCCCAGAGAGAGTAGTATCCTGACTGGCTGCATCGCCGCCTGGTACGGCAGCTGCACCACCCTCGACTGTAAAGCCCAATACACACGGCCCCGGTTTTGTCGCACCGCAGAATCCGATTCCATTGTTTTGAATGAGACAATGCACACGGCGTGCGATGCGATATTGTTGCACGACAACATTCGATTCTCCATTCACACCAATTGAAATAATTCAAAGAATTGAGAATCGAATGTTGTCGTGCGACAAAATCGCACGCTGTGTGCATTAGCCTTAAGGCTCTACAGGGAGAGGTTAAGACAGCCCAGTTCATCACGGGCTGCCAGCTCTCAGTCATATAGGACATTTACTCTAAGAGGTGCAAGAGGAAGGTCGGCATCATCAGGGACAGCAGCCAACCCAGCCACGCCTTGTTCTTACTACTACCATCAGGAAAGCGGTACCAGGAGACAGCCGTTAAATGGTGGCTTGAAATTAACGCTGAACCTGAACCAAGAACAATTTGATTGACATGAAGTTGGCTGGTATACACTCAACACAATACGGTGGTCCTCCTGGAAGCTGGTTTCACATCCCTGCTATAGAATTATTAATAACCTGAAAAATAACCTATCCCAGCCTTATACAAAATTATTTATACAGTAAATACTTAAAAAAGTAGTTGATAATGTTATTATCTATGTTGATCAAATACAATATCCATAAATCATTCATTTTCCAACCCTCATGAAAAAATCAAGTTGACTTGCTCCTAATGTAGCAGTACCGTCACTCAAGCATGAACCTTTTAAACTCTGACCTACTGTACATCATGCATAGAGACTTGGCGTTAGTGTTGTAGCTGAATGGATGTAACATTGAATTCCCTTCCCCCTGTCTTCTTAGAGAAGATCCGGAGGGTTTTAGGCAGAGGGGACCCTACACTGAAGGACAGGACCGCTCCCCCGTTAGGAGGGAAGCCCAGCCGCCCCATCTCATGGGCTCAGGCTCCAACATCAGCAGCAGCAGGAGCTATTCCCCAGACAGGAACAGGAAGTGCTACCTTCCTGACGGGGACAAGGGATACTCCTACCAGACCCAACATAAGAGTAAGTTTAGTAAATCTGTTTATTGCCAGTAATGGCCCGCTTAAATTAGGAGTTTGGACTCTAGCTAAGACTGCCACACTTTCATTTTACTAGACCAGGTCTCCTGTAGTGCCACTGTCACATTAGTGTTGGCACGGTGGTGTGGCCTAAATATCATGGAAACATGCAAATGATTTTAAAGATGCTGGTTCAAATCCCCTGACGGGGAAAATGGGTGTTGCCTTGAGATGATGTGCTACCAGAAGTGGAAAGAGTACTAAAGTATCCTACTCAAGTAAGGTACTGTTACTGCAGTGACATTTTACTCACATTAAAGTTCAAGTGTAAGAGTGAAAAAGTAGCTTATTAAGAAATACCCATGTAAAAATAATTAATGAATTGACACAGTGCTAGTTATTGAATATGATTGGGCACACTGAGCAGTTTTAGCACCACTACTATGTTTTGGGCCCTTGACAGAGGCCAGCAAATGCTCGTATGATTCTGCAATGGATATCATTTTACTCTGTAACGGATGATGTAAAACAAGTTGAGAAGTTTATTCAAATGTACTCAAGTTAAAGTAAAATGACAGACTTTCAAGAATTCTCAAATAGATACAAATCTATCAGAGTAATTCAGAGTAGTTCTAATACCACCAGTCATTTTGATCGTTTTTCTCTTACTCTTCAGGGTATGAAGATCTTTACAAACGAAACAGGGAGCCTGGTAAGTACACACAGACGGTTTTTGAGATAACATCCTTTTGTTTGTGATTTGCAATGTTTTAGATACTTTTGCTGGGAAGAACTGATTGTTCAATCAAAAATGACACAGTTTGTATTTCGTTTACTGAGCCTATAGTTGAAAGCATTTAGCAGTCTGCAACTAGTGGGTTTTGTCTTGAATCTGAATGGTTTGCCTGGATTTTGTTACACACCTGGGTGAGGAAGTGTCTTTGCTAACGCTGAATAACACTAAACCCAAAGTGTTGCCCATAATATTTAGAATATACTTCCTTCAGAGATGTTTCATGCAATAAGGCTTCTCCCGAACTGAATTGAATCAATTATTTTTCTTCCTACAACCTAAAACGTAATAACTGAAATGGCCCAGCCGCCAGACCTACTGCCAGAGTGGATTGTGTTTCGCTGAACTCCCTGACTCTATGTGATTGGCCATAGCAGCAGAAACATGAGCGAGCATAGCTAATGGGAGCATTAAAGTACATTTAAGATGACTTTCCCTGTGCCCCTCAGAATGAAAATGTAAATGTGTTTGAGTCCCTGTTGTGAAAAAAGGGCTTTCTATATAATGTCCTTTCAGTGAGAGCTTTTCACAATGATGCGAGTATGATTTTTCAAAGACCCAGCAATGTAAAAGAATAACCAAATGATTTAATGTTATTCCCCCGTCTTTGCGGGGTAATTACATTTTCTGCCTGAAAGGCTTTCATTTCTCACAACAGCCAACTCATTGACTACAATATTAATCGTTTTCAAATATATAACTTTAAGAATCTTGGATTTTTCTTCTGTCTGCATCCATAAAAGAACACTGGCACGTTGGTTTCAAGTGAACACAGAATGAAACGGAGGGCCACTCAGACCGAAGCATCTGCTTGCATTGGAGGTGTTTATTAGGAAGGCTTGGGTGTGCTGGAACATGTTAAGATTTTAATTACACACACATATACAAATAAGTACATTCTGAAATGCTGGGAAAAGGATAGCCTTGGTTTATTGAGGTGATTTGGCTTTTGATTCAAGGACTGACCTTTGCCTAGTGTGAAAGTAGCATGCACACTGAGTTACCAGATGTCTTCAAGATCAAGCCACTCCCATACCTTTCCTTAGAACTGAGTGGGGGTATCCATAATCCATCTATTATGTTGTAACTCTATATGCTCAAAATGTATCTGTCACTCAATCAAAGATGACCGGGAGGACTTGTTTTCCGCCGCTATGATTATGTGTAATTTACATACATTAACCTATGAGATGGATGAATAAGGATATTGGGTGCGAGGAGAATAAGGGAAGTTAATGTGAATACCAGGTCACGTCTCCATGTTTAGTGCTTGAATTGCACACTTACGACTCAAATAAGTGTTCTCTCTCATCACACCAGAGGCCTTTTTTTAAAACTCAGTGTTACTAAGGGGGCTACTATGGATTGCACAGGGGAAGCCTTCAGTCTGAAGATTCCCTCTGTGTTTGAGCTGCATATTCTACCCCCCTTTGAAGATGCAATAAAACAGCTAGAACACAGTTGTCCCCCCCCCCCACCCCCATCTGGAACACTAATTAGGCCAACACATCAAAGTGCACAGAAACCGTTTTGGGTGATGATAAGGAATGCACACAGGGCCCTCGTCTTACACCAGGAGATTCTGTACAATGTCTCTCTTGAGTGAATGTTGGGTACAGTGGTCGCCTGAGATGAACTGAAAGCCTGCCCTAAAGGCTATATATCGGCTAATATCCTTCCATACTCTCTGCATGTATTTTTTGTTAGTTGAAGTAGGCCCTCGATGTTTTCAGTCAGTTTTCTGTTGAGGTCTTTCTTCCTCATTATCTTAAGGATTCACGCTTTTTTAGTACCTTACTGAATTGTTGTTTTTCTGAACGTACACAGCTTTACAGATAAGGCATAGGGTGTATGGTATCAACGAGTCCACTGTTTTCACAGTACATTCCTGTCACTCAGCCTTTAAAGCCACGGTTGGCATATGCCCTTGTCAGTGCCCCTGAGCTGTTGTGGTGAGGTTCAGTCTGGGCTGCTCATCCGTCATGGCTACGTGCAAGATGAATGGAAGCGTGCCTAGTGTGCTGGGTTAGAGCAGAATGTCTGTCTGCATTGCTACAGTGTAGATCAGCACTCCCAACCTCACTGGCAGCAGAGTCGTGCAGATACCCATGCTCACAATTTTAAGATGTTCAATAATCTAAAGTATTTTTATGTCATTACTGTGAGTTGAATGAGAGAATGATTTTTGCATGTTTTCTTTTCTTCTTTTATAGAAATATACAACACAGGCTTTATCTGAATAGGGCCTAGTCCTTTTGGGGTTTTATTATTGAACAAAAGACTGAAGCTGAAAGAAATGGGTTCCTCTCTAAGACCTCTTCTAATCCATTCAGATTGTAGGGATTGTTTTATATCAGCAGTCACGCATGGTTCAGTCTGTACAGATACCTCTGCTGGTAAGTTAATTTAGCATAATTTGTCTTCGATGGATTCCACACTCTGCTCTTATTGAATTTGCAGTTCATGATGTTGTGAATCTGCCAGTTATCATTTGAATTACACAGCCTAGTCGTTTCCACAGATGCAGTGTGTGTGGTGAGTGAGGGTCATGCCAGGTTGCCAGCTTTTCCTTACCACACAAAATCATTGATCACCTTCTCATTCATTCAGGTGGTGTAATGGTGTGGGGAATGTTTTGTTGGCACACTTTTGGCTCATTAATATCAATCAATCTTCACTTCAATGCCACAGCCTATTTGAGTATTGTTGCTGACCGTGTGTATCCCATCATGGCCACAATGTACCCATCTTCATCTACTTCCAGCATGATAATGCACCAAGTCACAAAGCAAAAGTAATCTCAAACTGGTTTCATTAACACAACAATGAGTTCAGTGTTCTTCAGTGGCCTTCCCATTCACCGGATCTGAATCCAATAGAACACCTTTGGGATGTGGTTACGAGATTCACAGCTTGAAAGTGCACCTGAAAAATCTGCTGGAATTGCCTGATGCAATCATATCGTCATGGACCAGAATCTCAAAGGAATGTTTCCAACATCTTGTGGAATCAATGCCACAAAGAATTGAGGCTGTTTTGAGAGCAAAGGGAGGCCATACCCAGTATTAGTGTAGTGTTCCTAATAAAGTGTTCTATGAGTGTATGGCCTGAGCTACTGTCTTCTTAGAGGGCCAGCTGACTTAAATGGAATTGAGGGTGAATGTGATCACAACATACGGTATACTGTAGAACAATCGTATATTTTAAGATTAGATCAATCCTTTTTAAAAAAGAAAGAAAACTAACTGAAGATTCTATATAAGAATGTGCCCTACTTAGTAGTAGTAGTGGGACAGTGAATCTTCTTTTGGCTCTACACTCCAAAAGTCCAAACAATTAATATGACGTTAAAGTAGAGTTTCCAGCTTTTTCTTTGATGGTATTTGTGTACATATGTTTTATATTTTAGGCTACCCAAAAGTAATGGGACAATTGGCTTGACAGGTGTCATGTGCAGGCACAAGAGAGCAGCCAATGTCTAGTATTGATTGTAGGAGTTTAGGTGTCTGTCAACATGAAGACCAAAGAGGTGTCAGTGAAATTCAAGTATCCATTATTAGACTGAAAAATCTGAAACTATCAGAAACAAACTCTCATAAACATAGTCAAAACATTAGGCTTGCCAAAATCAATGGTTTGGAACATCATTAAAAAGAATGAAAAAATAAAATAAAAGAGAAAGCACTGATGAGCTCAGCAATCGCAAATGGGTTGGTAGGCCAAGGAACTTCCACGGTGGATGACTGAAGAATGCTCACTATAATTAAGAAAACCCCATAAACAACTGTCCCACAGATCAGGAACATTCTCCAGGAGGTAGGCGTGAATGTGTAGAGACTACCATCTGCAGACTATGTCACCAGCCAACTATAGATGCTTCACTGCAAGGTGCAACCACTAGTTATCCTCAAAAGGGATAGTCAGGTTACAGTACAGTTCAAAATCCTGCAGAGGTCTTGAAAAAGGTCTTGTGGACAGATAACAGTAATGAGTGATTGCAAGAGGGAAGTATGGAGAAAAAAAGGATGTTCCCAACATTTACAGCACACCACCTCATCTGTGAAACATGTATAGCTGCCACTAGAACTTGCTAACTTGTCTTAATTAGTGTTCCTACTACTACATAGGGGGACAATGCATTCAAAAGTGTTGGAGTTTCTGAATGGTGAAACCAGTATGTACACAAATACCATCAACTAAAAGATCACTATTTTAACCTCATAGTACTTGTTTGATTTACCAACCAAAAAGAAGAAGAAATGCTTCATTGTTTCATTACTTGCGCATGGAAGGTAAAACCAGTGTCAGATTTAGTGATGGGAGTAAAATATGACAGGATTATACATTACTTTCAAGGTGAATGATTTGCATTTATTGATCAGAAGTGAAACAACATTTCATATCATCTATACTCCATGTCCTCCTCAGTGGAGTCCTGGACTTGGACATTACTGAGCTGTTCTGGTGTCACTCCTCTGCTAGCTGTAGGTTCAGTCCAGTCCATGTCTGCTGGTAGGTTTCAGGAGTTAGGATTAGTGTTACTATTAATATTACTGTTGTGAAGTGTTTACATCGGTGTCTGCACTATCCCAAGGTGTTCTGGGACTAGTAGAGCAGTGCTGTTCATGAAGCACTCCACCACAGCAAATTGCGTCCCTTATCCAGGAAAGCATATTTAGATAATTTCAGAGTCAGACTATTACTTTTAATACTTTTCAGTCAGCTACAGCTCACCTTAGAGTTTGAATGAGGGAACTACTTCTGAAGTTCATTTGGTGTCTCACAATCCTGACGGCTCTCTAGTTGGCTGAAAAAAGAATCCAAGTGTGTTTTTAATTCTTCCTTGGCTCTGTCTGATCGCCATGGGAGATTGCTTAAATGAAAACAAACATTTCCAGCTTGGCCATATATTTTTTATAGACATTATAGCCAGCAGAGCACAATATTTCAATTTAGTCACAGCTGAACAACGTGGCTGCTATTGTGCTAGTACTATTGTGCTAGTACTCCTAGTTACTCAGTGAAAATGTAAAATAATCAGCGATTTGTCTATGCCATTTGATTGTCATAGCATGTTATTCTCTCTAAGTTTCACTATAGGAGTGCTTAGTGGCTCACAATAGAAAATAAATAATAGTTCTGAAAGGTTTACTGTAATACAGAGAGAAATTAACTGAAATTGTACTGTGGTGGTCCTCTCGATTTAGCCTACGTACGCTAACTTTTGATGTGCTGGTTTTCTGTCTCTCTTTCCCCCTCCCTCTCTCCAGATAACCCCAGGTTGCTGAGCCACACTACTAGTGCCTCTATAGATGAGTCTCCACTCAGCTCAGTATCACTCAAGGTAGGAATCACATGATGATTGTGATCTATCACAGGGAGACCCCTGGTAGAAACTACAAACAGGAGTATCTAACAGTCCTAGAAAAACTGACATGCATCTGAATGAACATCCATTTTCCAGTACTAGGTAATAACATTCAGTGGGACGCAATCTTCCGGTCACCCTGTATAAGTGTTGTCTGTGAACATACGGTAATCTAGCTGTGACATTTCCCATCATTTTGGAACCACAACTCATTGTCTGTCTTTGGATTTGCTTCTTTGATGAGCAACAGAGACAAAGTTGGCCGCTTTCAAATCCTCTGATTTATATATAGTGCTCTCCATAAATATTGGAAATAGGTTAAAGCAGAGGTTTTCAGAGTGAATTCAATGTTTTCTTTATTCAGATTGGAATTTAGAACTTAGAACAACCCTTTTTATCCATAAGTCCCCCTATTTCAGGCCACCAAAAGTATTAGAAAATTGGCTTGGGAGTCTGCTATTGATGTAATGTATAATATATGCCATTTAGCAGACGTTTTTATCCAAAGCGACTTACATTGCAGTGAGTGCATACATTTCAGTATATATGGTTCCAGCGGGAATTGAACCCACAACCTATGTGTTGTTAGCACCGTGCTCTAGCAACTGAGCCACAGAGGACCGACGTGAGAACCGAAGAGTAAATGAAAGTCAAGGAAGCCATTATGAGGCTAAAATATCAACCAGAAACACAGCAACAACAACCTTAGCCTAACCAAAATCATCAGTTTGTAACATCATTTAAAAAAAGAACGAAGGCACTGGTGTGAGCTCAGCAATTGCAAACGGGCTGGTAGGCGAAGGAAGGCTTCTACAGTGGATGACCGAAGAATGTTCACCATAATTAAGAAAAAACCCCAAAACAATGTTCCCACAGATCAGAAACACAGCGTCTGGTGGGGTCAGGCAGTTATTGTAATTAAAGGATTGTCGACCAAATACTAAACATGAGTACTTTATTTGGACATTATATAAAACATTTTCCCCCAATCATTTTGGAGCGCTGAAATATGGGAATATGTTTTAAATGGTGAACCCAATCTGAAAAAAAAAAACAACTATTGAATTTAAGATCCACTGCTGGGAGTATAGAGCTAAAAGACAAAAATGCTTCCTCTTTCCAATACTTATGGAGGGCACTGTATTGTTTCTCTAAATAGTGCAGTTTGACGCATCTGGGTCGGTAGGTGTTAGCTTTCATCTCGGGCAGTCTTTTGATCAAATATGTACCGAGCAAAACATTGTAGTGTACTGTTGAGATACGGCATGCATAATTAAGTGTTTGTTAAACATTCTAAACAAACAATTGCAGCCGCAACAATGATGGCTCATGTTTTGAAACCAGAACCAGGTTTTAAGCCGTCTCTGCCACTGCTGACCCCTGAACCCTTAACCTTTTCCTTCTCAGGAGGACCCCCCCACTCTGTTAGCAAAACAGGAGGTGGTGGAGATGGCCAGAGAGGAGCCAGACCTAGCCTCAGAGGAGGACTTCAAGGCACGTCGGTCTCAAGCCGTCTGCGCTAAAGCTCTGGAAATCGAAAAGGTAATGAGGTTCCACTATCCATCCCCTGAACTGCTAATAATTCTCCACCCTGCTTAGCTGTGTGTATTGGCTTTGCTATCTTTAAACCTTCCTCCATTGGGATTAACACAGTGCTCCCTGAAGCCATATTGCCTGCATATGGTGTCTGGGGAACATGTCTTTTTGATTTGGGTGGAGCGAGGGAGGATGAGTTGGCAGAAAAGGCTTAAGCACCCAGAGTTGTGATGCGCTCCATGCCTGCTATTTGAGTCTGGCCGCCCCTCCCCCCTCTCCACACGCAGTACACTACAGTACCACTTATCTGTTCCCGTTAAAACCAGGGCAGGAATTGCCCTGCAGGATTCAGGCAGAGCCCACCCACGGTGTGATACTCCTCTTGGCATTAACATACACATGCTTCCCCTGCCATTTCTATCCAGGTCATGGCAGTGAGGGCCACCAGTCTGTAGGCCGTGTTTACTGTAACCTCTGCGAAGAGCCCAGGCGAATATAGTCTGATCCTACAGTGGAAGACCAATCTCACCAGACCAAGAGGATGGCTGGGGTGTAGGGGCAGGGGGCTTGAGCTAGGGCAGGGCTTTGAGCTAGAGGCTGGGGGCTGGGGCTGGCATAGGGTCAGACCTCCATGGAGGCTAATTTTAGAATGATGGCTCTAGTTTATTCAGCTCAGCTTGGAGGGAAGAGGCTGCCACCCACACCCCACCCTGAAGTTACTTCTTGAACTTCTTCATACTGATAATAAATAAACACGCCCCACTGAAACAATAGTCAAGTCCCGCTCCAACCCGTGGTTCTCCAAGGACCTCTGACAGGGTTCGCACGAGGTGCTTTAGGTGCTTGAAGTATTTTCATTGTCTCAGTTTGGTCCTTGAAAAGTCCTTGAAATTATTATAGCCGATTTAGAAGTTACCATGTTTCAATATAATTATCCTTGAATATCATTTCAGATCAGTTTTTGTGAGCAATAGAGCCTGCTCTGCAGTCCTTTTGCACAAGCACAACGTGCAGTTATTTATGAGGTAGAAGACACCGATTGTTGACTTACTGTTGAAGGCTTTCAAAACGTTCCATTATAAAAGCAATGCGATATTTGATCAATGTTTTCTCATCACAACAGCAGCATTCAACATCATGAGTGTGATAGTAATGGTACCGCTACATGGACACAATGCGTGCTTGCTTCAACAAAAACTATAACCTATAATGTTCAGATCTGACAACAAGCACATTTTTACCTAATGCATTATTCTAAGTGGTAATGTCCATGTTTGGGACACAAATGGTAATGCATTTTTGGGGAGATGGGGAATCTTTTTTTTTCTTGACTTTCCAATGTCGGTATGTAACCCCTGCTCCGAGCTAATCACTAAAAAGAACAAAGCCTGGAAAAAGCCAGACTCCAACCTTCCTCAAAACAACAAATCCGTTCAAAACAGATCCGCAACCCATCTAAATTCTGGAGTAAAAAACCCTATTCCCAGTTGCCAGTCTCTGCCACCTTCAATGATGTGGTTTACAACCAACCAAGCCCGTATAGTTGATCTCTTTAATGGGCACTTTAACACGACTGGCTATGCCTTTGAGACGCTCCCACACACTGCCCCTTCACTTGCCCCTACCACTCTTCAGGCCAACTTCAACTCACTACAAGATGCTCTCACCAACCTCAAACTACTGCTCACCCCATCTAAATGGTCACCCCATACATGATCTTCTTAAATAAAAAATGGACGTGTATGCTACACATTTTGCTGCAGCTCCAGTGTGCTTGAGCTTCACTTATAACAAGCTCAAATAGTGCAAGTTGCAATGTTTTGTTTAACCTTTATTTTAGCAGGGAGTCCCGTTAAGACCATGGTCTCTTTTTCAAGGGAGCCCTGCATGCAACCATACATAATACAAAAACTAAAACATGACAACATTATAAAACACAATCAAGAAATATAAACACATTTTATAGAGAAGAGGTCCTCATTCAAAATTGTAAACTGCATAAAGTATGCAATGATTGAGTATTTAAAACTATCACCTACATTTATTTTTTTATATTGAGCAGAGACTTGTATCCAAAGCGACTTACAACAAGTACATTTGTTTAAAGTAAGTGAATCATCTATAAATCATCCATCATAAGAAAAAATGGATCCTAGGACCAATGCTAGAGGAAGGAAGGATAACTCAGGACCCCTACCTGCATCAACACGCATTTGAGCAGACCGCCACTAATCTCCCAGAGACTCATAACTCTGTCCCTCCTACCATACTGTGCATCTTGTCACACACACACGTCTGACGCCCCCCCTTCCCCATGCTCAGGCCCTCAGCGCTGCTGTATCTCCAGGGCCCGTCGTGTGTGTGTGTGTGTGTGTGTGGCCCTCCCGTATCTGTCTGGAGATCGGCCCTCTCTCTCCCACCACAGGGAGGGAACACACGCACAACCTCCCCACACAACCCACAGAGCACGACGCTTAGGTCAAACACACCCTTACTGTTTGGTTAAGTAACAAGGGACCAGTTCTAAGAGTACAACAGCCCCGCTTGAAACACTCCCAGAAGTCTCTGTATTGAGTGGCACACTTCTTCTTACACAAAAGTGTGTGTGTGTGTGTGTGTGTGTGTGTGTGTGTGTGTGTGTGTGTGTGTGTGTGTGTGTGTGTGTGTGTGTGTGTGTGTGTGTGTGTGTGACGGGACAGGACAGATTTTCCTTAGTTAGTCTTCTCTTTTACATCCATTAGAAATAGCTTAGTCTTTTTGAAGCTCCAGTTGTGTCAAGGGAAATAATGTAATTTGAGTTCATTGTTCATTGCCAGGCTTTCTTCCTCTTTTCCTCTCCCACTTTGATGTTTCAAAGTTTATATAGGATGTAATGAAGTGAAAATGTAATCAGTGTCAATACACACTGTAGTTTGGGAAAAGCTTACAGAGGGTTTTGTTTTGAAAGATGGCAAACATAATCAGCTCTAAATGATTGGAGTGTACTGGGACATGTGACATGCACAGGATGCTTAGGCCATGGAAACTTGATTAATTGTTTAACAGATTTCATTTTCAGAAAGGCGAGCAAGCTAGCAGTATCAAACTGGATTAAGTGTAGGAATATCCAGCTTTGATGGCCAAACATAAAACGTGTGAGAAATATTAGGATACATTTCAGTGTGATTATTAAATAGGGCAACCCTAGGTGAGATCTAAGTCATGTTTTGGTTATGGAAAGGTTATCATTATGCTATTATTCTATGCTAAGTCATAATTCTCAAAATCCAGGAGTAGGTCTACAGTATTCTAGACATTATTTGAAATTACTGGGAAAATGACTGGCTTTAAATGAAAATGCTGCTATTGAAACATCAGCTTGTTTGGCCTGAAACTTATTAAGCATATTCAATTGTAGCCTAATGAAGAAATAATTAGCACTTCTGTCTTTCCTCTAATACAACATTGCCTCAGTCAGACCTCAGCCAGCCAGCCAGTGTGTCCATCTTTCATTGACCAGCACTTAACACAGTTGTAGCTAGTTTAGCTACAACATATGAACATACGTTTCAGGTGCCTTGCTGCTAGTCGCGCCAACGGCTTGCACTGAAGCAATAAAGCTCCCCAATTTTTTTGGGGCTCAGATTGACGAAAATAATAGCTAGAACAAAAATCAAGAATTTCATTTAGGGGGCAATATGCGATCGCCTACTTTACCTATGCATTGGGCGAATGCATTAACAATATTGTTGATAATAATGTATCATCTTAAAAGTGAAGCAGAGCATCCGTTAAACAATTAATTCATTTTTGATTATCTTATTGTCTTGTTAATGTTACTACGGTAGTTGCTTTTTACGTCTTTAAACCTGAAACTCATTTTCTCTCTTCACAGTTATGAAGAAGTTAGTTGTCTCAATTGAGAAAAGAGTTTTCTAAAGACGTCATACTTACAATATAGTTCTGAAAGTCGGAAGTTACAGATTGATCAATAGCATATCCCTATTGGATAAAACCTTTTCAGACTACAAGCATAGTTAAGTTAAAACAAGGACCGCAGTCGGATACTTTAGAAGGCATGGAGTTACTTCAGAATATGTTAGTTAATAGTTCAACCTTGGAATTATATTCACCTGACTCATTGAAGCCCTAACGAGTAAATCACCTTGGTCTGGGCCTTAGTAATCATCTTCTCAAAAGGTAACAAAGAATAATTCAAAAGGGTTCCCAAACTTTTGCACAGGGCCCTTTTCCTTTTTTATCATTTAAAAACGTAGCATTTAGTGTTCAGGTTTGCTTTCAATCACTTGGAGATTAATTGTATCTGTTTAAACAGACATTTAAACCAGGGGTGACCAGATTTTTGCACCCCACTGTATCCCTCTTTAACTAGAAGGAGAACTAGGCCTATGCAGGAGAAACTTGACCCTGAGCTTACTTCGCCACACGTGTTGTGAGTCTCATTCACTTCCTCGTGGTCTGTGTAGCACACTGTCATTATGTGGCCCAGTGGATTTGGTTGACATGTTGTACACAGACTTTAAAGCACTAGTTTCGGTCCAACATTTCCCCGCAGTCTGGATATTTCTGTCAAGACTTCTCGTCATTCTCAACAATATGTTTTCTCTCAGTGTGTGTTCGATTAGTTTTATGCTTGGGAGTGCATAACAAAAAAACATACATTTTTAAGAACCATAACAAACATAGGTTTCTTTCATAATGTCCATGAAGATTTTGAGGTAGGCTACATTTAGCGTTGACTTACTCTATTCTCTAGAATGTTTGGTACATCATCGCAACACTTTGTAGGTCAGAGCAGTGTTGTGCTCCAGTTCCCTGGGTGACTGCAAAATGTGGGTAAGGGATGCGGGAATGAGAAGATATCTGTGTGTTAACTACCTGAACATGCAGCGACTAGTTGAGCTGGGGTATTTTCAAGGTGGTTGAGACGAGAGAAGCAAGAGGGAATGCTGGAGACCTTCAGACGTCTGGGGGCTGGAGGCACTGCACTTCTTTTCATTTAGTATAATTAGCAGGTAGAGGAGAGGAGAAGATACCCCTCATTTTGTCTCTCTCAGGAGAGCGTAGCAGAGTCTGTATAATTTCACTTAACCTTACCTGGCTTGCCCCAATTTGCTCCCCCCACTCCCCCTCGAAATACCTCAGGTGGTGCATGATGTGTGACAGGTTTTGAACAAGGCTTCTCAGTAGATTATGGCTCCGAAGTTACACTCACCTTAAAGGGATACTTTTTTTTTTTTTTTTACACTTTTACACTATAGTCTGATGGTTCCATAACCTGAAAGTAGTCCATGGTCCGGGAGAAATTGTAATCCGTACTTTAGACTATTAGCTACTAATAACTTCAGCTAACTTTAACCACCTCTAACAAAAAAAAAAAGAAATGGGTGTGAATGGGTTCAAAAGAAAGTTCAAAGTAACTACCGGCCAAGTAGAAAGCTAATTTGAGTTGATTTGTGTGAGTGTGTGTGTGTTTCAAATGTCATAATAAAGTGCACTTTCCCATGCATCTTGGTCTATTTTCATCCTTAGGCTATTGTTTCAGGTTAAATGTTCTATTATTCCCAACCTACTTCCTCTGACCTTTCACAGTAGTTCTTGGTGGGACTTGGCTCACCCTACTGAAACCCCTCCTTAATTTGGCCTTTGCAAGCCCTTTGATAGTGGCCATAGGCAGGTCATGTTTCATTCAGGATACAGTATGACAGCTTCTATCCCGTGCTTAACCTCTTGAGATGCAGCTTAATAAATATCTCCCCCTTGTTATCTCTTCTACACCAAAAGACTCCCATTCTTGCAGTGATGGCCACACACACACACACACACACACACACGCACACACACACACACACACACACACACACACACACACACACACACACACACACACACACACACACACGTCTCCTAGGCTGAAGGTGGCTGAAGGTGTTGCCTGTTTTAGACTATGGTCAAACTCACTTCATTCTCGACTCTGCATATTTTGATTTGATTCGACAGGTCTCAGATAAAGCTGCACATTTATCTCATTTAGTTTATCTATGCTGTCAAACTCATTGAGGCCGATATCATTTCACACTGCATTAAGCATGGAGACAGAAATGATGAAAATTAAATCTGATAATGTCACATTTACTTTTCCTATTCTAAGGTAGGGGGAAATGCCCTTGACAACCCAGATTCCCAAACTGGCTACAGGGCCTTAACATGACACAGTTCTACCTCTAAGGAAGCTGGGACCGTTTGATTAAATCACTACTTGGGAGAAGTAGGTCACATCTCTTGCTGCTTTGTGAAATTTGATGTCTTACATCTGACAAAGTCATTACAGCCTATTATTGCCTTAATAATAAAGAAAAACCTTTACCATTGAGAAAATATACACTTGAACATTGTCAAGAATGAGTTGTCCACAGTCTAAATCTTGTCATTCAACAACTTTCTTTAGAAGCATAATAAAACAAACGTTATCGCCAATTAATTTCTGATGATACCAGCATTAGTAGCATTAGTCACATTTTTCTTGACTGAGTCATTTGCAGACAACGATGTTCAGAGCGCACACACAACGCAGGCTGAAAAGCAACAGTAACGCTCATAGCCAGCCCCGCCCCAGTGAACTTTTCATCATCAGACATTCAGCTGCCCTGTAGAGGAAGAGCGGAGAGCTTGGCAGGATTAGCTGAACCCTGGAGCACCCCGTGTCCCAGACTGCTCCCCCAGCCTTTGTAGGGCCACTTCATAAGCTGGTGTGAAAGCCAGGACCAGGCCGACCCTCCAGGGGGGATCAAATGCAGGGCCTCCGTGGGGCCTGCTAGCCCCAGGTGATAAAGGCCTAGTGGGCTCGCACCTGGGACACTAGTTGCCTTTAATAAAGAGGTTAACAGCCGTTCTTTTGTATGGCAGTAAAAACCAGAGCTAGACCTGAGAGCCTGTTACAATGTGGTGTGAAATAACTTCTCAGTCTGCTAACAGACTCCTGACACCTTTTCTCCCTTTTGTTCCCGATGGACACTCTCTTACAGAGCTTGCATATATGCACACTCATTCACACACACCTGTTTCATAGAGCACACCTACTTGCCAGAAATGTGGGTTCACTAAGTTCACAGTAAAGTGTTGGAATGAGAAATAGGTTTGGAATCTGAGACCCAATGAACTGTGTTTTAGGTGCTTGCGTGACAACTGTACAATGCACTTTGTGGCAAAGAATGCTCTATTCAACTTGGAACAGTGAACTCAGATTTTGATGTTGTTTTATACGTTTTATATCTAATGCAGTGCCTGTTTTGTGTGTGTGTACAGATGTACATGCAGGACTGCGAGATGTTCGGCACGGTGGTGAAGATGTTGGTGGCCAAAGAGCCCAGTCTGGACCAGCTGCTGCAGACCCCGCTGAAGGAGAACCTGGTTGAGCTAAGGGAGCGTTGCCTGGATGACCTCCGGCAGTTTATCAAGGAGCTGGACGAGGTCACACAGCAGGCCAAACCGTCAACGTAAACATGGACTGGGACCATAGCCTCCAGGGACAGGGACTGATGAACTTTGGAAGGGGGCATAGGTGCACAATGATGACGTCTATGATGTCGTCACAAATCAATAGGATGTCAAGTTTGATTTTATTATTGAAAAGCAGCTTTACAATTGGACATTTTTATCATTACAGGAAGTTTGTCATTACTATAGACCCCGCAGCTTGACACTGGATTTGCATTTCTAGACTTCATATCCTCACTCCTATACATCACTCATGGGTCAATAATGACTGGCACATTCGATCCGCCCACCACTTCTCTCTCTAAGTGATAAACAACTACAGTAAATCATACTGACTCTAATGAGAACAAAATTAGAAATTAAATCAACAGTCAATTTGTGGAAAATCTATTCTAATCCTCTGTGTTTATCAATGTACCATGATGGGGAGTTTTGGGTAGCATTTCCAACACCTATAATTCCGAAGTGTCAGTATTGCTTACATGTCAGTATTGCTTACATTCACTTGACAGGTATTTTGTATTGTGACTTTTGTTTTATCAATCCATTTTGTTTGGGTAAAAAAACATATTTTCTTTTACATTTTGTAAATGTCATTGGGTTACGTGCATGGCCCGTACACTGTAATGTCCCAACCTCTTCATGTGACTTACTTACGGTACTTTGAGTTAAAAGGAATTAATATCAAAGGACAGGGACACATAATTAATCCAAAGCGACTTACAATTACAAATTACAGGGACATTCCCCCTGGAGTAACTGAGGGCTAAGTGCCTTACCCAAGGGCACACTAGTAGTGGTGTGGTTTCAGGCGGGATTTGAACTCACAACCTTCCGATCACAAATCCAACTCACTATCCACTAGACCACCACTACCCCTGTGGAGATAAGATGATCTCCAGATGGAATGGAGTGGTAAAAAATGGTAAAAAAAACATGAATAAAATACTGTACAATACCACTGGCCAATGATAAGGACACTCCCAAATTTAAAAGATCATTATCATGCAGCACAACTCGGACCAATAATCAAGTGGCGTGACATAAGACTATAGCGCAAAGTGGAAAGATATTGAGATGACTGTAGCGGACATCCCAGTCCAGTCCCTAATTGGTAATACTAGACTAGTAAAGGCATTACAAGATTCAATCAAATCAAATCCAATAAGTTCACACACACTGAATACTTGGTTTGATCTAATTAAACAGTACAAATTGGAAAGTGAAGTGAGAAGTTTAAACCAAGTTTGAGTGACCAAAACGTCAGAAATTGGGTGAGAAAGGGGATCACAGGTCTGTGCTTGCTTGGCTGGGCCGGGCGTGTGGGGCGGCGGGGGCTCCCCGGGGGGGGTGTCGGGGCCCACCGCTGGGTGCTGGTAGGCAAACTGGCTAGTAGTCGCTCTATGTGTAGAGGGCTGCAAGGGAATTTTCCTGGCTACATAGTGTACAGGTTTTTACTTTTGCCTGCTCGCGGCTCTGTCAGTATTGATTGATTGATTGACTGATTGACTGAGAATGTTTATTATGTGAAGCGCATTGAGTTGCATCTTGTAAGAAATGCGCTATACAAATAAAATTTGATTTGAATTTGATGATTTGATCACAGCAATGTGTACAATAACCAAGAATGGAGTTGTACGGCGGAAATATACATTATTTTGTCATTGATGAGGATAGGTATTTTACCAAGATATTGTTGATCGCAGTCAAAAAGGCGATAACAAGAAAGTGGTATAAGAATGAACCCTCTACCATAGAACAATGGTAAGGAATTATAAGAGAGATTTATACTATAGAAAAAATGATTGTGGACTAACTGATATACATTCCAAGATACTGGATCTTTATACACCCTTTTCCAATAATGGACACTTGTAACCATGACCATGTTTTGTTATTGTTCTCTGTTTATTCTGTATACTGTTGTTTTATACTTTTGATTATTTGTACAAACAAAAACTCAATAAATATTAAAGTTTTAAAACTTTACAACTTTACTAAGTATTAGTTTTCACTTGTGGGACTATTCCATTGATTCTATTGTACTAGCCAAACCAAGTCAAGAATTGGTTCTCCACATGGAATAAACAAATAATCTCATGTCATAATATATTTTTATTACAATTATTATCATCAATCTTAGCCTTATATTCCAGTTTTTACATTTATACAGATTACAGTGATCTGTTACAATACAACATGACCCATAAATAAAATAGTCAACCCAACCTGGCCCTATGTAGTAGATATGGTCCCCCCTTGTCAGGGCAGCATAAGCCTAAATACAAAAGAAGCACATACTTGGAGATAGCAAGGGTCATACTCAGTCATACCTTTACTGGCAGCCCATAATACGTTCATAATTAAACCCTGATTAACAAATGATACGGTTCTTTAATAATTACCAAACGTTGTATCTGTCAATGCCATTCCACTACAAAAAAAAAACTTTTGGACCTCAGGGGTATAAAAATATCAGTTTTGTATCTGAACTTTACAATATATACATTAATATCTGCACTGTTAAATAATAATTTCAGTTAGTCTTTGCATTATAAATATTGTTTTACTCAGAGTTAATGTGTTACTTTGCTGACAGTTCATAATAATGCAGAAACTGACATGTTTCTAATGAAGTTCATGGCTTTGAAATATGACTCATATGACTCATTGTTCCTTCTCAATCCATTTCAAAGGAACGATCATCAGGAGAGAACCAGTGTACATCGAGTTGGCAAGAGAATTCAGGCATTTATAGCAAGCAGGCTGTATGTCAAATAGTGGCAATAAGAGATGCAGAGAGGAGTTGCAGAGTATAATTTAAAGGTGGGGGACCACATAAAAAAGTCTAGGAAATTATACAGTTCTTCCCCTTGTGCCCCTTCTTCTTTTTGGATTTAGTCCGTGGGCTGTAAGGCAGGGAGGGCAAGCCTGCCACAGGGCTGGGCAGTTCGTCAGTATAGTAATGTCTATGGGGCCTTGGCTTGGGGATGGGCTGGCCTAGGAAGAATCCCTCCTCCTCAGACTCAGAGGAGGAAGAGGAGCAGGTTGAGCACCAGTCATCGTCCTCTCCACACATGCCAAGGAACCGCTCCATGGCCGGCCCCTGCAGGTCGTAGTCTGAGGTGGCGTGGGCGCGGGGGTGGGGGTGGCCGTAGGCCTGCTGGCTAGGTTGGAAGGCCTGGGGCCCCTTGGGGCTGAGGGCTTGCCCCCTCTGGTCCTCTCTGAAGTACATGCGGGCCCTCTCCTTAGGCACCAGATGCAGAGCGTTGTCAGAGCGCGACTTACGACTACGGCGCTTTCTGTGGTGGTGATGGTGGTGGTGGTGATGGCGTCCTGGCTCCTGGTCTTGCTCCTCAAAGTGGTACGCTCGCCGGCGAGTCCGCTCGCTCATGGGGGGCTGGCGTACGGGCAGGTCGCCGTAGCGACTGTTGTCCACGACGTCGTCAGAGAACTTGACCTGTTGCGGTCTGGACTGGGAGCGCGTCCTCCTCAGCGCAGGGAGGTGAGGGGCCTTGGGCCTCTCCTCTGGGAGTGGGACCTCTTCCTCCTCCTCCTCCTCCTCTTCCTCTGGTACGTTCTCTTCCACCAGCCCCTCCTGCTCCAGCTCAGATGTAAGGCTCTTCAGGGAACTGACACTTCTGTGTAACATGGAGGAGTTGAGTGTTCCCATGTTGCTGGTTTTGTCACAGTCCTCTTCATCCAACTCCTGGAAGTTCTGTAAGGCATACCCCAGTGGCCTGTCTTTACTGTCTCCATCAATAGACGCCCCTGGGAGAGAACAGAGAGATCATGAGATTAGGGAGATATATTTACACAAGGTGTCTATTCTACACAATAGTATTTGTAAAATGTAAATGGGATGGCATGGTAAGACAGTCCTGGAAATGAAACATTCGTGTACTGCCTAAATCAGTTTTAATATCAGGCTATTTTACTCATATTTATACCTGGGCATTTCTCACTGATACATTCTATGATAGCATTAGCATTGATGATAGCATTAGCATTGATGATAGCATTAGCATTGACGATAGCATTAGCATTGATGACGTTGAATGACGCCTGACGTCTCTCTTACCGGTGATGTTGGAGAGTGCCAGAGAGTCCATGGAGTCTCGTACACTCTGTTCCGTCTGCTTGAGCTCATCGGTGATGCACTCCAGGGAGTCGTCATACCACTGCTGCTCTTCCCTCTGGAAGCCTGCCCCAGCCCCGTGCTCCAGCTCCAACTCCTGGATCTTCCTGCTGCTGGCAGGGCCTGGGTGGCTCCCATATGCCGAATCCCCCAGCCCGTCCTGAGACTGGGCCCAGTACATGTCCGCCTGGTACTTCTTACTGGCCAGGCTCTGACTGCCCCCGCCCCCAACCCCTCCACCAACTCCTCCTCCACCGATCACAGCCTTGGGCTCCTGTTTCGCTTTGATCTCTGCTTCGGTCATCCACGGGTCAGCGGGTCTGGAGTCCTGATCGGTCTGTTGGAAGACCCCGTTCTCCCCGAACTTAAGCAGCAGCTGGGTCATGTAGTCCTCGTGTTCGGCCCACTCCTCCACCCGGTCCTCGGGGGCCTCCTCTGTCTCCTCCTCGCCGCCCTCGCGACCGCCCCTCCAGAAGCGCTCGTCGGCCAGGCTGAGGTGGGCCAGCTTGTTGGTGAGGGTGTCGTTGTTGGCGTCGGCGGAGTCGCCGCTGAAGCCGGGGAACTTGTAGTTGACGGAGGGGGAGAAGAGGAGCGACTGGCGGCACTGGTCGGCAGAGCGACTGCTCTTGCCCATGCGCACGCTGCGGCGGGACTCGCGGGAGCGTGCCGACTGGAAGGCGGAGTCGGAGGAGTCGGAGGCATGGATGTCCTCTCCCAGGCTGCAGGCCTTGGAGCAGTAGATGTGGCCCTGTCGGGGCAGGAAGGGGCATCCTAACAGGGAGCTCTTACACTGGACACAGCGGAAACAGCTTTCCGTGGCGTGCCAGTGGAGCCCGTCATATGTCATCTGGGCATGGTCCACCCCTGTAGGAGGGAACAAAAGCTTGAATTAACCAATATGTACCAGTACTTGTGTATCATGCATGTAACATATGTAGTGTTATCTCCTCAATTGTTTGTGGCATTTCACCGGGATGTTCATTTTTAGTAGATGTGACATGTGATACTGCTTCGATCTCTTGAATTGCATCGCCGACACACAAATATTGAATTTGATCTTTAAGAATTCGATTTTCAATGAATTGTCTAATTGACAGAGTACCATGTCAGTAATGGCAAAAGCAATAGACTAGCTGCCTGTAGGTCTGTTATAGAGGTGTATATACCGATGTGTTCTCCGCAGGCCTCGCAGTACTCGGCGTAGAGAGACTCGAAGCAGCCGCAGCAGTAGGGCCGTCCGTCCTTCATGATGTAGCGCTGGCCCCCCAGCACCGTCTCACACTCGAAACAGGCAAAGTGCTTCATGTGCCAGTGGCGGCCCTCCGCCTCCGTGCACTCGTCAGCAAAGATGATCTGACGAGACAAACACACATTATACACGGTTAGATGTGCAGGGCTCTCCTGCGCATGAAAAGCAGTATGATGCTCGTCATAGTATTTCATTGGAGTAATTGAAAATACGCCAATAAACTAAAGTTGGAGGCCAGGTACTGTAGTCTAACTAATGCAGACATTCATGAGATGCCTTCGATCTCTGAACTAAAAGTGTAAACATAAGTCTAAGTCTCATGAGTATAAAGGTCTATTCAAGACAAGCTTGTAGTATTTTAGGTTAGTATGTTGTTGTATTCTAGGTTAGTATCAGTAACAGTGTTCTACTGTGTTTTGGGGTCGGTGTGTATCTCACCTCGTCGCAGGCAGAGCAGCGTGGTTTGAGCAGCTCAGCATGGTGCCTCCCGCAGTGGATCTTCCCGTCCTGGTAGAAGTAGATGAGATCCACCAGGAGCTCGCTACATGTGGAGCACGCAAAGCATGCTGGGTGCCAGCACAGCCCCGGGCCCGCTCTGGAGGCAAACACCGCCATCTCACCTCCGTTGATGTTCTCCCCACACTGCAATCAACAACAACAACAACACCGACACCGACATTAGTTAAGAAAAGATTATTCATTCTCATCATGTTAGAAATATAGCATGTAAGCGCTATTTCAGAATGATTAGAGAATTGCGTGTGTTTATGTGTGGTTGTGTGGTATTCCAACAACATCCTTTTTGGAATTAAACAAATACCGATTCCATTTATTTGATTATTACATGCTTCCAATATGACATGAGAAATCCATGACTTTTGGCCGAACTGCTATGGCCCATTGACCCACGCTTTATGTAACCACTGAGATGCAGTGACACGTCAGTCGTTGTTTTCTCTACGGACACATGATGACCCAACACATGGCCATGGAAACTAGGATGACAGGGGGAGGTGAAATATGTGGCTTGGCCTGTTCCATCTGTGTGGAACGTCAGCAGATTTGGCATTGTTTGACTGACTGAAGGAATTATAACCATGGGGTCTGTGGTCCCTGTGCGGATTAAGTTTGTTGGGTTTTTTCCCCCTCTCTCTCTGTCTTTTGTGCCATGTGGGGACACAGGCCTGTTCATAGGGACTCCAGTCGACACAGTCACAAAGAGGCGAACACGCAGAGGAGAAAACAGCCTTTATCTTTTATTTAACCACAGTGAGGTCATGTTTTGACAAGGTTTAATGGTCACCCCCGGGCTGCTCACAAACCATTATAAATAGTGAATAAAGCACAGCGCCAAGCGCACTGTAACGACACTCAAAACAACATTGAGAGGGGGCTTTTTAGACCGTCGTTTGCATGACTGCAAAGCCAACATAATGTTTAGGGATCTCTTACATAGCGGGGTTGATACTGAGCTCCAAACTAAATTGCTCCTCATCTTGTGTGTTTTAGGTGAAACCAGCCCTCGGGGATTCACTTCCTACTCACAGGGGGATAAACAACCAGAGGACAAGGCTACAGCTTCTCCGCTATCTGCTTCTTAAGTTAATAATGACGTTTACTTATTAATGAAGTCATATGGAGAACAATGGCTTATGGCTGGAGGTAGAAATAAAAGTTTTCTGTTTGATACCTAATGTGTTTGATACCTAACCTAATTCCATTGTATTACAATGAGCCTGTCCTCCAATGTCTACCTCCTCCAGCACCCTGTCCTAGTGTCCTGGTGTGTGTGTGATATAAGTGATGGGTCAGACATACATGCTCACAGGCGCTGTGTAGAAGATGCCGGGGCTGCAGTTTGAGAGTGCCCCTCCCCAGAGCCTCCTTCTTCCTCTGGACACTGAACATGTGGAGCTCCTTTTTCTCCTCCTCGCTGAGAGACTGGCAGTAACGCACCTGGAGGGAGAGAGAGGACGCTTAGTCAGAAACAGAAGAGGGTACATGCAGTCATGCACTGCAGACCCGGGTTCAAATAGTGTTGAATTGACTGTGTCGAGTTTGCCTGGCTGGCACAGGAGAACTAATGGAACAGTCCCGACAGTCCAAACCCTGCCTGCCGGAGGCAATCTCAAACCCTTTTGGACCCAGGACTTATAGTGGACAATATAACAAAGCAGAGGAACTAACAAAAAGGAGCACTTGAAGAAGTGAAACCCAAGTCAAGACACACATTCTCTAAAGTGCATACCGGTGCACATTCAACAAAGAGATCTCTTGACCCCAGCTTGCTCTTAACCCCCCCCCCCACACACACACCCCACCCATGTACACCTTCAAAATGTCTAAGCCTGACTGATTGAGAACTGTTTTTTCTGTTTTTTACAGCACCCTCTTTTTGATGTCTCCCAAACCTCTTAACAAGGGGAAAGCAGACGTTTGCACAAACAAGGCTTGTGTTTACAGTGAAATCAAGTCGACAAGAGAGCAACAAAGAGAGATGAGGAGGAGGAGACACGAGGTAGTGGAAGGCAGGCATCTCGGGTCCGTGGTGCCACCGCAATGGCGCTAGTGGCACACATAAAGCTTCTTTCAGCAGCGTCTCTCTCTCCCACTGGGCTGTCCTCATAAAAAGCCACAGCTATGGCAGGAATCCTAACCAGTGGGGGGCTCCCGGCAAACATCATAAAATCATCAACTCAAAAGTCTCATTGTGCCCACACCCTTCTAAAAGAGCTGTGGGGACAAAAATCCCCTTGACGTGAATGCCAAGTCCTCACATGAGGAGAATGGTACGGAGGTGGCAAGGGAGGCGCTAAAGCCGTAACGAGGTTTACCAGGCATGAAAGCAGGGACGGACACAGCTCCACAAACAAGATGTCCCGAGTCCGAGCGACATAAGAGAATGGTGGGAACGTGAGCGCTGGCCTGTGAGACCTTTGCGGTAACAATGTCTTTAATGAGAGGACCTGCTGGGAGTGGTTTTATGACGCACACACGCGCACACACACACACACACACACACACGCACACACACACACAGACACGCACACACACGTGCGCACGCACACACACACACAGTATACAGTACAAATATACTTTTCTCTTACCTCATTATCATGGGGAGGCAGTTGATAGAGGAGCTGCTTGATTCTGAACTTCTCTCCGGGGCTGTTCACGTAAGGAACTTTATCCTCGGGCAGACAGGAGAAATACAGCTGAACCTGGAGCACACAGAGCACATAGGGGAGAGAAGATAGGTTAGAGACAGACTGACGGAGAAAACAGAACGGAAGTGGGTTAGAGACAGGCCTACAGAGAGAGGGATGGTGAGAACAGAGACACTTCATGTGTTTCACCAGACCCAAGAGGGGACTTTCTTGAGAAGTTAGAGAACCTCTAAGCCTTCTACGTACATAGGATGAACGACACACGGTGTCGCCCTCTGTTATTCTGCCTGTCACAACACCGTTAGGTCACTGACCAGGCCGCTGTCCTAAGGAGGGGAGGGGGGGGGGGGGCGGGAGGGAGAGGGGAGGGCTTGTCATATGCTTGTGACTGGTAGCGGGACAAAGCCGCCTGTTTTTATGTGTCCCGCCGTGGCACTTTAACCCTTGAGACCGATCGGCCACTGAAGGTCCACTTTATGACGGAGGGTCATTATGGGATAGCAGATAAAGAAGTGGGATGACCTCGTCTCCTGTGTGTGAGGGGGACTTCCTGCTGCTCTGGCTGTCTAGAGGGTAAGGGGACAGCAATTTACCCCCACTGCAATCACCCCGCGTTTGGGCCCTGCCGTAAAATATGCACATTTCATGCTGCTATTACCCCCCTCTATCCACCTCTCTCTCCTTTCCTCCCCAGGGCAGAACAGAACACTATAACCCTCATCCAGAAGGGCTGTGTGTGTCTTCACTGTAATGATCACCCCATAATGTGGCAGGGGCCATTCCAGTAGAATAGCTGCTGTAAAGGCATTACAGTTGACCCACGCATTTCATTTCCACACAAAAGGGCCCCTGCCTACTGCATATTTGGGTCTTTAGGGGTCTCCTGTTGCTCTGGTCCTTCTTTCTCGCCCATCACCCCCTCATTGCTTCCATGTGTGTGTGCTGTTTAAAAGGGGGGAGAGAGAGAGGAGGAGAGGAGAGAGGGAAAGGCGGATAGAGTTGAAAGAGGGGAGGAAAGGGGGGGCCTAGGTTTGGAAGAGTGCCACATCACACTGCCTGCAGCAAAGGCACAAGCAGTACTGTGTTTGTGGACCGGCCCTGTAAAAAGCAGCCCTGGCTGGCGGTCCGAATGTTATCGTTGCGTAGCGTAGCCGCTCTCTAAGTCTGGTCCTGCCAGCAGCAGCAGCAGCAGCTATAGCAGTGAGACTGATCCACTAAGGCCTCTACTCCCTCCTAGGCTCCTACATCTGCCAGATCACTCTAATCACCACCAGACTTTTCCATGCCAGAGTTTGTAAATAAAAATATACACATCCTGTCGCTAAGTGGCTGCGGGGTGGTGCTTGACAAGTCTGTCTTGAACAAAGGGAGCCGACTCACTTTTTAGGGAGGGAGGGAGGGAAGAAGAGGTGGTTCGGGTCCCATTATCCAGGGAGCAAGCTTGGATTATTATTCTAAATGGGCTCAATAACAGCTACAGTATCTGGGGCAGTGAAATGGGTTAGCAGCAACACAGGAAGAACTATCAGAAGGTGCTCCTTCCAATGGGGAACATTAGAATCAGGTCATTTCACTGTTACATGACTTCATAGTTGGGATTGAAAATCAACAGTCAGAAAACGGATTAAAACCCTCCCCGAATAAATAATATAAGTAGTAGTGTGCTATACCGTCGCATCAGGGTGTACGACAGAGTGTGTTCTATAGATTTACTGAGTCTGTGTGTATGTGTCTGTGTGTGTGTGTGTGTGTGTGTGTGTGTGTCTGTGTGTGTGTGTGTGAGTGTCTGTGTGTGTGTGTGTGTGTGTGTATGTGTCTGTGTGTCTGTGTGTATGTGTATGTGTGTGTGTGTGTGTGTCTGTGTGTGTGTGTGTGTGTGTCTGTCTGTCTGTTTGCCTGTCTGTCTGTCTGCGTGTGTGTGCGTGTGTGAGTGTGTGTGTATGTGTGTGTGTGTGTATGTGTGTGTGTGTGTGTGTGTCTGTCTGTCTGTCTGTCTGTTTGCGTGTGTGTGTCCGTGTGTGTAGGGGTCCGGGCTCACCTGCTCAGGCCTGAGGCCGGGGGGCACCCAGGCGTACTCCTCCAGGGCGCAGCCCGAGTCGTCGTCGGACGTGGAGCTGCGCTGGAAGCCGAAGGCGAGCTTGCTGACTTTCTGCTCCATCATCACGTCCCGCTGGCGCGCCCCGCCCTGGTAACCCGCTGCACTCTCCAGGTTCATCTGACACACTCACCAGCTTCTACTGGAGGGAGGGAGGGAGGGAGGGGGAGAGAAAGAGGGAAAGAGAGAGAAAGGAAGATATGTCACTCAAGGGTGATAATAAATAGATCACAGTACATCACCCACATGTTCCACGTGTCCAGGCATCATTCATTCATCCATCCATCCATTCCTTCATTCATCCATTCATTCATTCATTCCTTCATTCATCCATTCATTCATGCCTTCCTTCCAGTCATCTCAGCCTCACTCAGACATGCTCCACAGCTCAGCACTGTGTGAGTCACCCCCACCGCTACTTTCATGTGGGCTAGCTTTCGCGGAAGGCGTTTACGGTATCGGGGGTAACACTTTCATTCATCTGGCCATGATTCCCCTATGGTAAAATCACTCATAATAGCAACTGTACTCTTTTTCGCTGCCATTGTGGCCGGTGTGTCATTTCGTCGTGTCCCCTCATGTGGTCTTGATGGTCAGGGTACCATTCCAACATTCCAACAGATTTACGAGGTGACGTCTCGACTTGTCTTGAGACAATTACCCTCGCAGCGAGTCACGTATACCGTCAGCAGCACATTCATTTGACATCAAGGCGAGAGGGGGTTACGGGCTACAATGGGCCGCCGCATTCCATTTCCACACTGTAATTCACCGGTACGGACGGGAGAGCAACGCCAGACACAGTATGAGTACTACTCACACTTCAAGGTTTCACCTTTATCTGTAGAGCACATGTCTCAGAGAAGAAGAAGAAGAAGAATGTATAGCTAGCTCAATGGGGCGCATGAGTCTCCTATGAGGCTAACATATGGGACGTGATGATGGGTCAATCACTAGGGCTGGGGCTCTGTCTAAACACCGGTCTGTCCTTAGAGAAACACACTCCCTGTGGATAAAACTGCCATATGGGGAATGTCCACAAGCCCACTACTCTCTGTCCCCCCCCCCCCCCCCCCTCTCTCTCTCCTCTTTTTCCCTGTCTTCTACTTGAGCTGTTTATTTTTCAACCTGCCAGAGTGAGGGAAGAGGGTGTCTGATCATCCTTTCATCTTTTGGACAGAGGGGAGGGGCAACGGGGAGGCTGGGGGACTGTGAGACAGGTGAAAGAGAAGGAGAGAGAGATGGATGGGTACATGGATGGATATGGACGACTGGCACTTGGCTGGATCCTGCCAAGCACCCACCCACACACCCACCCACACACACACACACACACACACACACACACACGCACACACAGCTGACTGGCCACACAGGAACTATAAGGCTGGGAGAGATGTCTACGTGGGGATACAGCGAGGAATAGCGACTGCACTAGTACTACTACTACTACTCACTTATTTTACATCGCAACGTACGACAAACACAGCGTTGACATTTACTGGATATATTTCCTCCTCAAGAACAGGGAAAATCTCTCATGTTTTTTTTTTTATCATATTCCACAAATCTTCCAAACCAAACTTTCAAAACATACTGAATAATAGTACCCCCAAACATACTTGTTGGACAAACGGGCTTTAGGGGGAAATGGATGTATGAGCAGTTGTGTCCATTTCTCATGAGTCACAGCTCTGACTGTGAGACTTCAATGGAGACCAGCCAGTGGTCAGTGTACCCCCCCCCCCACACACACATCCCCCTCCACCCCCACCTCCACCCCCCACGGCTGGGCCAGGGCTACACAGGGCTGGGGGGGGGGGGGACAGCTGAGAAAACCAGCCACACTTGACTGCTTGCCTTTGAAGAACACAGGCGTGAGTGAATAGAAGGTCCAAAATCTTCGCTCTCCCCTGGAATGCCATGCCATATATGCATGGATACCTAGGAGTGTGTATGTGTGTGTGTGTGTCTGTGAAAGAGAGAGAGAGACAGACGCACATGCGCGCACACTGACAGCGGCCAAACTGTTTAAGTGCCAGCTGTAGGCCCTGCGCCCCTGTTTCTCGTTGAGCGACAACTCTTTGTGAGATAGCAGCGCAGCGCCGCATGCCTGGACCTCCTGAGGAATGATTAACTACCTCACACGGCAGGCAGACAGCTACCGGCTATTCATACCCACACCACCCCTCAAGGACAGCCTGCACCACCCCCCCCTCACCATATCTCACTCATGCCAACAACTGCCAGGCATGCCCTCCACAAGGCTTCTCTCACACACTCCCCCCTAACCCCCCCCCCCCCACACACACACACACACACACACACACACTTCCCCCCTTCCCCCACTCCCAATCTCAACCCCAGACACACACGAGTATGACGGACGACGTCTGTGGAAGTCAAATTCTTGAGCGATTTGGTGATTCATGTGTGTCATTGTGTGGATGAGGTATCAAGTCAAGCGGATGGGGTACGACACCTCCCATTTAAACGCCTGTGATGCCTCCCAACAATGGGAGCCTTTGATATAGCAGATACACCGAGGCTTGTTCCATCAAGAGCCTGTTTATCTCCCGGTCGTTTCTTTTCTCCTGAAGATGAGATTCTGTTATCTCTGCATTCATGGTGGTTAAAGCCCTCAAAACCAAGATAACCTGTCTTCAGACAGAGGCGCCAAATAAGACACTCTTGTTCTATTCACGGGGGCTATTGACTTGCAAATGACACTGGAATAACCTTTAAAAAAAAATGGCCTTGTTTGAGAGCTGGTTGGATTTCCCATAATGAGATGGCTAACTATAGAAGTTCAGTAGAGACCCTGGCAGTATAGATGGTGTGATTTATTAGATATACTATAGATATTAGAGACATTATACATTAATTAATACATCTGCTCTCACATGTGACCTCTCTATAGTGACCTCTCAAGACTGTGAAGAATGTCAGGCCTCAGGTAAAACGGACAATAAAAAAAGCAGATACAGGATACTGGGTAAATAGCCTGCGTGTTCAGCAATGTCTTTCTTTCCGTGAACCACATCTGCAAGTATGGAAATGATCATCCCTTCTGAAAGCAAATGTACTCAAACCTCAATCATTCCAGTTCCTTAACTTTCTTCTCACTACTGAAACTACAACCACAACTGCATCACACTCCATGAACACCCTCAAAGCTAGGAACTAGCTCTGGAGGGAAAAGTTAGCTCTTAAAAGGCCCCCCCCACACCCCTCTCCCCTCCCTCCCTCCCCTCCCTCCCACACAGCCCCAGACCCCTGCAGTCCTGAATGGTTCTCTCTCTTTTGTAAAGGTGCTTGTTAACATGGCTTTGGGAGCTCTGAGATGCATATCTTACTGATCTGCCCACAGAGGCCCCTCATAGCCCACGGCCAGGAGAGACAGGGGGGGTGGAGGGAGTGGGGGGGGGGGTAGCTGGGAGTCAGGGGTTGAGTCTGATGGGGTGGGGGGGGGGGGGGGACTCCTGACTCATATGGAAATGCACTCAATAGGAGAGGAAACTTCAATGATGGCATGGGATGGGGAAAATCACGGTGACTGCGATAGCATTAGTTTAGCAAACAGTCACTGGATGACACAAAACATACGAAGCTGAGTAGGTTATACACGTTCACTCTTTCAGGTTCCCAGAGGATTTATGGGATGGAACCGAGACATCGAAAAGATCTTGCCAGATAAAATACTTAATGGATTGTATGAATAGGCTTTCATGTTAATGCATCCACCCTGTCCTAAAAGGAAAAAGAAACCTGACTCATAATATTACTAGACAGAATTATACAGAGTAAGTTGTACGATGCTGACAAACAACACAAAGAACAGGTTGCTTGAATTGTATAGATATTAAACATCACGCTATCTCTATGGAAAGTGGACCGTCATTTCGTTAATCATGTTAGAAGCCTTTCAGAGGTCCTTAATCAATTTGGGGAGAATATTTAGCATCTCACTGCACAATGTTCCAAATATAGACATAAAAAAAAAAAACTTCGATTAACAACCCCTTGAGAAATGCATCGTGAAACTAAGCAGCCTCTGGTCTGAATTCCTGTCTATTCCTCAAGGAAGTGGATGATGGACATGCACACAACCAAACACTCCGCTCTCTGTCAGTCTGGCTGGGCCCTACATGTTTAACTTGGCACATGCTAGTCCTGCGATGTTGGACAGGGTCTACTTGTAGAGAAAACAAGACATTCAGTTCAAAGTCTCAGGTTTTCAAGTTCATATTC
>NC_137684.1:20425471-20562971 GCF_963989245.1 Nansenia antarctica | reverse complement strand
GCCTGTCTCAAGGCTTAAATGACTTACCAATGGGTATTAGCAGGACACAGCCTCAACAAAAGCCTGAGTCATAAAGGCCAATAAAAGCCTATCACCCTACTGTAATAACAATCCTTTTACGCCCTGAAAGAGGGAAAAAAGGTCAACTGGTGGAGCAGTCACTGCATTGATATTGACTTAGTTAGATTGTCAGTGACAAGCCCAGGTCAGACCGTGGGCTTGTTAGCTCTATTACCCTCAGATAACCCCTTTTACCATTTTCACACAGGCACATCAGAGACAATCGGACACAGAGAACACTGTCCATTTTCGGTCAAAAACACATTGGTATCAATGTCTTGACTGCCATTATTTTGGAAAATGTGTTATGAATTGACACACTTGACCTTGCAATAAGAGATTAAGCACTCTCATACACATCAAATAATAACGTTTTTTTTTTTTTCTGTTGGGGGGGTGCTGGGGGGGTGGGATTGGTTATTGAACTTTTCAACCCAGAACAAACAACTGTTCAGTAAAATTAGAACAACATTAAACCAGAAAAGTACTTAATCCCTTCTCTATAACCGAGGGTTACAGAATGAAAACAATGATTTCTGATGTTAAATTCTCCACACATTAAGGTTAATAATGGTATAACTGTACCAATAAGGTCACGTCTTACTCATGTACATGATGTCAGAGGGTGGTGGTGGGGGGGGGTATATACAGTATGTAACAATCTAATGTGAAAACATGCAGTCAACTTCACATAGCTATTCTATTCAACACTCCTCTATTCTCGTAGTCGTAGTTCAGTACCTGGGTAGTGTTCCAGCAGAGGCCCCATCATGCATTGCATAGCCTAAATATGTCTACATAACCTCATCTGTGAGTGTGCACTGTCAAACAAAAGTCTCGGGGCAGTCCACACGTTGATGTCTCTCCACTTTACAGCAATAACACCACTGTCTACATTGGCAACGCTGCTAAAATGTACAGTAGGATAGAGATACACTGTCAGGCATCATATTTCACCCTTGATTTGACACTGTGTCACCCAGTTGTAAAAGCCGGACCTCATTGGGAACAATGGGAAGTGGAGCAACAGTCCCTCCCGGGGCTGTTAAAAGGAGGAAGGCCCTTTATTTGAAGATACTATAACTCAACAAAGACCGTGGCAGTCTACACACAGTATACACCCAGGCTGAATGAGCCTCTCTTATACTCCACACTTACACTCACAAAAGCTCTGGAGCAGCAAAGACTCCTGTCATGTGTGGTCCCTTCACTGTGTAAGCTAGGCAGGGAATGTACATGTCCACTTAACACATTACACAACAGTTCAATTCAATGAGAACTTTAGTTTTTTCATTAATGCTTTTTTCTGTCCAATCCCATCCACATTTTTTTTATGGACTAAAATTGGGAAGATGAGGTGGATGGATGTTCCTTGGACCGATCCAGTTGGAGCATGCCACAACTGTGAGTGCTTGATAGTTGAGTTCCTGTTGGAACAGCAACCCTGTCAACATCCAGGTTCACAAGATGAACCTTGCTCCCCATGAATGACCTATGACATCCACCCAGACTTCGAGTTGAGGTGACCTCAACTTCAGAAAGACACAACCCGCAAAGTTTCGAAGCAAACCCACTCCACTGCAACAAAACACCCCAGACATCTGGGATTTTTCAGCTTGCCACAGAGTTAAACACTATATCCGAACATATTGAGGGAACCATTTCCTGTTCTCTTGTAGCCCAAAGCTAAACTGGCACATGAGCGGACCGCCTTGTCGAGCGTTAGCTCCGGGCTAGTCGTTGTAAGACTAAGAGGAGGCAGTAAAGAAAGATCGCAGTTTCCCACACATGGAAGCGTTTTTCGGACCCGCGAAGCTTCAAAAGGCAACCATCACATTCAACAATACTCTGAAACGGTTAAACGCTTCTCAGTCAGTATCCTACTAATCATTAACATTCCTGGAGAAACATTCTGTTACAGTCTTTTATAACTGGCAAATTAAACACATGCTCCAGTGCCATTGCACAGAGGGAACTCTGACTGCAGTAAGTGGGGATGCTGCATTCTACCCCGGCTTAATTGGACACAATTTAAGTCATTAAGGTGGTAGTAAAAAAAAAGAGGCAGAAAGAGGAGAAAAGAGGCTGAATTATACCCCTGCCTCCATAGGCTCCTCAGGCTCTGATGTTGACCCCTTCACCCCTTCTTCACCAGGGTAGCGGTCACAGGTATAGAGAGGGCTATAGATGTCCCAGACCGCTTTATTAGATGCCGTTCAGACCAGGGGTTAACTGAGACGTCCAACCACAAAATTAGTGCTGGCCGGCTGAGCGGACCACTTGTTTGACCGTGGCCGTGGGCTGGGGTGACCTCACACTCTTTACCCTGCCAGCGGTCTAAAGCTGAGGGTCCCAGTCCCATTGTGGACAGCATGAAAGGACTGAGGGCCATTACAGTTGAGACTGAGAGACGACCCTTATAATAACTGCCTTATTCAAGTTAAGCACAGTGGTACATTCCACTTCATTTGGAAACGCGATAATCAGCTTTTGAGACACTTTCGAGGCACAATGTTTTCCATTCAGTGATTCAGTTCAAGAGCTGACTAAAACCTCACAATGGAGGACAATGCACAACACAGCGCAGCGACCGAATTACAGGAGACATGTCACTCAAAGGGCAAGGGGTGGGGTTCAAAAGCAGGCTATGGTAGATGTGGTAAGAGGATGGGATATCATCAGCATCTGTTCAGGTCAGGTCTTGCTAGGGGTGACCACAGAGCTGTGAGTCAGAGAAACAGACACAGGCCAGGCCAGCAGGCTAGAACCATTAGTGTCCTGAGAGCTAAATGCTGCACCAGCATTAGCGGTGTATGTGTGTGTATGTGAGGAATGGAAAAACAGGACACCACCGTCTGTCTTATCACCCTGCAGATTACGGATGCCACCCCCCCCACCCCCACCCCCACCCCAGCACCGAGCTTATTCTTAGAAACCAGGCCTAAAGCATGTCTGTCGTCGTCTCTGTGTTATTGTTGGAACTGCTAATGCTGAGGTCACTAATGACATCTAAGTGATTTCAATCTCATGGACTGGCATTGGTCTGCCATGTGACGTGGGTTGGGTGGGATAAGCGTTTTAAATGCTGAATGACATTTAATGTCATTTTCAGTGTGGAAATGTTCTTGAGTTAACATAATTCAGTCATCCGTCGAACTGTCTGTGATTGCGCAAGCGTGTGTTTTGTGTGCAGACCGACACATCTGGTCTGCTGCTCCGCCACTGTTTTCTTTTCGAGCCTAGCTGCTAACAGGAAGACGGTGTGAGCACACCAAACAAAAGTGGGTCTCTTTGAACTTTTCTCTCTCTAGGAGCTGCCACGGAGGTCGTCATGGGCAAACAAACTGGTCTTTGTCATCTCGCTGGGCTATTGTGGGCCTGGGGTTTGCACTGCAAGGTATGTCCTCCTCAGTTAGCCTCCGTCAATATTGACCCACCTGTAAGATGGCATCCAGCCCACCATCTCCGAGACATAGCCTCAACATGGAGATGTAATATTCTTTATTCGGCATTGTACATCATTAGAAGGAGTTGTAATAATGGTATGGCCCTATGGCAATGCTGACTTGGCTATCAAGGATCTCAGTAAGGGAATTACAATCCTAGTAAACTGACCACAGCCAAGGTACATGTGACATCATGTTGATTTGTGGACGACTATGCCTTTAAGTTACACTCCACTAGGTTATTCCACAAGAAGATACTGAAACCTGCCTACGTGCAAGGCGTTAAAGGAGGGAGTTTCCCTTCGTTGACCTCTGCTTCTTTTTTTTATTTTTATTTAACCTTTATTTAACCGGGCAGGCCAATAAGAACTAATTCTTATTTACATTGGCGGCCTGACGCTCCTCTGCAGGCCTAACTAAGGACAGCTCCGTGGTCATTACTGGGCATGTTTGGGGATGTTGACCGCATAACAAGTATCAGTGGACAACACCTCCAGACTACATTTGGATTTAGGGCATCACATGGGCCGTGGCAAATAAGTCACTAAGTCGCATAAGTTGCATAATGTTTCGTTATGCAAGCATGCATTGGCCCTCTTGCTTTTGGTGGATATCCAGCCCTGGGGGCATGCTGTTACTGTACACTCCTCTGGGTTGGAAGATCATGTTAAAGAATTATCCCTGGACCAGAAGGTGACCTCACATGAGGAACAGGATCAGAGAATGGAGGGGCAAATGCAAAACAGCCTACTCACCTAAATCTCTCCACGATGGTAGAAGTAGGGAATATATTGGAGTTGGCTCATATAAACGTAATGTTCTTATCATAAATTGTAATAAGAAAAACAAATCATCCTTCAGAATGACTGAATATCATTAAATTCCATTTTATGTTCCAAAATGTGTACGTTTTGACATCAGTTCTATGTGATGGAGGCTGCCAGCCAGTCTGTTTAAAAAAACATCATCAGTTATGTGGTGCCACACACTGAATCAATGTTTTACAGAAAACAAGTTGCCCAAACATTCACATCATGTTAAAGAAAGGTGCTGGATAATGGATGGATACCTTCCAGCATCTGTCCTCACTCAACTAGTGCCTTTTATGGAAAAATCCCAGGAAATACCTTTGTTGTGAGTATAAAAAAACATGCCCAACGGAGTCCATTTTGAAATCCTCCTGACCTTTTTCCATATCATCAATTCTGGTTGACTCGACCCCATCGGACAATGACAACAGGGCGGCAGGAATGGGAGCCACAGGAAGGGGAGGGGGACGAGTGTTTTGCATACTTCTGGCCAGGGGTCTGGAAAGCTCTAGATGAATCCCCTGTAGTAGGCCTGGGCAATGAGCTGTGCTCTTTAATGACTATCTCAGGGTAATGTGTTTTCTTTGCCTCTCTCTCCCTGTGACACTGTGATTACTAGGAAACCCCTAGATGAGGAGGAAAAGGGGATAAAAACAAGCCTTGCTGTGGGGTCAGGTTGGGTGACAGCAACTTTCCAACACCACAAAGCAAGGCAGGGTTCACAAGACTCACTACTGATGTGGATACATTTACTGTTTATTCCAAAATAAGAAAAAGACATGCTTGACTCAATAAAGTTCCGTTTTTTAATTCAAGTGTCTTTGGGTTCTGTGTAGCCCAGGGTTGATCCGATAAGTAAATAATTGGCCAGCACTCTCAATTAGAAAAATAAATGATGGTTTAATGGCTAATCAGCTTAGTCACTGTGGACACGTTTTGGCGTCAAGCCTTCAGTATTACACACTCTAAAGGCGGAACCATTATTTATTTTTCTATTTGAGTGCTGGCCGTATTAATGACTAATTAGATGTATGTGTTTATGCCTACACTTCTTTGAAGTGAAGGTTTCTTTGAAAGTTCTACCTAAAACCAAAAAGTACAACCCTTTGGTACCATTGTGTAAAAGTGTTTTACATGAAAGGTGTTTCTACAGGGACAAGCCAAAGAAGTAGTATACTACTGTACTACTACCGCCGTACCAAAGACACAGGCATCTTGATAATAGCATGTTTCAATACATAATCATGCCTATGATATAAAATACTATTCCCCCTGAGCAGGGCATCATGTGTGTGCATATGGGGGGGGGAAATAATGAGATGTGTGTGTGCACATGACTTTCATCATCATGGTGGTCTGATGGTTTTACCCACCATTACGTTGTGTGGTTAGCACAGATCTGGTAGGGCATTAAACTCAGAAGTGGATGCCAAGTCTGCTTTTCCCCCCCCAACATCATCCTGTAACTCCTAATAAACAGAGTTGGTGCCTGGAAGTGCTAAATCACTAAGTCTAGAATAATGCTTCGCATGTGGATTCAATGTGGGCCACCGGCAGGTCTCCCCCGCAGGCATGTTCATGTTCGTTGGAGTTGGAAGTTAGCTGAAAACACTTCTACACCCCAGCGAACAGAAACGTATGATTATTACTCAGTACAGAAGTCAGTGTTGGTTCACTTACTCCCCCTCTCGATGACCACACTGTAACAGTGGCCTTAAAAAAGGAGAACCCGAACACCGCAATTTCACATGGGGTGAGTGACCGTGTACATAGGGGACCACCGGCGTTTAAACAAGCCACATTTCATGCAACTCCCCGTCAACCCTACCACAAACAGTTTATGGCCAATGGGCTCTGCTACCTCTGCTACTCTGCAGTCTGTCTATGGCAGCCTGTCCACGCCAGCTCTCCTCAAGCAGGCCATGAAAGACAGAGTTATTCCTACAACACACAGCCCTGTCTGCCTCTGCTTTTAGCCATGCGGCAGCGAGCTGGCCTACGTCTGGGGGATAAAAGCCTGCCAGAGTGTTTGGCTTGCGAGCGATTTACACGGACGCAAGGGTGATTCATTCTGCCCCTGCACAAACAGGGCCCTGTGTACATTTCACTGGTTCGGGGTATTAAATCAACAGGGGAAATGTATACACACTGGCACCGGGGCTTACATTTCTGCTCATTCACACTCGGCCGGGTGTCTGCCCCGTGCCCATGGACACACACACACACACACACACACACACACACACACACACATACACACATACACACATACACACATACACACACACACACACACACACACACACAGACACACACACACACACACACAGACACACACACACACACACACACACACACACACACACACACACACACACACACACACACACACACACAACAGAAAGAGAGACACAGACACAAAGACATGTCCCACTGTTTATGTCTCAGATTGGATTCATGTCTATGATCTCCCCTCAGCTCCACACTTCTCACCGATGGCTCACTAATGCACTGGCACACAAGAGCAGTAATGTTATGAACCCAGTCACTTTCACTGTTTGAGAGGTATATTATGAGGTGTTCATTGAGAATAAGCAGGCTTATCTGCAGCCCAATCCTGATCCTGAAAGTGGATTTAACAATATTTGAATAAAACATTGAGAACCATCCACATACTTAACATTTATTGAGCTGGCACAACTTGAAGTCTAAGTTGGCCCAAGTGCATCAAAAAAATGTTTCCAAGACTATGTCCAAGAGAATTTATAAGAAACCAAAGCTTTTATTTCCTTCTTGGATCAACCTTAATATCAGAGGAAAATACATGGAAAAGCTTCTTCTTCTATTCATGGCATCTTTGATTCTCTCTAAGTCTTTGTAAATGAGACATCCAAGCATTACAGGACATTTGGGGCGATTCCAACAATCCACTTTGAGTCATTTCTCAATCATCTATTTCCCCATCAATAACTGAGCATTCATTACAGTGGATTTGCATCCACAGCAAATCATTGTAAGCAATAAGCCTGGTTTTTCCAATGTCCATTTCTCTTCCAATGCATACTTTGCCTGCTACATCATTTAAACAGCATAACAAGCAGCAAATAAAGTATCTTCTTTTTTTGTGTGTTCCTTGCTTAATACATGTTCTTGTACAAAGACAAAGATATTGTAAGATATTATCCAGGTTTACTTGTATAGTTACAGTATATCAATGTTTAGCTATGCCAGTGATGAGCCCAACACAAAGGTGCCAGTATAGTGACTCTTCTAGCCACTAGGTGACACCACCACCTTGATTTCTGTTCGAAGCTCTCCCTGCCCTATTTTCCTCAAGACACACACTCACACAGCATGCCACAGCGCTGCCAAAATGTTGTACTTTTTTTACTGACATACTGTAACATACAGCAATAACGTAACCATGAAACCAATTTCACCAAGTCCAAATCACCTATTGATCCTCTCAGATTCAGCTATAACCTTCTCAAGAGGACCATAACAACTCAAACAACAGATAATAATATCCCACACTTCTAATGTTTCTAAAAGACAGAACACAGTGAAGACAGAAACCCTTCAAGTACGAGAGTATTCTGAGGTGTGAGAACTTGCTAGTTCTTTTCTCACCTCCCTTAACTGACAGGCCTTCTTAAACAGGGTTAGGCGCTGTGCTGGGATCAGCAGACCCTCTGTGTTTTCCTTTCCCCAACCCCCCCAGCTGTGGCCACAGTGACAGATTTCAAGCCAGCCCTGGTCTGTCCTCTAATGCCACACTACAGGCCTCCAGAGAGCAGACAGGCTTAATGGCTTACGCTGATGTTTACTGTCCCCTACTGGGAGCAAATATTATTTTGAGAGAGCTTGGGTTTAATATCATATTAAACTGCTCGACTTGCTTTATGGGTTTTGTTTTAACATTCTACAGCAGCACATAATGAACATATCTGAAAGTGATGCTGGGTGTGTCAGTATGGAGTATTCTCCATTGCTGCATGGTTGGAATTATTTTTGCATTGTGAGACTTTCTTTTCAAAAAGAGATGGATTCAGTGTAATATTCTTCAAGCATAATAATATGAAGCAGTCCTTTAAATCAAGGACAGGTGCTTTGGCCAGTCCCTGGGAGAGTCCGATTCACACCATTATCCATCAAGAACAAGCATGTGAAGAGAAGAGGGCTGAAAAGGAACACTGTAGGCTGGCTAGACGTGACGTTAGAATGATAAGGTTCTATCTCCGTTTAGGGCAGTTCAGAGATATTGAGCGTCAAAGTTTTGACATTCCATTAGGTTTTGTGAGATGGAACCTTTGTATTTTATGAATTACTAACTCAAAAATGTCAACATTTTAAAAAAACAAAAAAACACAGGCATTAATAAACACCTAATGGATCAGATTATGTAAAAAACCTCAATTTTGACAAAAATGGAGATAGAACCTTATAATTCTAAGCTCACGATGTGAAGAGAAGAGGGCTGAAAAGGAACACTGTAGGCTGGCTAGAGAGTAAACAGATTCTTACTCACTCGGGGGACTGATTGAGCTGATCGCTCTCGAGTAGAGTTTGGGGACGGGACCAGTGACCAGTTGTCACCAAAGTGACAGGCGACAGCTGAGTCCATACATCTGGAACCCCGGGGGGCTCCGGGGGGCTCCGCACCTCCACACACACACCAAGTCTTACACAACGAAAATGTTCTTGAGTTTTTGATGAGACCAGTGAAAATGAGTATTTCGTTTGAGATTTTAATTTGAAGTTGTTACCTAATGAGTTATTTTAGGTTCGCTTGGAGAGCATGATCTTATGCTTTTACGCATAGAGAGTCTGATAGCCTAATCAACACAATTCTGAAAACATTATAGGCTTCTATATAGTAGTCTGATCTCTATGATATGATAAAACAATCTCTCAGACCATTCAGCACAAATTCCGACACGGTTTTAGGGTCAGCATGCAGGCATTTACATTGACGGATGGCCACCTCTGCGCAAAAATGTATGTCACTTGATAAAACATAGATCTCGTTAAATGGACATACAATATGGTTCACAATAAACATCTAAAAATCGTATCGCACAGTTAAAGTGTAGCAGTTGTAAGTTCAACACTACCCTGGATAACTCAAGGGCAAGGCAATAAAAGTCTGTATGTAATTAGATTACAATTTATTAATCGCTGGACACATTTAATACTATATCGTGAGCTTAGAATGATAAGGTTCTATCTCCGTTTAGGGTAGTTCAGAGATATTGAGCGTCAAAGTTTTTACATTCCATTATGTTCTGTGAGATGGAACCTTTGTATTTGATGAATTACTAACTCAAAAATGTCAACATTTTAAAAATAACACCACACAGGCATTAATAAACACCTAATGGATCAGATTATGTAAAAAAAACTCAATTTTGACAAAAATGGAGATAGAACCTTATAATTCTAACGTCACGATATGACATATGAGGACACAAAGTAAACCTTACCCCCCAAAGAATTCAGTTGCTGTCAACAAAGTATCCAGCACCAATATTCCTTGACTTGTAGAAACGATTCACGTTGCGTCTCATTGGCATCGGATGAAATGTCCAGAAAAGCGCACCGGTGTGCCGTAGAACTGTACCCCGATCTGCGCCGTTAGATTCGCCCAAACGTTGGTGACTGCATGTTGGAACTGAGTAGTGATCAAGGAATACTTTGTAAAGTTCATCGACAAATGTCAGTGTCACAGCATCCCAGTATAATTCACCAAGCGCACCGTTCGCAATGGGCTCAACTCATGAGGCGCACCGAAATGACATTAACATTGCTCCCACTCCCAGCCTATTGGCTTAACAAAGCAACCCCCACCAATCCTCCAGAGATGGACATTCTTGGTAGTCTGGAAAACATTGAAGTTGAGTTTCATTCGTGGTTTTCATGGCTATGGTTGTTTTTAAGTGCATTATTGTTTAGTGTTACTGTTATTGTAACTCGTGACGTTAGAATTATAAGGTTCTATCTCCATTTTTGTCCAAAATTGAGTTTTTTACATAATCTGATCCATTAGGTGTTTATTAATGCCTGTGTGGTGTTATTTTTAAAATGTTGACATTTTTGAGTTAGTAATTCATAAAATACAAAGGTTCCATCTCACAAAACATAATGGAATGTAAAAACTTTGACGCTCAATATCTCTGAACTACCCTAAACAGAGATAGAACCTTATCATTCTAAGCTCACGTAGTGTTACTGTTATTGTAACTGTTACCAATCAGACGTCAACTTAAAAACATTAAGCATATTTGCCTACAAGTACAATATCACATAGGCTATTAGACTACACTAAACTGTAAACAGGCGTATGATTAGGGCGAGAATGCACTGCAGTTGCAATTGATGTTGGCTCTTAGCCCAGTTAATCACACAATACACCAAGAAAAAACTTCATGGAAGCATTATGCAAAGTCATTAAGAAGTGGGTTAACAATATGCAATGTTTCAGTTCTGTCACACCACAGAAAATGACAGAAACACATTGGTAAGTGAACTCTCTCATCTTCTTACAGTTTTCTCTCTGGTGAGCCCACTGCCCCCGGTCCCCCTGTCAGAGATACTTTGTCACAGGCGATAGAAATATGATCAGTTTTAGCACCCTATCTGTTACTTTTACCACCCAAGTGACACGGGCTACTGTATGCGTTATGTTCCCTGCACAGGCCACGTAACAGTACTCTTATTCACAGTGGGGCATGAAAGGTAAACCTATACTATGCACACACTGAAAGGAGGCCATTGCTCATCTGAGGTGAATGAGACAAATGCTCCCAGTCGATTGGAGTTTCAAGGTAATATCGTTACCGCCCACACATCAATGTCTCATCATACAATACAGACATACACTAATATCCATTATAAGTCAATGTCAATTCCAATCTGTCCTTAAGTTGCATCCCATTATGTACAGTATGGACTCAAAAGGTTGGCTGTTGCTCTGATAGATTGATTTTTGCTTGATAAGGCACAATCACTCCCTAGTGTGGTGATCAATCACAATCACTGTGGTGTGGTGAGTGTGCAGGCACTCGAATAGCTGACATGCGCCACCCAGGTGGGTAGGTGCTACACTTTGGTGGTAGAAAGGCTCTGAGTTCCCAGAGAAAAAGCACCACACCAGGGTAATCCACATTTCCCTACTACAACTACAGATTATACCCCAAAATAACTGAAGCTAGTTAAGACTCCAAATGTGAGGTTGTGTCTTTTTTTCTCCAAAATGGGGCATCATAGCAGAGAAATGTCTGCAAATGTGACAAATGCATAATTTTGATTGTATGGCCTCTGACCCATATGTCCCTCCTACGCTAGAATTGGCACTCCGATTTAGGCTGACCTGGGTCATAACCCAGTGACCGTTGCATATTTGCCAGTGTGAAACCTTCGTAAGTGGGACCAGGTTTTGCAAGCAAAAACCTGTCAATCAATCTCTATGTAGTCTTGAGTTTGCAGAGTTCAACTGCGGAGTGCACTAGCTCTGACACATTTCATATGGACCAGATGGAAGTATACATTTTCCTGGCATTTCAGTTCAATGAAATGTCCTTTAAGTCAGTGTGTGTTTCTTTCCATTTCTCTTCCTCTGTATAACTACAGTAAAATATAAGAGTAAGAGTTCCAACCAAGTGAAGACAAAAAAAGAACTATATATTCAGTATCCAGAGAGTAAAGAGGCTGTTGAGCTATGTGAGTGATGTAAATTAGTCACAGAAGCTCTTAGTGGCCTGCGTTGGTTGGCCATGTCTTCAGAAACAACTTGAGCAGATATCATATCTGTCAGCTATATGATTTACTGTGGTCCTAATGCCCTATGACTGGTTAAACCAGAATGTTTAAGCAAACTCTCCTACTCGATCACTTCTCTTGTCTTTCTCTAACTCTTATCTATGGCTTATCTAATTTGATATTTATGGCCATGTTGTAAAAAAAAGCTCTCACCAGCATCATTGAGCCATAAACCATAAAAATGGCTAGCATACTTCGCTGATATATTCACGGCGTTTAAGTGCTATACAGTGATACATATGAGTATTGTTAACAATGTATCAAAAGTAATCCTGAAAACAATTTTGTTTATGCAAGCAATTACACAGTTAAAAAAACTAAGCAGTTTCAAAATACATTGCTGTAGTATATGAAATGACTTCTCTCTCGTGCAGCTGGCTGTGTTTGTCAGGTTTTGTAACAGAACAGAAGGGAACGCGTCGGTCTCATCTGTAATCCTTTTAACAAGATTGGGAACTTAGAGCATCCCCTGTAGTTATAGCTCAACAAACCTGCTCTAATTAGGGGGGAGATGAAGATGCCGTTCTTCTCTGGAACCATTCCTATAGGAGGCCTACACAAGCCCCTCTAAGCACTTTGGTGGCTTTGCTACCCTCTGTCTTTATGTCACCGAGCAGGATTTGCCCTTGAACGGAAGCTTCTCAACTCTCTCTCTCTATTATTAATTGAGAGAAAGTTTCCGGTGTGAGCCTAGCTAACTGCGAAAGCACAGACAATAGCTGAGCATGCCTCAAAGTCAAGCCTCCAACAATAGATTCTGGCCCCCAGTTTGGTTCTTGGGGGAATAAAGCACTCCGCAGAATCACAGAATCACTCTGCCTTTAAAGACAGGACGTGTAAGTATAACTGCATTATAGTGCATAGTGATAAACAATGAAGTAAATCAAGTTTTGTCACTGGAATTGTTGTTGTTTTAACGTTGGTTTAAATGTGGTTTAGCTCTGTTAGGAAGCTCTACTTCACTATTCAAATATGAACATAGATGATGAGGACACTGGTTACAGATGTGGTTACAACTATGTTGCCAGGCAAGGTGAGAATATGTGACAGGGTCTGGTGAAAAAGTCCCCAAGTAGGGTAAGGTATTTATTTATTTATTTTTGCAGAGTATGAAGGTGCAAGACTATAAGCTTTCAAATGATGTGTCATACATTGAAATCTGAAAAATAGTTAGAGAAGATATTCTTATTTGAATGTTGGCACACCTCGCTCAGACCAAATACCGGAGAAAATCGCTGTGAATCAAAACAGATGCGTTTCCTACCATCTCGTTGGTAGCTGCCTAGCAGCTAAAAAAGAACATTGCTATGAAGATCTAACTGCATGTTCAGCACATCACAACATGCTGATAAAACATCAACATTCTAAAAACACATAACTACACATAATTAGATGATCACACAGCCCTTGCTTTTGAACACGTCCTAAAACGTAAGTTTGTTTACAAGCCATGTATCACTAACCCAGTAGCCTGAAGCAGGACGGCAGATGATACAGTGAATCCAATTCACACATTTTAAGTAGTTAGTGATCCTAAAACTGTTTGTCATATAGTTATTGTTGTTTTTTTTGCTTTTTGGTTTGCGTGACTTGAGAATTGCCGGCATGCAGACCTTTTCACCAGACCTTGTCATTAGCTGTGATGTGGGTTCTCTCCCTTTATGTGTGGCTGTATGTTTACTTAAAAGGGAGGATGAACATGGTGCTGTGGTCCTTGAGTAAACTAGTTTAGTTGACATGGTCCGCTTCAGTTATTATATTGTTTCATTTTCATTATTTTAATTTGGATTATGGTGTGTGCTATCCAACAAATAGACATTTGAATACTAAGAAGGTGGCTAAACCTTTCAAAACATAATGTTCCCTAAATGGGAGGCTGATATGTAATTTAATTCTAGACATACAGTAAGCAATTGTGTTCTGGTACAGTGCTCACCGGGAAAAAAAGAAAAAATACATCTGCATTGAGACTCATACAAACATAATTGAGGGGGATTCTTCTCCAAAGAGAGGATCTCGTTGCCCTGAGTTTACACAGGAAATCTCTAGTCCAAACAAAGGCAGGAAGACAAACAAACAAGTGACTAGAGAGAGCTGAGGCTTGGTCGAGGGGGGCGGGTCCAGGGAACCAGGCAGCTGGACTCCTCCACCAGTCACCTGGCTCCTCTCCATGGCTCAAACACTGGTGGCCAATTAGAGCCCATTGCTCAAGCCCAAGCCCCAAAAGGCCTGGGCTTTCAGTCAGTTTACTCGATTTGTTGTTGGAGAGCTTGTCACAGAATGACAAATGGGATCACATTACTAAAACAAACAGGCTAATGCAGCAGGGTTGGAGATAGAATGAGAAAACTCTTGATTGGTTTTCATTAATTCTCCAAATCCCATGACTGTAGCCAAATAATAGACCCATGGGTTCTGGATGAGCTAGAATGACAATAAGCGTTTTATTAGTCCTCTATTGGCTTTTTGATCCAACCTGCAACAGCCAATTAATTGATATGTTACACTGTTTGGCCTTTGTGGTCAATAATTGGCAGCTTTTGGTTTGACTGGCCATGCACTGCTACTGAAACAAGATGCATATTCTTTGTGACATAGTTTTGATTCTATATGAGAATACACATATGTGACAGCAGCTGGTGAAACCGGGAACAAGTCGGCAGCTGATTTAATGTTCAGACTTTTATTCTGAAAAATGTAAATACATTTCAGCGTTGTTGAAAATCAATGACACACTCGCTAGTCAACTAACACGGCTTGTTTTGTGAGCCTGCTAACAATGTAAAGTAGTGTAGTAGTCTAGTAGTATAGTTAACTATTTAGTAGTGGGGATTACTGACCGAATACATTGCATTGCAATATTTTGTCTTGACTAGCGAAATGTATTTAAATTCTTCAGAATAAAAGTCACAACTTTTTTGCGTTGTTCCCAGTTTCACCAGCTGCTGTCACATACTGTACGTGTCTGGTCGCCTTGGGTCTCTTTCTTTGTGAGGAACTGATCATTTACAAGTAGGAAATGTCTTGCTGACCTTTGACTCTAGTAATGTCTGAGACAGCCACAGGCAGAGTTTGAACAGGCAGTGCAATAGGGTGAACAAGCCTCCTCTGTGATGCACTCACCTCCACACTGGCACTCCTCTCTTCTCCCCTCCCAGTTTTACAGGTACAGAGGAGACACTTTCAACAGTCACTCAAAATATCAATGGTTTGAACAGATACACTTTCAACAGTCACTCAAAATCAATGGTTTGAATTTCAATGTAACTGAGAATCTAATATAATACTGTATGTATATAACACATTCAATTACAAGCCAGTCCTCCCCAAATGGGATCACAGGGGAATCTCTAGTCAAATAGTTGAAAATATGATCGAATTACTGTCATTAGTCACAAAAGAGAGCTACGGTGGAGGTCAATGAGGTTAAAGATACTTTAAACTATCAGGCTTGCCTTACGGTATTGTACGTTTTTATTTACCAATACGAGGGCAACATTTACACATTTTATCTCGCTCTGAACATGGCGACGATCCGCAAATAGGATGATTTCACAGGGAATTCCACCTATACCATGTAGTGTATACAGTATATATTACCAAGCACTTTCACTGTCAGGTTACCGGTAAAACATGTAGCATTACATCCTCCCACACCCCATTAAAATTGGTCAGAGGTGCTGCTCTAACATTAGCATATTTCCCTTTGATCCATCGCCCATTCCGGGGGCTTTAAGCTGGTGATCTCTGTCTCTCCATGCTGCGGCTGGAGACTAGGGGAGCGTGCTAGTCAACTCCCAGCCCGATGACACACAATGCTCCCCCTATCCCAGGCAGGGCGAATCGGAAGGCCCCTGTTCAGGGGGAACAGGGGAGCCAGGGGAAAGACAAATACACTATTACCTACTTCTACAGAGCAGTCTCACAGCACAGTCTGCTGCAAGTCTGCCCCCACCAAACAGCGTTTTGTAAATGGCAATACATTTAACGATTTATTTCTTTTTTTGTTGGTTTGCTTTGCACCTTTATTTCCCTTCCCTGTACACCCCCCGCACCCCCCACCCCTGCTGATTTTGCCTTGCCTTTTCTGAATATTCCATCTAAAACATAAATTGTCAGAAGATCAGACTGCAGTAACTTATTTGTTGGCTTGGTTATTTGCTGTATCTTTCATTCTTATCCCAGACATGTTTCCGTTGAATGAATTCCCCAGCGGTGGACTGGGGCTCTTTTAAGCACAGCGCATTCCCCAACTTGGCCTTCTGCCGCATGTGAGATAGCCCAGCACAGAACCTGCCAGACAATTAAGATTCCTTATGTTATCCAGATAAGAAGGCATTAGACGACCTCTACTTGCTCTCTATCTCTCCCTGTCTGTCCTGTCTGTCTGTCTGTCTGTCGGTCTGTTTCTTCCTCCCGCTCTCCCTTTGTCTCTGAGTAAATCCCTCACCTCTTGTGTGTGCTCTGCACGTTCTCCTCTCCTGTCGTTTCCAAACCTTGTCCAATCACTGTGAACATTTGGGCTGATGTGTTTAGGCTTCTTTGCCACAGTTGGCAGCTCATCCACACCGTACTCTTTACCTTACTCCCTGCTTGCAACCAACATCCACAGAGGACTCAGCAGTTTCTCCATTAGAAAAAAAAAGCACTTTAGTTGTTTAAATAAATTATATGTAGTAGAGGTCTATACATACAAAAGACAAAAACCACAAGGGACAAAGTGGGGAAAAAAAGACTTAAAGTAGTCTAGCTATTATACCAGATTCAAAACAATAATGGACTTAAGTTACTGTGGGCCTCGTGGTGGCTTCTTTAGGATGTTACATTCATCCCTTCACATTCACAGGGGAGCACTGTATCTAAGTGTGATGTTGCTGTTTGGATTGCAAATAACGTGGACAGAATACATTCTGCTGCTGCTGCCATCAGTAGAACATTATGAATAAGACAGTGGCAGCTATACAAGCCCAAACACCCCCAAATGTGTCATCTCAGTTGGCTATCATCATGGAACTATAACATCTTTGCTGAGCCTATACCCTACCTCCATAGTATAGACTGTAATTGTATGTGTGCCTTTGGAATTCAGTGCTGGGTCACAATGCTTCAGAAAATACCATCAACAGCTTTGTTCCGCTACAGAAATACGTTTAACTCCAGATGACATCAATGGCCACCATGAGGCTCACACTACTTAGGTCCATTATTGTTTTGAACGGGTATAATAGCTTTATGTATCGCATGTTGTGACATTTTAAAGACAAAAAAAGCCAAATAACTAGATGTATGCTTCTGTGTTAACCTTGTATGTGTATCAGAACTGGCAGGATATGTTTCCTCATTTCACATAAAGTGGCAGCAACTGCACTCTGGGAATTTGTGTCTTTTTTCGTGTTCTTGTAGATCGCCTATCCCGAGGATCATCACGTAGGGTCTGTACCAGGAAGGTTCTATCTGCACCTCTACAGAAGTAGAGACCTGGAGGTGTGAACGGAGGAGTCTTGAGGGGAGGTGGGCAGAGAGGTTTGGAAAGGTACTCTGGAGGTAACAGCCCCTCTGAGGAATCTGCTCCATTCTCCAAATTCCTGGCCCAGGCATCCGGCGTCCAGGGCGTGTTTTCCATGGTGGCTCGCTCACTCCCACAGTCCCACAGTGGGGGGGATCTAGCTATCATTGTAGCTCAAGTGGCTTTGAAACCCTGGGCCCCTGCCCCTCCCTCTCTCTCATACAGCCATGGCATTAACAGACAGATCCCTATCAGTGCACCCGTCCCTGTACAGACTCGCCACTCGCCTTTATTTTATCTCAGCACCCAGTCAATGTGGGATTGCACTGCAATCCTAATTTGAACCCCCGTGAATAGTCTTTTACATAATTATAATCAAAATAATCCTTTACATATGGTTAACTGATCATCATTGGGTTGCATCTGTATGTCACCCTGTAGAGGACAGCATGTTGTGGTCAAGAACCACTCTGATTGTCATCCCTGTGACTATAGACTGTTATGAGAGAAGATAGTGAAAATGTCAAAACAACACTTTGAGAGAGAGAGAGAGAGAGAGAACAACTCGTTCTCAGATTGCGGTGCTGCCCTGCCCTGCCGTTCCTGATGCACTGTACTAGTGGTGAATGGAAAGTATGTCAGTGAACACTGGGCCTGTGAGTGGAGTTTCCTGTGGGTGGGATGAGGTGTCGAGTTTCACTCTTCAGGTTAAGGACATATAACAGTAATGAGGCAGGATGAGTCTCTGGAGAGGACGGACACGGCACCTCCACTCAGGCCTGATTAGACGGCGAACCTCCCCACTACCCAGAAGGCCCTGCCTCCCAAGGTGAGCCTGTCCGAGGTAACCATAGAGACCAGATGACCACACAGACGTGCTAGTAGTGCGTTTAATGTGAGCCAAGGAGGAAAGCCATGTAGGTAACACTATAACATCTTATTTATAATCCCTTTACAAACCATTAATACATAATGAACTCAATATTAACAAATGATTATAACAGTTATAAAAGTTAGGCTACAAAATGCACGATTTGTTAAACATTGTATAATGATTTTCTTCATATATTTATGTTCATGGCAGTTTTTTTGCTAATAAATCTACACATAGCTTAACTTAAATGTTTACTCAAGTGTTTCCCGTATCAAACTATATGTTTTTTATACATTCATTTTGTTTAATTTATTTTTGATTTTACCCTTTCATGAACACAGCAAAGACCTAGGTTCTGGGCCCTGGACAGTCTGGACGGATTGATGGCAGCTGCTGGATTGAAAAAATCAGGTGTAGTGCTGAGGCACAAATGTGTACATTTCAAGCCTGCAAACTGCGACACTTTAAATGAATGTGCAATAACACTATGTGCAATATGACAACCCTAGTCGTTTTATCTGTACAGTATAGTATAGTGGATAGTGTACATAGCCTTTATTTATGTAAACCAGCTCTTTTCCCTTCTTGTTTTTTTTGTTTTTTTCTTTCCTAGCACCAGGGGAGCCCCCCCTCCCAAATTTCGTTGTTTGGTACCTGTACTATAGCAATGACAATAAAGACCATTCATTCATTCATTCATTCATTCATTCATTCATTCATTCATTTTATGAGCATAGTGAGGGACCAACCAAGAAAGCAAGTGTCTGCCATATATTTGCACCAAATAAATGTACAGATGACTGTGCTTGTGCCTATCATAATATGATTTAATAATGTTAAAGATACACTACATAGCCAAAGGTATGTGGGCACAATGGTTTGGGCTAGACCCCTTAGTTCCAGTGAAGGTAAATGTTAATGATACAGCAAACAATGAGATTCTAGAGAATTGTATGCTTCCAACTTTGTGGCAACAGTTTGGGGAAGGCCCTTTCCTGTTTCGGCATGACAATGCCCCCATGCACAAAGCCAGGTCCATAATGATGGTTTTCCGAGTTAGGTCAGGAAGAACTTCACTGGCCTGCACAGAACACTGACCTAAAGCCCATCGAACACCTTTGGGATGAATTGGAACGCCGACCTTCTCGCCCCAACATCAGTGCCTGACCTCAATAATGCTCTTGTGGCTGAATGGGAGCAAATCCCCGCAACCATGTTCCAAAATCTAGCGGAAAGCCTTCCCAGAAGAGTGGAGGCTGTTATAACAGCAAATGGGGGACCAACTCCATTATCAACAAACTAAAGGTCACTAAATAGCATGTATGTTACACATTACACAAGTGTAACCATCATGCTAAGATAAAGACATTTCATTCACCTTAAGCATTACATTATAGCATAGCACCATTTCTAAGGTAGGCCCTATTCTGTCCCTTCTCGTTGGACCAGTGCCAGGGCAAAACCAATGTGACGTAAGCTGTCTTGTTCTCTCAGTAACAGTTGAGTGAGCTCCATGTATTTGAGGGTTGAATGTGTTCTGAATGCCGTCTCGCGAGCCGAGTGCTAATGAGCAGATGTGTCTCAGTGAGCAGGGAGCCAGGGCGCCCAGGCCTAAGGCAGGTGGCACACGCTGAAGCTCTGCTCCCATGACACCTCCCTCTCTCACCCGCCACACACACACCCACACACACACACACACACACAGACACAAACACACACACACACACACACACACACACAAAACCTGCCGTGGGCAGAGTAGACCCCCCCAACCCCACCCTGACCCCCACCTAGTCACTGATCTAAAACTTTATTTTTCTCACTACCATAAATGACACATTGCCCATTGTGCTTCAACAGACTTAGTTCTGATGTTTGGGCAACTTTGTTTTCAAAATCACTCACAGTTAGTTTGCGCGATTGAAAGTAGTGTGAAGGACAATACAAAAGATTGGCCACATGTGCCTGTCTGTGCTTTTTGAAGTGATACAACAATTACGCCAGCCATTAATTAGCCACCGAGAAGACTCTCCAAAGACCAGATGCCGGGAAACGAATCATCCAGGGAACCAAATCAACACCTGCGCCAAAGCAATAACTTGAATCCAATATGCCAAATAACAAGCGTTTCCCCTAATCCTCATTTCTGTCTGGTGGATGTCACCGTTAACTCGCAGAAGACGGAGAGTGTGTCTGCAGGTCCCCGGGAGCATGTTCTGTATTAAGATGTAAATGAGGGACTTGTACTGCTTCAGATGACTGGCCTCATTGTCCAGATTAGTCACACATACACACACACACACACACACACACACACACACACACACACACACACAAACACACACACACGGTCAGCAGGGTCACTTACCAACCAGTGGCTCATTACCAACCAGTCTCCTGTGATGTCTGGAGCCAAATATTATTATCATATGTATGACTCATTCACAGAAAGCTGCCACACAGAGTAAACTAGATAAATGTTTTGAGGAAATAGAAGTGGGTGGGTTGTGATACAGAACAATTGTGATGGATAGTACTCTGATGAAATGCGAAGGCCGGGAGTGAATTTGTCCACAAAGCATACATGATACAGTAATAGCAGCCCAAGGCTGGAGGCTGGGTGCCATTCAGAAAAAGTCAGTGTGGGATTCAGTCATAGTGTTGCTATGTGATCAACTATTCATCCGAAATCAAAAGACCCAAGGTCTTTCAGTCTCAGCCACACAATGGGAAAGAAACCACTTTGTTAGAAGTTATGAGGAGGCTGAAAACCTGTCAGAGGAACAAAGGCGATTCTGGTGCGACTCTGGTGGTCTAGCATACTGTTACATGTGTGTATACATCCCTGTCAACTGATTTCTTTCTCCTCTGAAAGTGTCCATCCATCACGTTAACGCAACAAAGCCTAACTGTCTCAATCACATTCAGGGCCGCGTGGAGTGATGCTGAGTCTAGGGTAATCGACAGTCGTGATAGGGGGGATCTGTGTCCCCTCCGGTGGCTAGCACTTGAGACACTCAGCTGTGCATGACTTGTCTGTCCCCCCTCACACACACACGCACACACACACACACACACACAGAAACTTGTTAGCTCTCTGATGTCTCGAAAATATATCTGATGACAAAATATCAAATCTAATGTCTCCTAATTCTGCGTTGTGTGTTTTCAATATCCAATATCACTAGCAACCTCACATTAAGCACAATGATCTTCAGGTTCCAAAGGATAGACACCTCAACACGGGTTGTGGTGTTTTCGTAGAATAAAGGTTTATTTCAGAATAAAGTCCCTCAGACCTTACACCTCATCTCGGATCGTACCCGACAAAATCCAACCCAACAACAAGAACTTTTCACACAGACAGAAGCTTATAAGACACACATCTCACAGTTGTTGACATTCCCCATCAGGCCATCCTGCAGCTGGTGTCAAACTCTCTCTCACACACACACACACACACACACACACACACACACACACACGCACAATCAAGTGGCTGAGGGGTAGTGTTAAAACTGTGTCCATCCAGGGGATACAGCCTGTCAACAACATAATGGGATGGGATTTAAAAGTACACCTGCAAGAAGAAGAAGAAGAAAAAAGCACCAACACTCTAAACCCCAGAGAGAAGGCTTGTGGAAGAAAATCTGAGTGTCCACACACTCTCTGTAGTCGTTCTTTTATCCAGTCAGCTTTTCTTCTTTTCTGCAGAAGCAATATGGCTAATAAGGCTTGGCTGAGGGGATGCTGTATACTGTAAATGTGGGGTGGACAAAGAAGTATGGTTCAAAGTCAGAGCGTACACATTGTTCTGGGCTATATATAGAGATGGTTTACCATAGTGTAGAGGCTCACAACAAACGAGGTCCTACTGAGAAACACTACAGGCAAGGCAGCCTTCAACTGGACCACTTCAAACACATGCCGGCTGTCTTCACAGGAGGGGGGCCACTCAATTAATCAGAGAACAAACTTTTTCAAACCTCATGCCAATAAATATGTTTGGCATAAGCCAAAATAAGCCTTCCAATAACCTGTTTTGAATAGAAAAGAGCGTATTTAAAATTGTGCATATGTGTCTTGCAAGTGAAAGGCTTTGAGTTCCAGAATACTGTAGCTTATGGTCGACTTCAGTGAACAAGAGAATAAGGCACGCATTTCACCCTTTCCTCAGGCTATTATGGAAAAGATAGAGATCCATGCCACGCTTATGTCATGTTGAATGGAGCTATGAATAGCAGAGGAAAGCAGTGATTTGACAGAGCCGAAGACATGAGTCAGAGTCACACTGTGGAGTGTGTTTCCCGACTGCTCCTCCTCAGTCTCCTCTGACTCAAGCTTTAGCCAGGCTACGGAGCCAGCTCTAGGCTAAGAGAGTGTGTGTGTGTGTGTGTGTGTGTGTGTGTGTGTGTGTGTGTGTGCGTGCCTGTGTTTATGAGAGAGAAAGAGAGAGGAGTGAGCAATAGATCAAGAGGAGTTGTGCACTTCCCAGAGAACTGTGCAACTGCTAATGACAAGACAGGACAGCCAAATGCAATGTACCCTAGGGTTGAGTGGTACAACGGTAATACGGTATCTCGCAGGTATGCCCACGGTGTGCTTTTCAATACCGTCATAAATAAGTGTCATATGTCATGTCATATGTGCTAAAAAGTTCTGCTCCATTATCTATCAAACTGCCAAAAGTAAGCGCTGTTTTGATGAATAGCGCTAACGACTTGGTTCCTAAAGAAATGCCACTGCTGCTATTGGGCAGAGCCTTCTCCATGCTACAGTAACCTGTGCAGGGCTGGGGCCAGGGCCCATCCATCCTCGCTCGGACAATAACTGAGCCCTTTTGTTGCAGGCGGGCAGAGAATCACACAGAGGAAGGTAAGGGAGGTTTGTAACTGGGCTCCTGTGGAACGCTGGAGTAGTGCAGGTTTCCTAGTTTAATATGTTTGCCACATTTTCTTCTTTGTACTTAGCTAATGTCTGTTTTCAAAGGGAAAGCGGTAAATGTACCATCCTCAATGGATGCTTTTTTTGGCTCTCTTAGTACAGTTTAAAATCACCTCTTTTAGTGCATTGTGTCTTCTGTTGGTGAGGAAGGGAGAACTCAATTAAAAGAGAATCCGAAAGAGATGTCGTTCTGCAAATGGGGTATCTGAATTGATGTGAGTTCAATGAGCTGTGAGAGAGGACCGTCTTTTAACAGGAACAGGCGGTCCCGGCCCAAGGGAGCCGTGCAGCATCTGGGTGGATCTGGATCCAGACATTAAAATAACCAGAGGTAGGACGATGACAAATTGAATGCCACCAATGAGTAATGTCAGGGGCCCCTCTTGAAAGGAATTTGTCATAGGGAACTATGGAAGCAATTGTCTCAGAGAGCAGTGATGTGTGGGCACTCTAAATGTAGAAGAAATGTCCCAAAATACTCTAAATGCAAAACGCTCAATCCCTTTTACTCGTCAACTACTGAATCTATTGTCCTTACTCAACAGAAGATGTGCTATTGCTTCTGCAGTTTTCTTCCTCTGACAATAATCTATGTCAAGCTTACTTGTACTTTATTAGAATATGAATTAAAGACTGCAATGTAATGATATTATTATTATAATCTTAATCAATAGCCTAAACAAAAAAAAATCTATAGCCTATACGATGAGTGCTACAAACCTCACCACCTGCATGGATTTTTTTTCCAGACAGAGTATATGCAAATGCCTTTAGGAAATCATCACTACCCTGCGGTCATGCAATAGTTCAACCTACATGGTGTCTTCACATGTCTACATCTTTTGACAGCAATCTGTCATCATCCCTGCAAATATGTAAACAGAGCAACCAGCAGCGAGAAGGAGGGCAAAACGTGTTGCGGATTCTAATCTCTCTTCACATTGTGGTCTGGGGATATCACATTGATAACCACAAAAAAAAAGACGCTTTTCTCTCTCATGGGAGAAGACCATAATACCCTTCTAGTTGATGGTTGACTCCATACTTAGAATAACATTGTCTTTTCATACTCCCTAACACCTTTCCCTAACCAGCTACATTGATGCACAGAATAATAATAAAAAAAAACTAGCATGGGAATATGTTACATATGATTTCATTTTGAGAATATACTTTTCCCTACACACACTTTGTAAAGCTCATGTTTCCATACTTATAGGTGTGGTCTTCTATTGAGGTTACAATAGAACACAGGGGAGAGGAATTCCCTTCACCCACGTGAGTAGAGGAGAGGGAGAGGGAGAGGTTATAATTAAGTGTTCAGTGATTGAACAGGGCGAGTCAGCTTACATTTACTTTTAAGGCTACTCTACTAAAAAAAAAACTCTGTGTGAACAAGCAAAGGACCGCAAGGAATAATCAACTGGTTCTGTGGTTCGGGAGAGAAATACTTCAGATTGTAACGACGTTTCACATCAACACTTAAAGAAAACGAGAGAGCATCTCTATTACAGACGATGAGAGACGCCTCAAAATGCGGGTCTAGGTCATGATGGATGTTTCCTACCAACAATACAGGGTAGACAATGGTACGACAACTTTGAAGTACTGAAGCTTGAGTTTTAAAGAGTCTATTTGCTTAGAAGAAGTAGTAGATTGTGTGTTTTTGGTCATGCGGGAGAGGATGTGTGGAACATACTGTAAGTTAGGACCAGTGTGTGTGTGCGTGTGTGTTCATGCATGCCTATCTGTCTGCATGTGTGTGTAAGCACACGCGTGTGTCAAGGCAGCAGAGCTACCACCATACCCCAGGGCAGCATCACTAATGTATAAAGAGGATGCTTTATGGCTCCTGGTCTTGACCACCATACACCACAGGCTGTAGCTCTTCCTAGACAGCCAGACTACTATTGTCAAACAGGGACAATCTCTGAAGGTCCAGGGAGACCAGTGGTCTCATTAAAAGACCGGCTGGTTTATGAGACACTGAGGATCTTGGAGGAGTTAGTTTCAGACCACATGTTGACTCACTTTGAACCCAGGCACTCTAAACTGCAGTGTCTGGATCGGATTCTCCTTCTCTATCCTCTGAGGAGAGGGATGGGTTAGGAGTGAGTGCGTTCTGGAACGGTTTCATGACTTCATGTTTCAGATACTCTTGGATGTTCCTGTTACATGTGTGTCATCATCACAACATCACCTTGCTGGCATTCTGTAGAAACCACTAAACCATCACCAGATGTTCTCCAACCCCCGAATGCCTGCTGATCCGATGTTTCAATGGATATCTCATAGGGCTTGCACACCGGCAAAGAACCGTGCCGGTTCACGTTCGGAAACCTCCGAACGTTGGCGCTGTCTGGCGAACGAGCCCGCGTTCATACCAGTGTATTGTTCGCCAGACCGCGCCAACGTTCGGAGGTTTCCGAACGCGAACGCGAACCGGCACGGTTCTTTGCCGGTGTGAAAGCCCTATCAATGTGTTGTATTAGGATCCTTTCCTTTTAGCAACGTTAAAGGTTCTTTTTCAAATGTGATCATGAGGTTATTTCTACAGTGGCTCTGAGGGTTGACCTCCATCGCCTCTGCTACTGTAGCAAGCCTAGCGTGGTCTGAGAGAGTGACCCGCTTCGATACGATACAGTGTGTGTGGTGCTAGTCGACTAGTTGACCAGATCCTGCGCAAACCAAGGCAACTAGGTCTGTGTGAGATCCAGGCGGTAACTGTGAATCAGGTCTGTGAATCAGGCTCTCGGTCCACGCCGCCCCCCCCCTCGCTCTGAGGCCCTGCATTCATTCCATGTTGTTTTCATTCCCCCTCCTTCAGTAGATGCACAGAAAAAAGTGTTTTCTCAAGCCACAGCATTCCAGAAAAGAAGGGTGTTTACTTACACACACCTGGATCATGGTCGTTCATTCGATACTGAGCGTTTTTCAATTATGCGACACGGCCCAAAAAATGTAGTGCAATATGAAGTCTGATGGGGCACAGAGGTGAGCAAACAAACTTCATTAAACGTACGCTTCCTAATCCTTCACTTAGCTAGAGAAATCCCTATTTATCTTGGACACCGGACTGTACTGTACGTTAGATAACTGAACATGGTTCCAAACACACTAGAGGGTAATGTATCAGTCTATTAGAACTTTAAACTGCCCCCAAGAAATGGCCATCTAATTAAAGGCAAATACAGAAGGTAAGGAAGTGAAGAAACATTCCTTTGAAGTACTGAAGCTTGAGTTTTAAAGAGTCTATTTGCTTAGATTGTGTGTTTTTGGTAATGTGGGAGAGGATGTGTGGAACATACTGTAAGTTAGGACCAGTGTGTGTGCGTGTGTGTTCATGCATGCTGTATATGATACAGTGAACTCTCTACAAGAAACTGCATTACCGGTACATTAGCCACTCTACTGTACCAACAAACTGATCCTTTCCCAATGTAAAGTTTAACAGAGTTCAACAACGTTTTTAGAGTATAACATGTCATTGCATAGTCTGGACTAACCCTCTTTTCCCATGTACCTAATGATACCTCAGAAGTCCTGTGTTGACACTGATCCTGACGACATTCGGAGTTGTCTATGACTAAGGTCTGCTATATGAAGCAGTCAGCGTGCAGTAGCACATCCTCCATTTGGCCTGCAGTTCTCCAGATGGTTGAGCTGAATGAGATGTGTCATCATTACAACCTCTGGCTTCCAGGAATCAGCCATGGCTTGATTAAACGCCCCCCCCTGCCCCAGGGGGAAATATTGTGACTGTGGTCACTGGACAGCACATGCCATTTAAGTGGCCTACATTTGTCACAAAGCTTTTCTTGTCCTGCATGCTGGAGCAGGTAAGATTCACAAGAAAGTACTGGATGTACCAAAGTCACCATCTTAGCTGTATTCATCATCAAGAGAGGTCAAGAGAGGACGCTGGCGTTGCTAGTTCGCCGCTTCTCAGACGCTACACTACAGACATCTGTCTATGGCTCTGGAGAGAAACTCAGAACTACACAGATAAGTTAACCAGACAGATAAGATAGCCAGCATCTGAGTGTCTAGAAAAGCGCTATATAAGTCTAATGTAATATTATTATTATTATTATTATTATTCATCTTAGCTGTATTCAGAGTATGGGTTGGGGTACCTCAGTTCTTGAAGCCTGCTCTGACATCACTCAGTTGATGTGCTGCTGTAATGCATGTGAGAGAAATTGAATGAGGTGAAATTAATTTACAGTTTCAAAGTATTGTATTTTATTTGATTGTATTGTATTGTTATGATTATTATCAATACAATAGACTAAAAACTAACAGCATGTACTTTATAAACTATGTATTTCACATTATAGAATTGGCTTCTCACCAAAACAGTGAGAACACCACTTAATCATCTTATGGTCATTTGTTTGTATTGCACTACCAGCATGGTGTGATGTCATTTGAGGCGTCACTGGCGTCGGAGAGGGTAGATTCTTCGCCTCGCAATCTCTGTTGCCATGAACTTGCATGTCCATGTCTGTCGTGCCCAGGGGTCGCCCCTATGGCAGCAAGGATCACAGAGACAGCTTCATGCCAAAGAGATGCGCTGTTCTAACACGCGGGCGGAGGGGGTGAAATCTGGGCGCCACACAGAAAACCTTAGCAGGGTTTCAAAACAACTCCCTCCCTGTTCACCTCAGCACTTTCTCAACACACTGGATGATCTGATTCATGGCTACAAGTGAAATGCTCTCTGTTGGTCCTGTCAGCAGGTTACCGGAGGCCACTGATCAGGAAACGTCGTACAGTAACACAGTTCTATGTCTCTCTATGGTGGACATATCTCTGTTTTTCATTTCTCTCCCTGGGCTTTAGGCATGCTTATCCATCCACAGAACATTGAAGAGCTGGATGTGGAAAGCTGAAATCCATTACATTCCCCTCCTTTTACAGAATCTTGATATGATTCACAGCTCAGTTTCCAGCGGATGTCTGGCACTGCCTGGTATTCCCTAGTATTGGCCTGGAAGCGGGAGGGTCCCGTTGAGCTTTGTTGTGGAGGGAAGCAGCGAGCGCTATCCCACTAGAGATCTCTTCGGCATATATTCCAGACCGCAAGGAACCCAACAAGAGGGGCTTTCACGAAATCCCCTGTGCTGGTCGGCTACTGTACCATCACACTTCACCCATAGCTTCCAGGCGGAAATAGATCCAATCTCTCTAACCTTATCATTGGTGCAACTAAGCCCATATTTTTCTAATTTTGCCTGGTTGTTTTCTTTACAGAGGCAACAGTGACTCAGGCAATGACATCACACCGAGAGAGATTGAGAGAGACACATAAAGCATTGACTTCTCTCAACAGAATGTAATTCATCGGGGCAGATGCACTGTGAGCCACTGTGAGTCAGGCGCTAGGCTAATAGCCACAACATATGGGCACCATTATCCAGCTGAAATGAAATGAGTGCTGTGCAAAATGGAAAGTACCCATGTCAAACACTTGGACTGTTACTGATGTGACAAGAGAATACAAAACAACATTTTAGAACATTCTCCAACAGAGTTGGAGTCTTGGTTGCTGAAAAGCTAGCTGTAAAAGCCAATTTGGAGTGAGGGGGGAAAAGACCACACAGACTTTGGTTTGGAAGCAGCAAGTTGTTTACTGCCAAAAACAGCAACTCAGCAGAGGAAACAAGATCATTTTAACACTCTCCAAATGTACTGTAAGTCCTTAGCTCTTTCAGAACTGAACATTCATCGCCTGAATTTGATTAAAGACAAATTGATTTGAAGTTTAAACGGCCATAATGTGTCCAACACCAGTTATTATACGGCTGATTCATGCTTCGTTGACAACAATGCAACCAGGGGTCTGCGTAGGTTCGTGAAGGTCGTGCAAACTGTTGCAGAGGAGGTTGCACAGAAGCTTGTGAGGCATCTCTCACGGTTTCTTGATGAGCGACCTGCTGCGTAGATGTTGCACACCATTGATCGGTTGGTTAGTGAATGGAGGTGGAGCTGAAATTAGTTCTATCAGTAGCTTGCTATCATTGAAGATTTAATGAATTATTCGTTGAATTCAAGATGGTGAAACAAGTTTGTGTGAATGAAAAGAAAACTGGAGAAAACAAAGAGCTGCGCCTGGGAATCAAATAAAGCCCACCTTCTTCGTTATGCTCTCCTGGTTGGAAGTATTCATAAAGCACTGGGAGACTGAGACAAACTATCCTGAGGTAAGCAGCCGTTACTAGCTAGCTTTTTTATTTTTTTATTTAACCTTTATTTATACAGGTTAAAACACATTGAGCCCCAAGGGCTCATTTTCAAGTGTGACCTGTTCAATTAATTATATAATTTGCAATATGAAAGCCAAATAGGTGTGATCCATCTAGAGAATGTGATACACGCAGAAGTATGAACACAGAGTGCTCGTGACGGTGTTACACAGCGCGGACCGCATACTAGTCACACACGTGACACAGAAGCATGTACCTAAAGGCGTTTAGTCTCAGAACATCCATCAACACAATAGAGACAGTTTCAGAGTTTAAACTCAACCTTAGAAGACTCCCATATTTTACATGTCAGGTAAACGTAAAAAACACACCGTCAGCTTTGTCAATGTGAATCCACTCCAGCCACTGTAAATCTGCTACACTGACAGGAGTTCAGGGGCCCGGGGGCGGTGGGGGCGGGGGCGGGGGTCATCTGAGGGGTGGAGTTGTATCAGAACCAAGCTAATACAGACGCATTCCCAGTATTTACCATTAGTTGCACAGATCCCAGTACAGCAGTACATCTGAGGGGTGGAGTTGTATCAGAACCAAGCTAATACAGACGCATTCCCAGTATTTACCATTAGTTGCACAGATCCCAGTACAGCACATAGATGGAGACAAGGAAAAAAAGTCACACCACAATTAAATTACCATTTTACCCACAGTCTCAGCAGTAATCCCTCATGTGTGAGAGCTTGTGGTTCGTTGCCTTGAGGTATGGGGCTGTGGGTAACCAAGTCATAGTGTTGTTGTGGCTGGGAGTTCATGTCTCCCCCTCAGCCCTAGGGGTGTATGTCTGCCTAGTTCCTAGTTCCCAGTCAGGCAGGTCTATCCAGGGGCTTTTTCATGTTTTCATGTTAACAGCTAAATTCAGTAATCTGGTACACTTTGAGATGGACATTGAGAGACTAGAATTTATTAAAAAGATACAATAACACAGTAGAAATACTTTTTTTTTAATTGCGAGGTAATTTGCACCTTTCTGCAACAGCAGACACTGCCAGTACTCAATTACAGTGTGGGTCTCTCTACTCTGGGACACATACACCTACAGTGTAGCTCCATACCCCACATCGACTTCCAACATGTCCAATGACACAAACTGCTTAAAGAATCCAACAATTACCCAAACACCCTCACACTCTTACTCTCTCTCTCTCTCTTACTCAGGAAATGGAGCAAATCTTCTCAACAGTCATTGGTAGAGCAGAGCGAGGATTGCAGGAAAATAAAGGGCAAGACACTTAACCCCAAGTTTCTCCCAATGAGCGGGCTGGCGCCTTGCATGGTACCTTGCCGCCACTGGTGTGTGAATGTGTGTGTGAATGGGTGAATGAGAGGCCGTTGTAAAGCGCTTTGGAATAAGGCGCTATATAAGTCAGTCCATTTACCATTTACATGTCACTTGTGTTATAATTTGATGATGTTGCAGGGCATTGCATCGTGTCATTACTCAGTCCACTATATAGTTCCCTGGACAGATTCACCCTGTGCAGTGTGTAGGAAATCATTATCCCTGTGGACTGGAACACAGTCTGTGTGTCTATTTGTTATTATGGGGTCTGTCTCCATAATGTAGTCCTATATTGCTCTCTGTCTCTGGTCTCTGTGTCTCTCTACATTAAGCCTGGTACACACATAAAGATTTTCTAAATCTTAACAGATTTTTTATCTGAGAGACCCCACACATGAAGATAAAAAATCACGGATTGAACAGTTTTGATCGTATTGTGTGTGGTGTGCTCCTATATTCCCAATACAGCACACCACATACATAAAGATCTGTCCTACGACAGTCTAGAGTCTCGTCCCCCAAGCCAGAAATCTCGCGTGATCAGGGTAGTAGTACCCTGACTGACATGTACGAGGCAGCCATGTGCAACAGGGCAAATAAAGTGCAGAAGAACGAAAAGAAGAAGACGCGTCAGTCAACTAGCTTCTTGATTGGCTACATTCCATTCCACGTCACAAACGGACTCGGGAGTTGTCAGTTTTGACCACAGACAAGAAGACTCTTGAACTCTTGAACATTTCATATTTACGATCGTCGGCCCGACCATTTTCCCGAGCAGATTTTCAGGAGAAATTGAGTCTTAACACACCTCACACCAAAGGATAATCTTGTAGGATAATCTTTAGAGCCATCTGATAATCGGGCGTTTGCTGTCCTTGGTCGGAAATCGGGCCAAAATCGGCCAGATTATCTATATGTACCAAGCTTTATGTACTCCTCTGTTGCTCTCTGTGTCTTGTCTCTGTCTCTCTCTCTCCATTACATGTATCTCCTCTAGTGACGCCACTAAGCCTGACCCCAGAGCACTAGGGTTCACCACCGAGTGAACAGCGCCTGAAGGGGTCAGGGGTCAACAGCCCAGGGCAGGATAGGTCACGACGACAGTTAGATATCATACTCAAGAACCTGATTTGTGAGGTTGATTACAGTTCATGAACAGTGCCCTGCTCCTGCTAGTGATTTATGGCCTACTGTTACATGTCGAGCATAGCTGAGTGAGAAGCACAACCATAGACTTTCAAGTTAGCTAAACAAGCTAAACGCTAAGGGCTCCTCTTGGCTTTAAATATGACACCGTCTCATGTATTCGGCCGGCAACGATACCATCTACAACCAATAAAAAGGGGTACTTGGTAGTGAAGGTCTTAAATGGGTTACGGTGAAAAACTAATTAGCCTTTAAAGAGGTACAACAAAAACAAAGTGAGCCTATTGCAAATCTGATGTAGCTTTGGAGAGTGCTCTCATAACAGTAGTGACCCCAGGGTAGAGTAAACATTCCATTTGCCCTTCATGACTTGCCAGTAATTACCCAGACACCCCCAAGGCCCTGGTCTACTGGCACATTTACTGGCTACAAACTGCACAAAGGAACAAGCTCTTATTTTCTCCTAGCTAGGTCCCAGGTCCACCACCCAATCGAAGAGCATCAGCAAGAGGCTTGTAAATTCAACTTCGTAAATGTACCCTCCGCCAAAACATCAGGGGAATTTAACACCACCTCACGGAGAAAGGCATCTTTTTGGGTCACGCTCACTTTTGTATTTCACATGAAATTGCTTCGGTGTCGTCACTTTGAAATAGGGAAGAGATAACACAGACACTGCATTCGTAGCTTATGTTAAATCTTGTTATTGTTTATCACATGAGGCCCTCATTAAATCAATCATATTCTTTGCTCATGCTTACGACCGAATGCTGGACTATCAAATGAATCGTATTGAAAGACATCCACAGAAATGTAACCCTAGACCATTGCAAGTTGAACGCTCAATGATAACTATGGTTGTGTGCGTGCATTAGTCAAGGTGAGTTGACCGCTGAAGGTCTGCTCGTGGTGCCAGAGCCCACTGTCTGTCTGCCAGCCCTGACCATGCACTGGTGCATTACTACTGACCACATTGCTTGTTGCCATCTGTCTGCAGTCCGTCTTCAAACACACACACACACACACACACACACACGCACTTATACACACACACACACACACACACACACACACACACACACACACACACACACTGGTGTGATTGTCCCCAGCCTGGCTCCACTCTCTCATTATCTGTATGGCTGCAGTCGTCTGAGAACGTTGCCGTCCAGTCCTCCAAGGCTCCACACAGGACATAACTCACCTCCCAGTCATGGCGTTTCACCTTCACAACATGAATGGATTTGTCTCGGCCACGTACACTGAGTCTCTACTGAACAGTTTTTTTTTGTTTTTTTTTTAAGTTCTTGAGAGTTGAGACTGTGAGACCAATAGATAGATTGTTCTGCCTACTCATAAAATGTTTTTTTGTGAGTTTCAAGAAATCAGTCAATTAGGTCTATCACATCACTGGTGAAAACAAGGTAACTTAATTGTGGTGTGTGTGGTTACATAGTGGAGATGAATGAAATGGATTGTGATGTTGAAGCTTGATATTAGTAGTGAATGTCCTTTGAATTCCCCTTGAATGTTTTATGTCATGGTTTTTGTCTCTAACAAGCTGAAATCCATGTGTGCGCACACACACTCGTGCACACATATACACACACATTTATATATACACTAATACAGACTCACTCATTAGTCCAAAGCCAAATGTGTGTGGAAGCTTCTCCGTGTCTGTGTGTGTGAGATTGTGAGGAGGCCTCCTCCCCCAGAGCAGGTGAGTCACACTGAGATGAACACGGTCTAACAGAGAGTGACCAAGCTTAACTTGACTAAGTATGTACATTTACATTTACATTACAAATGTAAATGTAATGTAAGTATGTATTGTTACATGAAAAATATAACAGATCAAATAATATTAGATAATATATTTATCAATGAGAATTATCAATGGAGACACAATTGAAATGTGGTCATTTTCTTATCATTTTAATGGAGAAAACCATTATTGAGAAACATTACGTTACACATACAGCTTCAGTCCTAGTATGTGTATCAGAATAATAACATGGTGACCCTCACTGAAACAATACTCCAGTAGATGATGAAGCTTTAACATAGCGCTATCGCCATCTCTTCCACACTTGTCCTTCAGTTTAAAGTTGTCCTTAGCTGCAGTTGTCAACCAATCAGATTAGCCAGAACCTTTAGTGTTTTGTCAAGAGCTAAATGGACGGGTTGTTAGCTTGATGGATGTGTGTTTGCTGAGAGCCAGGCTCTCATTTTAACATAAAACCATACATCATTTTTAATTGACTGAGGCTAGACTGGGTCCTGTGATAATTTAAAGCTAAAAGCCTTGCAAATTAGCTGCTACTGAGGAACACCACCGCAATCTTGTTACCATCAGACCCGTTAGTGTTGCACTAATACAATAAGCATGTTAAAGCCTCTAATCATATTAGGTGATTTCTGGGAGACAAGAAAAATTACCAAAGCATTTCATACCAGTCTGAAATATATCGAAAATGACATAATTTGATACATGTCAAATCATGTATTTGTGCGCAACCTTGTTTATGAATAAACTAGGAGGACCGATGTTTAATCAAAATAGTACCGTAAGCACATTCTAGATTCATCCAAATATGTTGGATAAAAGAACATGTTCTCTTCAGTTTTACAGAGCAGTTTATAGGGACTGTTTAGGGGGAGGCTCTCGCCCCACTCTCTGTGCTGCTGGACTGAATAAGGGTACTGTTCACACACAAGGTCTGCTCTGAATAAATGTTTACTCAAGTGGTCACATGGGCAAATCTGAAGCAAAAGAAAAAATCATATTACCTTTTCCAGACAGATTAACCCTAGTATTCAGGTTAACATACAGCCCTCCGGCCCAGGACATTCTTATTTCACATGCAATGAAGGACACCGCAAGTTTCTCTATGAATGTTTTATCCACAGTGGAAAGAGTTCTGTAAACATAATCATAAATTGAAGTGATATAACTAAGATCAGTCATTCACTGTTCATAGATGGCAAAAAATGGACTTGACTTGACTGTAATCCTTGGCTCTGGATCAGGCAATTAACATTTCATATACGGTGTACATACTGGGCCCCACACACGGACATATTCACAACCAATTTTAAGAGTGTGAAAACAATTTCCTATAATACTGTACAACCGAGGTTAGAGGGGGTAAAAATATGACATCACATTTACACTTGTAGATTTGAGTCATTTAGCAGACACTTTTATCCAAAGTGATTTACAAGAAGTACATTTGTCTAAAGTCAAATGTATATAGAAAGTCAAACAACTATATATCAGTCATTGTAAGTAAAAAAAAAACGTTAATAAGAACATGTGCCACATGTGCCACTTATGCAAAAGTGAACAGGTAGGCCTAATGTACAATAGGGTGTTGGGGGTGGAGAGGTCTGAGGAGGAGGATCCCAGGTCTTTACGGTGGAAGATAGTGACTCAGCCTGACATCCTGACAGTGATGGGGGAGCTGATTCCACCACTGGGGCACCCAGACAAAGAAGAGAGCTACTACCACGTCTACTACTACGTCCTTATAGGGATGGCGGTATAGCTAGTGGGCCAGAGGTGAAGGAACAGAGTGATCGGGCTGGGGTTTGGGGACTGACCATCGCTTAACATTGATTCCCTTTACCTCCCTCTAGGCGAGCACCAGGGTCTAGAATTTGACGTGAGCTGTTCTGGGAAGTCAGTGAAGGGTGCAGAGGAGATGGGTAGAGTGCCAACATAGGGGGACATCATAATTTATTGAACATTTACCATGTTACATCCTTCATAAATCAACGTTGCTGTGACTTTGAAACAGTGGACATTAGCAACTAACAACTATTGCACACCAAGCAGGCCAGACTGGGTAGATTTTCCATGCTTATGTCCACAGAGAGTCTGTTGGATAAAGGGAAGGGGTTAGTAGGGCTCCGGTAGGGCTCTGCTGTGCTCTGCTCTCCCCGGCACCAAGCCTTATAAGGAGGCCTGCTGATGAACAGTCGCTGCCTGGGACATTTGATCCACAGAGACAAATGGAGAACACACTCACAGAGGTAACACAGGGCAGGCTGGGGGGATGTGGAGCTATGGAAAACAACCATCCAAGATAAGAGTATGTTTTGGAAGTCATATAGAAGAAAAACATAACATTTCTTTTTAAGTACTCTCTGTAGTGTGTGAATTATTTTTTTCCAGTGCTTTTGTTGGATTTGTGGGCCTTCATCTGTGTTTTGCAAATATATCTGCAAATATAAAAACATATACTTTTATTACAAAGTCAAAGAAAGATACCCAAATAATTGACAGTGTCAGGTTCATAACGCGGCCCAATGGCAACCATCTCTTACTGACTAGACTATGGACTTAAGTGAGAGGGGCGGAGAGATGGCGGGACCGCTCTGTCAAGCTTTCCCCCGGCCTCGTCATTCCAGGATGAAAGGGCTGGAATCCGTCCACTCCTAGGAGCTGTTGATAGCAGGACTCACTTCCAGGTCAGGATGGGTGCGGACATCCACAGAACCCAGACCTTCGTGGCAACCTCCAGGAAAACAGGTGGCCCTGTGGCTCCGATCCCCCGCCCCCTCCCTCCTCCACCCCGACTGAGCTGAGTCAACCGCATGAAACCCATCATTTCCATTACTAACACCAAACACTCAGACAACTCAGCCTTACCTCAACCCCTCACGATCAACGTCACCTCTCAACATTAGCAGTGACTATGGTGTGAGTTCATCAGATATCAGAACAAAGGACAAAGGATTCGTCAGCTAATCTGCCTGTGAACTGACACATCCAGAGTCGATTGAGATTTCCGCACTTTGAACCAAAAGGTGACAGTTGATGTCCTGATTACGCTGTTCGCTGTACGCTGTACGCTGTGTGTGTGGGATCTCAGGTGAAGTAAAAGTTCACAGCAGCTAGGGAAGAGAAAGGGTGCGGCGGGGGGGGCGGGCAACAATTCTGTGGCAATGAAGTGAAACATTATCTCGACCGGTTCATTGATCAACCTAGCCCAAAACAACAACCCGAACAATCACTCCATCATGGGGACTCATTCCAGCTGCCTTATCAGTGTTGTGTTTTGATCACTGATCGCTGGCTTTCACTCCTCAAGGCTACGGATGACGTCGCCCCGGAGGGGCCAAACCGCACGAATACCTCTCATGCAACGACGCTGTTAAAACATGGTGTTAAACGACAAGCCCGGCTCTAAATATCTGCCGTGTTATTGTGGTGCAGCTGCTGGGGCGGCCCAGCCAGGCGAGGGCCCAGGATCCAGAGGCAGGTGTGGGGACGGGGACCACCTACGGTCCCAGCTGTGAGAGACAGGCCTGCGTTGCTCTGCCTGAGAGCACGCTCTGTTGTGCAGTCCCCCCTCCTCTCTCAGTCACTCATAAAACATTGCAGGTGTAGTACCAGATAGTGGTGGCTCAGAGCCAATTTGCTCTCTCTCTCCCTTTCTCTCCATTTCTTGGATGCCTGCCAAAACCTAAATGATTAATGAAGGTTTAATCTGTTCTCCATGTACATATTCCTGTAGTCATTCAGATTGAGATTTATCTGTTTGATCATGTAGTTAAAGGGCAGATTCTTTGTGGAGTGGGATGTTGTGTATTAATTAGTGGGTTGACAACAGTTTACACGAGTGTTTAACTGATGTACATTTTCATTAGTAGAGTTACTACACAGGTAAAAGAGGTATACTGTAAACTGTAGGAATTTGTACATTAGTCTGTTTTTTTTTCCAACTCTGTCTCTGTTTGGATCTCTTGTGCTTGGGTCATCTGTATTGTCCTGTCATGGCATCAATGCACTGCATTACTTTAACTTATTTTGGGAGCGCTAACCACAAATATCTTAAACAGTCACAATGATGGTAACTTATCCAAATAGCTAGCGGGAAAAAAAACAGTCTCAAGGCTAATTGGTTCTTGTTTCCAGATGAAAAAGCCATTTGATGATTTGATGTAACTAAACCCCTCATATTGCCCTGGAGTCATGTGCGTTCCACAGCGAGGGTCTGCTCTGTAAACACAGGGAGCAGAAATACTCTTCAATGGCTTCTCATTCATCTACCCCAGCCCAAGGAAAAATGACAGCTGGCCTTCTCGACGGGACAATGAAGTCGAGGGGAGCCCCAGCCGAGAGAGGGCACGGCTTCTCCCTTTCTTCCACAATCCAAAATGGGGATCCCTTTATGAAAGGCTGTCCTCTGGGAGCCGAGGGGTTAAACTCTTAATCCTCCCAATTCTCAGTGGCACTAGGATTAGGGAGGCTAGCTAGTGTTCACACCTTAGAGTAGAGTAGGGTCCCAGTTCTGCTGCCACGTACAGCCCTGTTTGGTGTTGACACAGAACACAGCCCTATACGCCATCATTGTCCCAGGCTGAAGAGGGAGAATCCATTTTGACCTTTAGATCAGAGGCCTTTTTATTCGGACACAATGTGTGACCAGTCTCTTCCGCATTTGTTATGTTCCTGCATTTCGTTTCCACTTAACCTTTTTTGGCCAGGTCATTATCGAACTGGAACCTCCATTCATTAAATCAACCAAATATCGTAATAGATATGTAAACAAGCACATAAAATATAGCAACTTCACGGCTGGCACTGCTGACTCTTAAAAAGGTTTTCTTTTTGTTTGTGCCACTGCTGAGCAATATATAAATATTTAATTGCATGCTAGCCACGGCTGGTGATAATCCTCCTGCTCATCCCTGCCAACAACTCTCAGCATATTTGTGGGGGCATCTGGATAATAAATCATAAGAAACTCAAACAAAGAAATATACCGGGTGTGCTCCCTGTTCCCTGCTCCCTGGGCCTTTTGTTCAAGAGTGATGACGGTTCTGAGAGGAGACTTGTAGGACAGGGCCTAAACCCAGCAGAAACCTCAGCTTTGTATGGATAGCCCCTGTTCTGCGCCAATGGAGATGAAAGCAGTGCGCCACTCATAGGAAAAACTCGGCATTCAGACCCATACTTTTTTGGTTCAAGCAAACCAGTCAGTCATGTTCATATGTAGCGAAGCAACTGCATGTGTTTGCCATTTATTGGGGGTAATCCTTGAATTCATCTGCTTTTCCAATTTTGCAGATTATTGTTTCGTGCCCTGATACAGTTTCAGATCTTCCGAATAAAATGAAAACTCAAACCCAAAAAGACATGCTGGAAACAGTATGCAGGAAAAGACTCTCATCTTTATAATTGGGAAACGACCAAGTGGTGTCATTGATGTTAACATGTTTAGAGATTTCTGAGGAAAGAGGACAGTAAGAATTGCTGCAAGTTGCCCACTTCACTAAATCTAATTACCACAGCATCATGAATGTTCAGTCAAATACGGACCGTAGAATATGAAATCGGACATGGAGAATTTGAAGTGGTAGATCTTCTAACTTGAACAGGAGTCTGTTGTTGGAAAGGGGTTGGCTACACATTTGCACTTTCTTAAAAGCTCTCAACAGAGAGTGGAAAATGATTAACATTCTTGAATTTCGGAGGGAAATTGCAAGCTGATTGCTTATACTTTTACAGTACAGTATTTCTACTGACTATGTGTTTATTGGCTTAAGTAAGTGGTTTCTGGTATGTTGTGTAAGTGGAAACAGGTGTCCCATGCTGCTTTGAGTGGTTTGCAAACACAGTATCTGTCTGCAGACACAATGTATCTGTGCGGATATGTTTGCAAGGGCCAGTTACAGTAGTTTCTGAATGTAAAACATTCTCTAGTTTACAGGTCAAATGTTTGAAGATGTTTTACAATCTTGTAAATGGGAATTATCTATAGATTGTATTTATTTATTTTGGGGGGATTTTGTAGCACATGTTGTGTGGACTTAGGGTGCTAAACACCACATGCTAAACTATGACACAGTGGTGACACTCAGAATGTAGTGGCATATTTGTGTGACACACAGTTTCTCTAGAGCTGTAAATTGGCGCCCACACTCACACCACCACTGTCAATCATAACATGTGACCACTGTGTGTGGAGTGGGGCTGCCGCAATAACATGTTTATACTAGAGGCAGAAAATACATTGGTCCTCTCCAGAAAATATTTTCCATAATATCTTATTATTGTTGATTGACTGCAGTTTATAACAGACTCAAGGATGCATGTGCTTGTGTTTGACAGTTGGAAACTTTAACGTGCTAAAAACTTTGGGGTTGAATTTTGGCCTTGAGCAGAATTCAGTAGATTGGCTGAGTGGAAACCACAGTCAAAGCTAAGCTAATAAAAGATCCCTGTTTGATAAATAAGTACTAAGCCATCAAGACGTTTATTCAGATCAGATCGGAGCGCCTACTTCCTATTATTAGCATGTTGTGTGATGTTGCTGCATGTCCGACCTACTTTTCTATAGTTCTGTTGGTTCCAATAGCCTGCATCTACAGGGCTCGCTGGAAAGGTGGATATGCTGTTTGACAGAAAGTTATAGAAGGGTTAAATGAAAGGATCTTGCTTCTATGCAGACTCTATACAGGTCAACGCTGGTAGGCATTTGCTTATCATACCCAGTGACTGCAGATAGGAATGGACACACTGAAGTCTGGTCATCACCCGGGTCGTTTCAATAGTGGAAGCTTGTGTCACTAATCTGCCAACGAAATGTTCCTCAGTATTTTCTCTCGTCAAGAGCAACGCGAGAAGAACACCAAAGGCAGACCTGTGCAAGCCTCTGCTGATCAAGTATGCGTACTAGGTTAACAAGATGAAAAGCATGCAGGAGCTTGTAGGCCACACACCTCAGCCCTCACGGCCGGAACACACATCCCGTGTGAGCGTTGTGTGTGCGCCGTAACAGCCCATGTTAACAGGTTAGAGCAGCCACACAGCCCATGTTAACAGGTTAGAGCAGCCACACAGCCCATGTTAACAGGTTAGAGCAGCCACACAGTCATGTTAACAGGTTAGAGCAGCCACACAGCCCATGTTAACAGGTTAGAGCAGCCACACAGCCCATGTTAACAGGTTAGAGCAGCCACACAGCCCATGTTAACAGGTTAGTGCAGCCACACAGCCCATGTTAACAGGTTAGTGCAGCCAAACAGCCCATGTTAACAGGTTAGAGCAGCCACACAGCCCATGTTAACAGGTTAGAGCAGCCACACAGCCCATGTTAACAGGTTAGTGCAGCCAAACAGCCCATGTTAACAGGTTAGAGCAGCCACACAGCCCATGTTAACAGGTTAGAGCAGCCACACAGCCCATGTTAACAGGTTAGAGCAGCCACACAGCCCATGTTAACAGGTTAGAGCAGCCACACAGCCCATGTTAACAGGTTAGAGCAGCCACACAGCCCATGTTAACAGGTTAGAGCAGCCACACAGCCCATGTTAACAGGTTAGAGCAGCCACACAGCCCATGTTAACAGGTTAGAGCAGCCACACAGCCCATGTTAACAGGTTAGAGCAGCCACACAGTCCGCTTCAGCCGCACGTCTCACACGTGTCTCACATGCAGCTGCAGTGGCAGTTGTCATCTAGAGATTCAGAGTCTCGCCTATTTTCTCCCCTGTGACGCGTGTGCAAAAACGATCTGTTGATAGTCATATTGACTTCATCAATATGCAGCAACATACACCATAGTTTCAATGTCTATATCTGTAAATATGTCATGTTTCTTTTTAACTCAACACTTCCGCTATCTGTTTCAAATTGAAAACCGTATAGGTATTATTATACTACCCTACGTATACGGTAGTCATAGCAGAAATCCCACGTAGGCTATAAAAGGTAGCCTAAAAGGTAAAAGAACATCAGGTGAAGGGCAGTATTTTTCCGGTGATCGATCTCGATCTCTCTCTGAACAAGGGTAAACAAAAACCATGTGACTGTTTTCTGGTTATAACCACTTCACTTTTTGGAAAGTGAAACACAGCACGTGTGAAAGCCACAGCTGCTCCATGACAAACACGCGCTGCTGAGGTAGAGGTAGCCAGTGTGGCCCTAGCAACGGCCAGCAACAGAGACAGACACAGTACATTGTTCTGCTAATAAAACATCACCCTGAAGTCTGCTTTTCTTTAACCAAGGCTAAAACAGATAGATAAACGGCAGTAACCTTGGTAAAATGTTAGCCTAGATCGTTTTTGTTTATTTTGTTCTTTTGTTTAATCATTGCCATATTGGATAGCTGTAGTGTCAATTATCCACTCTGAGCAAATCCTTTTTAATTATTATTTATGAGAAGCTCCTAATCTGCCAAGCTGCTGACACAAGTAAAGTATTGGCCTTCTGCGTGAGAGCAGCAATAGTTACGTTGTAAGTAGCATAGGCCTATGCTAAATGGTAAGGAAGCTTTGCCTAGACCTGTATCCTCAGATAGTTTACAAAGATAAGTGCTTGATCTATCGAACGCATTGATCGCGAGAAAACTATAGCCTAAAAGATACGCTACACTGTAGATTTTGCCATTAAGCCACACCTACAATCAGACATCGATTGACAAGATTATTAGATCAGTTGATGTGTCAAAGAAATGTCTCTCAGTTCTAATCTTCTCTTCAGATCTATGAATCTGAATAATATAATCAATATAAACAAATAGAACAATAGAATATTGTAGAACAATATTACTCTGCCATTGGAATTACATTGGAAACTTTTTGGGCAGAAGTAAGAACTACAACGGTACCACTAGGTTTTGTCCAACAGGCGACTGATTTATCCGCTGATCAGGGGGGTATTCCATCAACGTCGCTAAAGGACTCGCAAGACTTATCAAAATAAGCCTAGATTTTCCTTTAGCGACGTTGATGGAAAACCCCCCAGACTGTGTGGGCAATTTAATTTGTGAATAATCAAAAATAGCCAGATAAAGGCACCCTATGCAGGGTTGTGCCCTCTTATGAATGCAATGACAATTCAGAATTGTCTGAACCTGGGCGTCAAAATGGACCCTCACGTCACCTACGAGACCCACATCAAACACCTATGCAAGACGTCCTTCTACCACCTGAGGAACATCGCCAAACTCTGTCCCGCACTCACTCTGGCAGATGCAGAGAAGCTCGTCCACGCCTTTGTCTCCTCCAGGCTGGACTATTGCAACGCACTCCTCATTGGGATTCCTAGCAGCTGCCTCCAGAAACTCCAAAACATCCAGAACAGCGCTGCTAGGATCCTGATGAGGGTGTGCAAATATGATCACATCACCCCCATCCTCAAATCACTTCATTGGCTCCCCATCTCACTCAGAATTGAATTCAAGGTTTCCCTCCTCACTCACCAGTGCATTCACGGAACTGCCCCCCCCCCCCTACCTCAAGGAACTCCTCCATACCCCTCAGACCTCCTCACGCACCCTCCGTTCTACTGCCACCTCCTCAAGACCCCCAGGACCAAGCTCCGCACCATGGGGGATCAGGCTTTCTGCTCGGCTGCTCCCAGGCTGTGGAATGCTCTCCCTGACCACCTAAGGGCACCACAGTCTGTGGATGCTTTTAAACAAGGCCTTAAAACCTACCTATTTAATAGAGCCTTTTATTAGCCTTTTTTTTAATTGAAATCTTTATTTTTGTTTTTAATCTGTAGCACTTTGAGATGTCTTTATGTAAAGCGCATTACAAATAAAATATATTATTATTATTATTATTATTATTATTATTATTACTATTGTCTCTTCCTCCACCCCTCCCCTTGCCATTTTGAACTAAAACAGTGAATCTCTCAATAATTTTCATGTTTTTATCGAGAAAATGTCTTAGTTAGACGACCTGTGTAGTTGAAAGTGTAGTCGTTATTTAGTTTGGAAATGTTCGCGGAAACATGAACACGGAAATGAGCCTGCCAGCAGAGACACTCACAGACATTTGCTAAATCAGAAGTTACAAATAAATCCCTTCATTCCCAAACAAAACTCAGAGAAGGCTGTAATGTTAAGCAGTATATTTACTAGGAAAATACATCAGAATACATGCTTCAAATGTATTTGCATACAAAGGCTTCTGTTGCTAAGGTCAGCTTCCAGCACTGAGAAATGCTTGCGGCTCCCAGGCAGTAGGTAGCCAGCCAATGAGACACGCAACTTACAGGATACAACCCACAGCAACAAAAATGTCCCAAACATTTTGGAAAAGCAAATTCAGGCAGTAGGGCAGGGTCTTGGAAGGGGCACACACTGTCAAAGACTGCCAATGCATCATTAGTAATGAATCAGTATGGTTAGTAACATTTTCAAGGGGAAATAGATTGAATATACAGTATTGCACCTTTAACTCATGGGAGCAATCCTCCCAAGAGTTTTGAAGCTACACCATGTGACCATGGGGAGAACAGCAGGGCACTGCAATTGCTGGTGGGAAAAAGCATGTAGGCTATCCCCATTGAAACCCATGTTAAACCGTATTCCATCTGGCCAAATAAGACTGTTTTGCAATTTCAGTTTCTATTTTTTCCCTGGGATTAATTATTCTTTTCATAGCCCACAAGCCAAATCAGAACAAGAATACATACCCGTCCAAGGCACAAGCATTGGTGAACCCGAGACAGGTCAGACTGCTTTAGTAACGGACTGTGCCTGGGTTGGTGCCATGGTTGGTGCCACCAATCAGATTTCACTATATGAACGCTAGGGCAACTGCACCAATCGCATCTCTCCATTGGGCAATCAGTAATTAGTAGTATCTAGTTATAGTATACTCTGTATGTACAGTATATCAACGAGTTAACTAGCATGCTTTATCCCCTGAAAAAAAATCACTGCAAGAAGGACTCAAAGAAGGACACATGCATAAAATACCTTTCTTTCTCCATCACCTTGAAATCTTTCTTGGTAGCGGAGAGGAGAGCAAATCTGTGGGATGAGTGTGTTTTTAATCCCACAACAATAAGATATGTCTTACACTATTTGCTAATGACCTGAATAACTCAACTCAACCTCTATTGAATGAACAGTAGTTTATAGACAAACTGCTGCTGTGATCACCGGTACATCAGTCATCAGTCATTAGGAGCTTTATGACATGTCTGTCTGTCTGTCTGTACAAAGTAAAGCCTTGATTGCCAGGCCAGGCCAAAGTTAAGCTTAAAAGCCTGTGTTATGTCCAACTAAGAGCTCCGCCCAGGATATCAATAAAGAACCAGGGGCTTTGGAGAGCCCACTTTAAGCCTACATATGTGAAACCAGACCATTCTCTGTCACCAGGGCCCTGTTTATTACGGAGAGGATTAAGGTATTGCTAGGTTAAGAACAACTTTGATCATGACTGCTGCCTCCTGGAACACACAAAGGCTTGAGCGTAAGCCAAGGCAACAATTACGGGCCATCGTATACAGTACTAGGGGTCATTACACGAAGAGAGGGGCTGCCCACGTTCCAGATTCCTCGGGTTGAGCCCTTTGATAATATCTCCGCCCCTGCACCACGGTACAGCTCTCACGCCAACCAGGCCCAGGGCAGTCCACCCCTCGGCCCAGGTTACATTCCCCCCCCATGCTCTACCATTCTACACCAGGCCTAGCACCAAGAGGAAGTGGCCAGGGTGGGCCTAAGTAGGGCGGCTCTTAAGCACTGGGTGGCTGGCCCTGGAGAGAGAGCTGCTCAGATCTTCCCTGGATGTGATTGTATCTCAAAGGGCTTGGCAGTGCTCTCTGCTCTCCGCTGTGCTCTGTTCTGTTCTCTCAGTGCTAGTTTATGCTTCTTACCCATGGCACATTCCTGTCAACCAAGAAAAAAACCAACCCTGCTCAGGTTGAATTGTGGCCTTAACATGATCTTATTTCACTCTTTAGGTAGGTGAATTATAAGAGTTTTAGAACCACCTCAAGCCAATTGATCATAATTGTGATTTATTGAATTCTCGTAATACTATTTTATTGAATTGTATTATAATAATAAGCTATTTTTCCGATTTTTCTGATTCAGCCTAATCATTGTTGACTTTCATTGACACCTCTTTGGTCCTCATGTTGACAGACACCAATAGCAAATTCCAAAAGCAAATTCAAAGCCTATAATCAATATTACATATTGACAGCTCTCTTATGCACAAATGATGTGACGGAACACACCTGACTTACTAGAAAAAAAACTATAATTTGGGGTACCCTAAAATAGGGGGACCTAAAAATGATTCTGAATGAACAGAGAATTTCTACCTAAAAAAACACAGGGCACTGTATAGGAGAGAAAAAAACACCTACGTATACGGTAGTTATGAACTGAATCTCGGAAAGAATCAGCCTTTCATATAACAGTTTACAGTATCAGAGCTTGGTGTGACTGTTTTCTATTAATGTGGGTAGGGTTAGGGTTAGGTAGGTTGGTGCTCTCTCTCGAGACTTGATCTCAAGGAATTTTCCAGACCTTGAATCCATCTGAAATGTATAGCCTGTAAACTTCCTTTATTCTCCTCCCTTCATTCCTGCATGTGCCCATGTGTAGTTTATCTCCTCTGTTGGATGGGGCAGTAAATTCCATGACTTGGCATTGCAACAATCCTTCCCTTTTATGTCCCAATCCCTATCAGACTCGCCTCCCCACCCCCCCATCCCAACACAGGAATAGGAGCAACGTAATGTAAAAGTATGATTGTATCAGAATGTGATGCACACAATGAAAGTTATCCAAAGCAGTTGGACATAGGCTGCTTCAAAATAACTACTTCATGACAATGTCATGTCTGACAACTTTCATTTACTTCCTCTCTCAAATTGAACCTTTAACCCCTCCTAGATTTTCTGCATGACATAATTGTTTTGCTAGCTCACATGCTATAATTACATGGAATGATGAGTTGGCCAACGATCATGGACAACCTATTCACTGAGACTTGAACAAGGGCTTGTTAGGGAACATTTGGCAACCCCTTTCAGCCTCATTCTATGTTTCCCTACTCCGGTCTCCAGCTCTAATCTACGCATGACAGTCAAAATTAGAGCATGAAATCAGCAGCATGACATTTGCCCTGCACCGATCCTTGATGCCCCCTTAACCCCAGTCTTTGAGTTAGCTTGGGTTACAGACCCTGGGGTCAGGGAAAGGTCAATGTACCTGTAAACAGGGAAGTGGAGTGGATTGCAGGGCAAGCTTCTGTTGATGGTCTGACAACATTTGGCTCTGATTAGAGCAGAGAGGGTCACGTGAGGTCAGTGTTACACTGGATCACAGTCCCTCACCTTTGACTGTTTCAACTCTAGCAAAGTGGGGATGGCGAGAGTGTTTTAAGTCCTAGGAACTCAGTGTCCATGATTCTCTCTCTCATAACAACGACTGCAATCGGTCTTCCTAGGGAGATTTTATGGAACGTAGAGTGAACTGGATCTCACAACTGGATCGCAAATTATGCTTTTGAGCCAATCACATTCTCTGGAATATCATCCAAAACGTTCATCCTGGTTGCATACAATGACCTGACAATAAGGATCCTTCAGTTAGATTGTTTGTGTTGTCATACAATTCATTGCTTTGTCAAACACAATACAAACTCAGCATTGTTTCCAAGAGAATTAACATCCTCAGCATAATCAACAACATCTCGTCCTCAGCTAAAAATGCCACGCATACGTAATTACCCAGTGCTTGACATGTTTTCAATTCGCTTTGCAATTATTGCTCTCAGCTGCCTGATCCCAATTCGAAGATGGAGTGACATACTGCTCGACAGAATAACACTGTAACCATAACGATGACTCATCAATGCCTTAATGACCAATCAGAGTCAAGATGTTCTGTTGTTGTGAAGTTGATCTCATTGTCATGGAACCTTTTGCTAAGCTGACTAACACAGAGCTAGTGTAATTACTTTGGCTTGTTTAGACAGCGCTAGATGGCAAACAGCTGACCTAGAAAAATAATTTCAGAATCATTTTGTAAACGCCCCGAAGACTGAAAAAATGTAGTAAATCATAAATCTGTTAAGATTGAATTTCATTCCCATTTCTCAAAACAACTGTCAAGCGGATGTGTACACAGTTCATACATAGTAATACTATGTCAGATTGAGAATGGGTCAAACTAATTACTATTATTAACAGACATTTCACACAGCACATGTAGGCAATGACATCGCCTGTGATGTCAGACATCTTGGATGGAGTTCAAGCAAGTTGTTCTGCAGGAGGAGAATTGAAGTGACAGGACTTCATTCATGTAGAAAGAGATAAGGAAGCACAAGAGCAATTGAGTTAATAATCTAGCCCGTTGGCTGGGGACAATTCAAGACGGCAAATGCATTGAGTTATGGACTCTTGATCCCGCTTTGCTTCAAAGTGATCTCATACGTACACACACACGCAGTATGTTGACAGACAGAGGACGGACGGATGGACGAACAAACACACACACACACACACACACACACACACACACACACACGCACACACTCACAGCTGTTGGATTTATACAATGATGAAACTGCAAAACGTCCACTTAATTTCTAAAGAGTTGGGCCAAATCCTCAACAATTCTCAGACAGGGCCTGGAAAACACACCCAAATGGCTGTTGGCTTGTTTTGGAAGCATATGCAATATTTTGCAAGGGCTTTGGGGAATGTTTTCATAAACACAGCAGGCAGAGGGTGGATTTGCACACACGGAGAGTGTGTAAGGCCTTGGATATCCCCGAATAATCCCTGACCCCTGGTTTACCTGCCGCCACTGAACTCTACGACGGCGGCTGTGGTCGACCACGGGAAAGGCCATATGTCACACATTGCTGACCCATATTCCATTATTATGCCAGATTAAAGAGGGATTTGACGTTTTCCTCTAATTTATTAGATTTTCTATAAATGGTTGTGAAAAGCTGTCTGGGATCACAGATCACAAGTATTTACAGTGCAGAATGAAAACAGTGTTTGTGCCTCATCCACAACCGTTTCAAATCCCAATTGAGAGAAAAATGAATTGAGGAATTTTGAACCGAAATTCAGATTCTGAAAATCTGTTGCCTTAAATCTAGAAGCTTGTCATGGTGGACAAAAATTGTGAAAGGTGTAGAGATGTAGGCTAGAATCCTTACAGAATGTCCCATATAGAGTGCTTTAGCAGGAATTTTCACGCCATAATAGGGGATTTTCTATTTCCCTTTCTCTCTCCCTTGTCTATCTTTGTTTGCAGAAGTGCAGAGTAAAAGTGCAGCATATCATTAGATAAAAAATGGCTCCAGGCCCTCTGCCCCCATGGCATCTTCAGGCCTCACTGAGACCTTGCTCTTATCTCAGACGACACCACATTCCACACAGGGGCAGACAGAGACACATTCGTCAACTTTCTCCCAGATTTACTAATGCACTTACAGTATTATCTCCGTGATTTGTAGATACAGTACAGCCCGCTTTGAAGGTACAGTATTCTCACCAAAATAAATACTTAAACACTGTTCACTATGAGAACCACTTGCTCTCTTCTCTTGGTGTTAGTTGTTAGATGTTAATTCTCTACCCATCTGCACGTTTCCATTTATTGGGGTCAGGGGAGTGGACCTCTCCCTGAGCTCTGTGTTGGCCAGAGGGGTCCCGCAGTTGAGCTTTTGACACATCAACATCAGTGAGGCTTGCACATTAGTGGAGAGGAATGTTTTACAAGATGGCTTGGCTTTAAGAGTAGGAGGCTTATATTGAACAAAGGGATATATCAGAATGTGTATTGTATTTTTATTAGAACCATTTTCAGACTATAGAACCTTGTAAATGTCTATTTTGTCCTTAAATTCAACTGTACTGTCTTCATTAAGGCTGGTTTCATGCGTCTCATTTGGAAAGATCCTTGTTTCTCTTAAAAATCTCAGCGAGTTTTATAACTTTCACAGGAAGTCATTTCACCCCAAAGGGAAGGATGACGTTATAGCCTATGTTCTTCAGTCAGATGGAAAACGAGTGCAGAGCATCAGAGACAGCCTATGAATTCAATTACAGCAGATGTCCCTGTTTTCCAAAGTAATGCATGTCATCACAGCTTATTGCTTACTGTTTCTCAGGGAAACAGAACCAATGGTTGTTTGCATTATGCAAACACTACATTATGCAAATACTACATTTCAAGGATAGTGACATCCACGGCTGGAGGAAAGTCTATTTCCACACTCCTCATCCTATAACTTTGAGGCTGAGGCTTTACTCTGTACGTTTTTGAGTACATAACCACTTAAACAGAGAAACGTATTTATTATTATAAATGTTTACACTATTTTGGTCATTTTGGCCGATTTCACGGCATGCTATTTCTGGGTTCCCAGATAAAATGATGCCTGGTGTGGGATTTTATATATTTCCTTTTCTCACTTACACCACTCTGTGATGTTGACTGTTCTCTGATTGCTTTAAGATCCTGATGCCTTCTTGGAAGATTAGCAGGATTTGTCTCAGTAGTCCAGAGAATATTATTTGTTTGTTTGGCGGATTCAAGATCTAGGCATTGTTCATGGCATTACAGCTATTTAATTCCATTCCTCTTTGATTTCAGATATTTTAAGAACCTCCCCCTCCCCACACACTTATAGTGATAAAGCACATTAGACTGAAACATAATCACAGAGAACTGTGCTGCGATTTAAAATTGTTCAGTAATCCTATGCAAAAATACATGTTGAATATGAATGAGAAGGAAATATAGGTTGTCTCAGCTTCACAGATTGCTAGTATGGGTTGGCTTTTTTTAGTAGCTGACATACAGTGGGGGAAATACGTATTCAACACATCAACAATTTTAATTCAACATATTTTCATTGTCACATGACATTTAGACCAGACATTGGTATTAACTCAATAAAACTACACAGCTAAAGAAATTGTAACATTCCAATCCTTTACTGCACATAAGCTATGTGCAATAAAGTGGAATGACACCAGAAAGAGGTATTGAACACAGTAAGAAAAAGCACTAAACCAGCTTATGCCACTAATGAGTTCTCCTACCTTTGCTAATTAGAATCAGCTGGGTTAGTGCATGTTGGTAGGTAAGTACATCCACTCTTTGACAAAGAGTTTCCCACCTCTGAATGCAAGTAAACAAATCATGTGTCACCAAGCTTTCATGCAAGAAACATCTCATGATGGGTAGAGGCAAAGAGCTCTCCCAAGACCTTCGATTGTTGAGCAGCATAATAATGGCACCGGTTACCGACCGACTCCTAAATGTTCCTATAAGCACCATTGGAAGTAAGTGGAAGGAACATCACTGGACCATCAACTGGCCACACAAGGGAGCTCCATGCAGATGTCTGACCGGGCAGTCAGAAGGTTAGTCAGAAGAGTAGCCCAAGAGCCAAGAGAATAGAGACTGGACAGACGAGACAAAAATCTAACTTTTCGGCAGCAATATGCTGTAGCAATATTCCATGTTTGGAAGACAAATGGCTCTGCATATGATGATGATCCTAAAAATATCATAATGGGACTGTTTCTCTTCAGATGTGACTGGTGGAATCCAAATTATAGAAGGGGAGATGAATGGAGCCATGTGGAAATTCTTGAGAAGAATCTGTTGCCATCCACCAGGATGATGAGGATAAAATGTGGGTGGATGGATCTTCCAGCAGGACAACGATCCAAAACATACTGCAAAGGATACTCTCAATTGGTTCAAGAGGAAGAGAATAAAGGTGTTGAACTGGCCTAGTCAATCGGCAGACTTTAATCCAATAGAACATTTGTGATTGCTGTGAGAGATTCGTTTATTTTTTTTAAAGCCAAACGCCGGACCCCACAGAAGGCCACCCCGAGGAAGGGCACTCGCAGGACGCGGAGCACCCAGGTGAAGAGTGATGCGCTGGGATTGATTGATTGATTGAAAACTTTATTAGAAGATTTGCAGAAGTAGGTACATGAAAGTACATATTACATACAAGGTCAACTAACAGGATAAAAACCCAAGAAAGCCACTGGCTTATTTCAATTGGGGTCCGTGATTCTCAATTCATCGTTACATGTAAGACAGACAAAAAAACTAGTACTATCTACAAGATAATACAGACAAATAACTATTACTATCTACAAGATAAACATACATCCATCATGGGAAGAACAATACAACAAAACATAAGGTATGTACAGCGGGTAGGACAGGTGGGGACATACACCACAGGTGGGGGCGGGGGACAAAACACAAAGTATGTACAGTGGGTAGTTCGGGTCTTTTAATCTGATTTTTGGTTTAGAGGGTCCAGTTACGGATTGCAGCCTCCTGTAAATGTTTTTTGAGAGTGGTTTTGAAGGTGGGCAGTGTTTTGCACTCCTTTAAGATTATAGGAAGGGCGTTCCACATTTTTACTGCATAGTTTGTTTGTGGTGCAACGCGGTTGAACGTGGTTCGTGGAGCTTCCTCTGGTATTGTATGTGTGGACGTTGTTCACTTTTTGGAAGTATGTTGACAGGTACTTGGGTGTCTTTGTGGTGTAGCGTATCTTGAAGACCAGGCCCAGTGCAAGCTGCTGCACTCTGTCAACTACTCGTAGCCAATCAAGGCTCAAAAAATGAGCAGCGGTTAGATGTGTCCTAGGGTTGAGGCCTAGCAGAAGCCTAACCAGTTTATTTTGGGCTGTCTGGAGTCTTGTTTTATGGGCCTTTGTGGTTCTATGGTACCATGATGTTACGGCATAGTCGAAGTGACATTGAATGAGAGCTCCTGATAGGGTCCTCAGTGTGTTTTTACTGACAAGTGAGGATATCCTGTACAAGAATCTAGTTCTATGGTTCACTTTTTTGATTACTTTTGCTGCCATTTTATCTCCGGAAAGATTTGCCTCTAAGATGGAGCCCAGGTATGTAATATCCTCTTTTCTTGTGATATTAATGTTACCCACTTTTATTTTAAAATGTTCAGCCTTTCTGAGTTTAGATGGGGATCCGTATAGGATGGTTTCAGTTTTACCTAGGTGTATTGATAGTTTATTGTCAGCTAGCCAGATGCAGATTCTACTCAGTTCAGTGCTTAGGGAGACGAAAGAAGGAGTGAACGTCAGGCTAGTGGAGTCCAAAGCAAAGCTGGCACCTCTCGATCAGAAGGGGGACGTGATCAAGGCGGAGATGTGCGGTGCAGTCTTTGCTACTCGATTGAGGAAATACATCGAGAAGCATGGTCGCCTGAACATCGAACGCTGGATTCACCTTGTGGATAGCCAAACGGTATTGGGAGCTATACAGAAGGACAGCTATGGCTACCAAACTTTCTACGCCAACCGGATTGGAGAAATCCAAAAGGCTGGACCACTGGACGATTGGAAGTGGATCGAGGGCTGTCGTAACATAGCTGACATCATCACGAGGGGAGCTACTCCAGAGGAGCTCGACGAGGAGTCAGAGTGGCAAAGAGGCCCAGAGTTTCTGAGAAGGCCGGAGGCTGAGTGGCCAGTGAAGTTGGCCAGTGTTGTAGCTACTGGCGTCGGTGAAGATGTGAAAAGACTTAAAAGGAAAGCATTCTCAGCGGTGGTCACCAGAGCTCAGTCAAAGAAGACCTCTGTCCCAAGCAGAAATGACATTGGCTATGATAAGAGAAGAGAAGAAAAGAAGAGAATGCCCTGGGGTGTAGTGCTTGTCAGCCTTGTGGAACCTGAACGGTTCAGCACTCTGTCGAGACTACAGTGGAGTCACAGCCTGGGTTCGACGAGCTGCAGAGACGTGGATGAGCAAGAAGGATCAGGCCTCGGGTCAAGCAAAGTGGGAGGCAAAGGTCTCGAACGTGAGACAAAAAAGGCCTGTGCTGACCGTGGAGGAACGAAAGTCCGCCTTCCAGGATCTCGTTCTGGCAGCCCAGGACGGAGAGGACTTCCAGGTCACGACTCTCAACAGGTTAGTCGTAGCCAAAGATGATGAAACAGGGGTCCAGTACTGGAGTGAGGATGGAAAGGCAGTACCACTACTCCCATTCCGAGCGTGGCTGGGGACCCTGCTGGCTAAAGAGGCCCATGAGATAAATCACAAAGGCGTTGCTGCCACACTTCTGCGCATGAGAAAGAAAGCCTGGGTGGTGCAGGGTCGGAGGATAGTGAAGAAGGTTGTCAACAAGTGCATCACCTGCAGGAAGCAGAAAGCAAAGATGTGTGAGCAAGTGATGAGTGACCTCCCTTCAGAGCGGGTGAACCCAGCAGCCCCGTTTGAGTTCACCACTTTAGACCTCTTCGGCCCCTTTGAGGTGAGGGACATAGTCAAGAAGAGAACAAAAAGTAAGGTCTGGGGAATCGTGTTTTGTTGCATGGTGTCCAGGGCGGTCTATGCAGATATTGTGTTTTGTTGCATGGTGTCCAGGGCGGTCCATGCAGATGTCGTCGACGACCAGTCTTCAGAGAGTTTCCTTCAGTCTTACGCCTGGTTTGCTGCTCTGAGGGGACATCCTCGGAAGTTGTGGTCGGAAAGGGGGACGAACTTCGTAGGTGCCAAGCCCTCCTTGAAAGAATTGCACAAGCACCTGGCATGTCTGGAGAAGGCGTCCATTGAGGATGTGGCTGCCAGGAACGGCACCGAGTGGCAGTGGGTCTTCCATCCGGCAGACTCCCCCCATCGAAACGGAGCGGCCGAGGCAGCCGTTCGGATCCTCAAGAGAGCGCTTACCAATCTCGGCGGGACCACCGGCAGTTTCACATGGGGGGAATTCCAGACTCTCCTCTACTCTGCACTGCAGCCAACCTGGCCAATGAGCGGCCAATTGACGCCCGAGCCCAGGAGCAGGATGATGCCGGGGAGTACATCTCTCAGAATTCCCTCATCCTAGGACGTACAGGACAGGGAGGAGACCTGGAGGGGATCAGCTTGGAAGGCCGCTCTTGGCACAGGTTAAAGGCTATCCAAGCCGGAGTAGACAAGTTTTGGACAAGCTGGAGTGACTTGGCAGGCCCAAACCTGTTCATCCGACCGAAATGGCACAGAGCTGCCAGGAATGTCCAGGTGGGAGACCTGGTCTGGATCGCGGACCAGAACACCTTGAGAGGTCAGTTCCGGCTAGGTCGAGTGGTGAGAACCTATCCAGACAGAAGAGGAGTGGTCCGGGACGCTGACATCCGGACCTGTGTGGGCCTTCCTGCCCCCCTCACTGCTGGACCCCTGAAGAAACGTACAGTCCTGGCCCCAACCACTGTCCTCCACAGGGACGTAAGGAGACTGGTGGTGCTGCTCCCCTTGGAGGAGCAGTAGTTTGTCACAAGGGAACCAAGAAGTCCCAGACACCCCATAAAAAAATATTATGCGTTGAATACTTCCCCCCCCCCCCACTCTATACAGTAGGAGGCCCCGTGGTAAGTGGACTACTTGGGCCATGGAATGAAGAATAGTGTTGTGAGTGTGTCAATAGAATCCTCTATGGGTTGTAGGCGATAGAAGAAGATGGGTAGGTGGCTGGTAAGTGTTATAAGGTCATATCTCTCTCTCTCTCTCTCACTCTTTCTCTCTCTCTCGTTGACTACCCTCTACACTGGCTCTACAGACCAGCGGGGCCACCTCCACCACTGTCTTGTGACTCTCCACCTCTGGACTGAGAGCCGGTATTCTAGGAATGTCAGATGAGATGGACGCCACAAACCCGATTTACGGCCCATGGAGCAACAGGATTACCAGGACCAGAGAGCATGCCCTTCATCCTGAATTAAGCTCCCATTCCTCACCCCCTTTGTCCCGGTACAGGCTCTAAACCACGGCTGCCACGGGCATGGCACCATACCAGTGTTGTAAGCTGTTTAACTCAGCTGAAAGTGCCCGAAACAGAATGAAAGTAGATGACCCCACCTTTTTGGTCATCATATCCCTCGAAGAAATCATTTGAAGCTTAGCTCTGTATTAGCTGAACGTCTGCTCAGCCTAGATAAGATTTCCTTCACAGGAGGCATCCACTGCAATTTTCCTTATGGGTAAGAAGATAAATAAATGAAAGGGGAAAAAACGTTAAGGTGTTTTTATACAGCCAGGTTTTTAATGGGAGATACATGTGAAGCACAGATACATTTTTCTTGGATCTGACTTTTTTGGATCTGTTTCTGGCAGCACTATGTATGGGAAAGGGCTTTTCCCCTGGCTTCCAATGTTGGACAGACTCAACTCCCTTGCTCTATTCTCCTCTCATCTACTTGGGGCCAGATCTCAGAGTCTGCTTCCAACCTTCATGCAGGCAGTCATGAAAAATCTATTGTTTTTTTTAACGGTTTTTCTTCAACTTTTAAAATAATAGTTTTAACTGTGGAAGCCAAACATTAATGAGCTTCACAGTAGATTCAATGGAAATTCATTTTGCACTGCAGAAGGTTCCAGTTTGTATTTATAGAACAGTATATGGTAGGTACTTATGTGGTACTTGGTGTATAATGCAGGGCTTCCTTGAAAAAGAGCCCTTGGTGTCAATGACTTCTGTGCTTAAATACCTTGGGTTCAATTAAATAAACAGACAAAAGTTAAAGGCACAGAAAACACTGGAGTTGAAATGACAGAATGATGGAAACCAGGTCTCTGTCGACCATATTTTGGAGTCACATACCCTGCTGTGATTCACTCAGTCCAACCAATGGAAACATATCCAACATTTATGTTTAGTACTGTATGTTAGCTTTGATCAACAAGTTGCACATTCCCAGAAAATAGAGCCTAGTTTATATGTTTACAACATTACAGAGAGCACGCTCTTTTAGCAGCCATGGTGGGAGGGGAGGGCATATGACAAATACAGGCTGGTCTCTGGATGGGCTGGGCTCCATCCCAGTTGTCCTGGCACAGGGGTCAGGAGGAGACATGTGGGCTCAATAATACATCAAAGCCTAAGAGGAGAGGAAACACTTATGGAATCACTGTTGTTTTTTGTGTCCTCTATGACAATGTACATTAAGTTAAGTGTCCTTTAAGTTAGGAAGACAAGTAAAGCTTGTCATGCTGCCCATTCTCGTCTCCGCCATTAAAATACCTCGTTTTTGCTCTCTTTTTACCTCATATAGCTGTAGATGTGTCGCACATGCAACATTTGATCTGTTTGGATTCTTGCCAAATACCATAGCTGCACAATCTCATTTAATAGTTCCTGCAAAAATATGCTATTCTCTCTTATTTGCCAGGTTTAGTAAGCAGAGAAAATACAAAAACGTGACCAGAATTTGATCACTTGATCATTTTTCTCAGATCTGAACACACTTCAAAGACTAAAGGCATATGGACATTGCCGAGAACAAGGCATCCTCTGCTCCTGTGAACTAGTCCAAGCCAGGAGGGAGAGAGAAGAGGGGAGGACTCAGGAGTGATGGATATGTTGCATGTGTAGATACAGCTCCTTCCTTCTGTCTCTGCCTGGGCCTAAACCCAACAGCCCACAGCTTACTATAACTCTAGCCCAGCTGCACACACAACACCTTGCAGACTAGAGTATCATATCTGACTGAAAGACTGCCAAAGAAAAGTACTGCTGCAGTTATTTCTTTCCGACCATCATAAACTTGAAATCAACATCCATTTTTGATGATTGATATTTGATTTAGTTATCAACAAACTCGAATTCCACTTAAAATAAACCAAGCCTTGAAAATGTGTTGTTGATTTGTGTTTAAAAATCTATATTCAGTGCAGAAAAACTGCAGATTGTTGACTTTTTACATATTCAACCATTGATAAAGTTGAAATAACTATGGAACTAAAACTATGTTTTGCCTTTAGGGGTTGACAAAGCCTAAACACAAAACCACCAACTATAAATCTATGTAATGGGTACACCAAAGAAAATAGTGCCTGGTACACATTTTGTGAAGGGAAAGTTTGAGGGATATAACACCCTTTAGGCCATGAAGAAAAAGATGAGATTTATATCAGTGATGACAGTTTGAATGAGGGAATAGGTTTAAGCCTGCTACAGTTATATTGTTATAAACATGGGTGTACCTAAAAGACTTCAACTGTTAATTACATTTTCATTTACAGGAATATACCAGTTATACACAAGTCATCAAACAGTGTACATTATGTATAGGTAGGTATGAGCAGTGTTTGTGTGGATGGTGCCTCTGCTGAATCAGGTAAATTATTACTCAATAAACGAAGTCAGCAAATGCTGAGGAGTCAGCAATGTCCTCCTAGCAGCGCAGAACTAAATAGTAAATGGTTTTGACAACGTGTTCTTGTGTGTTGTCATCATGGTGAAATTGTCCATTCGTCATATTCTTGTTTCTCAGACACATTTCTCACCTTCAGCTGTGCCATGATTTACGACCTTGTAGGCTGTGTGTTTTGTCCAGTCTGTCATGCACGGTGTGTAGCTTATTGTACACAGGCATCTCAGATGACAAACAAGTGTTAAATCGCCCCCCCCACCTCCACCTCCACATACACACACACACACACACACACACACACACACACACACACACACACACACACACACACACTCACACGCACATCCCCGATGCTCTCTCAATTTCTTCATCCAACCCTCTCCTATGTTCTGTCCATCCATTTTGCTGTTCCAGCAAAGGAAAAACTTCACTCCATGCAGTTCCAGAGAATCAAATAGGATAATGAAGAAAATACAGAGACGGATAAAAGTTTATGAATTCATGATGATCCCAGCTCGTGAATGCCAGAGAAGACGAATGAAGTGAACTGAGAAGCATTAAATGAAAAATAAAAAGTAGGGAGGGAAAATGAAATAAAAACCACAGTCATTTCGAATAGAATAATGGTCTTTATTGTTATGTTAAATCTTGGCAGCATTGTTAGTAACGAAGAAAAGAGGGGAAAAATCCTGGAACAAGTTGAGCACTTCATCTGTAGAAGATTAAGTGTACATTAGTCATAAAAGCAAAGCAGAGACCACGGGTTAACCTCCAGGCAAGGGACTATGACATAATCATTTGTGAAGCCTCAGAAACAAGTGTTTGCTCATTCTATCCAGCAGTCCAAAAAAGAAAAGAGAAGACCTCTCCAAGACGGACCTCTCCAAGTTTGTTCTGTGTTGACGGGTTCCAAGCTGTTGTTTTGATAAAGGTCTTTGAAAATAATCGTTGTGGGATTCTTTTGTTGCGAACTTCCTTTTTAAGGGCTATTCGGAGGTGGCTCATTAGGCTAAGGCTCAAGCCTACACAACAGGCAGTAACTCACTGGAGGGCCATCGTCCAACGAGAGAGACAAAACATCTTCCGTAGCTTTTTAGAGGAAATATCTAACTTGTATTAATCACAACCCAGACAAGGAGAGACAAAGCAAAAAGCAGATGGCCTGCTTGCTGGCGTCCAAAGGAAAGCAAAAGCAATCCTTCCCATTTGTTTAAACTTGAACTCCAACAGGCTGATTGGAGATAATGTTTGGGGTCACCAGAGCCACAGTGATACACCCCCCCCCCCCCCTCAACTCTGCGCCTCTCTTCGCTTGCACATCAAAGACCTTCAGCATCAGCATCAGATAGCTGGATAAATCCTGGTGAGCAGAAACAGCTGGGCTGGAGCAAAATAGAGATGATATAAGCAGCTTCCTCAGTACTGGTGGCTCCAGAGCAGCAGTTTGAGATAAAACCCAGTGGATAATCACATCAGTCCCCCCCCCAAAACCAAAGGCGCTATTGCTCTGTCACCTACTGTAGAATTGTTTTAGATTAGCCGCGCTTTGAGCATTCCCCAAAAACTGAGATTTTAGACCTGTTTAGACTAGTTTACAGTACGCTACACCTGTACATTAGTGAACCGTGTCAATCTGATTCTCAGGAAATATGTCTGGAGATTAGCGTCTCCTCACTATTGACTGCAAGTCTATGTGCATTGTCTAACATGCATTAAATAAAGCCCTAAAGGGTGATTAACATTCGAGGCAAGGCAAGTTTTTTTTGCACATTTCATACAACAGGGGCAATTCAAAGTGGTTTAAAAAATACGGCAAGTGGATAGTAAGAAAAGACAAATTACAATGAATAAAAGCAAATATAAGAAGTACATAGATAGAATGGATAAAACCTCTCTTTTCAAGGGGAATTTGTTTCAAATGGGTAATGTGCACCAATCTATGACTGGGTTGGGGGGAGGGGGTGATCATGTCTCTGAGATAATTTGTCAACTTTATTTATTGCAACTGACGATCCATTCTGAGATACTGGTTTAGCTGAAACGTCGCCACTTAGTGTGTAGGGGGCATGCTCTTACAGAACAAAGTCATTGTACAAATTAAATAAATGTAGAGTTATAACTTAATGAAGACACTGTCCTTTGTGAAACAAATGAAAGCATTAGTGGGCTCAATGCTGGAGGAGGGGGTCGGGTCAGTCATTTATCCACTTTGGGATGATATCCTACTGTAGCCTACTGTAGCCTACTTCTATCCAGTCTCAAACCTACTGAAACCCTAAATCCTTACTCCTGTCTTGCATGAAAATTCCTACATTTATTTTGTAATCCATAGGTTGCATTATCAAAGCCGTTGTCAAATTGCGAGATTAATGCGTGAAGACAGCATTAGAGTAGATAAGGATATCTGAAAAACATGAGTTGGTCCCATTGCTTGGTCCTCATTAAGATAACCTGATATTTAAACCATTTTCACTCATCAATTCAATTCATCTTTGTAATTCATGAGCAGCTATAACAACTCACTTTGCCAATCTATCTGATGAAGCAAGCTGCCAGCACCAATAATGTTAGCATATTTGTATCTGTTTAGTACGTTTTACAATTTTCCCAACATAGCATAAACAATCATACATGTGACAGCGCTGATGAAAGCGAAAAAAAAGTCAGCAACCAATCAAAATGCTCAGACTTTTATTCAGAAAAATGTAAATACATTTCAGTGTTGTTGAAAAACAATGACACACTCGCTAGTCAAGCCAAACTATTGCAATGCAATAGATTGGGTGAGTAATCTCCACTACTCTACACTAACTAGATATGTAATCAGTAATGTCAATAGTGTAGGTGAGTACATGAGTGGAAGAGTGTGTAGGTGTAATGTTGTATGGTGCAATAACAAATAACAAAGGCCAAACGTCAACCAAAAACCAAAGGTGTCTCAGGGCGGCGAGCACACTTCAACTGGGCTCCGAAAGAGACTTTAAGGAGCGCAATCACACAAAGCCCAGGTGCTGCCAATGTGCCAATGACCTCTGCCACGCCCACCTCCAGTACCTGCAAGGACGGCAAAACACGCTGAAAGAAGAACATCCATATGTGTCCATATTTCTTAAAACTGACAACTAAATATTTCATGGGGTGTCCTTATTCACATTTCACTGTATTGTCTCACGACTATGAGCTGGCTAAATACAGGTTGGATAGATAAAGACAGATAATGGACAAAATTGGACATCGATTATAGGAAGTATCTGGTTCCCTCTGACATCACAGTGGTTCAGTTCTTGTGCATCATCAGGAAGCACATCCAGCTGGCCTCAGAGAAAGCCATCTTCCTCTTTGTTGACAAGCCTGTCCCCCAGTCTAGGTGAGAGGATTTTTCATAAGACTAGAGCTTATGAAACCACATCAAAGAATCCATCACTCTCACGACAATATTGTTGTTTTTACTGGCTGTGCTTTTGTTTAACTTTTTATTTATTTATTATTACTTTTACTATCTATTTTTGTTCTCTCCATGGAATGTAGTGTCTTTGAGTGCTGAGAAAAGCTCTTTACAAAATAAATGCATTATTGAGCTGGGATTCAATCCATTGCAGACAATGGCATTCTGGACTACCAATTTCTTTTTATATCATTTTTTTTATTTTTATGTTTTAGGGAATTTCTGCTTCATTGGGATAGATACAGTAAAGATTGAAAGGAAGGAGGGATGACATGCAACTATGTTGAGGGTCGGAATCGAACCAGGGACCTATGCCACTAATTTCTAAATTATTTTTAAAAATCAAACAAGTGCAGCGAGGAGAGCTGCTATCTGTAATGTGAAGTCCAGGCCTATGTCACCTATGGGTTTGTGTTCTCTCTATCTGCCCTTGTTATGCAATTAGGTGTACCAACATCTTGACTCTTTGTTTTCAAGGACCATTACAGTCATGTACCAGGGTGTAACTGTCACAAACTGGACCGCACTGTCACGCACACAACCCAGTAAACTAACAAACTATTTATTAACAAAAGAATAACATAAGAGGAAAGCATAGCCATGCGTAATCAGTAAAGTCAGCAGTGTAGGTGGGTGCATGATTGGAAAAGCGTGTAGGCGTAATGTTGCCAATGTGCTGATGACACCTCTGCTACACCCACCTCCAGTACAACCACATACAGGTAACAGGCAGACAGGGCAGAGAGGGTCGTCACCCCCCCCCCCCCAATATGATGGGGGTCCCACAAGATCTGTCACCACAACAAAAAATGACCCAGAAAAAAATAATAATACAAAACTGGAGCCTGTGACAGTGCATCTGCAACCACATTATCACAGCCTTTAATGTGTTGGATGTCCAGATCATGAGACTGCAGGAGTGAGTGACAACCTAATCAGCCTCTGATTAGGACACCGTAGGGTGTGCAAAAAGGTTAGTGGGTTGTGGTCTGTGTAGACCACCACTGGTGCCATTCCAGACCCCACATAAACTGCAAAATACTGCAGTCCCCAGATCAAAGCAAGGGCCTCCTTCTCTATCACAGAGTAGTTTAACTGATGCTTGTTGAATTTCTTAGAAAAAAAACCTATCTGGTCTGTCCATTTGCTGCACATCTACCTGAATCAACACGCATCTACTTGCAACACAAACTGATGGTCAAAATCGGGCGCAGCCAGCACTGGTGCTGAACACAAAAGCGTTATTAAAAGCTTCCTTGCACTCAGTTGACCACACAAACTGAGCCCAAGCAAGTCAGTAAGCGGCGCCACCACTGTCGAAAAGTTCTTACAAAACCAGTGGTAATACCCCACCCTCCCAAGACATCTCATGAGCTCCTCAGAAACTGCTCAATTACCAACACTTTGGCCCGCACAGGACGCCACACGCCCCTATCCAACTACCTGACCTAGGTCACAGTTGCGCAAGCAAACTTACACTTAGCAAGATTCACTGTGAGCTTCGCCTCTGCCAAACGGTCAAACAGCGCTCGAACCCGCTGCATGTAAGAAAACCAGGAATCACTGTAGATGACTAAATCATCCAAATAAACTGCACAGCCGGCCAGCCCGGTCACCACACAATTCATTAGATGTTGAAATGTGGCTGGTGCATTCTTTAAACCAAACGGCATCATTTTATAGGAATACAGCCCAGATGGAGTAATAAAAGTGGCCACTTCCTGTGCTCTTTTAGACAAGGGCACCTGCCAGTAACCCTTAAGTAGATACAATTTGCTGACATACTTGGCGGCACCAACCTGGTCTACACAATCCTCCATACGAGCCAACGGAAAGGAATCTGACTTTGTCACCTTGTTGACCCTTCGAAAGTCTGAGCAGAACCTTAGTGTCTTGTCACTTTTAGGCACTAACAAACATCGAGAAGCCCAGCCCATCCCATCCCCAACAAAATAGCATTCCCCTACCATACGGCTCAGCCAAAATGTATACAGGTACCAAGAACCCTACATCCAAAGGGCACCAAACAACGGCCTCAACCGAATCAAAGCAAAGGACGAGGCCCCACTTGTCACAAACCAGGCTACACGGTCATGACAAAAGAGGGAGATGCACACGACCAAGTAAACTAACAAATTATTTATTAACAAAATAATAACATAAGGGAAGATATAGAGTGTGCGTAATCAGTAAAGTCAATTGTGTAGCTAAGTGGAAGAGTGTGTACGTGTAATGTTGTATGGTACAATAACAAAGGCCAAACGTCAACCAAAAACCAAAGGTGTCTTAGGGCGGAGAGCACACTTCAATTGGGTCCAAAAGAGATTTTAAAGAGCACAGTCACACAAAGCCCAGACTGGCAATGTGCCACGGCCACCTCAGGACCTACAAGGACAACAAAAACACACACACACACATACAGGTAAAAGGCAGACAGGGCGTCACACATGACTCAACATTTGATAAAAGTCTATCATCCACAAGAAAGAAATCTATCCGAGTGTATGTATGGTGTACACATGAAAATAATTCATATGTTTTGGTTGATGGGAAATTTAACATTCAGGGGTTAGACAAGGCCAGCTGCTCAGCATAGGAGGTCATAACCTTAGCAGAGCCAGAAACGACTGCGGCTTTGGTAGATGACCTATCAAGAGTGATGTCTGAATCCCCCATCATAATAAAAAAAGCTGTTGAGAACTGTCGAGATAATGTAGAGAAGAATCTGGAGATACATCGACTGTAGGTGCATATACGCAGGCAAGGACTATAGGACTGTTTTGGATGAGACCTGATACAATAACATAGCGGCCATTGGAGTCAGCAGTAGAGCTGAATAGTTCAAAAGCAACGTTTTTACGAATTAAAATGGCAGCACCCCTAGCTTTACAATTAAACGTACAATTACTGAACTACTGAAAAAAGTAGCTTGAATTTAAACTTCAATCCTGGTAGCCACAATCGGTCCTATTCTCAGGAGAAAAGATTAGTAAAAGGCGTAGCCTACCACTAACACAATCTGAATAAAAATAAAAGCAACCAGCTGGTAGTAGTGCAGCCGCACTAGCATAGCTCTCAGAGGTTTGTCTAGAGGCGGCTTGGCTGCGAGGGTGAGATGCACTCTGTCTATACCTGGCGTGTTGGCGAAAGTTTCCTTGCCCAGGATTTCCTTCAGATCCCATGAAGGCAGTCAGATTGGTGCCCTCCGCAGCTAGGGCAGTGCATTGAGTCTCCAGCTCCACCAGCCTATCCGTAACTTCATTCTGTGAGGTTTCCAGCCAGAGATTTTGCTTGTATGGACAGTCACTGTTGTCTGTAGTAAAGTCATTGTGGAACAAAGTTCTTTGAGTATTTCTTTGCACATAGTTAAGGCTGTTGCACGAAATTCAACCATAATCTCCGCCTGAAGCGCTTTCACCTCGGTGCGGACGGTGGTGATCATGTTGTCCCCAACGTTTAACACCGTGCTGCTTCCCCCGGCATTGAGAATTAGTTGGTAGTCGTTTACAGCAACCATGTGTAGTTTTTCGAAGAGTCAGTCGGTAAATTTGTAAAATAAAAATAAATAAATAATAATAATAATCCTTTGGGATGGTAGTATGAACCATCCACCATGACTTCAGACTGCTTTTTTTCTTTTTCTTTTTTTTCTTTCCTAGCACCAGGGGAGCCACCCCTCCCAAATTTCGTTGTTTGGTACCTGTACTATAGCAATGACAATAAAGACCATTCATTCATTCATTCATTCAAACTGACTGTGAGATCCAAACCAATCTGGCCCCAGCAGAGGAATTAGCCCTTGAATGACTGAATGACTACATACCTGTTGCCCTGACCTCTGTGGTGATGAAGTCTTTTGAGCGCCTTGTGCCGTCCCACCTCAAATCCATCACAGACCCTCTCCTGGACCCCCTGCAGTTCGCCTACAGAGCCAACAGATCTGTAGACGATGCAGTAAACTTGGCCCTCCACTTCATCCTCCAGCATCTGGACTCAGCAGGAACCTACGCTAGGATCCTGATTGTGGATTTCACAAAGCTGAGCTAAACTATCTATCAGAGCAATAGCCCCAAACTGTTAACAAACCCACTTTACACAGAGGAAATATAAACCGTGATCTCCTTAACCCCAGTGAAAAACAAAAGGCCTGGGGTTTGTCTTTAAAACCTTTTCTTGTTGTAGTGCGAGTGACATTGAGTGTATTTGTTGCATGTGTCTCACTGCCAGCTAAGGAAAACTGAGGAAGTACAATGGATGTGATGGGGAAACGTTCAGACATAACAAAGTCTATTCAGGGAGCTTGAATTCTGAAATATTGTTACCTTTCCTCCTGCTGCCTCTGGAAGTTTTGGAGAGGGTCCACTGGAAAGTATTCATAATGGCAGGATAACACTCAAAAACACTGTAGGGGGCTCTCTGAAACCCCTTTCACACATACGAGCCTTTCCAGTGTATTCCATGGAATATCTCGGGTACGTGGTATGTGTGAACGCGACTAACCAGGGAAATTCGCTCAGGCAATTACCCGTGTCACGACCATGTCATTTTCCATGGAATATACCGTGTCGGCTTATGTGTGAACAGAAGCCTGAAAATGCCCTGGTCCTGCATGCAAAGGGTTATGTATGTCTGACGCAAGACGTTTTCAAATGGATCAAGTTAACCAATCACAGTGAGTAGTTTCTCACTTGGTACTTTTGGTTCGCTCCGCTGATGTTTGGGAGTTGACTAGTTAACCCACATCACATCAGCCAAAGTAGTGATGAATATAATTCTACATTGATTGATCATAGTATGACAGCAAAGGCTGTCTGAAGTTTGCAACCATTCACCACGATGAAACCCCCGTCTTCCCCCCGGCGTGTGATCGACCCTCTCTTAATTATACATTTAAATTACCCTCTCGGGCAGCCTGCTCACAAGCCGTGGCTCCACGGTTCTTTGGTGGAAAGGCATTCTCAACGAACTCCCTGCGAAGTCAAAACACGAAAATCTGCGCTCACTACCTTCTCCAGTTGAACATAACCTAAACTATTTCAATGCTGCTATTGTTAGCGAAGTTACAAGATCCTTTGTAGCAGATTCAGGCACAGAGGGAGGTCGACACGGAGGTTTGGGTCTGGGCACTGCCCGTTTATTCAATAGTCCCCGACACGGGACAATAATAATAATAATAATAATAGACAATATTATGTGCAGTGATCCAGGATCACTGATCCCACACTTCATGGCGTTGCGGTGTCGCCGCTATAGCTTTTCAGCCGACCGTCTGCCTGCGTCTCACTCGCCAATCACTGCCTCGAGGGAACAAACACACACAGGTTAAAAAGACCATCTAGGATGATGAGTCTGATTGAGGACACCTGCGTCAATCAGCTCCACCATCCCCACTCCACCACAGACTGGCTCCACCTGCAGGCCAGAACGCGCCATGCTCCCCATATCCCGACATTCTGCTCATACGGTGGACCATAACATACTTATTGAGAGACTTGGGTCTGGGTCGGCCTCTCTGGTTCAGGACTTACCTAACCGGCCGAGATTTCTTTGTGGCCCTTGGTGACCATAACTCAAAGGATTACAGCGTAACCTGTGGAGTTTCCCAGGGGTCCATTCTAGGACTGTTGCTTTTTAGCCTATACATGCTACCCCTCAGCACTGTCATCAGGAGGCACAGCGTTAACTATCATAGCTATGCTGACGACACTCAGCTTTATATCTCAGTAACTCCCAATGACTACGGGATGGTCGACCACCTGATAGATTGTATTGCTGATATCAATGCATGGATGACACAACATTTTCTCCTACTCAATCAAGAAAAACAGGGGTATTGATCATCGGTGAAAAGGCTGGGAGAGAGAAATTATCTGCACACCATATTAATAATACTATAAAAACATCCTTCTATCATTTAAGAAACATTACTACGGTACAATATTTTCTCTACCAGGCAGACACTGAAAACCTAATGCATGCGTTTGTCACTAGCAGGCTAGATTACAGCAATGCTCTCTTGACAGGTCTACCAAAAAAAGTGATTAGTCGACTGCAAATGGTTCAGAATGCTGCTGCACGGGTCCTTACAAGGACCAGACGAAGAGCACACATCACACCAGTCCAGGGATCACTGCACTGGCTCCCTGCTATAGAATAGACTGTCATACATCCTCCTCAGACACAATTAGATTACTATATTAAGCCAATCATTCATTCATATTGCATTTCAAACACAATGCCGATTAATGAAATAAATTGCTAGAATGACCATTCATTTGGTCAGATTTTCCCTAGTTTTAGTGTAGATTTCCTATATCATCTGTATAAAATGCAGGAACAGAAATGTTTCCTCGTCTTTATTTTCTTGTCTGTTGCCGAAGGTGGAGGTAGACATTTAGGGGGATGCACAACTTCCTGTTGGAATTTAGCTGACAGTGCTCCAAGCCTGAACGTCACATTCTAAGCCAGGTTGCTGTCTGTAGATAGGATTTTCATAATTTTTCCAGGAAAGAAAATCAGTATAATGGCGAAGCTAAGAACATATTATCCACATCATGTTATAAAGTTAACAAGAAAAAGCATTAATGTCAGATTACAGTATTGTGTATGAATGAATGCACTAATGTGATTATTGCTTATACTGTAGGGCTGTTGGATTACTGTATATCAAATGGTGTGAACATCAGTTACAGTAATACTCTTACTGTACATAACCTATATTTGGACCTTAAGCTCAGTATCAAAAGCACTCAAGCGACTCTTTTCAATCCTAATTGGCCATGCTTACATTTGAAATACAAACTATGCATCACATACACTCAAATGACCAATTTACTAGAAAATATGAAGTGATTATATAGTGTTTGTAATATTAAACACAGAACACAGTCGTAGCATGAACTCAACGTTAGTTTACTTGCATATCGACTGACAGAACCAAGCAATACATCACAGATAATAATAAATAATAATTAAATAATTTTGCCATTTAGCAGACGCTTTTATCCAAAGCGACTTACAATTACGAATTACAGGGACATTCCCCCTGGAGTAACTGAGGGCTAAGTGCCTTACCCAAGGGCACACTAGTAGTGGTGTGGCTTCCGGTGGGATTTGAACTCACAACCTTCCGATCCCAAGTCCAACTCACTATCCACTAGACCACCACTACCCCAGATATCATCACTCAGGCATAATACCACAATAGCAGAATAATCGAATAACTCCTATAACTGCTAACCCAGTGTGCAGACATAACAGATTATTCAGGATTGCAAACAAGAGGAAGATCCTTCCTTCCTTCCCATTTCAAAACATCCTAGCCCAGTCATCTCGCCCATAGAGAGCAAGCCAGGTCTTCGGAGGGCCGGACAGTGGATTGGAGGGGCCAATGCGGAGGTGTTGACTCTGCTGCGCGAGGGGGCTTAACAGCCTTCCGCCCCTCATCCAAGGTACCCAGGCCTGGCCAGGGTGACATCACTGTCCTGAAACCACAGGAGCCAGGCAGATGAGGAGGGAGGGTGCCAGTGAGTGTGTGTGTGTGTGTGTGTGTGTGTGTGTGTGTGTGTGTATGTGTGTGCATGTGTGCATGTGTGTGTGTGGGGGTGGCAGAGTGAGTCAGGGATTATGTTCTCTCACAGCTGGCCTGAAACCCCTCCATCTGGGGGCCTGAATAAAACATCAGACTGGGCCAAACCTTCGGGGTACCAGCAATTAACTACATTCAGACCTCGCTTTGTGTCCAATTAACAGCCCATATTAGAATAGGGGACAAGAGATAAGCGGGTGGGGTCTGATTTATTCAAGGATAGGATAGATGAAGTTAGGGTTGAATCATGGCCTAGGGGACTAGAAGAGGAAAGAAGAAAAACTCCTAGACAAAGATTGTAGTAATTCTGAAGTGCATTCAAGGTAAACCCATAAAAAGTGCTCTGGATAATTATACAAATTATAACTGCTCCTCCTTGAACCTGTATTATATATAAAGCTTCCAAGAATAGGAGCAACGAAAAGACTTTCAATAATGTAATTTGTGTGGTCTTTTTCAACATTTGAAATAACTAAGGGACAAATGGAAACGCTTTCAATACGTTTAGTGACAAAGTGACCTTGCGTGAACAAAATAAAACATGTTACCTAGTTACAAGGTGACATTCTGTGTCTGTGACACTAATGTCATTGTCGGGCCTCTGGTGAAGAGAAAAAGAGGGGCAGGTTAGCTCTCCCTGAAAGTCAATAATAATAGTTATCACGGGACTGGCACAAGAGCTGGCACAGTCCAACGTTTCAGCTGCTCTTGGCCTTCCTATCACACGCAGTCACACAGCCGCCCCAGAGGCTTACTTACTCACAAAGCCATAAGAGAGCCTAACTGTGTGTGCATGGACTGTTACCTCTCTCATTCAACACTTTTGTTTTAAAGGGGAGAGGAATTCATCAGCATAATGTTTGTTTTTTGAAGCCATGGGGTGAACTACAAAGCCAGGAATTAATCAGACTCCGAGGGGTCATTATATAATGGTATTAAATTAAATGAAAGCATTGACCGTGGGCATTTGGTTGGTGAAAGGTTCTCTTGCTGGTAGGAGCTGCTGACTAGACCGGAGTGGATACTAAGCGTTAGACTAATATAGTGAATGTAAAAAGCTTGGTCATGGAACTCTGTTGAGAGGCAGCTTTGCGTCCAGTGTTTTTGCAGCAGTGAGCTTTTTCCATGTGCCGCAGATAGAGACTGTGAGGTGAGAGATGAGATGAAAGAGATATAGCATTGGGTGACGTTAGAATTATAAGGTTCTATCTACATTTTTGTCAAAATTTAGTTTTTTACATAATCTGATCCATTAGGTGTTTATTAATGCCTGTGTGGTGTTATTTTTTTAAATGTAAAAATGTTTGAGTTAGTAATTAATCAAATACAAAGGTTCCATCTCACAAAACATAATGGAATGTAAAAACTTTGACGCTCAATATCTCTGAACAATAGCTCAATATCTCTGAACTACCGATAGAACCTTATAATTCTAAACTCACGATTGGGTTAGGGTTGGGGTTAGAACAGGAACCTTCCCTGGCACAGTCTAGGAACTATAAAACAAGAATGTACCCAAATGCTCAGGTGCAATCCTGTCCCCATTAAAGCTGTTGCTACGAGCTTGGTTCTGAAACTCCTTAGAAACACACGCACACACACACACACACACACACACACACACACACACACACACACACACACACACACACACACAGGCATGAATGCACACATGCACACACCTTCATTTTTGTGCTAGCAGAGCAAATTCCTCGAGATATAATCTTTACAACATACTAACTAGGAATTCATTGCATCCAGCTGTCAAATACACCCCTTGTGAATAGCTAACATTCTACATCAATCCATTCCCCCAGGGCAAACATGAGTGTAATGATGGTGAAACCAAGGGAAACAGGTGTTCCTTTTTGTACTGTATGTTTGATCGTCCTGAAGGATATGGAAAGATAGTGCATCAGTGCTAATTGCATGAAATTATACATCAGAGAAGCAAAATGAACTCACTCTGAAGCATTGCACAAGCGAGTGTAGTTAGAACGGCTCTTTTGGGAGCTGTTAAAGTCATTACAATTGGATGACAAGGGTATTTCTAAATGTTACATTGAACAATAGATCTTATTTACTGGAAATGCTTTATGGAGTTTATCAAAAGTTCACTCTGTCTTTGATGTCAAAACAGATTCAGAAACATTTCGACGCCAAATTGTTGCAACAATGTGCATGATTAACATGAAATATTGCATGGAAAACCACACACCAAATCAAAGTTCCCTTGAGCATTGAATATCTCTGAAGTAATCTGTCTGAAACAGCAGTTATGCTTAAAAGTTCACAGAGATTTCATGATATCTACAACAGGATGCAGGCAGATACATCAGAGATTTTTTGGACAAACCTGAGCTAGTATGTCACATTTATGTCTCAAGGCGGAAACCACCCAAACCCATGTGTTGAGAATATTACTGGGCTTGGCAGTGCTCTCTGTTATTGCTTGTTAAATCAAGGACTGCTATAGTGCTTGTGTGGAGTCCGGTACAAAGCCCCTTTCACTCCACAAGAGTGGATTTATTGAAATAATTTCATTTAATTTCACCTTTGACTGCGTGACCACCATCTCTAATTACAAAAGGGGAAAGGGATTCAAAGTTTGTCATTGCACAGAGTACAAAGAAATGCATTTATGCTCTAGAGGGGCATCTAGGCAATGGACCACAGCCATTGAAGGTGACCCCAGAGCAATTAGGGGTTCAGTGCCTTGCTCAGCGGCACTTTAACACCTGGCCCGCCAGGGATTCGAACCGCTGTTAGCTGCCGACTTCGTGATCATTAGACGGCGGATCTTTTTAAAAATATATTATTATTCAAATATCATTTCACACACTATACATATTCATACAAGTACAGTATAGCTTTAGTTGTATTATGATTCAAATACAATTTAAATAAAAACAAAAACACCCATACCATTTCTGAGATAAATCCATCTATTATTCAGTCAGTCCTTCATAACCAAAATAACCCCCTAATATAAATCAATAACAAAAGAATGCAACTAAAAATACATACAAGCCACTTTCAAAAATGTAAATCAAACTCCAACCCTCCATCCATCCCCACCCTTATAAACCCACAATCCCTTATAAACAACTTCTCAAAAATCTTTTTGCCCTGTCTTGTGCATCAGTCCCACATTCTTCCTAACCACTCCCACAAAAAACTTTCCACACAGTTATCCACTTTCCCTCAAACCTTATTCAATTTCTCCTTAAATAAATTGCATACTTTGCCTGTGATAATACATAATTTAAACACCACATATTCACTCCCCTCCTCTTTCCCACCGCCCCAAATAACACCAACCTCTTACACTCCTGCATCCCCACCACCTCCACCCCCAGTGCTTCTCCACTAATCCTTTCAACCTTTCTTCAAATCCCTTCATTTCTCTACATTCAAACAGCATATGCATAACATTCTCATCTTGTATCCCACACACATCACACTCCCTCGACACAGTTCTGTCAACCTGATGCAACACTACCTTAGTATAAACCCTGTTATGCCTAAGCATAAAATCTTAATGAGTACATTCTATGCTATTATATTTTAAAAATAAATTCCTCCATATATTATTAACCTCCAATCCTGGGATCACTGCCTCCACACCTTCTCTGCTGCAGACTCCTTCACTCTGCTCTCCAACAGTGCCCAGTTTATAAAACACAGGATAAGATGTTGATTTCCTTTGTGCAGGTACATACATGAGGGTGTCGTCTTGGTGATGAATGGTGGATGCAGGGGAGCTGGGGTTAGTCTGTAATTTGGGACGAATCATCAGTAGTGTTCCCTTGGTTCATGGGGTGTTTCGGCCTTGACACTATACACCCTCGCCAAAGGTGGCCAGCTACAGGGTGATCAGACCTGAGCTTGCGTCAATCCCAATTAGTCGCCTTCAAGAGTCGCCTTCATGTTGAATGGCAGACTTCTCATGGGACTATGCACGGCAGGGGCGTCCTTTTCCCTGAGTCAAGCCTAAGCTGGCCGCATACCTCCTGGCTTGCTACTTCGGGGGCCCAGCAGGGGTCTTTCCTCCTCATGAAAAGCCACTGGCTGCTTCTCTCGGCTGCCTCCGATGCAGCTTTGATGGCTGAGCGCTGGCTTTGGCCTCCGACTCCCAGGTCTGCAAACAGTCTGGTGGTAGATCTTGCCACGAAACCTCTGCACCCCCACCTCCACTGGGCGGACCTCAGCGCTCCAGCCGTGATGTTGTGCTTCAGCAGCATGCTCGGCATAGCGTAGGTGTTTTCGCTCATAAGCCTCATCCACTGAGTCCTCCCAGGGTACTGTGAGTTCGACGATGTACACCTTTTTTTTTTAGAGAAGGGGACCAGAGCACCAAGTCAGGCCTCAGGGTGGTTGTAGCGATCTCTGGTGGAAACGCAAGCTGTCGGCCAATATCAGCCAGCATCTTCCAGTCCGCGGGCTAAGCGTAGCTGGCCTCGCACAGATGGTGTAGAGCCGCTGCCACCCCCCTCTTATCTACTTATCACTATCTACACTACCATCTTCTTCCTATCCCTGAGTCCATTTGTGTTGACAGTTACTACCCTGACCATGGCCAAGATACAAAAGAAGATCAAATACATCCCCATGTCATTTTCCAATTGCCACCTTGGACTTCTTCTTCTCTCGTGCTGTTACACCCATTCCCGATTTTGTCCTCACCCTCTGTACATCCACACATATAGTTCTTCATCTGGACCTTTTCTTTTCCCTATGACCTCTGTTGAAGGCCCTGCCTCATCCATTTCACCGTCTCTGACCCCATCATCCAAACTGTCTCCAATCTCCTCTCTCTCTCTTTACCCCCCACTTCCACTGAACCAGGCCCCACCTCTTCTCTCTCGTCTTTCCGCTCCAACTGGGTCTCTCCTCCACCGCCTCAGCTTGTCCTCCTCCCTCCATCACATCTTCATGCCTTCTTTCCCCATCATCTCTTTGTTCCTCCTCCACCTCCTCCTCCTCCACCACCACCTCGTCTTCCCCCTCCTCCTCCTCCCCCTCCTCCATCCCATCCTCACCCATCTCCACTTCGTCGTCCTCTTCCATCTCCTCACTGCTGACCCTCTCTCCTCCATCCCCTCCTCTCCTTCCATTGCATTCACGTGCATAATGTCCCTGCTGATGGCACTTGAAGCACGTAAACTCCGGGCACTCTCTTAATACATGTTCTGGTTTTATACACCGTCTGCCCACCCTTACTTGCTTGTCGCGAATGACCCTCCAGGGTCTCAAACTTAGCCGAGTAAGGCAAAGATCTCACTGTGTCTGTGAACCTTTACCTTCATGTATCTTGTCCACGTCTGCAATATCCGTTCCCGGCCACACTCGTCTCTTTATCTGTGACACTGCCTTTACCCCCCCATGCCTCCAACCTCTGCCGTATCACATCGTCTTTTAAATAAACAGGCAGATTCAAGAATGAGACCACCATCTCATCCAGCGCCATGTCACGCCTTGCCATTATCCGCACACCTTTCATCATAAATCCATCAGTCAGTCAGCTTGTCCCCTTCCCTTTCCTCGACGACAGCGTGACTTCAAACTTTCTGTTGCCTTTCGATCAACATCCCTCCACGTTTCCACACACCTCTTTTATTCCTCTTAACAACTCCATCATTATTTTCCCTTCTGGTTCTATTTCCACCTCTACCGTCAGGCTCGCTTCATATCTTTTTTAAGTTTTTTTTTTTTTTTCTGAGTGGGGCAGTCCCACTCATATTTTTCATTTTATTTGACAGATACAGTGAAGATTTAGACAGGAAGGATGGGTGAGAGAGAGAGGAGGGATGACATGCAGGATATGTCCCCGGCCGGAATCGAACCAGGGACCCTGCGGTTACATGGTCAGCGCTTAACCCGCTACGCCACCTAAGCGGCGCCCCAGCTTCATGTCTTTTATCTGCAAACCGTGCATCATTATTCGTTTCGTTAGCTGTGTTCATTATTGCCATGTTGTCCGTCCTCAAACAAAGTCCCTGATCAACACGAAGCGGTCTCAAACTTCAATCGTATGAAGTTCGATTGAATGAAACAACTCTTTCTTGAAAACTCTCTCTCAGACCAAACGCAAGATCGAATCTGTCAACCCCCTCGCACATGCCGGCTGAGCCACCGCCACCCCAATATAATATACAATTTACAGCCCATATTTATATTAGGCATTGGTCACTCATTATTCAATAGCTTTATCGGAAAAGGCGTCTGTGACTAAACCAGTTAAGCATAGACAGAGAGAAAGTGATTTGTATTGTGGGGTGGGCAAAAACCAATGGGCAGCCTGGATAATGGACAAGCCAGTGGGGAAATATTTGAATGATCATAAATGCTGGAACTAGAGTTCCATAGTATTTCAGTAACTTAATACAGTGTGTCTGCCTGGCTGTCACTAATTATAGAACACATACTGTATAAAGGCCAGTGTTTTCCCCTAATGACTCTGCTACTGCCAAGTAAGTGCATATTCTACCCAGCCCATTTCTAAAGAAATATATGAAAATGGGAAACTACTTAGGATATTCTATCCTACAGTCTGTATAACATCAATCCATTGCGATTCAGACTGTTTCACTTTCTTTTGGTAAAAATGAATGGTCTTTATTGTCATTAATATAGTACAGGTACCATACAACGAAATTTGGGAGGGGGGGCTCCCCTGGTGCTAAGAAAAAAATACTAAAAACAAGAAGGGAAAAGAGCTGGTTTACATAAATAAAGGCTATATACACTATCCACTATACTATACTATACAAATAAAACACTGTGCTGTACTCTATGCTATGCTATAAATATCCTAACATTTCCTATCTCTGACCTTATGTGCACGAGGGTTGTCATATTGCATATAGTATTATTGCACATTCATTTAAAGTGTCGCAGTTTGCAGGTTTGACATGTTCACAGTTGTGTTTCAGTATTGCACTTGATTACAATCTAGTAGCTGCCATCAAATTGTCTAGATTGTCCAGGGCCTAGAACCTCTCAGAAGTGTTGCTGAGGAGCATTGGAGACAATGAAAGGACAGTTCCTTGCAAAGTTCCCTGCAAATACAGCGTCTGTTACACCCCCTTAGATGGAATGGAATTTGATGGAGATAACAATTGGATGAGACTGGTTTGAGGCATCTATCATATACTGGTGTCTTGTGATGTCTTCACAGGGGATTATGAGAAGTGGGAAGACAGAGGGAGGAAATGGCTGCTTAGTGGAGGTGGCCATGTTTTTCATTAGCTGGCATGAAGGACATATGCTAGCAAAAACTTTAGTTATTATTCCCATAATTCATCTAATTTCTGGCTAGTTCTCAATGTTAGTCATAAAGTAAGCAGTTTACTGCATGCACTTAGCTTCTCTTTTGAAGGAAAGTTTTCTGTAAATCTCCTCTTGTGTCACTGATATAATGCAGCAAATTGTTTTATTTTAAACAGTGAACCCTTTACCTTAAAAAGACATAGGGCTCTTTTAAATAAACATCACTGACAGACTAAGCCTTTGCTCTCCCCAGGTCACAGACGTACTGTAAGCTAATCTTTGTCAAATTCTGCTAGTATGGTATCTATTTGTTTGGTTATTTCAAGACAATGAAGTCATAGGGAAGGCAAAGAAAGTCATTTTAAAAGCTAGTAGAATCCATTTGTCTTTTCAGCAAGGGGGTAAGTCTAAAAGAGGAACTGAGAAGTGCATCTCCACTCATACACTAGGCTAAACATAGTCCGCTACAGTGGTGATAAATAATATGAAGGGCTTCCAGTTTCATTTAATAACACAAAGGTCCTTTAAAACGAATAACACTTAAGATGTATCATAATTGCAATCATATTATTTCTGTTTAAAAAACATATTATGAGAAATGAAATATACTAAGTCACTCAAGTTGTCCAAAATTATATCAGATCATATACATAGAAAAATTAAGCTGCTTATCTTTGTCAAACACAACCCTTTGTAACAACTTCTTAGATGTCAGCATTCTTGCTCTTATTAAAAATGTGCTTGCTTGCAAGAAGTTATTAAAGGGGGAAAAAATCAATAGGGGGAATGGATTAGTGAAGGCAAATATCTATTATCTGCGATGGGGTAAACGTTAATCCACACATGAAAGTGTTTGGTGTCTCGCCTAACACTGTGTGACAGCCACATAATGGAATCCCCCTGAGCGTCATCGCGTAAAACTTACAAGCCAATGTCATCTTTTGTCGGGCCCTGCTCCGCTCCCAGTCTCTCTACATGAGTGAAACTTCAGTCTGAGCCAGCGGGGATTTGAGAGCAAAGCTGGTATCTGCTCCTGGAACAATGCCATCCGTTTTTTCTTGTAAGACTCAGATTCATCTGGCTACATGCCACGTCACTTCCCTCGGCCAGTCTCCTCTCACTCCTCACACACACGCACGCACACACTGACACACACACACACACACACACACACACACACACACACACACACACACACACACACACACACACACACACACATGCACCCATGCACACGCAGACACACACAGACACCTTTCATTACGTCTTAATGGAACACATGGCATTAGTGCAGGCCAGATTTTATCCAGGAAATTACGAAGGAAATACATTGAAATGTGGGTTAGGAGTCGAGATGATACACAGCGTGTGTGTGTCCAGGAAAAGGTTAAATTACACATGAAAACTATTTATACTCGAGCAGGATCATTCCCATTCTAGGTCTTGTCGGCCAGTGACTGCCAAGTCTGAGATAAGTGCGTAGCAAATCAGAGAATCAGAAAGCCAAGCCAGTGAAGTGGGCCTTTTCATCAGTTTTTTTTTCAACTTCTAAAAACCTCAGAGAACTGATTATGAACTATTAGCATGCCTTAGCCCACTTATGCACTCTTTGACCTTGTGCATTTTCTCTGATAGGCATTATCCATAGGCCTACCCCAATACTCATGCAATCTTCAATGGAAATACACAATTGGCCATTCATAATGAATTGATGTACTAAGCCTTACTCATTAATCATTTGGTATGGTAAGCATACAGTAATAATCAGAAAATACCAGCAAACCTCAACTTCCTTCGTTACCTCAATGAGGCAAATTGCATTGTTGGCTGAGACTTTAGTTATAGAACAATACGTCAGCCAGAGATGAAGAACAGAACGTTGTTTGAATTGTTTATTTATATTCTCTTCCTAAACCTCATGCTTTCTTTTTCACATAACATATATGTAATTTGCAGAGCTGACTCTACTGTCTGCGGTTGTCTGCGACACGCCAAATCAATTTCACCAATTTGCAGGAATCCGCACTGCACTGATTTGTAATGGAGGAAAAACATTTTCCAGACCTCAGCAAGAATTAACACCTCAGACATGGGAGGCTGGTCTCAGTGGCCGACTCACATTATTTTTATTTTTTTATTTTTCTGAGTGGGGCAGTCCCACTCATATTTTTCATTTTATTTGACAGATACAGTGAAGATTTAGACAGGAAGGATGGGTGAGAGAGAGAGAGAGAGGAGGGATGACATGCAGGATATGTCCCCGGCCGGAATCGAACCGGGGACCCTGCGGTTACATGGTCAGCGCTTAACCCGCTACGCCACCTAAGCGCCCTGGCCGGCTCACATTTGAGTCATTTCATAGATCGCAATGATTTCACTAAATGTCAATGACCTATTTTAGTTACTGAAATCATTATCAAGATACAATATACAGCCCACAAAAGATTGTATGCTCAGCTCGTGCATGTTATACGTACTGTATGTGTCAATGACCTCTGTGTCCTTACCTGCACATTCTGACAATCCATCTAATCTATCCATGCTGGCAAGAAAATCCATGCTGCTCAAAAAAGGCTGTTACATTATTAGAAGGCATAAGTACAACATATTGAACAAAGAATACAAAAAAGTGCCCATGATACCATATTCCAGGTAATCTTTAACCGTTTGAGAGTGTGTGTATCTTACTCAAGGTTGGATTGTTAAATCCCTGTTTATAATAGGATTCTCTCTCCCTGGTCCCTCTGTTCAGCACTCTGAGCAACTTCATTCCCCAGGAGCGGTAGTGTGGAGACCTGCCAAGCTCTCTGTCTCTGACTGCTTTGACACAGTAGTGGAGACCCTCGCTGTGCCTGAGACTCCATAAGAATCCATGACAAATGTGCTTCTACTTCCTCTCTGATCTGGAAGTTAACAGTTTTATTTTTTTGTTTGTCATGGTTGGTTTGAAGCACACATACAGTACCTACAGTATGACAACAACAACAACATAAGAGAGCATATATAAACGACTTTTGGAAAGTTTCACTCTTTGAAATCTGCCTGTATGTTACAGACTATGCAAGTGCCATGGTTTATCGTGAAGCGTTGAAATAGATTTAGGAAATCCATAAATGTTGAGATCAAGGAGCCATTCTGGTCACCGAGGAGGATATCAAAGGGATTCTTGATTTTGGCTCTGAGAAACATTTTCTTTTGGGGGGGGAACTTTCATCTGCATCACCTTGGATTTTAAATCCTGCTCCTCACAACCAGATATGAATCCAGTGGTAGTAGGGTCATAGATTTGGCAAGGGCAGTAAGGAATGCATGCATAAAGCACTTTGATACCGTATCATGTGTCCAGGAAATGAGAATCAGAGGTTCGACAGGAAGAAGGGATGGACAGAATCAATGCTCAGACCATATCGACAGCGTACAGAACAAATATTCCCATAATTTGATTCTAATACCTCCGCAGCTGCTGCTGCAAGCCAAAGACCTGGCTGGCCTGTGTAGAGAGAGACTGGGGAAAACAACAGCTCTTTGTCAGATACAGACAGAGGCAGGGCACCTTTTTGGAGCCAGTGAAAGTATCTGCATCTCAGTCTATAGATACTGTACGATGCAAAACAACACTGCTATCCAGAAATACCCTGAAGGTGCAGTGTGGCATCTACAGTAGAATGAAATCCACTGTCCTATCCTTCATACAGTAGAATGGTTTCCAATACATACAGGATCCAGGAACACAAATTCAAAGAAACATTCAAGTCAACACTTTGTTTCGCATGATTAAAATCATGGACATAAAAGTTTATGTCCCAGTCTCTCTCTAAAAGTTTATGTCCATGAAGTTTAGTCGACTGTCAACATGAAGGTTGCCTAAAGCCATTACAATGTTTACAATGTTTTCGTCTCAAAAGCAGTGGCATGTACATTTATTTGAATAAAATACCTGTGATGACCTATAGCCTTTATCTACCGGTACCCACCCGATGGAGGCTGTATGACCTAACCTGTATGTTCTTCTCTGTCTTCCATAGCTTCTCTCCACTCCCCTTGTTTACATATCAGCAAGGTGATCCCCTCCAGATGACTGGGCTACTGCAGGTCACAATGTTGTGTACATTGGCTCTCAAAAACGGTCATAAATACTTTATGCACAATTAGTTTCACCCCAACAATCTCATGCTTGCTGCCAGAAAAAATGTTAAGTTTTCCCTGCAGCTATTTGCTTCTACAATCTAACCGCCAAATCTATTGCTATTGTTTAAACTTCTTACTCCTCTCATGGCTGCCTCCACCATTTCCCACTCACTCTTCTTCTCATGCACAGCACTGTTATTGACCGTTGTTGCAGAATAAAGTTCAGGGTTTCAATGGACGTTGAAGAACACCATCAAGTTCAGCTCTGCACTTCAGCAGAGATGGTGGGCTAGTTTGCGTCTTTGATACCGGTTTGAGTATTTATTTATTTTTTTTTAAATGTTTGGCATTTACCAGACGCCTTATTCCAAAACGACTTACAATCGATACATTTGACTAAGCAAGTGAATCATTGGTTCACCAGTTGGAGCAGGAAGAGTAATCTAGCTCAGGCCCGGGGCCATTGGCAGTCTCTGTGATAGAAAAAAGTTAAAAAATAAATAAATGTATATAGACACTGGAGAAACAGTACAAGGGGGGCAGTAGAAGTCTTACGAGATATAGTATAGGGGAAAAGCAGGTGTCTCAGGAGACGCAGTGCTGGGGGGTAGTAGATGTCTCAGGAGGAGCAGTTAAGGTATAACCTGAAGAGATGGAGGTCTTCAGTCTATGACGGAAGATGGGTAGTGACTCTGCAGTTCTGACAGCCGTGGGAAGCTCTTTCCACCAGCCAGTGTAGTGAAGAGACGTGATCGGACAGCGCGACTGCCACCGTGTTTTATTATGTATTAGGTCTTTGATATCTCTTTGAGTATCACATCATGTTTGAACCAGGATGATCTTTACACATTATGTTGATACATCAACCCTCATGAAATCTGTTAGATATCAGGCCCCTTTCATATCTCCTACATGCTATATAAGTGCTTTGAAGCTGTGTTATAACACAGTTGTGTCTGCACCAAACTCTAGTAAAGGATTTCCGTTCTCTCTGGTGACCACACTGTGGGAGAGAGTGAGTGCTTGACTGTCTGTGTGACCCTGTGACCATTACCTAGATGCATGTCTGTAGCCTGCGTCTTTATGCAGGCTTCCACTCCAAATTCCAAGTGAAACTCCAGTGCTGGAGATGAGCCTAAATAAACATTCCAGCTCTAGACAAAAGAAAGGGTAAACTTCAGTAAACAAATAAGCAGGGCTATCATTTTGGCTAACACCAGAGGTCTGTAATAAAAATGCCTTCATCTGTGAAATTACCCATTCATGGTCTTACACCTGATATAAATCAGATGGTGAAAAATTCCCACCTCCCGCTGTAATAAGTATCTTCTCCTCTTCAGCTCCGCATTATGCGAAGATCAAACATTTCTCCCACATTCTTTTGTAATATCATTGTGCGTGCCAACACAAAATTACATGCAGGCAAACATATACACCCTATATTTCTCCTGTGGTGTGACTTTTTTTCCCGCACAATAGCATTTTGGCTTTTGCTTTGACATTTGGGGGTAAGACCATTTAAGATGATTTCCCCAGATAGCTATAATACCTTTTGAGGAACACCCAGTAGAGATCATATGGTTAGTTTGAAGCCTTTGTTGGGCGTTGTGGGCCCATCTCCTCCAAGAGAAAAGGATTCTCAACGGCCATTGTGTGTGTGGCTTCATGCAGGAATAACAGCATGTCAGAGATGGTTTGTGTAACAATAGTTCAAGATGAGAGAGGTGTAAAGGTGGGACAGCATAGGAAGAACATAGTGTATTGCTATGGCTATGCCATGCTTATCTGCCAAAGCATCAACAGTGCAGGAACAAATGCCTCTATGTGTGGGCTCAGTTTTATCACGCTTCTTGCAGTGGCACTCGTTTTCCCTTCTTCACAATGGCCTCATATTGGAAGAAAACCTTGAGGAGATAGTCTATCTGTTTTGTTGTGCCCTATGTCACCAGAACAGATAGTCATTAAACGAGAGAATGAAATTAAAGTAGGCCTATACTTTGAGTAAGTACACAAAAGTCAATACAACTTTAGTGTACTTTAAATAGAAAACTATGAATATATTTTAAGCATATTAATCTATTTTTAATATAGCCTATTTAAGTATACTTTTTGGGAGGAAATCATGACTAATCTTCAGGCAGTCATCCCGTTATATATTTTTAGATCTTGTCTGTGCCCTCTATGTGTACATCAGTAGCGATCAGAGGAGACAAATATTCTGCACTGACAAGATAAGTAGAAACAGTAAAAATGCCTATCAGTTCCGCAGCTGCAGACCGGGGGCGTTGATATCAGGGTGTTTTAAAAATCCAGAGTATGCTTGCCTAAATAGAAATGGCTAAATCCTGTGTTTTGCAAGTCACATGGACCAATTAAATTCAGTCCCATCCTCTCCTGATGGCAACTGACAGACAGTCTGGTCAACACTGTCAAAAATACTGAGCCTACAGTGCCAATTTTGTTGGCATCAGCAGCTGACGGTGAAGGGTGCCCATTTCAATTGTGATACCATATGGGGTGCTAAAAGAAAATTGGATTCCGACTCTTTTATGTGAGAAGCCTGTGAATCTGTCCTCTGTACAGTAAATTACATTCGGCTGTCTGGACACATCATATATACTGTAAGGAAACATAGAACAATATCTGTGTTGTCATGAGGCTTTGAGATTTGTGGCCCCTTTGATAACAAAGGCTGCTCCAGGGTAGTGGCTGGTTACATGGGAGGATCGAAACTAGTTTATTGTCTCGTAAAAAGTGTCAGTACAAGGATTGATATGCAATGTTTAGCAATGAGGGTATAGCTATAGTTGCTTACAGTTGTTGGTATGATATAGTTGATCGTAAAAACAAAATAACCGTTTTTCAGGATACTTCAATTCCAATTCAAACAGCAATTTAGTGTGTACTTAATATACCTGAAATATATTCATGTTTTTCTATATTATACACAGGCCCTGGGCACAAATTCGCCACAGGCCCTAGCCCAGTTCACTTGGAAGCCCAATTTATACTTCTGCGTAAAATCTACGCCGGAGCCTATGTAGGCCCGGAGCCTACGTAGGCCCGGAGCCTACGCTGTAGCTTTTCGCGCACCTCTCCAAAAATGTAACTACGCGGCACACCTAGACAGACCGTAAGAACTGTGATTGGTCCGCTTGGTAGCACATGATTCCAAAATGATTCCGACTCTCTCGTAGGCCTAAATGCGGAAGCCATGATAGAAATGTCATTTACTTTTTCTGTAATTACTTATTAATAAAGACTTGAAAAATTAAGATAACCATCTTATTATCTTAGTTTAATGTCATTTCAATGCATTATAGACATTTTCTTTACAACAAGCATAACAAAAAAATCGCTATTATGCCGCTATGAGCACACCGTTCCAAAGGAGCGCCCCATGGAGGCGTCAAGCACAGCCTGTTTGTATTTTGTTTGTACAGGCAGCTTACACTTATCTCCAACTTATCTTTAAAAGGCAATGTACTAAACAGCGTGGTCAACAAGTAATCTACATGATTTATTGTGACATTTTTAACTAGCTAGCATTAACGATAGACATACAACATCAACTGAATTGCTTTGTGATTATTTCCTGTCAGGTCACTTGAATATAATTTCCTCTCATTTGTATCCAAAAAGTATACAGTACTTGAATTTGATGTCTTATAGCTAGTTAAGAAATATACATATTTAAAACATATTTTTTTTTTTTTTTTTTAGAAGCTTGGTCATTTGCGCGACTTGAGAATTGCCGGCATGCAGACATTTTCACCAGAACGTGTCACATTTATTTCACCAGACAGTTGACCTGGCCACGGGCAGCTCAGTAAAAAAAAATAAAAAAATAGTCCTGCTGAAAAGCATAGACCAGCATTTCACTGGCAAGAACATCGTATGCTGGTGTGAGCAGTTTTTTTTCTTATGCTGGTTTGTGCAGGGTTGAAATGTAATTTGAAAATCTAGAAAGCACATGGTGACAACAGTGTAATGAAATACATGTATTTCACTTCAGAAGAATGTCACAATCAATTTTACATGAAGAATTAAGAGGCCACTCCGAAATGTGATCTCTGTGTGATTTTCTTTCCAGATTATGAAAGTGCAGATTATAAACTTTCAAATGATGTCATACATTGAAAATAGTTGAAGAAGATATGCTTATTCGAATGTTGGTCCACCTCAAACCAAATGGCGGAGAAACGCGTTCTGAATCAAAACACAGGCAAAACAGCTGCTAATAGCTAGTGCTAAAAAGGAACATCGCTACAAATATAACTGCATGTTTAGCACATCACAACATTCGACACAACATCAACATGCTAAAAACACATAACTATACATAATTAGATGATCACACAGTCCTTGTCTTTGAACACATCCTAAAACTAAAGTTTGTTTACAAGCCATGTAGGCCTAACGGGGTCATCCCTATGTTCCCCGGGTCCTATGTTCCCCGGGTCCTATGTTCCCCGGTTTCTTAGCAAAAAAAAAAAAAAGGGTTCTATGTTCCCCTCTTCCGAAAACTTCCGAAAAAGGGTTCTATGTTCCCCGCTTCCGAAAAAGGGTTCTATGTTCCCCGCTTCCGTATATTCCCCGCCTGCCGTTGTGTCAAGCGACCCCAGGTGTCGTTATGTAGTACTGCATGAGTTTTTTTTTTTTTTTTTTTTTTTTTTTTTTTTAAACAACATACACAAATACATAATTATACTGTTATTTTTTTTTTTATTGTTTTTTTTTTAAACAACATACACAAATACATAATCATACTGTGGATTACTATGTGTACAACATTATTATATGAACAAAATGATTATATGTACAAAACCTTTTGTAGGTAGGACACTATTGGACCTTGGCCCAAATCTAGTACTGAACCCCCCATGCTAAACCATTTGGAAGTACAGTATACTAGGACTCCAATTCAGACACACTGGGGGGCTGTCACAAATCTACTAACTCTAATCAGCCTGGTCTCACACGGCAGACGTCAGAATTCGACGTTGATGGACAAACATTAATCTGCTCTATTCATACATTAATCTGCTCTATTCAGACATTAATCTGCTCTATTCATACATTAATCTGCTCTATTCAGACATTAATCTGCTCTATTCATACATTAATCTGCTCTATTCAGACATTAATCTGCTCTATTCAGACATTAATCTGCTCTATTCAGACATTAATCTGCTCTATTCAGACATTAATCTGCTCTATTCATACATTAATCTGCTCTATTCAGACATTAATCTGCTCTATTCAGACATTAATCTGCTCTATTCACACATTAATCTGCTCTATTCACACATTAATCTGCTCTATTCATACATTAATCTGCTCTATTCAGACATTAATCTGCTCTATTCAGACATTAATCTGCTCTATTCAGACATTAATCTGCTCTATTCGTGGTTCCCAAACACATTTATGATGTAGGAACAGGAGGGTGTCAGTGATGGCTGAGGGTGCAAGAGAAGCTTTGCTCCCTCCTTGTACTCTTCACAGCCTGTCAGGGGATCTTCTCTGTGGAGTGGCAGGAACACGGTCCCTTCAAACAGGAGCTGTGGATTCTCTGAAAATAAAAGACATCAAGTATTAAGGTAGGCTATAGATTCCCATCAATATTTTTTATACAAGGTCTTTCAGTAAGACTATTTTACCTGACATGGTAGCCCATATGCCTGTGATTTTCACCGGTTGCCTGTGGTTCCTGTCTTCACCAAGTAGGGTTGGGTTGAGTTGAGTTGGGTTGGGGTTGTCTTCACAAATGACCCAACTCTGATAGTCTTTATATCAAATCTGAGAATGAAATTCAGTATGCTAATTATAAAAGGGGTATGCTATTGATAATATGAATGAATGAATGAATGAATGGTCTTTATTGTCATTGATATAGTACTGGTTTACATAAATAAAGGCTATGTACACTATCCACTATACTATACTGTACAAATAAAACACTGTGCTGTACTCTATGCTATGCTATACCTATTCTAACATTTCCTATTCTCGGCAACCTTATGTACCCTAGGGTTGTCATATTGCACATAGTGTTATTGCACATTCATTTAAAGTGTCGCAGTTTGCAGGCTTGAAATGTACATATCATTGTAGCATGATATGCTAAATGTAGCATATCATTTAGATTGTTTTTAATGTATTGTTTTAGATAATTCATTATTTTAAAATATTATTTTCTTTAGATAAACAACTAAAATAAAAAATCTAAATTAGATGCTATTGATACTGCATAGAAACACATTGATATAATATACTTGTATGTGTCAGGGGACAATGTTGCACTCTGATATTTAGTGTGTCTCTGTTGCGCCCTTCTACTCCGAGTCACCAGAGGGCGTAACACCCCCTATCAATTGTTTTAAGGTCAATCGTAATTGAGCTTGAGTTACAAGACTTCCTCACATACCGGTATGTTCGTAACACATGCGTAGTGACAATGGCTCAAATAATTACTGGAGACCGAGGGGGGAAAATATTAGTTCTGGATAACTTTAGGTACCAGAAACACCGCACAAATTTACAGAATATTCGGTGGCGGTGTTGGAGAGAAGACTGCCGGACAGTTCTTGTTACAAACATCTTTGATGTAGAGGGGGTCAATCCCAACATAGAAGTTCGGGAGGTCCGCGAACATGTGCATGCCCCCGATACACAAATGGTGAACAATGCGCAATTTCGCCAAGTGATTACTGGAGAGGTGGTGAGAGAACCCACAGTACCAATCAAACGCATTTACGATGCTGAGTGCGTAGGTCTACAGCGGGGCCGTCCCATCCAGCGTGGAAGTCGCGGGCGACCTCCTCAAAGATTCTCCTCAGTTAGGTCTGTTATGGCCAGAGCCAGAGCTGCAGTAATCCCTCCCGTCCCAGCTACCGTTGATGATGTAAGGATCGACGGTCAATGGGCTGAGACATGGGGCAGAGACCATTTCCTCCTGCACCAAGACAGTGAGTGGGGCATAGCAGTGTTTTCCACAGAGGACAACCTGAGACAGCTGCGACACTGCAGGACATTATACATGGATGCTACATTCAAGTCGTGCCCACGCCCATACAACCAAGTATTTACTATACTCGGGGACATTCATGGCTTCGTTGTCCCCCTTGTACATGTCCTCATGGAGCAACGTACAATTGGACACTACCGACAAGTGTTCCAGTGTGTCAAAACGTCACTCAGGAGAATCACCCACCACCTTTGGCGTCCGCGTAAAGTCATCTGTGACTTTGAGCAAGCGCTGAAAACTGCTCTTGAAACGGAGTTGCCACAAGCCAGAATCGGAGGATGCTACTTCCATTTCAACCAAGCCTTGTGGAAGAGGGTACAGGCACTTGGATTGGCTGGTCCATTCCGTCATGACCATCCACTGGCAGCAGTCATCCGCAAGGTTTGTTGTGTTCTGTCTGCACTGCTGTCTGTCCTGTGTTGTTTTGTTTGCATTGCATTTAGAAATGCTCTTACTGTAACGCCAAATCAAATTCCTATATGTGTATGCTTAATGTGTATGCATAAATGGCAATAAACGTTATCTCATCTCTCATCTCATCTCATCTCATCTCATCTCAAGGTGATGGCCTTAGGACACCTGCCTCTGCCTCTGGTCCAGATCAATTTTGATCTTCTCCTCAACCACAGAAACACCAGGCGTGCCCTGATGAACCACCCTGAGTTACAAGACTTCCTTGCGTATGTTCGTAACACATATGTCCATCCTGGAGCGGCCTTCCCACCAGCGATGTGGAATGTGTTCGAAAGAAACATGGAGCAAAGGACCAATAATCATGTTGAATGTAAGTGTAACAATGACAGATCTGAACAAAAAATATATAATTTCATCTAATAACTAAATCTGAAGTATTAAGTTAATTATTTTATATTGTTAATATAATATTGTCTGCTAATTATGGGTTAATTCATTCTTATCCTATCACCTCTGGGCCTGTGCGTATATCGAGGTTTAACTATGAGCCGAAACAAAAATTAACGAAACATCAAACACAGCAGAGGACAGGAGGGCTCTTTAAACAGGTGGACGAGTTGCCACGTACAGGCGCGCTAATGATGATGGACATAACATCAGTCCAATCATGGGCGGGCACCGTGATTGAGAAAGGATTAAGAAAGGATTTAAAATTGTGAAAGGAGGAGACACAGAGGGGAAAATGTTCAATGTCAAAATGTTCATGCCAAACTAATAACATTTAGGGCCTGATTTACTAAGATCCCAAATAACGAATACTAATTGAAGTTCACACACAGGGGAAGTTGAGATATACTTCAAATAAGGCCCGCTATCTTCTACATTGGAAAGATCAACAATCCTCACTGCACACCGTTAGTAGATCAGCCTGCAGATGTAGAACCAGTTTGCACATTAATAGGCCATTAATAGGCTAATAAGTTATAATTCTGTATTTTTGTTCTAGCTTATCATCGTACTCTGAACGATGCTGTCCAAGTGCGCCATCCTTCACTTTGGAAATTCCTTCGGCACCTGAAGGATCAGCAAACGCTTGCAGAGGGTAAACTGGGGATGGCAGACAGAGGCCACGCTCCCCCAACAAGGAGACGGAAGTGGAGGGAGTTGGAGGCCCGTCTACTGAGGCTGAAAGGACAGTACATGCAGGGCCACAGAGATCTGGCTTCGTACTGGAGGGCTGTCAGCCGTAGCGTCCGTATGGGCTAGATTTCCACATTTATTTTGATAGCACTTTGGCCTATGTTGTTGTTATTATTATTGTTATTGGCCTAATTGTGTTATTGTTATTATTATTATTATTGTTATTATTAGTTAGAATAAGCTGTACGCCATTGTTTACGCCATCATGTATGCCATTGTTTACATTGTAGTGACTACATTATGGGTTCATGTTCTCCTCTTACTGTTGGTTGTGTAGTGGGAGGGAACCAGTTCTGGCACTAGGGGCAGAGGGGAGGATTATTAAGGTTGCAACTTCCTGTTTAGACACAACAGTTTTGGTGATCTATTTTCTGGTCCTGTACTGAGAGTACAAGTTGTTATTTTGATTAAACAGTTATCATTACGTTGCCTACGTCTTTCCTTTTTCCTCCGGCACTACACTGGTGACCCCGACGTGGATTTTTGTTAACGTAATTGTGTACAAAAACCAGCGAACGAACATTACAATCCTGCAAAATGTCCGGGCGAGGAAGACGTTCAAACCAGCGGCAGCCATCACCATCCCCTGTCAGGGTAACGCGTGGTGCGCACACTCCCACTCTCAAGCTACCAGAGTTCTGGGACTCAACGCCTGCTGCATGGTTTGCTATTGTAGAGGCACATTTCAACAAAAGTGACATCGATGACGACGACGACCGGTACAACCATGCTGTGGCAATGTTGGGCAGCTCCACCGCAGCTCGAGTGGTAGGTTTTTTGTCTGCTCCCCCGACGACGAACAAATATGAGCGCCTCAAGGCCCTGCTTCTAGAGACATTTGAACTGTCCACTGCGGAGAGGGTGCGTCGCCTATTTGCCATGTCGGACTTGGGTGACGAGAGGCCTTCTGCGCGCATGGAGAGGATGCTAAACCTGCTCGGTACAGAAGACCCCATGATCCTCTTCACAGAGCTGTTCATGCGCACATTGCCAGCTCAAGTTAGGATGGCGCTGGCCAACACCGCCATCATGGAGCCCCGCGCCCTGGCCAGGGAGGCGGACCGGTTCGTCTTGGCCATGCCTCAACGGTCCCCCGACCTGCTCGCTCCCGCGGCCGCCCCGCCACCCGACCGTCGCAGGAGAGCGAAGGATGACGCCAGACCTTCTGGCCAGCAGGGTAACGCTGCGGGCCATTGTTTCTACCACGCCACTTTTGGCGCCAAGGCCAAACGGTGCCGCTCACCCTGCACCTTCGGACCGACGGGAAACGGCGGGGCCGGCACTCAGTAGTGGCCCTGAGCGCTGGCGTCACCAACAGGCTGCTCTTCATACAAGACACCGCCTCTGGTCGCAGTTTCCTTTGTGACACAGGTGCCCAGTGGAGCATCATTCCGGCAGAGAGATCGGATGTGGCGAAGGAGGAGCGTGGTCCGCAGTTGGCAGGCGCGGACGGCACACCTATCTGCTCTTATGGCACTAGGGCGGTGGACGTGTGCTTCGGAGGGCAATGCTTTTCGTGGGATTTTGTCATAGCGGCTGTCACATTTCCCCTCCTTGGTGCGGATTTTCTGTGCGCCCACAACCTGTTGGTGGACGTGGGGAACAGGCGCCTGGTCAACTCACAGACTTTCGCTTCCTTCGCCTGTACGCAGGGGGAGGCGGTCTACAGCGGGTGGTCCAATACGCTCGCCGAAAGTGACCAGTACCTTCGGCTGCTCGCCGAATTCCCCGACCTTACCAAGCCCACCTTCTCCGCGCCCACGGTGAAACACGGAGTGGAGCACCACATCGAGACCGAGGGGCCTCCCCTCCACGCCAGGGCCAGGCGCCTCAACCCGGAGAAGCTGGCCATCGCCAGGGCGGAGTTTGCGCATATGGAGCAGGTGGGCATCGTTCGGCGCTCGAGCAGCCCCTGGGCGTCTCCCCTGCACATCGTCCCTAAGTCAGACGGCGGGTGGCGCCCATGTGGGGACTACCGCCGCCTCAACGACGCGTCCAAGCCTGACCGCTACCCGGTCCCACATGTCCAGGACTTTTCAGCGAACCTGGCAGGCAAACGCTTCTTCTCCAAAGTGGACCTGGTACGGGGGTACCATCAGGTGCCGGTGCACCCCGAGGACGTCCCTAAGACGGCCGTAATCACGCCATTTGGACTCTTCGAGTTTCTGCGGATGCCGTTCGGCCTGAAGAACGCGGCGCAGACCTTCCAACGCCTCATGCACTCGGTGCTCCGGGACCTACCATTCCTCTTCGTCTACTTGGATGACATCCTCGTCGCAAGCACCACGGAGGAGGAGCACCTGTCCCACCTCCGGGCCCTTTTCACACGGCTCAGCCAACATGGGCTGATTGTCAATCCGGCGAAGTGTGAGTTCGGACGGAACACCATCGACTTTCTCGGGCACCGGGTCTCCGCAGAGGGGGTGACCCCCCTCCCCTCGAAGGTGGAAGCTGTCGCTGCTTTCCCGCGCCCCAGCACAATCAGCGAGCTCAAGGGGTTCATCGGGATGGTAACCTTCTACTATCGCTTCCTCCACCACATCGCTCACATCCTGCGGCCTCTGTACGATGCCCAGAAGGGCAAGACTCTGAAGCAGCCGGTGGACTGGACGGCGGAGCGTGTCAAAGCCTTTCAGGACACCAAGGCGGCCCTGGCCCGCGCTGCCATGTTGGCCCACCCCTCGCCCTCGGCACCCACTGCTCTCACCACGGACGCCTCTGACTTTGCTGTGGGAGCGGTGTACGAACAGTGGGTTGGGGACGCCTGGCAGCCTCTTGCATTCTTCAGCCGCCAGCTGTCTCCCAGAGAGCAAAGGTACAGCACATTCGACAGGGAGCTCCTCGGGCTGTGGCTTGCTGTCAGACACTTCCGTTTTTTACTGGAGGGCCGCGAGTTTACGGCCTACGTGGACCACAAGCCACTCACGCACGCCATGTCCAAGGTGGCGGAGCCGTGGTCCGACCGCCAACAGCGCCAGCTCGCCTACATATCCGAGTTCACCACAGACATCCAGCACGTTGCTGGGAAGTCCAACCAGGTCGCGGATTGTCTCTCCAGGGCGGTGGTTGGTGCGGTCCAACTGGGTTTGGACTACGCGCGCATGGCTGCAGACCAGGCCGCCGACCCCGCCGTCCAGGCTCTCAAGTTGTCGGACACAGGACTGCGCCTAGAAGAGGTGGTTTTCGGTGACGCAGGGGCCACGCTCCTGTGCGACGTCTCCATGGGTCAGCCACGACCGGTGGTCCCCGCCAACTGGAGGCGCCCCGCCTTCGAGGCGATACACGGCTTGTCTCACCCTGGTAGGAAACCGTCCTCACGGCTGGTGTCAGAGAAATTCGTCTGGCATGGGCTCAAGAGGGATGTGAGGGCCTGGGTAGACACGTGCATCGCCTGCCAGCGCGCCAAGGTGCATCGACACGTCAAGGCCCCCCTGGAGCAGTTCTCTGTGCCTGAGCGGAGGTTCGATCATGTAAACGTGGACCTGGTAGGGCCGCTGCCCCCCTCGCACGGATACACCTATCTCTTTACCATGGTGGACAGGACGACTCGCTGGCCGGAGGCAGTTCCGCTCTCCTCAACGACAGCCCCCGACCTGGCCCGGGCGTTCATCGCGGTGTGGGTCTCCCGCTACGGCACCCCTGCTGATCTCTCCTCTGACCGTGGCTCACAGTTTACTTCAGAGCTGTGGGCAGCGGTGGCGGAGAATCTGGGGGTCAAGCTCCACCGCACAACCGCCTATCACCCGCAGGCGAACGGGCTCTGTGAGCGTTTCCATCGATCCATGAAGGCCGCCCTTCGAGCCAGCCTCACGGACAGCGACTGGCTTGACAAGCTGCCGTGGGTCATGCTGGGGCTCAGGACAGCGCCTAAGGAGGACCTCCAGTCGTCGTCCGCTGAGCTGGTGTTTGGACAGCCGCTGCGGGTCCCCGGTGACTTCATTCCCAAGTCAACGGAGCCCTGGTCCGCCGCCGCTCAGCGCGCCTCCCTGCTGGACAGCGCCAGGACCTTCGTCCCGGTCCCGACTACGCAGCATGGTGTCCCTACTTCGAGGGTGCCCCCGGAGCTGCACTCAGCGAGGTTCGTTTTCATTCGTCATGATGGCCACAGGACTCCACTACGTCCTCCTTATGACGGGCCTTTCCGTGTCATCGAGGCCGGAGCCAAGAACTTCATGGTTGACATGGGGGGTAGGCCTGAGTGTGTGTCCGTTGATCGCCTCAAACCGGCCCACTTGGACCTTGAACTGCCCCTGGACTTGGCCCTGCCACCGCGCAGAGGCCGGCCTCCAGTCCTACCTCCCCTGCCGCGCCCTGGCCATTCCCCCCTCCGACCCCGACAACCCCCCGCAGCTCGCGAGCCCCCGGTCGTCACTGCCCCCCGTCCTTCCCTGCAGGAGGACGTGATGGGCGATGTCACACCTCCTCCCGCACCTCCTGACTTTACCTACGATCGTAGGGGCCGGGCCATACGCCCTCCTCGCCGTGAGGATTTCCAATATTGAGGTGAACACTGGGGGGGCTGGTGTAGTGACTACATTATGGGTTCATGTTCTCCTCTTACTGTTGGTTGTGTAGTGGGAGGGAACCAGTTCTGGCACTAGGGGCAGAGGGGAGGATTATTAAGGTTGCAACTTCCTGTTTAGACACAACAGTTTTGGTGATCTATTTTCTGGTCCTGTACTGAGAGTACAAGTTGTTATTTTGATTAAACAGTTATCATTACGTTGCCTACGTCTTTCCTTTTTCCTCCGGCACTACAACATGTTATTTAGCTCTTTCATTTGTTTTTGCCAAGTTATTGCTGTACCATAGTTTTGTTATTGAAAGATGTCTGTACCTTTCCAGTTTATATGGACCTGTTTACTTAGTAAGCCATATAGTTATTATTACAATATATGTGATGCCAGAGTTAGGACTGATAATTGCACTAGAGCTCATGTGTCAGGATTACCAGGTTTCAGCAGTGAAACAGTAGGCCTCTCCTTATTAGTGCCTGACTACTAAAACACTAGAGTGAAAGAGACTACATCTCTGTATGCCAGGATCTCCCGAGGATTTGATGTGTGCAAGAGGATGTGTCACACTCTATGTGCTACGGATACTGGCTAGTTACTTAGGGATTATATTATGGGATATGTGACACTGTAACCTAGAGACACACTGCGCTGTTACGTGACGTCCTGCCAATGGGATGTACAGTATTGTCTCAGGTTGGCATTTTGATGCTTGGTCTTGGAAACAAACACCATGTTTGCACAAACATTGTTTTTTTTATTGTTGTTGTTGGTTGCAATAAAAGCCTATATTTTGGATTGATATCTCTACTGTATTTATTTGATTCCGTTTGACCAAAATATAGAAAAAATATTTCTTTAATCCATGCATACAATTGCAAATGTTGGGCCGCTACCCACACGTTTAGCTGTGTTGCTCATTCCACAAATGCATGATCCTTACAAGTCATACCTCGTTGTAAAAGTGACTAATCAGCGGGTCATTCCACTAAAGGTGGATCAGTATAGCGGCGCTCAGGGAACTCGAGATTGGAAATCAAGCCTCAGGTGATTCCTCGAACGAGGATCAGCCTTGTGTCATCAGTGTTCACAGAAGACAGGCTTACAAATCTTCGATATGGGCGCGTGCACGCAGACATAAAAAGCCCTGAAGTGTCGATCTGTCGAAATGAAGATACTCCACTCTGCAGGGGTACTACATTTGCGCAGCATTCCGAATTATTGATTTTTATGAAGACGGAAAAATAAGATGTAAAATAGTGCAATACTGCCGCAATTAACAAGGCGAGGGAAATGGTTTGGCAAGAAATTGCTGACCGATTAAATGCGTAGGTCATACTAGCCCCAGTTATTGTTATATGTTCATATTTTAATAAATGAATATTACTACTGTGGTGATATCCGCAGCAGGCTACAAAACCATCATATCGCCACAATGGCCTAGTGGTATTGACTGCTGCCATAGGATTTAATCGTCATTTTATATCAGTGGTTCGAATCCCTCTTCAGGCGCACTTTTTACTGCATTTCGTTGTCTGAATCTAATCTAAAATCTCATCTAAAAAAGTATTGTAGGCTATAAAATTATGGTGCAGGCTAATTTACAAGAACTGACACGATTACAATGGTGTTTGAAACCTTTGCATGAAATCTTCGGTTAAATGTAAAAAAAAAAAAAAATGAATGACTTAGTCATGTCTCGAACTCGCAACCTTTGGAACTCCAGTCCGCAGCCTTAACCACTACGCTAGCATGACAGCAATGCAAGTTGTTTCTTTTTACACTCTTTTCTTTATTGATATATCGATTTATCTATCACACTTTCAAAATATCAAGTTATCTATCACACAATCAAACTATCTATCGATCGATCACACTTTCAAAATATCAAATTATCTATCTATCACACAGTCAAACTATCTAATCTATCTATCTCGTGTGAAGTGGGAACTAATATTTCCTAGGGAGGAACTATCGTTCGGGATGTAGTTTCCGCCTGTGAGCCTTTTTTGACGCGCGTCTCACTATAGCCTGTGTTTTCGATTTCGAAGACGTCACTCACTGTGCTACGAAAACTGGCTAGTTACTTAGGGATTATATTATGGGATATGTGACACTGTAACCTAGAGACACACTGCGCTGTTACGTGACGTCCTGCCAATGGGATGTACAGTATTGTCCCATAGGTTGGCATTTTGATGCTTGGTCTTGGAAACAAACACCATGTTTGCACAAACATAGTTGTTTTGTTGTTGTTGTTGGTTGCAATAAAAGCCTATATTTTGGATTGATATCTCTACTGTATTTATTTGATTTCGTTTGACAAAAATATAGAAAAAATATTTAATAATGTGTATATATATATCACTGGTGTTCTTTTAGGAATATAAGATTTTCAATTCCATCTCGAAAATGATCTATCTAGGGAGTTATATAAAATGCTGAGACAATACTATGACATTCATTGTGTTCTTCATTATTTCCAAGTCATCTTAAGACCCCCCCCCAAAAAAAAAAAAAAAAAAAAAAAAATCAAACTCTCATGCAGTACCACATAACGACACATGAGGTCGCTTGACACAACGGCAGGCGGGGAACATAGGACCCTTTTTCGGAAGCGGGGAACATAGAACCCTTTTTCGGAAGCGGGGAACATAGAACCCTTTTTCGGAAGTGCGGAACAGGGGAACATAGGACCCGGGGAACATAGGACCCGGGGAACATAGGCATGCTCCCGGCCTAACACCTACGACAGACGAGACTCCAACTCACAAATTATACGTTTTTAGTGATCCTAAAACTGTTGTTTGTTATTTCGAGTGGTCTCTTCAACACTTCAACTTTCGTAATATGTTTTCGCTCATTTGCACGACTTGAGGATGGCCGACATGCAACCCTTTTATACCAGACCATGTCACATAATCACATAATATTTCTTAAATTAGCATCTCTACATGTATGGCAGCCATTCCAGTTCAGTGTCTGTTGAATTCCAACACAGGCACACCTCATTTGTGAGGTACTGATTAGGTGATCACCTGAACCGAATTGAATGAAAAGTATAAAAAAACACTGCTGTGGTCATCACTATCCTCTTGCAATAGGACCAGCTGGATGGCAAAAACAGTACTAGTAGTACCTGTAAAGTAACTGGAATAAGAAAATAACTACTGACCATGCTAAAAGAGTTGAAAAGATGGGTTCAATTCGGGTTGTAGAAGGATACAGTGAGTGTCAGGTTGCTCCATCCTTAAAATGTCAAAGATGGCGGTTCATAAGAACAAGGTCAAGTAGCAGACATTGGGGACAACAAAGCTACAGACTGGCAGAAGGGTTAAAACGAAAATGTTGTTGAAAATCAATGACACACTCGCTAGTCAAGTCAAAATATTGCAATGGATTTGGTGAGTAATCCCCACTACTACCTAGTTAACTATAACACTACTTTACATTGTTAGGCAAAGCCAGAATCCATTGCATTGCATCCAGTGTGTCATGGTGAAATTGATTAATAAAAACAGTTAGTCAGTTGCCGACTTCTTCCCCCTTTCACCAGCTGCTGTCACTGTAAAAAATGATGTGTTGATAAAATGTTCTGAAACTCCTGTCTGTTTGTATAGGCAGCTTAGACTTAGCTCTGATGCACACACATATGCCACCAGTGGTAACTACACAATTCCAAAAACTAAAACAAAGTCGAAACAATGTGCAGTGCTGTATAGAGCTATAGTTGAATGGAACGCCCTACCAGATCTCAAAAACCCAGAGTAAAATCAGTTTCAAAAAACAAATGAAGCAACACATCATTCGCATTACATGCATAATACGATTATCTGAGTGGGTGGCTACGAAACCCATAATACAAGTGATCTTTTTTTCTAGTAATCAAATTATCGTCAATACACTTTATGAAAAAAGATATTACGGTTCTCAAACAGTAAATTGAGTATGAGAGCTGGAGTGTGATGAGGAGGATCAAATATGATGAGAGGCTTGCAGTGGCGTTGAACCGTTCTCACTGAAGTAGTTTTGTCTGCAGTGTAGTGGTTCTATGATGAGACAGACATGAGAAGAGAGCCCCACTCAACATACAAGCAGGCCATGCAGACACTCTAGCCCAGACAGGAAGACCCTGTGTTAGGCAGTGTTGAGCCCTCAGACAGGGCAACTAATAACTGTGGTTCTCTCTGGGACAGGGCATGCAGAAGGTTGGGGAGATGTTTTGTGGAGTGGACAAAGTAGGATTCGAGGGCCTTTTTTTAAAGAGAGAAAATGTAATGTGAAGCGTGCAGTAGTTAAGAGGGGAGACTTAGTGGGACATTAATAAAAATTGGCTTTCCACCCACCTCCCCATCCACCCTTTTTTACCTCCAAAGAACCCCTCCAACACCGCCATTGTTTTTATCATGTAGACATGACTAGTAGAAGATACACTCAGTGTTGAAAAAATAAATAATAAATGGGTCAGACTGTACAACATTACCCTTAAAGCTGTCAAATAGGATTCATACAAATAATATAATGCAGATCTTGTAACTCTCTGGTTTCTATTCTAATCAAGTGACTCATTTAACACACATGTTCAGTGTGATATCATCCATACAGTCAACCGTATTCAACTCTATCTATATGATTTGGCTATAAAGAAGACTGATAAAGATTGATAAATATGGACCAACCCCATGACATTACCTCTATGACACATTGAAATGCAAAGGCAGGCTTACAGACAGTGGGATAGCAGCGAAAATCAGCAAGCAAAACATTTTCGGTCTTTTGGAATTTGGTTGCCCAGAGATTGCATCTAGGCTTGACGGGGGACGGGGGGGGGGGCAGACTGACTGTCTTACAATCCGTAGCAAACAAACCTATCATTTAGTCAAAGGAAGTCGAGAGAGTGCACTCTGTAGAATGGAGGGCCCCTTCAAAGTTGTGATTGATTGGAGTTAACCTTGTCAAGAGTTAAGGTTATGGATCAGTAGAAAGGGGATGTAAATCATTTCCAAATGCTCCTAAGTACCACACTTGGGTTTTTTCTTCTCCTTCTTCTACTTCTTACAGATGCTGTACATTTCGGCCCAGAATAATCTCTTCATCAATTCTCCACTGCAGAGAAGCCTTTAAAAAGCTGTTTATAGGAAAGCATACGGAGCAAATCCTGTTCCATGCTTACTGAGAACAACAGTGCCCTCCTTTGATTGTTTGAAGCAAGGACAATGTACCCATGTGTGTCTATAACGACCTACACTGGAAAACAGAACACTCCACTGGCAAATGGAAAGGAAGAGATACTGTGCATCTCTTTGACAGACACAGTATAAAAGGTGCAGAGCTGTATACTACTTCGATTATTTCAAAAGGCAATGGAGTCCCCTGCGCTAGCTGTCTCTCCGAAACATTCTACAGCAGCAGTGTTAAAGCTGTTTCAGTGTTTTTTAGAGATGAAAAGACCAAACTGTGCAGAGACTTGTTTGGATATTCTATATATTCTGTAAACCTCCTTTGTAGTTGTGCAAAGAAGAAATGGACCAGTAAATCTTTTGAACCTTTCAAGTTTCAAACATTTCAGGAAAAAAAACATTTCCCATTTCAATGAGGGTGTTTTCTCCTGCAAGTAGAACACAGTTGCATCTTTCAGAATAATGTACACAACCACATTGACAGGAATTCCCCCTGTGTGACAGCGAGATTCTTCCATACATGCTTTTGACATTTTTGGTGCAAAGACAAATACTACATTTTAAAGAGAATACCCCAGAGCAACTTGTCTTCCAGACGTTATGACAAAGAACATGTAGTGAAGTCACAGGAGAGAGAGAGAGCAAGAGATGGCATTCTTTGGTGGTGTTCAGTTGCTTGTTTGGCCTGATGTCCATGTCATCACTATGGCGTTGGGTGTGTGTGATTAATTGGGTTGGAGGGTATACACCACAGGCCTCTTGTTAGTTGCACTGCAACAGAACAAAGACATCATTCTGTTTAGACTTTTAATATGCTCTGATGACGTGGGCTACAACAGTGCGGTAAAGTGTCCAGATAGGCCACTCTATTGGAGTGTTAAGTCATTAAAAATAATGAGCTTTTTTCCCCTGTGGAACCATTCTTATTATGGTATATCTACCTCTCTCACGGGTGTGGGGTTCTCTTTTTAGACATAAAATCAAATAAAGGGACTGGTCACAGGTATGTCCGCGCATTACTTGACCTATGGACCCAGTCGAAATTTTCCAAACCACTTAACTGTCCTAAGTGTGACTATGGGAAAGCATTTTTCCACAAATAAAACATTATCCCCTGCTATGATTTGCACCCTATTCTTAACGGTAATCAAACTGGTAATGTTTCTCTGAGTAACAACAATTCCCTACTTGATTGGCAAATCTTGTACACATTTCTTATCTCATCTATTATGAAAACATCTGTATTGTTCTTCCTTACATAACCTAAAATGACTTGTACAGTACATGGACAAAAAGCATGTCTCATTGCTGGACAGTTGTTTGTGCTAAGCAATCATAAAACGCAGTGAACATCATTGAGCAAATGGCAAAATCCCCTAGAGATAGCGGTTGTATTCTACTGTTAATGTGTGACAAGTCTCACACCACCGTCGCACATTCATGTATGAAACAATATTAGAGAAGCAACCAGACTTTTTTTTTTCTACTGGACCACAGTTTACCCACAGGCTGTTGGCACATTCCAGTAAACCCCATGGGTCCCCCGCTAAACGCCCCACATCTCTCCCTGTTTGGACCGTGCCAGTCCTGTCACCATGCCACACGGTCATGTGGACCGGTAGCATGTTTGGGATTGGACCACAATAGTAATCCCCCCCCATATACATGTATCACATGCAGCTGTTACAAATGGACACTTTAGACATGTAACACAATACCTAAAAATGACCTCATTCTGTCCTACCCAGTTATAGTCAGAGCTTGACACTACTCCCTTCAAAACACTTGGTGCATATCTGACACTACAGTATGATACGTAATGGGGTGTCAATAACCCAGTTGGCAGTGGAGAGGTTCTCATCTTGTGTGGTTTCTAATAAAATGTGATGTACTGTAGTCACGGTCTGACATGATTTGACATGGACACAGGGTAAATGCTATAATAACACACAGTATCAGATATTGGAGGCTCAGTATATGAAGCAAACATTCCTCACAGGCACACAGTCCTGACCTTAAAGTGACAAATTGATTACGTGAAGAGGAAAATAGTACTACTGTTCTCCACACCCAGGGATAAGCACGTGACAGCTGAATCAACTGTACATAGGTTGTGTCATAGTGCTGTCATGGTTGGTATGGCATGATTCAATGATTCACTGATCATTTACACAGACCCTCTATGAAATTATCCCCTCAACTCAACTGAAGAAGTTCAGGCGAAATGAACAATCACGTTATTGTCACGGTAAATGGACCATCCATTTGTATGGAATCTTATACAGATATCCTAAATAACGTGATTGTTCATTTCATGCACTTACAGTACCAGTCAAAAGTACCAGTCAAAAGTTTGGACACACTTTCCCATTCAATTGAATCATTAGACCAGCTCTCCCTCCTGAGTCACAGCCGCCCCACTCCTGGGCCACAGCCGCGCCACACAATCTAAATAGAATAGCTGAAGGATGAGTGTCTGATTAAGCATTTTCTATTCCCAACATTCTCCATTACCCAAGACAAATACACAATAAACCACAGTAAAGTGCCAAAATGCCACACTTTATGTGATACTCCATCGCCATCTAGTGGTCACAAGTGTTAGTTCTGCACATACAGTACATGATCTGTAGTCTTTACTGTACTGTGTTTCTGTTGTGAAACATGTGTACACAGAACCAAAGTATACTCTAGGCCATGCAATGATCTATAAAACGAGCTGCCAAGATATCACAAAGTGCTCTCTCAAGTGAATATTCTGCCATGACCAATCTGGAGACCTTTTTGGACTGCTAGCATCCTCTGTATTGTTATATGTCATTATCCAAAATTGAACCGCAAACTTTTATGAACATGTGTTGGCGACCGCCTACCCAAATCAAAAACATGCATAATTTATAGTGATATGTCCTCTTTACGCATGCGGTGCACAACATCTCCGAGCAGATGGTTGACGAAATGTGCTCTAAAAGTTTGTAAAAAGTGTTCTTCAATGTAGGACCATATCTTACAATAGGGAGTTGAGGATTCTAGCAATCCAAGAAGGCCTCTAGATTGGTGAGTCATGGCAGAATATTAGCTTGATCGTTGCATGGCCTAGACTAGTGTGTAGGCAATGTTCTATAGGGCACATCAGGGCTACAGTAAGGTTACCAATACCTAGGCTAGCATTTGAAACCTGACTGTGTGAAGGCAGTGTCACCGTGGAACTAAAACACAGTGCATATATTACACCTCCATAAGTATTGGGAAGAGGAAGCGTTTTGTCTGCTTTTAGCTCTACACCTCGTTTTTTTTAAAATAAAACAGTCACTGTGAGGTTAAAGTAGAGATTCTCATCTTTACCAATCTGAAAAAAAGCTAACACTGAATGAAAGCTGGCAAGCTCTACTTGACCCCATAGTAATTGTTTGATTTCAAATCCAAACTGTTGGAGAATAGTGCTAAAAGAATACGAAAATGACGATAGACAACATGCACTCTCTCCTCTCTGAGGTTGACAAGCTTGTGTGCATTTAGGCCTATACTTAACCATGCCCTGTCTAACGCGATAGTAGTAATAGATATTCACACTCGCTCCCCTGTGTAAAACATATTCATTTAGACATAACACCCTGTATCTATAAACATTGAGTAGCCTTTGGATCAGTGCAACTTGGGTCCAATGTATGCATGTGTAAAGACCCTGTGTAAGATCCGTTAGCAGCTCCGCCAAGGGAGTTAACTCTCTTGTTGTTGTATCTACTGTAGCATGCTGATTTGTAAGCGGAAGGTGGTGAGTCCAATACCCGCTGAGGTCAAGCTACTCTACCCTGCTGTTCGCTACACACACTGAGAGGACACACAACATCTACTGGTAGGGCAGACCAATAGGGCATCAAGAATGGAGATAATTATAAGGGAGAATATTTGAAACAATTTAGTCCACGGCATGAGTGTGGGCATGTTGCACCAACATTGTTGACTGATAGATATTCCGGGGCCATGTACGTTGGAATTATGTATTTGTAGAGATTGTTCTGTTTGCTGTGAGATTGCACTCTCAGTGAAGACTGACTAGAGCACAAGACACAAGTGATGAGAGCAATGTCCTGCAGCTCTCTTTATGGAAAGCCATTGGATACTTAACACTAGAACAGCCGCGCCTTTCTTACCTACTAAAAGAGCCGCCTCTTTACAATGCTAACCTGCTATTTACACACAACGACCACTAGTTGGCCGCTTATAAATTGGCCTGCTTCCTACACAGAAGAACTGCAAAATAGCTTTATATTAGCTTATCCTGATGTGATTTTGAAAATGTAAGGATACTGGGTGGTAGAACATACAGTACATATCTAGGAAAAGTCATGAAAGAAGGGTCCTGAAATTATATTGAGTGTAAAGATATAACATTTTTCTTTACTCACATGGCTGACATTTAGCTTGATAGGTGAATACATTATGAATGAGTTCCATTGGTGGGCTAGACTTGGAGGAAGTGAGCATTGGTAATACATCAGGGTAACAGAGAATATGTGGACAATTGACATCGGCATAAATATGTGATAAACAGGGTGCCTCTGTTGAGAAAAAAAGCTATAACATTGTTAAGGGAGCTGGCATACTATACTGTATGTACTAGTGCTGTTGTATAACCGATGGTTGGCAAAGGAGAGACTGGAGGTAGTTTCAAGACACACTTCGTGAGTTTAGAATGATAAGGTTCTATCTCCGTTTAGGGCAGTTCAGAGATATTGAGCGTCAACGTTTTTACATTCCATTATGTTTTGTGAGACGGAACCTTTGTATTTCATGAATTACTAACTCAAAAATGTCAACATTTTAAAAAATAACACCACACAGGCATTAATAAACACCTAATGGATCAGATTATGTAAAAAAACTAAATTTGGACCAAAAATTGAGATAGAACCTTTTAATTCTAACGTCACGACTTTTCCTGATGTATTACTGAGGAGGCCCAACAAGAAAACGATCCCCATGTATGCAACATAAGTGACATCAGACATTTCTCCTAGTTTAGATGTTGTGACAACTTCAATCAGATCCATGTGTGCCATCTGGGATGTTGTGTCTAGTCTAAATGTATTCTACCTCCTAGACCTATGACCATAACACTTTACACCAGGCATCAGTTGCTGTATGCTTCACAGAGTGACCTTGTCCCATCAAGTGCATGTGAGTCAAAACTGCACTCTACAGTCAAGCAGGGAAAAAAAATCAAGATGTCAAACAATGCAAGTGACACAGAAGTTATTCTAGTGTATATCCAGCAGAGAGCAGTGTTGTCCCAATTCAAAAAATCTGTCGTCTACTGTATTTCCCTGGAGGGGGAGAAAAAAACCAACTTTCAAAATCAGAGTGATTTCAAATGTGATTTGATAATTGAATATTGTTAAGCTCTTATATTTGAGACCTCTTGACGGTCACCACATCACATGTACAATACTGTGCTCTTGAAGCGCATCATTGTACACCAGAGATAGATGGTATGTGTCATACAGCTTGTCATTTTGAACTTCAACACATTGTACCCAACCAGTGATACTGTAGGTCTGAATACAGACACAAAGAAAAACAGATTGATGCACTGTAGTATGACAGTGTAATGAAATGCCAAATGAAGCATCTATAGCCTGGCCATTTCCATTAAGTTGCACGTTTTTCATGGTTAACATTTCTCATTGCTTTTACGAGGATCCTCTGTGCTTTTCAGTGTGGTCATTAAAAGACGTCTGGTTTCAGAGCCCAGCCCTGTTCATCTGCCCTCTCTATAGCCAGAAGAGTCAAATGTGGACTTCAGCACAGCTTGGCTTCACTGGTAAACAGCTTTCGGGGAGTTCTTGTTGTGATACAACCCGCTTCCTTCCAAATCATTAGATTAGTTTTTTTTTTTTTTTGCCCAGAATCAAAGTAGTACTGTAGGATTACAGTATCTGGTTTCATTTAATGTACAAAGCTATCACTGTGCAATGAGCCCTGCAAAAGTGCCTTGTATATAAACAGCTCGCCTCGCTCAAGTACCTGGCCCTTCATTACCAAGCAATTTTCAGTGACATAACTCTTTGAAAATGCAATTTTTTGATGTTCAAAGAGTATTGGAAATTTACCTCACTCTTGGATTTAAGCAATTTGATGACTCATTGGTAAATTGACAGCTCCAGCTGTGAGTCCAACACTCCAACTATGTCTGGTTTAGTGATAAACGGGCTACATTTTTGCTGTGTTTATGCGTCTCTGAGTGGAATTGAACCCGTCATGTTGTGGAAATGCAACTCGCACCAGTAAGTGAAGCCACATGGACCCACAAGCCAGCTAACACAAGCACCTAACCAGCACTGACCCCCGCCACCTTGAGAGCAGGGACATTGATGTGGTAATCATATACATGTGGACCAGGACTAATTAAGAGCTATTTTCCTTCCAAACTCTGTGTATGTATTGTATCAGATAGATTGCCTACGTAAGTTGGGATGGTGAAAAATGCATTATACTATTACTGTATTAACTAGTCAGTCCATTTAAGCATCAACATATTTTATTATTGCTTATTTTACAGTGTTAGTATAGTAGCAAGACCTACAATATAGTAGGCCTACAATTACAATTAGTGAGCAGAGCACCAGACCAGAATCATTCATTTTTACACAGGCTACATACATACTGTAGGTATGATTTTCAGAAACATCTTTGGATAATACATAGCAAACGAGCACCTTGTTTAATTCAGTACCAAATGCCCACTTGATATTTGACACACCGTTTACACTTCAAGTATGAATATTAAAAAATACACATATATCATAAGTTACAAATCTTAACTGTTATTTAAAAAAAATAAAAAATAAAAACAAATAGGATTACTTTTCTACAAAATTTACGGCACATAGTGCATCAAGTATTCTTAAAATTTCTGATACAGACCTCATAGTACAATTGCCTATCAAACAAGAATGATAGCCAAAGGTTTTCTAGCTGCTCATTGACTTTTGTAAGGGGTTTTCGGTCATTCCTTAAATCAAAAGTAGCTGCATTATTTGACAAAAGTTCTAATTTGCATCTACAAAACTTTGGTTAAAGCTTAACATCATCAGAGTACCAACATTTTAGGGTTGCCAAATATGTCCTGTTATAGTGGTCACAGTGATCCCAATTCAACTACCTAACGATAGATAGTGCTCCAACGTTAGGGCAGGTTTCCTTATGGCATATCTGGCAACCCTGCAGCTGGTCTTTAGCTACATTAATAAGAGGACCAGGAAATGTTCTGCAAAGCGATTTGGGCATCAACGCTGGAAATACATTTACACAAAATGTGGAAGGCAGAACCTTTTCAGTAGAAGGTTTTTCGAAGTTCTGCCCTAGCTGAGTTCCTATGTGTTCTCCTTCCCAAGATTAGAGGTAATTTCAGTAGTTATAAAAGCACCATTCCAACATCCTCTTTCAGGTTAATGGTTACACACACTACAAACTGTAATACCTTTTCAGCAACAAACAGAAAAACAGACAATGGCTTCTCAGTTGGTACTAGTCATTGTAGTTGAACAGTGAACGTATCTACATATCATTACAGAATAAATATAGTCAAACATAAATATTTTACATTATAATGCAATTACATCTCATGAGAATGGATGCTTGGGAGAGGTAGGGTCGCATGCACCTAGGACAAGGTAGAGACGTGATCTGGAGAAAAATGGAACCAAACTACTGTCTAACCAGGATGAGAGCTGGCTATTGACCTTACACCTACTCTACACATGTGACGACAATGATAACCATATCAATTGTAACAAACAAAGTAACACAACAAACTTGGCATCCAACTTTCCTTTCATGCCGTCAGTCAGTCAGACAGTCAATCAGTCATAATAGTGAGAACTATATGAACTAGTGAGAACTATAGTGCTAGATGCAGTGTTTTAGAAGGCTCAGGACTCCTCACCTTTGACCTTTGAGAGAAGGCAAGTCTGGGTGGCATTACTGTTAGTAGAAACATGCACGAGAACAGCACACAACACAAAACAGTTAGTGATCATCGACTAACAATCTCTCCCTATTTTCTCATTCCTTATTATTTTAGTCCAGTAGTGTTGTAGTTGAAGGTTAACAAGCAGGTTAACAATACAGTAACATTGCAGGATAGGACCAACTGAATAGCATCCAGTGTTGACTACAGATACCGTAGCATGTCTTGATAATCTATCACATAACACACACATATGCACACTTCTATGACTAAAGGATACCTCACCAAACAAAATCCCCCACATAGGGGAGACTATCCAACTGAATGGAAAGTCTACAACAGTTAATGTTTCCAAGTTATTTGTAACCTCCTAGTCATGATACTATTATGGTAGTTAACACTCGTCAATGGTAGTTTCCATTGTTGAAATGTTCCGTTTTATGAGAACTAGCCTGCCTCCCTGTTTGAAAATACAAATACTTCTAGAATTTCTAGGAACAAATGTTGCTTTAATGAGATTTGCACACTTGATACTATGAAAACTATTCTCTCAACTTTTGAACAGTGATGTTCACCAGTGATGTGGTTACTAGTGATGTAACTAAACTGAAATACTTGACAGAGTATCTGAAAAAGTCAAAACTTTTCATACCCCAACAGACAGACACATTTTTTACAAAACACTAGTGAGGACGGAAATTACAGTTGGACGTTGGCTCATCTTCAGAGTTAGAGGATCTGCTGAAGGATGCTACAAAGCTCCTAGCGTCTTTTAGCTATCCCTATGTTTAGCTGCCAGATGGGAAGGGAGGGAGGATGATGAGGATGAGTGGATGGACACATTCACAGATGAAGTACTGTACATCGGATGCCCCGGAATAATTGGTTTTGTGTGTTCTTGATTTTGATGGGAGATTGGTTGGTTTTAGGTTTGGTCCCTCTGGCCCTTACTGGACGTGAACGAGCAGGCCGTTGTGAGACTGGGGAATGCACTTCCCACAGAAGCCGCCGCAACGGCCGTAGATCCTAGTCCCATCCTACAGACGGAGAGAAACGAGAGAGGAATGGAGTGGGTACGACAAAGAGAATAATGATTTTATTAAATGCCACTAGAAATTCCACTTCAATTAATCAGGCCAGAAATACAACAAATAGCTATTCAGATTTGGGTGGGCTTGTAGGCTTGTGCCGGTATTAGATCGTAGATCTTAGAGTCTTTCTGCGTGTTATAACATTGAAATGGTATGTTTTGAATAAAAGCTGTAGAATAGTAATAGAATAGTAATGATAATAAGAAATACTAATAGGTATGAGCAGGAACAAGTCATTGGACTTGTTGAAGCAAGCCCACTAATAAGAGCATGGACGGTGTGGCAGGGTTTACACCGGTGTAAGTTTGTCCTCTGTATGCTATCAGTAAAACCTTCCACTGACTCAAGCCTAGTGGGCTTCAACTCCAGTAACGTCAGTGGAATTTCGAACGATAATACACACCACACATTTGATATCCCTTAATAAATCAAATGCAATTACATTAAGTTACATCGAATCCAGTCACTCAGTATTTTAAGTGGAGCCAAAGGTGAATGTAGACCACTGGTTTTCTTACCTCTGACCTATGGACTTTGACGGATACATAGTTGCCTTGTGAGGTCCATTTGGTCGACTCAGCCACCTTTAGACCAGTTCCTACGAGGTTGATGCTGAACTGACCCTGTAAAGCAGACCACATTGATCACACTAACCCTACCCCAGTGAGGTTGGCTCACTGTTCACAAAGCACAATGGCACAAAAGTCTTTCTCTTAACACTAGAACAGTCTTTGCACTCGATCAAATTTCATGACTTTTCCTAGATATGTGTGTTCTACCACCCAGTATCCTTACACTTTCACATCAGGATAAACTAGTATAACGTTATTTTGCCGTTTTTCTGTGTAGGAAGCAGGCTAATTTACAAGCGGCCAACTAGTGGTCATTGTGTGTAAATAGTAGCTTGAGCATTGTAAAGAAGGGGTCATTTGACCCCCGAGGCAGCTCTTTTAGTAGGCGGCTGTTCTAGTGTTAATCGTACACTTTACAAATATCCTTAGAAACGGTATGAAGCACTGTGACCCCCCCCTCTCTGTTTCCTACCTGGGGACATTTGGCTGCACTGTAGCAGTCTCCTGCTGTGGCAAAGGGCACGGGGCGACCGAGCGGGGTCTGGGAGAACTGTAGGTCTGTGACTGTCGGCACAACACAGAGACATGCCAGTGTTACATTGTAGTCAGTATACAGGGTCTTTTTCAAATGCACAGGTGGATCTATGACCTAAAAGAATTGAGGTAAAAAAGAATGTTACTTACAGGACATACAAGTTATTCTGGGATTTATAATGTATAGTCAAATTGCATAAACAAGGCTAAACAACAGTACGATATCTGACGTAAAAGGTGATTTTTTTTAGTTCTTCTTCTGTAGTGTTTTTTTTACTGCATGGTCACACATACTTGGCCCTAACCAGCGCTCCCTCCAGTTCACTCTCTCTATCTGAGATGGCGGTAAAAAGTTCATGAGAAACACAATGCACGCTAGGAGCATAGCTTCATAATCTTTCCTTCATCTTGAACTCATTATTTCCCTTCTCTCTCTCTTTTTTATTTTTTATGTCAAAGCCGCCCCAAATCTAAATGAGTACCATGCAGTGGGAGGCAGGGCCTGGCCTGGTGGGAACATGTGCTGTCAGGACCAGACAGAGGATGGGATGGGAGGATGACTGCATGGGTTCCGTGGAGTAAAGGGCTCCCTCCTCCCTCCCTCCTCGCCGCACACACATATAATTATACCACTAATCCTGACCAGGCCACATGTGCGCTAATCTAAGACATACTCATGAACAGGGATGGTGGGGCTCTTGACTATCGTAATGAGCAGAGGGATATGGCCTGAAGTGTGTGCGTGTGTGTGAGTGTGTGTGTGTGTGTGTGTGTGTGTGTGTCTGTGTGCATGTTTTAAAAAAAACACACACACGCACACATATAAACACATGTTTATATTATGTGTGTGTGTGTGGCGAGTGTGTGCATGCGTGACTGAGTTTGTGTGTTTGTGCAAGTGTTTGTGTGTCTCAGAGGGGCCCAGTTTCAACTCTATCCCCGAAGATTTGAACAAGGTCTGCTTGAAATGCGATTATCTTGATTTTCGGAGCAAGAGAGTATGTCGAAAGGCAGTGAAAATTGCGTTCGGTGAGCGATAGCGTTTGAGCGAGGTGTTATTTCGTGCTGCGGGCGAGACGAACGAGGCGTATGGGAGTAAAACAACAGTGCTACAAAAGTCTTCAGGCGTTATTAGGTGTTTAGGTGATTACTCACTCATTATCCTCAGAGAACTGATGTCCAGACGGACTTTGTGAAAGAGAGTGTATCCTGCTGCAGAGTAGTCGTTCCTACAGTCACAGTCCTGCCTTCTGCTGCCGTTAAAGGGGCATTCAAAAGGGTTCAGCAACCTATGCGTCAAATGGAATAATACAATACAGAATATTATTTAGAGCACATTTCCCCGCTTCTCAGACGCTACACTACAGACATCTGTCTATGGCTCTGGAGAGAAACTCTCCAGAACTACACAGATAAGTTAACCAGACAGATAAGATAGCCAGACTGTGTTTACCACCTCAAATTAAAATTAAATTAAATGTATGCCCAGCCAAATCCATGTTTAGAGGTAGCTATAGCTAACATTACATTGATCATACTCGTAAGACTTTTCACTTTTTCACAAAAATGCTGGTCGAGAGAGGACGCTGGCGTTGCTTGTTCGCCGCTTCTCCGCCCAAAATCTAGATATACTTTCAGTATACAGAGTATATTGTCCTACAAAGACATTTAGATTTAGTAATCAAAAAATTAATTAGACCCCCCTACTTTCTTTTATTTATTTATTTATTTATTTTTGTTTCTTTTTATTTTACTACCCTATCTTTTCAGTTTGTAAAGCGTCTTTGAGTGTCTAGAAAAGCGCTATATAAGTCTAATGTATTATTATTATTATTATTATTATTATTATTATTATGGAACAATTCAACAGCCCACCTGTTTTGTCTTTCGATACAGTATAGTCTAGTCTACCCCTAATCCAGTACCTTTACTGGTAGCATAAGATAAAGGAACATACTAACTTCATGTATTAGGATGTGATATGTTCATTGTTTGAATGGTCACACCTGTATCCATAGACCTCTGAGTAGTTGTCTGTCTGACCACTCCGCAGGGTCACATACTCCTTGGGGAAGTCAGTCTGCATTTCAGCACAGTAGATCTAGAGGCGACAACAATGAAACAACAGGTGAAGCCCTGCCAGGAAGCTGGGGTTGAATGATGATGTGTGATTGGGAGGGATTCTGACAGAACACACACCTGTAGGATCCTGGACTTGACTTTGAGATAGTATTCTCCATCCATTCTCACACCCTGTCTCATCTGGACCTCTTGGCAGGACGCAAACAACTGACCTGAGATCAGAAACATAGAAGGGGATTATGTTAGAAGGGGATAATACAGCTGTATGAACAGGATAGGACACGAGGAACATCCCTTCATGGACATATTTTGACAGCACCTGTTATCAGGACATTTTTTACATACTAACTATGACGTACTTATATGTAAGTAAACTTCATTGAAGTCTTACCGCACAGTATATTGGCCAGTCAATGAAAGTGTTCAAACTAATGCCATGCACATATTAGCCTAGTACCATAAATAAACACAAGGACATTTTTTATGAAAAGATTGTCACCTGGCCAACGTGAGTATGTGTGTACGGCAGCTCAAAACAAGGACGTTTCTCTTTATTTATATTCTCCTATTTATTTATGTTACCTCCATTGTTCCTGAGTGGCTTGGAGGCCAGATCTCTCTGATTAGCTGATTAGCATTAATACTTGACCGCTGAACTCGCTGTCACCCGAGCATATCATTTTAATTTCACCAGTGCCTGACTTGGCAAGAGAACATGACGACCCAATGCTCCAGCGCAATCCTGGGGCCGTGTCTAAACATCAGAAATGTGGGGAATGAACCTGCAGACCTTGGCCAGGCGCCGGCTCCACTCATAGGTCAAAAGTGAAGGCTGCCCCAGCTCCGCAGCCCCAGCCTAAGCCCCAGCTCCATCCCCAGCCTATTATCTCTGGCTCCAATCCCAGCCCCAACCTCAAGCCTTAGTCCCAGCCCCAGCCCCGGCCCTGGCCTCTGCCCCAGGAAACCCCATGCGGGCTGACAGTCCCTGTCACCAGTTTGTACAGGACCCGTTGACTCACTATTTATTGTTTCAAAGACCAAAATTACTTGGAAAGAGGCCTTATGTTAAGGTTAGCGATTAGCGTCATACCCAATGTGTAAGAGTAAAGAAATGGAACGTGACTTTCTATAAACACAATCAGATATGGAGTTGGATACTATACCCAGCACAGTCAATTGAATGCCATTACTAGACGCATTCCTGTTGAGCATTAAGCGCCGCATGGATCAGAAAAATTGGCAAAGAAAGCGCGTCTGAGTTGCATACTTTAGAGGGCTGTGCGCACCTTCTGAAAACCGTTTATGGGCAGTTTTGGAGGGAATAGAACAGGTTTGTCAGGGAGAGGCTGTTTTTTTGTTTGGCAGTTCACATTACTTTTAAAATGTGACCTATATTTGACCTACATTGACTACCGTGTGAACATTCCACGGCCCTGAACAGACCCGCATGCGCAGAAGGACAATAACAATGACGTCAGGACGTCACGCGCAGCGCAGTGTTTATGGAAGTTAGTTAGTCCTCTTCACCCCGTTGAGGGGCATAGGGCGTCCACCAGAGCTCTCCATCTCACTCTCTTTTGGGCCTGGGCCTTTGTTTCTTGCCAGCTCACCCCGATGTTTTTCAGATGTTTATGGAAGTAACCATGGATAACATGATTGATATCGTTACAGCCGGTTTCATTTTCATGTTTTTGTGCAGCGGAAGCCGGCAAAGATATGAGCAAATGGTCAAAAGAAGAAGGATGAGGAAAAGAGACTGTACAGTCCACTGTACACCTCCATCGTGGTTCAGGTTGTCATCCATGTTCATGTTCATGTAGTAGTTACCGCCAAGGAACCGGCGCAGAATTATATTTAAACGCGACATGACAGTTGCTAAATATCAGATGTGTATCCGATATAATACCACCTCTGAACACGACCCAGGTCGGATTTTAAAAAGTCCGATTTCATGTGACTTGCGCTGTTCACACGGTCATGAATAAATCAGACCTGAGTCGCATGTCGGCAAAAAAACGTCGGATTTGGGTCACATTTCACTGCCGTGTCAATGAGGCCTAGATGTAGTTGTTAGACTCACACTCTCTCTCTCGGCAGGCAGCTCGTGGCTCAGGCCTCTCGGCTGGACGGCAGTGTTTGGACGGATGGCCTTTGGAGGTGATACACTCCACCCTGCGCTCCATCACCCCTGCTCCACACGTCTGAGAGCACTGATGTACACAGATACACAGACCATCGAAAAACAAGATTAACAGAATGTGCCGGAAGGACACAGAAAAAATCGACGATAAGAACAACAACAACAACAAAACAAACAAAATCAGCTTAAGTGAGTTAACACAGCAGTTTCAAAACCCTGAGGATCTGATAAAAGCTTAATGAGCTGTATGTCTCAAACACACACACACACACACACACACACACACACACACACACCTTGCTCCAGGGGCCAACTTTCCAGTAGGCAGCGTGTGGGCAGTGCCTAAGGAGACACTGCCTGGTGCCAGGAGGGTGGGGCTCAGGGCAGTGGGGGTGGGCAGAGGACTGGGCGGAGGACTGGGCGTCATACGGGCGCATGGCCTGCGAGGAGGGAACCACGGAGCAGGAGACGATACGCTGCTGATAGCCAACGCCACAGCTGGCTGAGCACTGTTTCATACACACACACACACACACACACACACACACACACACACACACACATACACACACATTTAATTGTGTTATAAATTGATGTGAGAATGAATGGTTAAAAAACTAAGAGTTAATGAAACAGAGAATACACTGTAGGTACCTTACCTGTGACCATTCCCCTGTCATCCACTGGTAGTGGCAGGGTGCTCTGCTGCAGGGCTGGTGCAGGGCGGGCTGAGACGAGGGGTCACACAGAGCGTCCTGGACAGGGGTCATCCCCGGACCCATACACAGAACCCTCCTGCTCTCCAGCCCGTCACCACAGGTGGCATTACACTACAAAGAAGAGAGGACCAGACAGAAGGAAGACAATAAAAGGATCTATCCCAAATAGCCACTGGATGATACAGTGGATCACAGAGAAATGTCTCAATGTGTGCAGAGGGGGCAGTGTTGTACTGTCAGCAGAGATGCCTCAAAGAAGTCCTTATAGGGTTTGGTTGTTTCCTCTCCAGATGGCCAAAATCCATAAGACAACTATTCTGTCTACTTTCTCCACCAACATCAAACATTTACTCTGGTTGACAGTAACACAAAAAAAAACACTCATAGCAAGACAAGAACTGATACTAAGTTGGTTTGAATCAAGTGTCATGGTAGTCAAGCCAAGACAGGTATTATCGTCATATACAAAACAGGTATTATATGTGTCTACTTAATATGAATATCATGTACTCTGAGAATAGTGACTGCTATTCTACTACTACTACTACTTGCTGGGCCAAACTGAGACAGGAGGTTGTAAACGGTCATCAGAATGCATAGCGACGCAAGACAGGCTCTGAGCACACGCAAACATTCCTGCACTGGGGGGGGGGGAAGCAGCGCTAAGTCCTTACATGGCGCTCGTCTTTTGTGTCCTCGATTTTTTGGCGACGGAATAGGGGACATGAAAGGAAAAGAGGGACCCAGGGGAAGGGGAAAAAAAGGAGGATTTGAAGGCGACCGCTCACGTGAGACAGTGCGGTACCACTCAAGCAGACGACAGGGGCGATACACATCAGTGCTTTCAGGTTTTTGATGTGATTTATCATGGAGTGATGGTTATCACCTAAGCCCTCATATCTAATCAAGGGGGTGCTGGGCCCACCTTAGTGACCTCAGCACACAGCTGGTTTTCTCTCAGAGACAGAGCGGAGTGAGAGCGCTACCATTAAAAATCTGGTGCTGTTGCGCAATCCACACTAGCATGCCTACTTAAGACTGATACACATTATGTATTGGCCATGCATTTTTAAATAATATGCAAGTGTGGATATTGGAACGTAACCTCTGTGTCTGTCTCACGTAAACACTGTGTTCAAAACACATGCTAGTCATGCCTTCTAATTCATTTAGGAGAATAGATTCCAAGAAACGGAATGAAAACCGTATTTGAAAGCGCTGGCACTCCTGAAAGTAAGTGAAATTGGAGGGGGAAGAAAAAGGCATTCAAGACTGATGTTCCAGCAAGGTGCTTGCTGTTTTGTGTGCTTCTCCAGTCACCCATAAGACATAAAAAGACATCCAGCGCTCCACTCCATCATTCTGCCTCATGTCAGGTGTTCCTAAGTATTCTGTAGTGTTTAGACGATGTCTGTGGGGAGGTGGAAAGTGAAGCACATGTTGGCTAGAGTTTAAACTCTGAGCAGAAAAGGCTCCATTCTGGGGGCGCTTAGGTGGCGTAGCAGGTTAAGCGCTGACCATGTAACCGCAGGGTCCCCGGTTCGATTCCGGCCGGGGACATATCCTGCATGTCATCCCTCCCATCCTTCCTGTCTAAATCTCTACTATACCTGTCAATAAAATGAAAAATAATGAGTTGGACTGCCCCACTCAGAAAAAATAACTTAAAAAAAGCAAAGGCTCCATTCTGCAGAGGGGGTGCTGTTTGAAGTCTAAACAGACATGAAGAGAGAGAGAGAAAGAGATACTTACGTCTTGCCATTCGCCGGCTGCCCAGGTGTGATGGACACAGTCAGTAGGCTGGCACGGCTCCACAGTGGCAGGGCGCACGCGGGTATCACACAGCTCCTCTCTCACCCGGCCTGTACCCTTTAGTCTGCAGTACACGTCTCTGTTCCGGACCCCAACTCCACAGGTGACAGAGCACTACAAACACACACACATACACAAACACACACTGTAACTATTGTTGCTGCATAGGAGGTTGTCCTGTATTCATTATTAAAGAGCTGTTACCACAGCAAGCACCTTCATTTTCCCGTCAATTTCAAATGCTCTCTTCAACTGTCTTTGATGTGAACTTGTCATTAATTCGAGTTTTGTAACATACAACTTGGTTTTAGTCTGCTCTATCTGAGTCACTACCGTATCTTTAATCTCTCTACAAAATGTCCTTCTAACAATACAAACAGAGATGTGTATTTTTTTTTCCAGGCCTATATGTTTGCCGTGTTTGTGTGAGCTATATTTCCAGTTCACGCACAGGGCCTATCACACGGCCCATCTCTTTGAAGTCTTTCAAAGAGATGCCGAAGAGGCTCCAGCACGCTGACGAGACTCTCTAAGAACTGATCAAACACTTCAGACTTTCATTGTTACTTCCCTGAGGTTCCCTGAATATAGCTCTACTACAATCTGTATTGGTGCTACACAGGCAGGCTCAGACAGGCTCTTTTAAACACCGAAAGTGCCACATTTCAAGTAAGACGTCGTACATATTACATGTCTACATCTTTCTGCGCTTAAAACTGTATGCACATCGTTATTTTTACAGTGTGTGGTGTTGAAGTGAAGGTTTGACTGCCTTGAGTTTAAAAGCAGGACCAACAGGTGTCGAGTGGAGGGCCTATGGTTTTTGTTGCTGAAGATCACACCTATCGGAGCATTATTGCTATTTGGTTTTATGAGTTTGCGTTGCTCCAGAAACATGCACGTTTCCACCCATCTAGTGCTTTCATTGAAGAGAGAGGGGGGAGAGGACAGACGCAGCTGCCACAGACCTATCAGTGGGCTCTCCGCCACACCACTCCCCAGCACGGGGCGGCCCCACACACCATGAGCTCGTCTGGCAGTCCTCACCTCCTCCTCCTCCTCACCTACCCTCCTCGACCCTCCTTCACCACACCTCGCTCTCAGGAGGCCCGAGGCGGCCAGAGTGGTCGGGTTGAGAAGCCGCCAAAACGTGCTGAGTGTGTACAGTGTCTCAGGGTGCTGAGGTTTTTCAAAGTTGTCATAGGCATGAATGTTAAGATATAAAACATGCCTCTATGCTCTAGTTGTGGATTTCATGGTTTTCTGGTGGTATGTGAAGGGAGATGATTGCTTCCAGACACCAAAGGAGGGGAGAGTGAGAGAGGGGAAAATGAGGCCCTCAAAGGCTGGGGAGTGGCAGCGGTCTCGTACGGGGGGGAGATAGACTTGGGCTCACACTGCAAACCCGGTGGGATTTGACAAGGGAATGTTGGGGGCTAAGAGCAGTGTGTGTTCATGTAACATGTAAAGCTGCATACACACTACACAATATTCCCTGCAAATTCCACAAATTCCTTGGTGTTCATGAACATGTAATGCTTGTGGACACACTACACAATGTTCATCACAAATTCCACAAATGTCTTGGTCGCCATACATCCATTCCTAGGATGTTTGGGACGAATGGAGGACGGAATTTGGGCGGTGTGAAAGGTTCTCCGAACGCACTTGATGGGCTCTGTGATGATTGGCGAATGCCCAAACAATATCAAAACAAAATTTCCCGACATTCTACGGTGAAGTTTTCTATGTGTGAAAGCCACATATCTCGCAATGGAACGTCCTCCTCTTCGTGTAATATGAAAGGTTATCCAACCATAGGAATTCCTATAGTGTAGTGTGTTGGCAGCTTAGTACCGGTACCTGAGGGGAGGCTTTTCAATAATATTCTGCAGACATGTTTCTCCGGAGGGGGGCCTGATATGAGAGACAGACCGAGAGCCAGGGTGAAAAAGTTCAGACACCGTGACCATAACAACCTACTTGTCTGAGATACAGACCAGATTCTTCTGTGTAGTGTAAGAGCTTCTTCAGTGTGTTTGAAACAAACTCTCCCCCTCCCCTGGGAGCCTGTCAGAGCATGACAAAGCACTCTCTCCCACTCCATCTTGTTTACTTTCCAGCCTTGTGATACATTTAAGGCCTGTGGCTTTCCCTGCGGTAGCCCCCTAAATATGCCTTGGTCCGACGTGACTCTGGGCCATAAGTGTGTCACACACCCCTGCGAGCCGCCGCCACTCATGTGACAGACGCCAAGACTGTGTGGCCGGCTCCGCCGTGACTGTAACCTCACCACCCTTGGTCTCCGCCATGACTGTCACCTCACCACCCCTGGTGTCCCTCTTGTGCCTGACCTTTGCCCTTTGCAGTGTCTGATTGCGCCACTTCACTCTTGACTCTGTTTGAAGAAGGTCTACTAAGCGGATTTCCTCATTTACTTTGATGTTTTGCAACATTTGTTTTGTGAGTAACTCTATGAAGTGTGAGTAGTATGTTCAAGCTTTTGCGTTGTTGAATGCTACACGGGTACAGTAAATGCACCAGAAAGGCACAAGTCCCATTTCCTTCAAAGTGCTAAAGGAAAACACTAGAGAGAGTAGCCTGAATGTGGAGAGAGCACAGCAGACGGTTTTTTTCATACACGTTTCCATGACATTTTCCCGTGACAAGTATACAAGTCAAGTGTATTGTATAAACAGTTATGTATCCAGCCTGTGGTGTTTAGCTCACACTAGAGGAAATGGAACATTGGTCCCCCCCAGCATGTGTAAAATGATTAGTGATTGGACAGGTGCTCAGTGTGTATATCTTGTACATCTGGGACCGCTGGGAAGCTCTCACGTGTTTTGCACTGCTGTCCCGGCCGCTAGTGGTGACCGTTAGCACGGTCCAGAGGGGCACTGGGGTGTTTTTGTGAGTCTGTGGGGACGGCGAGGACACATACCTCCCTCCACCTGTTGGACTTCCAGCCGGGGCATCCACGGGCCCGGCAGGACTTCTGTGTCCGGGGACGTGACAGATGACTGCAGTGCTCTTCCTCTATTTGGGTTTGGTTCTGGTAAACACAGGCTATCTCCCGCTGCTTGGCCCCCCTGCCACAGCTCACAGAACACTGAAGAGAGAGAAGGGGAAGGAGAAACAAAATGGCGGCATGAGTGCAATGATTCTACTGCAGTACTATACTACACAGTTTCAAACAACACCTTGTGAAACAGTGATATTTCCTGCTGTTCAAAGCCTAATGTTCTGTGAAAGTGAATGAATGAATGAATGAATGAATGGTCTTTATTGTCATTAATATAGTACAGGTACCATACAACGAAATTTGTGAGGGGGGGCTCCCAGTGAGGACTGTTCAAAGCCTAATGTTCTGTGAAAGTAAAATAGATCTGTTTAGAAATAAAGGGAAATATGGAGCAATTTCAAGTAAATACGTGCAAAATTCAACCAAAATGGTGTTTCATTGGCTTGCCCACTTAACTTATTCTTGGGTAACGGCAGTGTTCCCTCAACCACATACGAGTGAGAAGCAGGCCAAATACATTTGTAAGAAAGAGTAAAATACCACAGAAAAAGTGTTTCAGCCAAGGCATTTGCATGACATGAGCAGCCTTCCCTATGCACCGCACATAAATCTCAATAACTTTGACTCATACTGCAGTTGCTCAGCATACATGAAATAATAAAGGCACTTGATGTATTGCTGAATCTCATGGCCAAGTGAACAAGCTACTATATACCAAATTGATTAAACTAATCATAACATTTGTTCAAATGTTCACAGAACACACATGGTTGAATGTAGTCCCATCTTTAAACTGTAAACAGTGGACTTGCATGGTACAGAGAGAAAGAGAGAGAGAGAGAGAGAGAGAGAGAGAGAGAGAGAGAGAGAGAGAGAGAGAGAGAGAGAGAGAGAGAGATAGGTAGACCCAAGACTCAATGTGCAAAGAAAACTGGATGCACACGGCTAGACAATCATCTGGTTTCAATAATTTGCCTACAAAGCTACAGAGAAAAAAACCCCTAAAGGAATAAAAACCAGAGACGCCTTCAGAAAGCCTCTTGCCTGAGACAGTAAATGAAAATATTCTACTCTTCCATCTTTATGAGGCCAGACAGCAATTAGAGCTCCAGCTATTTCTGCTCGTTGAGTGAGAGCCCCCTTACACAAAGCCACTCTAAAATGGGGTACTAGAATAAAGATATACAAGACGTGGAGAGCTCCGTTTTGTCTTAGCATATTTTCCAGCCCAGATAATAAACATAATATTGCATTGTTCCTTAATTATGATCTCAGAATGTTGCATAACACCAGACGCATGCATTTCCCTGTGTGCTCATGATAAACTTGGTGGTGGTGGTCATAGCACACTCTGTCGAACGATATGGAAATATCTCATCACTTACATCTCTCTTTTAGTCATTTAGATTGATATAAAACTGCAATGTTTATTAGGATAGCAAGTGTGGGCAACTGGGCTTAGGAGGATCTAAAGACAGCGCCCCCCCCCTCACTAATGGACCATTCTACCACAAGTTTGTGCAGCACTTGGTGAGTGTACTCTTCTGAGTACCCATTTAAACTCCTTCAAATAGACAAGCCTTTTCTTTTTTTTTACTGCGGGTGCGGGCAGTGTTTGACACTGTACACACATATATCATACACATTGTAATTACCAAGGCATTTTAAACATAGGGCTGCAGCTCAGCTGACTGGAAACATCAAAGCTGTCCCGCAGTGAGTGACTGATCCTAAACACGGAAGACTCTCGTACCCGTTGCACACTCACTCAAAAATGATAACACTGCTCCCTCCACTTCAGACAAGAATGGAGACAGGCAAACATGTTGGGGGGATGCGGAAGAGGGGGGGGGGAGAGAGGGGGAGGAGGGGGAGGAGGGGGTTAGCCCCTCCTTACGGCTGTAAAAGAAAAAAGAAAAAAAGAAAAAAGAGAAGGAAGAAGAAAGGAAATCGCAGCCATACGGGCAGTGCTCCTCGCCTGAACTGTATCTGCCCGTTTAACGGTGGGGAGAAGACGTTATATGGTGGCGTGCCCCTCCCTCCCTCTCCCCAGCCAGCCTCATCTGTCAGCCATTAGTTAATCAGGGCTGGTAACACAGAGCCCAGAAAACTGGCACAGCTCATGGGACCAAGAGGACAGCTTTTTACCTCTGAGAGAATGAGGAGGGGAAGGACCCAGGGACCCTCCACTTCTAAACTCTCCTGCCAAGCTGCCTCACTGAGTGAGCACAGGTAAGTGAACTCCTCTTACAAAACTTCAACTGCTCAAAGTGCCGTATCGGTGAGAGTCTACTCGTTCACTCACACGTTGAGGTTAGAAGTTAAAGTTAAAAGATAGGGGGATTTGCATTTGGAGAGTTGAAAATGCATTTGTATATATGTATATATTTGTATAAGGCTGTTCAAGGGACAGTCTTGAATTGAGTGCCTTGCAGTAGTGCCAAAGTCTTGCTTTATTGATGTCTCTGTTGCTTTAATTAACACCTTTAACAGTAAGCAATGCTAGCATATCAATAGCCCAGGGAAAGACATTTGAAGAAATGAAAGAACTGTGTCAAATATACAAGAATGGTAATGTTTCTTGAGAACACTAGTATGTGGGACAAAGATTTGCCCTCCCAAGTTATAACGGTAATTAATTTCACATGAATAGGTGAGTTAAATCTTGTATAAGCCGATGATATTCATCTGGAAATAATATGGATGACTTATTAAGGCTGAATCAGAACCCTGCCTTGAACTTGCCACAATGCTGAAAGCCACCCAAAAAACACGCCTGTGGTTTTGTTTTACAAAGTTCCTCAACCAGAGCGGGAGATGTATTTCAGAGAAAGATAAGTGACGTTGGCCGTTAACTGCATTTACTCCACACAGCTTGTGTTTGTTCTCTTTTCCAAGGCTTTGCTAGTGCTTTATAGTTCTGGAACACTTCACTTAATTGAGTGCCAAACCAAATCCTGTTAATTCATGTTTATTCTGTGTGGTATAAAGACCATACTATAAAACTGTGTGTGGGGCTTGTTGCTAAATGGATAATGTTGCAAATACTCATTAGAAAATGGTAGACATGTTACAATAGACTCAAATAGAAAATACAGAATGTGAGAGAGGAAAAAAAATATATATATATATTTTGATATTGTGCTCCTAAAAACATGTCTTTGTCTCGGACTGGCAGGCTGCAGTCTCACGATGACCCCACCCACTCCATCACTGTAGACAGGTAAGCCAATGAGACACATGGAAGCATTTAGGCTTAGAAAGACCGGACCATTTGTGGATTTATCTGTTACGCAGCCACTATGAATTGATTGCAACACTTCATGCCTCTACAGTACACAGAGAGAAGGAGAACTCTCTCACTTAAACAATACGTGTATATGTTTACCATAACAGGGCTGTATGTCAGATCATAAACTATCTTATCCTTCTCTATTCATTCTAATCAAGCTATCAACTACTCAAATGTACTATATACTGCAAAATAAATTGAGGTGATTCAAATCCAACTTGAAAGAGGGAAAATCATACAATATCACTCTTATGAGGAAATATTGAGACTACAAAATGAACTACAATATATAACTGCAACTGAAGGTTTTGGATTTTAACTGAAATACTAATAACATTGTTTTGTAGAATAAGAAAGCAGGCAGTGCACGCAGTATGAGAGTAGATCACTAGACATTTTGATCCTATATTTTCTATATTTTACACACACGCTTATCCTATATTTACAAGTGCAAACCAATAACATATCTCAGAAGTGTATGAGCCAGGGCTGAATTCTAAACACATTGAGGAATGCTAGCAGTGCAAGTGGATGGTAATACCAAGCATATGCTAACCGCAGTTACATTGTCTCATCAAAGGGGATCATAGCTGACCTGGAGCAAGTACAAACTCACGATTCAGAACTGTGTGAAGGTTGTCCAAAATATTATCCTGCACACAAGCCAACATATTCTCAAAGTCTATGCATGGCTACCACTTGAAAAATGGATGGTCATATTATCTATACGCCAGATAATCAGGGTATATTATATTTACTACAGCACAATATGTACACACACCATTTTTAAACAAGGCTAAATTATATTCATGGGCTAGATACACTGAAAGATATTGATAGTAAGATTTTCCCTGTAGTCTTTAAGTGTTCAGAATAAGATGAAAGAATATGTTGAGGCGCTGAGAGAGAGGGAGGGATTAAGACATATGGTCAGAGAGCGATTGCAGGCTGCTTTTCTGTTCAAGGTCTTGTTTTGCAGGGAGGTTTCAAAGACAGAAGTCAAAACAGCACGTTGTCGACGTGGGAACAGCTGGTAAGAGCTGCGTCGTGGGGCGGAGGAATGTCAGAGTCATAGATCTTTCGTCCTCCAGGCCAAAATAGCCACCCTGGCCTGATCATCACCACGCATAGGAAACACTCCCAACAGCTAACACTAACCCAGTCCAACCATGTCCAACCCAGTCCATGTCTGTCAAACGAAATCCATAACCAAATCCAATTTGGCATGCAGATATTTGTGAACCAAACCAATCTAATTCTACAACTACATTGTAGATAGGAATGAAAGGACATTCTGGGTTATGCATGGGTGTATCATAACTGTATTAAAGATTGAAGGTATTGACATTTCTATGTAGGACCATTTGGAGTTACCAAAGGAATTCATGTCAGGGTGTTGATTGAAAATAATATTGCAGTCTAAACAATTCTCTGTCTGAGTTAACAAATGATGTTGTTAATTGTCCACTAGAGGAGCTAAGGCAGCTTGTGATGGAAAATGAAAATAGTCAACCGAACTCAACAGTGCAGTCTGTGGTTATTATTACCAAACTGTGCCTCTGCCATTGCCAAAGCCAAAATAAACAACTCATAGAGTGGGCATATTGAGTTTCCGCAACACAGTTCTTTCTTTAAATCAACACCACTCCAAAAATATAAACTGAGCAACCATTTGTCAAAAAAGGAATGACAAAAACAACAATGATTTTCCATCTGTCCAAACATTCGGCTGGAACCAATTTCGATTGTGATGCCCTAGTCCAGAAAACATCATCACTTCAAGCTCAAGTGAGCACACAACTGTTGTCTTGTAAAAGTCAGGGAAGAATAGTGTTAAGGATGGATCTGTTACAGCAGACCTAAGAAAACAGAACAGACGTGACGTTCTTAAGTAACCTTTGGCACAGGACGTCCCTCTTCCTGTCCAATTCTGTCCAGCCGTTTCTAATGCAGTACTGGTTTACAGAGATGGTCCAATCTCTTAATTTATTGTAGTGACCAGCTATGCCAAAGACAGTTGTACAGCCAAGCTACACCACTGTCTTAGTCAACAGAAAAGACCATGACCTTGTATTTGCAGACAGAGCTGCAACAGACCCAAAAAGCTATAGTTTGGGTTCTTGTAAGATTTCTTTGTAGAGGTAGTTGAACCTCAACACCTGCTCTTTTTGTGTCTCATTAACACATTCCTTCAAGCTGAACGCTCTGTTTACACCACCCTGTTTTATGGGGGTGTTGTGGGGGTGACTGTTTACCAAGACATCAATCCACTTTCAATGCTCCCCTAATACAACACTCTCTGTAAATGTGCAATATGCACCTGGTCTCAGCTGACTTCAAAAGTGGCTTTAAATCTTGAAAATAACTATGTGCCTGTATCAGTAGATGAAGAAAGTTAAAGTAAACTATCATTCCTTGGCTTTCAGCACATCACATGTTTGCACACCAATGCGTCCTGGCACCCCGCTGGTGAAACAAGCTCCCCAACGCTGTCAGGACTGCAGAGTCACTCCCTATCTTCCGCCATAGACTGAATAGCCATCTCTTCAGGCTACACCTTAAACCTGTCCCTCCTGAAACCTCACCACAGTTTCTCTCTCAAAAAAACTCTTCTAGCATTACGACTGCCAATGGCCCCTGGCCCGTGCAGAGATAACTTTTCTTGCGATGACTGATGGATAGATGATTCACTTACTTAGACAAATGTATTTGTTGTAAGTCGCTTTGGATAAAGGCGTAAATGCCAAAGATGTAAATGTAAATCAACCAAATGTTTCAACCCTGCAGACTTGGAAATGTGTTTTCAATCAATCTGGTGAATATGATGCTGGAGGATGATATGGGAGGAGAACCGAACATTCTGTGAGGTAAACGGCGGCACCTTTTAATCATGAGTGGAGATTGCAGAGATGAATATGGAACATTGAGCAGAGTCAGATTTATCAGGTAGCTAACATGGAACCTACAGAACGTTTACCAGTATAGGTAGAGCAAAATACTTGCTATAAAGAGTACCACAATGACGTCTATTGTGCTTCTACCTGGCACCACATCAGGAAAAGCAGTGTAGTGTGTCTTATATAAGACGAGATGTGAAATGTGATAAGCCCAACTCTCCAAAGATACTTTGAGTGGGTTACTACAATCTTTCCGACACTTCATCCATCATGCTCTTTACTACTAAACTGAGTGAAGGAAAATACCTCAGTGACTAAGATGGTGAGTTTCAAACAGCCCAGCTCACTGCATCAAACTGATAATCATCGACAGGCACCGACATGAACAGACGTCATCCATCTCCAGAAGTAGCCTCATGTGAGAGGAACATATAAAGTGTCATCAGGGAGAGGATTCACTCCTTTAAGCTTTAGAGACCTCATAAATGCTTTGCGATGGCAGTTGAGGAAAAGCAGGCTCTTTTCCCTGGTAGTCTTCGGAGAGCTCTGTTCCTGATCATTCGACAAGCCAGGGAAAGCCCAGCTTAAACGCTTCCAGATTTTCACCCCATGTCTCCTCTAATTTCAGCCCACTGCATCTATCCCCCAGCTGGAGTGCCCAAGCACCACCAGATATCTCTCCAAACTACACTTTCTCTTTCCTTCACTCCCCTTCGCTCTGATCCATACCAAAGGCTCCTTTGTGGTTCTGAATTGAATCCCGCTCCCTCCGACGGGCCTTTTCCTTTTCATCACCCTCACTGAGACTGTATTAACGTAACGTCTAAATTAGTGTCGAACTGCACTGTACCGCAAAAAAGAGCAGTGTGTATTTCAAACTTTAATGTTTGACGTCAACCATGCTCAATAGCAGATGTTCTATAAAGACCGGAGGGTCATTGGTTTACATAAAAGGCTCTCTGTTGCTGACATTTGATATTTATGTTCAATATGTACTGTGTAAATATCCAATTTATTGCTCGCTGAGTCAAACAATTCACTATGTGCATGTTTTGTTGAGTGATTTTGGATAACAACAAATCAATCTTTGTATGTGAAGAGTGCAATTTGTTTCTGGCATGGCAACATGTTTTAATTGCTCTCTAAATTGCAGTAAATTAAAGGAAAGCTTGTCAACATCACTGTTGGAAGAGAGTACGGTACAGTATCATGCTAATATTTTGGAATGAAATCCCAGCCCAAAAACATTACTTTGATTTGAAACAGACAGGAAATTGAATAATGGAGCAATGTGGAAAATGAAAAAACAAGCATGTCTCTTCTTTTGATGTATGGCTGTCAATCCAACTGTTGGCTTTCTACTGCAGACTTGACTTCTGCTGTCAAAGCTCTACATAATGTCCAAAGATATTGATGTTTCAGATAACATCTCTCAGCATCTGGTCTGGTGCCCCCCAAGGCTTCACCCTCCAGACAAGCCAAATTCTACAGGACAAAGGAATCTGTTTACTGACCAATAAAACTTTTGCATCATTTGACTTGTTTTTCACTGAATAAACAAAGACTAATGGCCCAACTGTAACATTAGCATCATTTCAACCTAAGCAACGAAGAACCATGCCAATGCAGAACTGGGGGAATCCTTCAAGACTCAGCTTCAGTTCCTTGTGCTAGACTGGCATATGGGCTGGATAAGGAAACACAAGCTCAATGATGTCACGACCATCTGACCCCAGGGTAAAAGGTTTCGGGGAATTTTCCTGCCGGTGGCCTCCGGCCCAAAGTCAAGTATGTCTATGTTGTGCATATGGATTTCATTTGAACCAATGTGTTTAGTTCAGAGTCACTTCAACAGAGATCCCCCTCCTTGGGAACCCCCACTCTTGGCAGGAAATGGTATGTTTTTGTTAGCAACAAATAGGCATACATTACTAAAATGGTGGCGCGTTTGCCAATTCATCACACACTGCACTTATTGTTGCTTAGTGCTTCACATTTGTTTCAGTCGCTGCTTTTAAAGCAATCATCATTACTTAATGATGTTTACATTGTCGCAAATATATTTGTGTGAAGCCCTGCTATGACAAACTCATTATACAATACATTTGAATTATTTTCTGTCTTTTCGTGTATTTTCCTCTTCGGTATCTGCCTATGCAGCATAGAAATAAGAAGAATAGCCACTGAGATTGAAGGAATTCCAGATACATCTCAATTACTCATGAGTAATGACTAATTACTGCACTGTCTTGTTGCCTGCTTATGTTACTAAATGGCAAACACACACAATAGTCAAATATATCTGTTAGTCAAAATGTAACGACTAGATCACGGACAAGGGGAGAGGCCACCACACAAGGTAAGGTCAGTCAAATTGTGAAACCATGAAGTATTTCAGCCATGCTATGCAATCAGACACATCCAGGGACATGGTATTTATTTTCTCTCCTCAGATAAACTGTAGGCTCTAATAAACTGTTTAACAGGACACAACTTGAGATAGGCTTTTCACAACACAACATTTGACTACAGAATGAACGCAGAAGGTCATCTAAACTTCCATCATATACATTTGAATGGTTATGGTAAATCTAATTGTGTAACACGTACAGTAGATGAAAAAAGGTGATTTTTAAAAGTATTATCTGTACAATCTATGTAACTCCTACTACATTATAGAGATAGTTGGATATAGACGCCTGTATCGAGGCATAAGGATCAGTTCAGTTACATTAGCTCATTGTAATATTGTTTTTACACTAGTGTCTACAGTATCTTGTTGGAATTTGAAAGAATGATATCATACAACAGCAGAGGCACAAACAAATCCATCCTTAATATTCCATAAACATTATTGCATCACTATTTTTGGGGCCCTCTTCAAATAACCATTGGGCCACCATACTAATACCAATTATTGCTATTGTAAAAACAATACTTTGCCCCCATCCAGCCAAAGGCATTATGTAGAGCTCTATCACTACAATTGTAAACAGATGTGCCAGCCAGTGCCAAAGTTTGATTTGGAGCAAGTATGTTTTCACTATGGAGTAGAGAAAATAATGTGATAAAAACCATAATAAAGATGTACTGTAGAGCTTGCAGTATTTTCTACACTATGCGACACAGGAGAATCTTTGAGTCTTTGAATCTTTAATTTCAAGCATGCTTCCAAAGATTGTTTTATAGCGTAGTCTGACTATCAAAGAGACTGCTCAAGGGAATGTGGCCAATTGTTGGTCAAATACCACAAACTGAACTATAAAGCCTTTGGTATATCTCCTTCTGTTCAGTGCAATTATACATGTATGACCTCAAGGAGGCATGCATGTACAGTTACAATAGGCTAACCAATTAACCAAGCAATGACTGACTATCATATTGAGCCCCATACACAACCTATCATCCTTTGTGATTTCAGAAGAAAACCATAATGTAACTTGAAAAGACTTGGATTAAATTGCATACAGACAATGGGTAATCTACAACATATCAATCATACTGTATAGAGAGACATAGATAGATAGATAGATAGATAGATATGACCACAGAGTAAACAACACTTATTGTATGTGGTTTTAATCTAGGCTGTTTATCTTATCTTACAAAGCACAGTTTCATGCCATAATGAAAAGCTCACAGGCTCTATATTATATGTGACACAGTCTGATCATTTGGTCCGCATGTCGGCAACCAATCAAAATGTTCTGACTTTTATTTTTGAAACACAGAACTAGGTTTCAACGTTGTTGAGAATCACAACACAAACTCGCTAGTCAAGCCAAAATACTGCAACGCAATGGACTCGGTGAGTAATCCCCACTGCTACCTAGTTAACTATAACACTACTTTACATTGTTAGCAGGTCCACAAAACAAGCTGTGTTAGTTGACTAGCGATGTGTCATTGATTTTCAACAACGCGATCATTACATCAGATCCCGACATGAGGACCTAAACATTAGAATGTGTCACATATTGTGTGACATTAATTTATTACTTTGTATTAACACATGTTGTAAGCATCAACTATGTTGTGTATAAAAAGCTACTATATCGATATAATGGGAATATATTGAGGTTTGGCTAATTAATATAACGGAAGTCATAAAAAATTGCAATCATTGACCAGTGTGCAATTTTGTTGGTATCCAACATTAACTGTTTTGATATGTAGCTCAACTGATAACTCAACAGTTTAGTCTGGAAAACACCCTAACATTAGACACAGTAAGCTTTCAAGATACTGTACCTATTTCTTTTACTACATATTAGGTATAATAGACAAATGCTCAACCATATTAGATCAAAGTTAAGGAGTAAGTGTCCATGCCAAACAAGCAATCCCTTGCCAAGTATCACAGCATGATACCACATTGAAAAACAACACAAATTTCACAACCTTTATGTTTCTTTAATATTCTTTACAGTGAAAAAAGCTATTTCGACATGTTTATGTATTTTCACATGTGAATGAAATAAATAGATACAAGAACAACATTTGAACAAACAAAAAAAGAAGAAAGTAAAGCAGTTGCGCCCTGCAGCACTACAGAATCTCTGAGCACCTTTGTAAAAAAAAAGAAGGGAAAAAAAGTAGGAGGAGCCATGAGAGAGACTGGCGAGGCTGATGAGTCTTGGATGGAGTGAATGTCTTGGGACAGACTGAGACAAAGAGGAGAGAGGAGGCAGAGGACAAGAGAGAGAGAGAGAGAGAGAGAGACCGAGCCCATATAGGACCTCACAGGAAAGCTTACGGAAACACAAACACAGAGCCCTTTTTGTAACACTTCACCTGAACTATGCGGTCAGAAAGCCTTCAGGAAGGTGTGTGTTAATATCGTCGTGGTAACATTAAGTGTGACATGTTATGTTGTCTAGTTGGTTAGCCATCATACAAGATCTAGCGGTTCGGCCATAAATGATCGTTATCTGTGAGAACTTGTCGGATGTCTTGTTTGTGTCAGCATTGTGTAGGTAAGGACAAAAAGTTCAACTGTTCAAGTGTTACATGTATCTGTACCAAAAAACATTAAAGCTGCAACAATGAATGAACTATTGTAAACAAATAAATAAGTTTCATTTGAAAAAAAAAAATCCTTCAGAAATATAAAAACTGGCCCAAGAAAAAGTGAAACAGCAACAAATGACAACAATATCATAAGAAAGAGGTATTTGTGTGTTTCAGTTGGCACGAGATTTGTGAATCCCAATTCCATTTGATTATCTTTCTAGTTATCACATTTTAAGATGAAAGCTACATTGGATTTGTAGAATTGTAAAAGCTACATTAATGGAATTGGTAGTTAGATTTATTATTGCTCACAATAATAGACTGCATTTATCTTGATACTGCATATACTGTAACATAACATGTTTTATCAATCTATTTAGAGAATAACTAACTTATAACAGATAAACGTATCTATTAGTGCAGTTTTACCGTTGAAACAAAGTGCCAACTGTACAAGGCATATGTTAAAAGCACCAACGAACACACTGTTAAGACAAGAAAGTTACGACACATGCATGTGAGGGTGAGAGTGTTTGTGATCTGAGGTTAGGTTGAGTCATTACCAAACAGATATCTCTGTATAAGAACCTCAGTTGTGCGGTACTAAAAGTGGAAAAGGTGAGCACCGATACTACTGTACATAATGACTGATGATTGAAGGATCAAGTTTACGCATGAGGTTTCAGTATTGCCATGTGGTGGCCATTATAGCTTGTTTTCCTATTTCCTTTACACTATCTAAACAACTGAGTTTGCTACAGTTATTTTCTACAATTATTTCTTATTACTCAAAGTATTCACTGGCAGTGAATTATTAGAAACTTCACTTTGCTCCATGAGAGCTACACGGGGGTGATAGAACTGTGAAAACATGTCAAATATCACATTCTAAGACGAGAGATGACGCCATATTGAAAACCAACTGCATTTCACCTTTAACCTATGAATTTAAAAAATAACTATTTTCACAATATTAAAAAATACTACCAAAATGATGTTCTTTAGAAAATATTTTCCTCTGTACATACTGTAATTTTTCATGAGAAGAGGCAAGAGTTCTGACTGAAAGCACCAGTAAAAATATTAAATATCATATTCAGTTATGAAACCTAGCCACTAAAAATAAAATCATACTGTACAAAGATACATTATACAAAATACAGTAACAGTCATTTGTTGCTGTTTGATAAAGGTAATATTAAAACTCTTATACACAAATATACACTTGTGTACTTCGGTTACAGGGTGAGGACAGCAATCACAAAAAACGTTTACTTCACGCTTCACATATGAAATAAATATATTTTGAGTTGTTCACTCGCCTCTACAAATATATGGCTTTGTTGGACAACACTGTCCCTCTAATTTATAGTTTTAATTTGGAGGCCTAGGCTCAAAATGGGATCCATGTGTTGCTAATGTGGAGCAGCATTCTTTTTTTTTCTGTTTCTAATCAGCACCATGCCACCACAGGGCCCGCGTGGGTGGGCTGGAGCTAGCTAGCGCTGACGCTAACGCTCCATTGACTCTCCTACAAATAGGCTAAAACACAGTTCGCGGATGGGCCAGAAGTACACTCCCTGTAATCAAGCACACCCCATAGTCTACCCACGGTGATGTGCTACAGTGAAGGAGGAAGTAAAAGGAGGGGAAAGAGGAAGTACTATCGTACCGGCTTCCACGGTCGGCGGTGCCAGGCCGCGCTGCCCGGGCACGGCTGCAGGTTACACTGCTCCATGTCGGGGGGCTTGTCCAGGATGTCACAGTTGTAGTCGTTGAGTCTCTGGCCGGTGGGCCGCTGGCAGGCCACCAGGCGGGTCCTCCGCCCTCCTCCACATGTCTGGGTGCACTGTGGGGGGGGGGGAAGAGGGGGTCATTGTTCCACATGACCAAAGTTGTGGAGGAAGGACTCTTTGAGCTCTGAGTTTCCTGCTCTTGTCATTTTCCCTCACTCACATAAAGCTGATGTGACAACGTAGGTGAAAGACATTTTAAGCTTTTAACTATTGAGATTACTGGTTTTCTCTGTGTACCACATGAACAAAAGAAGAGATTTGGTGAGGCTTGCATTCTCATTTTATGCACCCAAATTGTGGAATGCACTGCCAGTTTACTTTAGGGATGCAACCTCAGCAAATATGTTCAAGTCAAGACTATGACCATCTTTTTAATATTGCCTTTAAATGACAAATTAAATTAAATGATTATTATATAATGATTGGAGCACTTTGAGCTGCAACGTTTGCAGGAAAAGCACTATACAAATAAAATAATAATAATAATAATAATAATAATTATTATTATTATTATTATTATTATTATTATTATTATTAAAATGGTGCATTTTGATACGGGCTCCTACGCTTTGGAGGTGTTTGTTGTCTGTCCTGGCCCGTGTCCTTACCTCTCCCCAGACGCCGTAGTTCCACAGTGGGCAGGGTCCGGAGTCACAGCTCTTGGACTCGGCAGGTTTGACTCTCTCGTCACAGTGGCTGGTGCTGCGGCCCTCTGCGTCCTGACACACCACCACCCTCCTCTGGAAGCCCCCCGCACACGTACTGGAGCACTGCGGGACACAGGGTGTGTGTCACGTGGGAAAAGCAATCCACATAAAAAACATACACAGACACACACACACACACACACACACACACACACGCACATGTAGCTTTTTGGACTGAAAATCTCACCAAGTGAGACTAAAATGTACCTAATCAGCTTCTTTATCTAAGACCAAAGCAGCTGTTTTTCACACATGAGCCACAGAGGTGGAAAACATGAACCATAGAAGGCCATAGAAGGCCATAGAAGGACATAGAACCATAGAAAACATGAACCATAGAAGGACATAAAGCCATAGAAAACATGAGCCATAGAAGGCCATAGAAGGACAACATGCAGCACAGGCTTGAACCAAGCAGCAGGTACTTTCTGCAACACATCCATCCCGTCAAACTAACTGAAGATAGTGAGAAAATGACTGTACATGAAATAGAGCAGTGATAGACTAGGATCAAAATATGATTAATGAGCAAAAACATTTCAATTGAGTTAAGGCTTGCCAGCAGCTGAAACGCTTTGAATCCTCCTCAGTGGGGAGGACATGTTGTTGTTTGAAGTACAGTAGACCAACATGCAGCACTACAGCAGGTATCAAAGCTGTGTGCTGCTGGAAAACCTTCCTCCTGCATAGGTGAAATTATGGGTGGTGGTGCTGATTATTTCCTGTCTTTTGCGGCTTTTGGCAAGCCATAACTTAAAACTTAAAACGTTTGTTTTTGGTCATTCATTTGCATGGTTTTTACACCGGATGATCGGATGTTAAATTACTCAAATGTGATCCCATCACTATCCTACAAGACAATGAATAATTATATTGGAAAAACAAAAACATTTGTCATCTAGGCGTATTCATAAATATGACAGTGGCTGACGTGTGTGGATATAAAACAAAACTTCAGCCACAATAGGTGAGCAGCAACAGGACCTAATGTTATGGATTTAGATCATATTATTGATTGATTTTTACCAATACAAATTGCATGAATGTCACTTTAGATATGAACCCAGGCAGTCAGGCTCGAAGTTTGGACAGTATAATACTCTGTATGTAAACAGAAACAGTAAAACTACATTGGGAACAACGCAGACCCAGGCCACAGCCTATTCAGGCTTTATTCACCAGATGAATTACATCCAGTATTGGGTATTTATGTTATGCAAGCTAGCTAGCAGCTACCTGAGTCTGAAAACATAGTGATTAATGTCGCAAATTATCTGCGCAACGGCCGAGGCTACTATGCTCAGAATTTGTAAAAGGAAAAAAAAGAAAAAACAACCAGAACAATTATCTTCCAGATGACATTACACTAGAGTGCAAACTTTTGAGGAGAAAGCTTGTTAACTGGCTGGACCTAGCTATTTCACCGGTAATGGAGGACGTATTATGCCAAATGCCATTTTACGGATTCTAAAATGAAACACTATGGACCACCAGGTGAGACAGAGCAGAGATACAGAAGGTAAGGGAGCGGGACATACTGCTCCCCAGGGCCCCGTCCTCCACTGGTTGTCTGCTGAGGGGACGTTCCAGCTGCTGTGTCCCGGGTGGTTGCCTGAGTCGTGGGGGTAGCCGTAGGGCTGGTCGTTAGGCCGCCGGTGGTACACGGAAGGACAGGGCACGGCGGTACATTCCTGCTCCGTGCTGGGCCTCTCGTCCTGGTCACAGAAGGACTCGTCCACCTGGTGGTGGTAGTTACTGCACACCACCTGCCTGGTGGCCCGCCCTACGCCACACGTCACTGAACACTGAGCACAAGACAGAAAGAGGGTGTCATGATTAGACCAGTTACCATGTGTATGCTTTCAAAGTGAAGAAGTGGACGAGTGCAGTCATTTTTTTTTGCACTAGTAAAGTATGATATAGTATAGTATGTTGAATGTTTGAACTTGTCAGTCAGTTGTCGGAATTTGGTATTTCTTGCTCTAGGCACAGGGTCAGCCATAGTCGGCGCCCCTGGAGCAATTAGGGGTTAAGTGCCTTGCTCAAGGGCACAGGCAGCTCCCTCCTCCTCCTGAGGCGGGGGTCAAACCAGCAACCTTCGGATTGCTAGCCGGGCCTCTCTAACCTCTAGGCTACCGCCGCCCCCAAGGAGGATATAGTTAATTTATACTTTTTATTCAAATAGTAACAGGGCCTCAGGATGGCATCATTTTGTGTTCACTACTTGTGTATAAAAAACAATCATATTGAGATGTGTACTGTTATAAGGTTATGTGAATGAATGAATGAATGGGGATATTGTACGAACAGCAGACCACTCCCATGAACGCCATTGGCCACATCGGCTGAAGCAGGCAGAGGATTCTGGAGGCCGGGTCAGGTGGGCACAGTACGACTCATCGGCCACCCCTCCCTGGGCGTCCCTGCAGCTGACGTAGCGTGCCTGTTTTCCCTTCCCACAGGAGACCGAGCACTGAGACACACACACACACACACACATGGGAGAAAACACACACACACACACACACACAACCATTCAAGATCAGTACGGCATTCCCCTCTGAAACACTGTACATCAAAGTTCATAGAAGATTGACATGCGCTAGCTTTATGGAATATGAATGGCAGTCAGCCAATATGCTGTAATAGAAATAACGCCGTGCTCGTAACAAAGAGAATCGTCCTCCCTACTCTTTGAACGGCACCTCCCAAATAGATAATGGCATTATGATTAAAAAAAAAGAAAGAAAAATGTGTGCACAAAACAAGATTACTTCACATTATTTTATTTGCTCCATGAAAATCAAGATTTAGCTTACTGGTGATAATTGTTCTCAGCTGTGTCAACCAGACCTGTGTCATTGGGGCGGCGGTAGCCTAAAGGTTTGAGAGGCCGGCTAGCAATCCGAAGGTTGTAGGCTCGATCCCCACCTCAGGAGGGAGCTGCATGTGAGCTGGTGATGACTGGAGGGTTGCTGGCATCATTATCTAAGGTGACTACCACTGCCTCTGTGCCCTTGAGCAAGGCACTTAACCCCTAATTGCCCCATGGGTGCTGACTATGGTTGACCCTGTTGCAAAACCAACATTCGGTTGTATTCTGTGCAATGACAAAAAGGTTGAATCTAATCTAATCTAAAATACAACAGAAATCCCAGTAAAACAAATCTCACTCGTGCCTCTATGTACAGACTTCAGTCAAAGTTAATGTTGATGGGGGAGGGTCACCTTTCTGTTCTAATGAGTGTGCGAGAACCGGGGGGAAGGACGTTATTGAATGTGTGGGGGAGGGTACACACAACCTTGATTACTTCAATGTTACTCTCCCCTGTACACTTGCGTTATACATTTGTGGGCTAGGTTGTACCAACCTCATGATGGGTATAGAGTGGGTAAATCTGAGATTTTGGGTATCGAACTGGTTAATGGAATATGAATGACAGTGATTCAATATGCTTCGATAAAAATAACGCCACACTTGTTGCCTGCATGCCTCCTTATCCCCTCCTACATGCAAAATCTCTGAGAAAAGACATGGCTGCAGTCGGATGGCTGTTTGTATTTGCAGCAATATGGAATTAGCAATATTCCAAAATTAGCGAAATTCCAAAGGGAATACTAAAGAAAAGACACGCCTCTGCTGTGGAAGACATTGCAGAGAGATGTGGCCAAATGAGTTGTCAATAATGGTTGTCGTTCTTAGCAACACGGCCTCTCAATAGTGTCATATTCGTCACCAAAAATATAGACTCTGGAGAGATAGCACGGCAAATGATTAGAGCCCTCTAAAACCCAGCGTGACTCTAGTGAGATGTGTTGCATTTGTTTAATGTTGAAACGAGTTTCTGAGCCAGCCAGGAGTTGAACGTTTAATCTTACTCAAGATATACTGATGATGGGGGGAGGATAATATTTTTCTAGATCATTTCCGATGATCAAATAATTTCCACTGTTCACAATAACAGATGTTTCACCAGCTGCAGAAGCTGCATGTCTGCACAACAAGGCTCGCATTGATGAACCATCTTGTTATACTATCGGTCTATTTCAAGTGCCACAGAGACCTGTGTCTGTGAAGGGCATATAGTACCATTGATAAAAATGACTCATGATTTGGATTTCCGCCTCTTAGTTTTTGGTGCGGCGTTCAAAACGTTACGCAGACAGTGCGGACATGCAACGCTTGCACTTTCGGGGGGGGGGGGGGGGGGGGGGGGGGGGAGTGTGGGATAGGTAGAGTGTGAAGCCTTTGAGTGAACCTGTGTGTGTGTGTGTGTGTGTGTGTGTGTGTGTGTGTGGGAGTGCGTTTAGGGGTGAACCTGTGAATAAGTGTGTGAGGCGTTGTCCTGCTCACCGTGGTCCAGGAGCCGTAGCGCCACTGGGTGAAGAGCTGGCCCGCGGCGTCAGGACGCACCGTGCTGTGGGGAGGAGTGGCCCAGGGACACGCTGGCATCTCACAGTCCTGAACACACCAACACATAGACATCACAGTCCTGAACACACCAACACATAGACATCACAGTCCTGAACACACCAACACATAGACATCACAGTCCTGAACACACCAACACATATACGTCTGAGGACACGTCGCTGCTGTAACTGCAGCTGTACTGAATGTATGAGAGATGGTGCATCTGAATGTATGAGAGATGATGCATCGCATTTTGTGGTTGTTGGGTTTCATTATGCTCTGAGTGAAACTAAGTGGTCGTACGGGCGTGTGTGTGTGTGTGGTGTGAAAGCTTATGAGAGAAGCACGTGAGTACTGTGAGTGTGTGTGTGTGTGTGTGTGTGTGTGTTTGTTGTCTCTCTACCTGGCTGTCCCTGGGTCTGGCTGCAGCGTTACACTCCCGGTCGTCCACGGTGTCGCCATAGGAACCCGACACACACCTCACTGCTCGCATCTGGTAACCATGGCCACAAGTCACCGCACACTGCAACACATTGAAACAAAGGTCAGGGTCAGAGAGAGTCGAAAAAAACTGG
>NC_137684.1:20405471-20420471 GCF_963989245.1 Nansenia antarctica | reverse complement strand
GTACTTGTATGATTGATTGATATGTCTCTGAGTGTGGAGGACCATGGCCTTACCTTGACACATGATATGTCTGAGTGTAGAGGACCACAGCCTTACCTTGACACATGCGACTGCATTCCAGCCAGGATCCTGAGGGGTCCCACACAAACTGTTCCCTGTGCTCCTCGATGGGGATGTTGAAGGAGTAGCGCACGTCAGGGTTATACAAGTTCCCCACACACAGAACCTGGGGCAACGGGGACGATAAAACCGTTTTACCTTAGGAGAAGGAGAGGGAACGACAGAGAGAGGAGAGAGGAGGGGGGGAAAATGATAGGGATAGAAAGAAAAAGGAGGAAAAACAGTGAGAGGGAGAGAAAAAGAGAGAGAAAGAGAGAGAGAGGGATGATGTGTCGAAGGAGAGTGTGAGAGAGAAAACGAAAGAGAAAGAGACAAGGAAAGAGAGGAAAAAGAGAGCGTTTCCCTCGGTTCTAAAGGAGGAGAGAGGTCAGCTTTACCTGTAGGATGAGCTCCTCTTCGATGCGCTCGGTGCAGTTGATGCGCTCCTCTTTGGTGTCTGAACCACTGTACTCAATGACAGTTCCCTTGAAGGTGATTTCCCTTTTAAACATGGCCACCACAAAGTTCCCATTCAGCAGGAAATTAGAATGGCTGTCGGATAAAGCTGAGAGGAAAAGAAGAGAGAATAATGTTTAAAAAACAACAACATCGTAACGTAAAACAAAATAAGCAATATTCCCGAAATATTTCAGACTCTTGCTGATTTAAGGCTTTGAGAAGTCTCTAGAGAAGGCCGAAGTAGCCAAGTTTTCACATTCCAAGCTATATGTGAACATTCATCGACTTCAAACCAATTGTTCTGCAATGCCATTGTTGCATGGAGGTATGTTGAAACATTGGTGGCTTCAAATTACAGTCATTGAGAGTTAGACTGCGTGACTCTCATTAACTGACATTACGATGCTAACAAAGCAGCTCCGCTGCCTCCAAATACAAACAAGTACCTAAATACATACACAAACACCAAAGACAAACACACACACATACCACAACAACTAACCAACTACCCCTTGTAACATACACCCCCAAAAACGGTCCTTCAAAATATGCAGTAATTATAATGCCAGAGCCCATGTTGAAACACTGTGTGTGATTAAGTCTCTAGGAACAACTTTGTTTACATTGACCAGCATAGGACCCCTAGCTAGTCTGTCTCTGTAACCCCTTAACTGCCTGTGTATGATAGGCAATGACAAAAAGAGCTCCTCTAGTAGTCGCACGCACGCACGCACGCACGCACGCACGCACGCACGCACGCACGCACGCACGCACGCACGCACGCACGCACGCACGCACGCACGCACGCACGCACGCACGCACGCACGCACGCACGCACGCACGCACGCACGCACGCACGCACGCACGCACGCACACACACACACACACACACACACACACACACACACACACACACACACACACACACACACACAGGACACGACCATTGCTGTGGTCCATCTCACCCAGGCCCTATCCACTTTCATCTGGCCTGGATACACATGCCTCTAATTAGCACCTATTCTACCCTCTTTCATCTTCCTCTCTTTCTGATACTCTGTTTGCTTTCCCAACGAACCCTTCTCCCATACCCACATGGGTCCACACCCTCCAAAGCTTCCTCTGTATACATTCTGACTGGTATAAATGACCAGTGGTTTGGCACTGACCCATGCTTCCTCACCCCCTTCCCGAAAAGCGTGTCCCCAAACCAGAGGTCACTGGCTAAAGCTTGAGCACCAGGATAATCACATTGACCTGTGAGGCCCACAATTTCAGTGCTCCTCTGGCTAAAACTGTCAATTTTATATGTGGTTTTATATTTTTTACGAATTGTTAGAACAAGTTTGCGTCACATCAAAGTTTCCCTCGTAAGCTGGATGAGCCCACCTCTGGTGATCACAATGTTTAGACGATGTTTTGACGATCGGATGTTCAGTCTATGTCACTTTAGGTTGGATTGTGATGGACTGGATGGGTTCAGCTGAGCTGACATGGTTCAGCTAGCCTAGTTCAGGGGAACTGAGGTGACGGAGTCTGACAGTACGAAGCATAGCTGTCACACACACACACACACTCACCGAGGTAGTTGTCGTCCTCCGGCTTCCCAGAGTAGCTGACCTGTTTGATATCGATGTTGGTGGCTCCCGCCGGGATCCGCACCACTGTGTTGTAACCTGAGAGAGAGAGAGAGAGAGAGAGAGAGAGAGAGAGAGAGAGAGAGAGAGAGAGAGAGAGACGGAGAGAGAGAGAGAGAGAGAGAGAGAGAGAGAAAGAAAGACAGACAGAGTGAGAGAGAGAGAGAGTAAGAAAGAAAGACAGACCGAGTAAGAGAGAGAGAGAGAGAGAGAGAGAGTAAGAAAGAAAGACAGAGTAAGAGAGAGAGAGAGAGAGGGAGAAATAAAGACAGACAGAGTAAGAGAGAGAGAGAGATGGAGAGAGAGAGAGAGAGAGAGAGAGACGGAGGGCAACAGGAAACTGTGGTGAGTGAGAGGGTTTTGATGTGTGCTGGGGTACTGAACAGTCCCACCTTGAGTTAATGGCTTCACTATGCTTCTAGAATCAGCCATGAGAAGGCAGGCTCTAACCGTAGGGATTAAAATGTCACACTCGGAAAAATAAAAAAAGGTATGCTCTCAAATAACCTGAAGAAGGCTGATTCACTCACAGAGGCCCACCCGTGAAATAATATGTAATTACTCCCCGGTCGAGCCCGCTTGCCCTGTAATTTCGCTCCGTTTGTATCCCGTGACAGAGCGAGATGGAGAGAGGGATGAGGAGAGAGGTGAGGAGAGAGGAGACGGAACAGGGGATCAGGTTGAGAGGAAAGAGACCGGAGAGGAAAAAGAAAACAGAGACAGCTGGGGGATAGGGGTGAAAGGGAAGGGGAGAGGAAATATTTGAGAGAGAGAGAGAGAGAGAAGGGAAGAAGCGAGAGAGAATAGGGGGAATCGGAGAATAGGGGGAAGAGGAGGAGTGGTCAGAAAAAAGAAAGAGGGTACAGAGAGTAGAGAGGGAGAAAGATATGATGAGGGAACATAGACGAGAGATGGGTGAGAGGGGTGAAGAGAAGAGTGTGAGTGGAGAGAGGGAGGGAGGGAGGGGGGGAGAGAGAAGCCAGCTGGTCTGTCGGCATGGGCCACTCGGGGGCAGCATCAGTAAAGGTTACAGTATGTCTCGCTTCAGCCAAACGGACACTCAAACACACATCATTCAGTCCAGGTCCAAACAGATTCATCTATTCTTATATCTATCTCCTAGAACTAGAGGGGAACCCTACTGTACAGGTAGAACTATGGCAACATCACCCATGTGCATGCCAGGCGCAGTATCAGAATAAGTATCAGTTGTCTATTAGTGTTTAGAGAAGACCTATGGAGCACAAACGTAAACAGTTGGACTTTTTCCTCACTTCTTCTTCTGTTTGTCATTTAGAGCTTCCAGTCTTACAAGATCAGTAAGTCAATGGGGATAAACACAAATAATGAGTTAAGTGTTAAACAAAGTGGCTTTTGAAGTGCACTCTTAAAACACGAAAAACAAGAATTACTAGGGAATGTAACCCTCCGCAAGACCATTCCATCCCCTGTTCACTAGGGTGCTAAAACGAAGGCAGGCAGCGTACGGTAAAAGTCTCCTACGGTGCATGCTGTTGGTTTTAAGTAGCATGTTAAATTCCCTCTCTAACCAGTGAGGACAGCATAAGCACATAAGTACATGGGGTGGGTGAACTCTGGAAAACCGCCGAGGAGGTCCCCCTCAGAGGAACCCACATCGCCTCCACAGGGCCCTGCTTCACCATTGACCGCACACAATCGAACGCGACCACAGCACCACCGAGGAATGTACAGTAAACACAGTCCTCGAGAGAGAGACAACCACCCCCAGTTGGAACCCCTGGAATTGTTGAGGTTTCGCATTAGAAGAGAACTTGAGACACCATTCCAAAGAAAGCAAGGGCTGTTTCATTTCTACTGCAAAGTACCGGTAAGTGGAAGCCACAGGTTACTTCCAACTCTCATTATGATGGTTTTTTCGCTGGTAAAAGTATCGTTAGGATGAGGGAAAGACTTCTCGTGTCATCACTGAGCTCACGGATGGAACCATAGAATTAGATTATGGCTGTAATCCCTGAATCAGTGTTTCTCTTAGCTGTTTACAACTGTTTATTGGCCAGCAGAGCTGGAGAGGACCTCCAAGAGGAGAGAAAGGGAGAGAGAGAGAGAAAAGAAAAAGAGAGCTGAACCCTAGCTGGAGAAAGGATATCCTGCCTGGGATCTATTCCCACTCATGTCATCCTGGGCTAAATCAACTTCTCGGGGGCTACGTCAAAGCCTGGTTTAGCACACATGCTTGGCCCAGGACTCTTCAGCAAACAGATTGAGATCCAAAAGCAAAAAAAAGCAAAACAAGTAAACATGACCAGAGCAGCCATACCCACGGTAATTTATGCTAATGTTATTTCGCTTCTCTGATCTGAGGTGGATTAGATATAATCAGCGGTTGGATCGAGAAGAGACGTGGTTCTAAGCACGAGTTCAAAGGCATGACGCTAGGTCGATGTTTAGTTCGAGAGAACTTCCAGAAAGACTCAGCTTTCGACAGGTTTTGGAGACTTATTCAAGATAGCCTATCCTTTTAGCAAGGACGTAGCCATTACTGTCTTTCAGCAAATTAGTGTTCACAGTTGATTGCTTTTACTAGCAAGCGCTCCTATCGTTTCCATGTGCTCTGTGTCTATGTTCCAACAGTTCATACCTAATAGATGATGTTGTATATATAACTGCATGCACTGTATGCACTGTTGATGTGCATATATAAAAGTAGTTCAATTCATTTAAATATACTGAATGCCTGTTTTTCAAAACAGGGGAATAGCAGTGGAGTACGCTTTGGGCAGCCAGGCTTACCATACTCAGCATCGTTGAAGGTCCCTTCGAGGGTTTTGCAGGAGGAGTTGTCTCCTCCACACACTCCGCACTTATCATTCCTCGCCTTGGAGTTCAGCACATGATCACAGCCTGCTTGCTGGGGAAGCACAAACACACACTCATTCAGTGTCTATCTTTTAAAACTACCCAGAAAACGACTTCTGGCTCTCTCTTTGTGGTGAAAAGATTATGTGTGTGAGTGGGCTACGGTAATGCAAAATGTCAACATCAATAAAAGTCGATGAGTGAGTTTAACACAACATCCAACGTGTAATTCTGATACCGATCGACAGAGAGTGTATCTGGGAGCACGTATCATAACAGTGTGTGAGTGAAGCGGACTTGTTGATGTTAGGCAGCACAGGGTTTCCCAGTACCCGACAGAGGCCTTGAACACAGATGTCGTAGGTGTCTGGACCGCACGGCGTGCCATCGATGACGCGGTCCTTCAGCTGATAGTATGCCATGGTCCCGGCAACCCGACAGAAGAGCTTACAGCGATCCTTCATTACAACTACATTGAACAGAGAAGCCTGTTAGAACTACACTTTTTCTATAGCTGGCCTATATTATACATTTTTGCTGAGGTCAGCAGTTTAATTTGCTGAAACATATACATTTGTATCAGGAAAAGTCACGTTCCGTTTGACAGCATATTGGCTGCTGTATTGTAATACAGCGTGCTTGTATAAGACGTATGGTAATAGCGTGGTTACTTATTCAAAATCTTCACAATCTCACCAAAGCCTCCTTTCCTTTGCCAAATAGCAATTTTGTCCAGCTGAGCAAACCATCACAATAACAAATGAGTTACTCCTACATTCCATATGATGCTCCTGGAAGCTATCCAGGAAGCTATCCAGGAACATCATATGGAAGGCCTATGCTTCTATATCTGTTGATTACTCTGTACATTAGGCCATTGCCCAGATCACACAAAGCATAGAGGGAAAAACACTGACAGAATCTGACTCTGCTGAGCCAAAAGTGAACATCAAAGTCTGTTTAAGAGAAGAAAAAAGGGGGACTAGAGTAAGGAGTGACAAGAGCCATGTTTTGTGTCAATCCTCCTCACTAATATAAAGAGTGATTGAGTTGCATTGGATTCTGGGTACTCACTGCCGCTGTACTTGGGAACCCAGCGAACAGTGGGAGGTAGACCGTTGATGTTGAAGTGCTTGCCGTCGAAATGAGAGCACTGCTCCTCGCGGAAGTCTTTCCGTCCTCTCGGACATGGCTCAGTGTTGCATGACCGGAACTTCATTCTTCGACCCACACAAAACTTTCCTCCATTTCTGGGCCTGTCAAAATATCCCAGATAACATAAGAACTGAATTAAAACATTGACACTGAGTCTTTCCTTTTGAATCGAGTCTCATTGAAGCTTATTTTGGTCTGGTTTTCAACTCTTGTGTAGTACTGTTTTGACTGCCGCTCATAGTTTGTTTTGATTCGTTCGAATTTACTCAAGGTGTATTATGGCTTTGACTGTTACTAAATGGTCTGTTTCGTCTGGTCAGTGAGACTCTTACTCAGGCTTGTTGCAGTCTCTCGAGTTGCTCCGGGTGCCCCCTCCACAAGTCCTGGAACACGCACTGTAGGGTCCCCAGGGACCCCACTCTCCATGGACAGGTCTCAGGTCCAGCTCCTTATTCACACACATCCCGTGCCTGCAGTGCTACACACGGAGAAAATAAAACACACAAACACACACACTACTTACACATGGGAACATCTTGTAAAGACTGTAGTAGATTACTCCTGCTAACATGCACAATTCAACAAGGCCACAAGGCAAACACAGTGTGTCGACTCAGCGCTGCCAGAGCAGTTAGATTTAGCGCAAACCACAGCTGGGAGTGTTGTTCTTCCTCCCCATCCTAATCCCCTGTTTAGATGTAAAACTATATCTTGAAAGAAAAACTTGGGGGAACGCTAATCCTGCTATCATTTACCCCTGAGGAATGTATCCAAGTTCTCCAGCTGTGGGAATCGGGCTCTACCCCTGCATGGGGATAAGAAAGGGGGACGACAGTGTTACTGACAGGAGCCAGATCCTGCACGTCGGTGCACTGCAACACTTCCACGTTGTCAGGCTTTATTACATCATGGATTGACCAAAGGGGGCTAGCCAATAAAAAATCTTCAAATGAACTTGGCTCTCGTCTCAATGAGCGAAGCCAGGTCTCCGTTAAATTCCTCCTCAGCTTGGTGTCACATGCCGCCTTTTCGTGTGGACAGCCCAGCTATTTCTCAAAATGAGCTAAGCCTCCGATGACTGGGAAAGGGCTTTCATCAGCAGAAGTGGAAACTGAAAGTGACCTATGGACCACGTCTCAACGGACAAACTGTTTAATGAAAAACATGGGAGAGACATTAAAAGGGTTTATCACTCTATGGCAGCATATGCTTCCCATTCACACCTTTAATAGCCTCTTCACATTGGCTCTATGTACATCAATAGTTGCGTGTTGGAAAAAGTGAAGTACTTGGAAAAAGTAATATATTACATATTACTTGTTACATTTAACAAAAGTGATCTTGTTACTGTACATTACAATATTACTTTGCATGGAAAGTAATATACAGTATGTTATTTGTTACATAATGCTGTCCATTCACCACTCAGCACAGAGCTCCACAAAAGGTGCAGATTTTCCTTTAGTACTTCAATAAGTACAACAAAGGCCAAATAATATGTGCAATAAATACAATGCTAATGATATGACAATGACAGACGCAAAATCATCTTTTTTATTCACTACTAAAAAACTCACAGACAGAATCTTAATTTTTTTGACCTTATCCTGGGTCTGATCACATGGTTTTCTCGATTTTCTTTAGACATAATCTTGTGTGGCAGCGTGCCTACGGAGCTCTCTCCACCGTGTAAAGCCTTTTCTAACGATATGGCGCTAAAACAGGCAACAACACCAAACACCAAACAGGCAACACCAAACAGCAAGATCTGGCTCATCTGTGTAAATATATAAGGTGGTCTATAAAGGCTATGAAGTAAAGAAGTGCAAGTGCAGTTGTCGATAAGGTAAGGTTTTGCCTCTGTGACTCTCCACTCTTCTCAGCGAGTGGCTTTCTCGTATTCTAACTCATTTTGTTGTGCTCAATGGATAAAGTCAGGCTTTTTTCGCATAAAAAGCCTGAGATATCGGGCTTGAGCTGTGCCAGTCGTTTTTATTTATTTATTCAGCACACAGTAAAAAAAAGTATTCATATATACAATAACCGTAATACATCATAGGTAGAGTAGATGCAAGGAAGACAAGAAACCCTGAGGGGCTTATCAGTCATGAATTTTCAGGCCAGATAAAAGCTCTATCACAGGGACTTTCTCTTTGCCCTCCACCAGTAATAACACTCTAAACAGAGGACCAGGAGCGAGCCAGAGTTGAAGCATGAACTCTGTTAACAGGAGGACAAGGCTTTTAAAATAGGTAACATGCGGTAGAGATATGGTTCTGAAAGTAACAGATGCATTACTTAAAAAAGTAACTGTAATAATCGAACACAATTTGAACACAGTAACTTGTTATAATACTATGCTACTCATAAAAGTTGTTTTGTTTTTTTTACTTTTGTAACCTGTTACCCCCCAACACTGATCAAGACACGGAGGCATTAAGATGCCACATATCTAACATGATGTACCAACCCCTGCCAAGAAGTGGTAACACTGCTTTCATAAGCAAGCATGGCAGCCCATTTTGCACTGTGTAACCAAATCTCCCCTCTCTCCGTGGCTAAGATAGCGGAGGGTCCTTTTCAGTGAAAGAATGTGGGACAAGACGGCGTCTGTCTCGGTAGGTAGCCCGTCGTCCGGGCACACAGACGCGGAGAGCAGTGGCATGGCGATAAGGAAACCCTAGAGTTCTGATAACAGAGTAACAGAGCTCATTACTGGCCTGACATCAGGTGCGCTTTTCTCCTCGTTCAGATAGACGCCATGTGACCAAACCCCCCTGCACACAGGGTGCTCCAAACAGGGCACGCTCAGTATTAAGAAGGGTATTATGCTCGTATTAAAACTTTGTTGTCATTCTCATTTATGGTCTGTATTCCTAACGTTCCATGCTATGTTCTTTAGCAAGTTCAGCCATCATTACAAGGGTTGAGTATTTGCAGTTGGCCTAACGCCCACTCAACTGAACTGTAAAGCCGAGAGTTATTACGAAGATTAGGGTGTGAAGCTTACTGCTTAAAACTGCGCTGCGAAAAAAAAAATCCACGCCCCCAATCGAACAGAGCTTACAGTATTTGACAGTGTGAGAGACTCACATGAATGTTTATAATTACCCTATTAAGCCAGGAAGGATATCAATCAAAGACGTCTCTAGGGAAATGACCAGGTTTCCCTGTGTATGCTTGAGCATTGGCAGCAGTGCCTTGACCTGGGGTGAACACCTGCAATCCTCCCTTCTATACAGCACAACCCTGACTCTGGCACGACCACTGCTCTGTCTGGTGCTAGTGTAATACTACTTAAAAAAGTCATGATGGAGTGGAAGAGAAAAACACAATGACAGGCAGGTGTTAACAGCTCTGGGCTATGTATCAAACAAGCCACAAACATTTCCATAATTCAGACATGGTTTGAGTAATGAGCTGCTTTTTAAAAATAATTCCCCAGCAAAAGGTTCCCCTTCAAACTGAAGATTACAGTACAGCCCATGCTGTAACAGCATTAGCAGTGGATTCAGAGCTATATTAGATTAGTTTTAAAGACCTGAAATGGAATGCGCTAAAACAACCCACTCATACACATGAGTAGACGTACCGTAAATCGATTCCACACAGTAATAGTAACTGGTGCAGGCCTTATGGTTGAGAAAACACCAAACATGAAAGGTCTCTGGCCTCTCAGGAAATGTGAAACATAACGGTTTGAGGTGGTATGAGAAACATTCGAAGCACTCCTAGAAGAGATTGAATCCCTAAAGAGGCCTCACAATAGGCTAGATACACAGCGGTAAGTACTAGGCAAGATGGCAACTTATTGGCACCGGTTCATCTCAACCCAAAGTTGTTTTTGATTACCTCAGAAATGTCTTTCCCTCTAACTCTCTCAGCCTGCCACTCCCCCTCCCCTCCTAAGGGGATTGTTGGCCAAAATCTAAGTATCCCCCCCCTATCCACCCTCCCCCACCCCCCTCCTTTAGGGGGGGGGTTGTATAGGACAACCCTGGACCACCGTGGGGCTGCCAGGCGGTGAGACCTGAGGAACTGTCAACACAAGGGACTGGCTGTCAGATAGGACCAAAGCCCCTGTAAGCCTTTAAGGCATTCCACTCCCTGCTGGCACTTCATGTTTACAACCGTTTTGTTTAGCTTGAAAAGGTGATGTGGGTGAAAAAAAGAAAGATGAAGAAGAGAAAGGGGAAAAAAAGGAAGAAAAAAAACATCTGCCGAGTGTGTGAGTACGTGTGTGTGGGGGGGGTGTTTTGCTCTGTGGAAGCATCTGGGGGCCATGCTCGATTCCAATTAGCCCCTCTTAGGGGTGCACAAATACAGCCTTGGAAAACACTGATGTGAAAAGTTTGGTTTTGGTAAAGCTAGTACAACTGTTTAGGGCTCTGGCAGACGCGTTCCTAGAAGGATCGTCAAAATGTGTCCTCAATTGAGAATGCAGTGGGACATTTGAAGACCTTGTGAGAGTAACTTGCCCAGCTGTTGCTGGGCATGTGTTTCAAATTAGGAATGTCTCACACACAAACACACACGCGCGCACAGACACACACGCACACACACACACACACACACACACACACACACACACACACACACACACTGCTAAACAATGTTTAGAGAGGTAAACCCCACTTGTGAAGCGGAGGAGAATATAGTTAGCAGCGAACGCTAACCCATTGAGAGAAGCCTCAGTGGCGGCATCTGCTCTGTGGAGAGTTCAGCTGGCTGGTTGAGAGGTTGTGCCCTGTAATTGCTGCTGAAGAGCACATCATTTCTCCCAAAGCCATACATCACGGCGGGAATGAGAGGGCAGGGGGATTGATTTAAAAACCTTCCAGTCTCTCATTTTCACACGGCCATTTCCAAAAGGCATCACCTTTCATGTTCAGGTTCTCACAGCTCCAGGTTGGAGTTCACCAACCGTGGCCACAGCAGGCTCGGATTTTTGTCTCTGTCCCTGACGGCCTGACATCAGGCAACACACTCCCTCTGCTCCTCACACACAAAACACCTCCCGGCTAACACTCGTTTAAATTTCAACATTTTAATTTAACCGTGCAAGACTGTAGCGACCACCATGGAGATCATTTCGTCGAAACAGTGTAAGCTACTACGGTACAGGTGTCTAATAACTTTTTCGTATGCTTGAGTGATGTTTCATATTTCAATGTTCTACTTCAACAGACAGGTAGAGGTGTCCGGTGATAAAAGGGGAAGGATATTCACACAGAGTGTATGGGAGGCCTAGTGATGAGGGCAGAGGATGATGAGGCTTATGATTCTCATTTCATGGTTAGTGTTCTGAATTTGATGTATTAAATCATTTTCAGTGGAGTAAATACAAGTTTCCTCTTTCTCGTGTTCAAGGGGGAGGAGAGGTATGATGCAACCCTGAGTTTAACCCTCCCTCCCTCTTCTATCTACGCTGCAGTGGAAGGTAGTCATTAGTCTGAATGAGTGGTTTGGCTGATAAGCTGTTCCATTCACCTGTACTTCACAGACACTTTGCCTTTTACCTTTGGTCTTCCTCTCTCATTTCACATGAACAGAGTTAGACCACCTCTCCCTCCTTCCTCTTCTCTCTCTCTCTCTCTTTCCTAATCGTTTTACTATTGTTTACTTTGTACTGTCAAACCCACTTTTGGTAGTAATGTTTAGGTATTCAATTATGTTTATGTTATTACACAAAACTCAACTGTGAGCTATGATTAGATGCAATGTGCTGGCTCCGCCTACATAATAATTCAGCAACAACACTGAGTTGAATTCACTTTTGTTTTGGAGGAAGCTACTCCATTGGATATCACCATGTACATTAGTCACAGTCATGTTCAAAATCAAAAGCAACCTTCCGCTCATCAATCAAAACTCGATACACCATTAGAATCCAATCCAGAAAAGCCAGCTCACTACTGTACATCATTTTAACCCAAAAAAGAAAAAAGAAACTCAAAACCAAACAAAAAATGCACTTGTTAGCCCAAATCCCTGGGTCTGTGATGATAGGGTAATCAAAGTGGCAACATCCAGGAAACATCCCGAGATTAGCCGAGAGTGACATTGATACAAGTCACAGAGCCTGAGCTCAAGCTCACAGCATCGGAGGACAAGTCTGTCAGCCAGCCAGGACCCTGAGCCAAGACAGCATGGCCCCCGCCAACAAAATTCTATTCTCTCTGCTGGCTCTGCTTTTCAAACCTCACTATCTCTCTCTAATTGGCTGAAACGAGAGCAGGTTTGCGGCTCAGTGGAATGTTCTCGAATTATAAAAGCCAAATATATTGCGTGTGACGATGCAGCAATCGAGCATGTTTCATTCGTGCCTCTGCGGCGTGTGAATTGAGGCGAGCTCAAACTGACCATGTGCACACACTGACCTCGGTGGCTAGATGGCACTAGTAAGTCGCACTTGGGCCAGTTTTTTTCTATAGAACGAATGCAATGATCGAGTTTGTATCCAATAAACTGGAAGTGCAAATATGAATATTCAGTTCATATTTCAGCAGCCTGGGACATAACAGAGACCGTATTTTATTTCCTATTATGCCCCTATTATGGTTTATCGTGATTTGAGCTGTCTGGGCTTTTGTCGGGGGAAGATGCCAAGATTGGTTGTGAAATGCATACTATTATTTTATGTATTTATTTGTATTTATTTATTATTTTTAAATATAATAACAATAATAATAATAATAATAATACACCAAATTAAGGCTATTTACATGTAGGCTAGCACTTTTCTAAGACTCAAAGACGCATGTGAAATGAATGGTCAATGAAATGCTCATGAGATTGCATCAGTACTGTACATTCCTTATCATGGGAAGAAGCATGATTTGTGAAATGAATAACCTTGAGACATACTCCAATAACACACTTTCAGTTTACACTTGATTTGACACTGTTCCAACATTGTTTCTGGTAACGCAGGGCTACAGTATACATTTGATTGTTATGGCTATAATAACAAATATTTTAATTAGGGTTTTTCACAGATTTTCAATTTTTAGGTACTGTAACTGCATGATAGCCTAATACAGATGAATACAGAACGTTTTGCATATGCATCAATCCATTATTTGGGCAAATCATAGGTATGTCATAGGTACCCATTATATTCCTTTCTACAACAGCATGTTTGGATACTGGATTCTGATTGGCTAGCAACAGTGGTAAATATTCCAACAACCCACAGTTCAGACCGCATTTCCAGTATCAATGCGCCTCCTGATCAATCTGATTAAGAACACCTGTGCTGACCTACAATGCAATCGTTGATCTTGTTTATGGGACTATATTCTGTGGCGGAAGGATATGCGTATGTATTCTGAAAGATTAATGATTGTAAATACATTAATTTAATGTTACAACTGTGTATTTATTTTTTATATTATGTGGTGGCTGTTGTAGAAAAGCAATTTACCATTCGAGGGCGGGGGTTGCGGACTCATTTACCATCCCTTCCTCTCATGGTAAATTGCTTCCTTATACACCTGATCAGCCAGAAGAGGATGGGTCCCCCTTGGACTCTCAAGGTTTCTTCCTACCAGGGAGTTTTCCCTTGCTTTTGTGCCCTATGTTGATCTCTTTTTGGGGATCTATGGTTCGGTGTTAGCTCATATTATGTGACAGCAGCTAGTGAAAGCGGGAAGTCGGCAACCAATCCAAAACACTAACTAGGTAGTCGTGGGGATTACTTACCCAATTCATTGCATTGCTTGACTAGCGAGTGTGTCATTGATTTTCAACAACGTTGACATTTATTTAAAAATTTCAGAATAAAAGTCAGAACATTAAATTGGTTGCCGACTTGGTTCCCGCTTTCACCAGCTGCTGTCACATATTGTTTGCAGTGTATGGCCTAATCCCAATACACCCCTTACCCCTACAATTTAGCCTTACTCCTTCACGCATAGGGGTAGGGTGTCCCGATTCTTGTTGGGATAGAGGGGTAGGGCCAAGTGATACTAATTTGTGCATTTTTATATATTTCCATCCATGTCCCCTTTGATGGTATATGACACCCAAAATGTAACTTAAGTCCAGCAGCGAAGTTGCTGCATTTGTTACTGCTCCTCTAATATCAGTGCAGACTGGCAGGGTAGGAGCACAGGTTGCTAGCTGACAGAGCACTGCTTTTCTGTCATAATTTCATGACACCTGCATCCAGAAGGCCCGCTACTTATGAGTGTAATAGTGTAATGTATAGCCTAATCTAATTTTACAGTTCACTTTTTTTTTTTTATAAACATTAAACACGTTGCTAAATAAGGTTATTTTCATATTAAGAAGAAGGTTATTGGATTCCACTGAAAACATGAAGACCAATCTGTAGTCAGAATGACGCTGAATGGGCTGATTTTAACGAAGAGCCGAATGAACAGAGTCGGCTCACTGAAAAGATTGGGAATGCCCATCACTATGGCACACACACGTCTTACAGACAGCCAGGGTGGGGGAGGGGGGGGGCATCTTTCCTTTACCAAATTTTTTTTTTTAAAGTTATTTTTTCATTTTTATTGACAGTTGCAGTGAAGATTTAGACAGGAAGGATGGGTGAGAGAGAGAGGAGGGATGACATGCAGGATATGTCCCCGGCCATAATCGAACCGGGGACCCTGCGGTCACATGGTCAGCGCTTAACCCGCTACGCCACCTAAGCGCCCCCTTCCTTTACCATTTTACTAAATAAAATCAATATAGAAAAGTTTCCGTTTCTCTTAAGTCATTCTCAAGTATGTTCAGGCTGTGCGGATCTTCTCAGAGCCTTCTGGCTAATTTAGTAGCGTTGTAGCACTGTGTACGACTG
>NC_137684.1:20172971-20400471 GCF_963989245.1 Nansenia antarctica | reverse complement strand
CCGCGAAATTGGAGTCGGAGAGAGAATAAAGCTGCATTTCCATAAAGACAAAGGAGCCATGCTGACCACATGTTTGTCCAAGAGGCATTTCTCGGTGCCAAAAAGTAAAAGAAAGGAAATGGATAATAAAAGCACCTTTATTGAGTTCAGTAACTTAAATCAAGGACAGTTCCATTAGTATATACTGACTGTTTGTACATAATGTCAGCCACACCCTAGCCTACAACCCAAAAAAGTAGAAACAACAAAAGCACAGCTGGACAAAGTGTATGTACCCCATATAGAGTACCCACTGAATTACTTGTCCTTGAAGTCGACAGTCTAAAAAAGTGTGGTCACAAAACAACCTAGTCAAACAACCATTCAAACGATGTAAACCTTTCCTCAAAAGATTGATCTCCTATTGACTTTGCGACACAAAAAAAGGGAACCCGCGGGACGGGATACTGTATAATGTGTAATTACACAACATGTCGACGCCGCTCTCGCAATTTGTCCTTATGTGTCTGCGCTAAAACACCTGCTTAATACCGCCACAGCTGATGTGACAAGGCTGATAATTACCCTGGCTTATCTTGTGTTACCACTGCGGTTTTTCTTTCATTTCCACATTAAGACACAAAAAGACTACAGTACAAGTGCGTGGTGGGAATGACTCTGTTGAACAATGAGCGAGAGGGAGGGAGGGGGAGAAGAGAGCCATGATGAAAGCTAGGCTAGAGGTAGTCTGTCTGTTGGGGCCCTGGGGGTGAATCAGAGAGATGTCCCACATTATTGAAGCATCTTTCACCAGTTTGTCTAATCAGAAACCCAGAAAACCGTATGGGTCTATTATTAAAAAACAGGATGGAGAGGGGAGGGGTGGGGATGGGGAGGACAGATACATTTTTGTATTAGACATCAGGGTTTTTTGAAGGGGGGATCGGCGGCTGAGCTCGAGACAGGCGATGTGATGAGACTGAAAGAGATTCTGCACCTGGCAACCATTGGTTGAATGATGGTTCTTTAAAGTGAGTTTATTTCGAACATGACTTCTATATATATATATATACAGTATCTCTGTGTTTTCCATAAGAAGCTCCTATGTAATGGGTTCCATCAGGGGGGAGCTGTGCTTCTTGTGAGCCGGTGGTGCTTCCGGGCTGACCATATATCAGGTTTATGACACACACAGCTGAGGCTTGGATGACACAGTGCATTACTGCGCAGTGGGATATTTTAACGCCTACTACTGTAGCAATTGCTCTGCTTGAACTAACAGCACGTACCACTTTTACCGAAGGATAACACAGGAAACTTAATTTTTGTTCTAGGTTTGAATTAGAACGAAAGACTTCACAGTGGACCTATCTTGAGTTGAGGAGGAAAAAACATCTAATTTCAACACTTCAAATGTGAATGTTTTGGGTAGCTTTGCTGCTGCTGTTTTGTGTGGTAAGCCTAATTCCCAAAGTGTGCGCCTAGGCATTGGAATGGAAAATGATAGGCTTCACCAGTACTAATGATTATGTGGCTTCAACACAAATGTACACATCAATTAGTGGGTGGCAACACCGAGAGATTTGCATTTTATCTTTAGATAACTTTTTTTCCGGCTTAAATCGGCTGGCCGGCTGCCAGAGACGGAATGAATGGTGTCTTTATAACCGCGGGTCTCCGCATAATAACAAACCCTGGCGCTTTTTTATCAGGGGCTCTCAGGTGTGGACAAAAACGGGAGATCAGTTCACATCACATTATTACACAGCTAAAAAAATGGGAGGGAGAAAAGGGGGGACGTGGGGGAGGGGGGTCCTTGAAAAGGAGGGTTGAGAGGTAGCGTGTTTAGAGTGTTCCTCCATCTTTAAAGTTGACAGGAGAGCGTTGTGTGTTGGAGTGCTCTTCAGGGGAGAGAATGGGCAGTCAAAAAACTGATGTACTTGACCAGGTCAGCTCGGTGAAGGGTGGAAGTGGCCGTTTGGATCAATGCTCCTCATTGTTGGGCCCAGGCAGACTTCAAAAGCAGTGAGCTTCACTTTCGAGAGCCTTTTCCCACCACTGTAGCTCCCTGCTGAACTGAACGCTCTCTCAAAATCACAGTTTTTTATCGCCACTGTTAAAGGAACACTTCACCGATTTTTTTTTACCTAAAAATCGTGTTCCAGATCACTTTATGAACACATGGGCATGTGAAAACGAACAGAAAAAGACCACCGATAACAAATACAAAGACCACCAACAAGGACAGATAACAAAGGCCACCGATAACTTGCTGTTGAGTCGCTCTGACCGTCGGTGACATTTTTAAACAAATGGGCTTTCCTCAGCGTAGGCTAAAGCATGGAAAGTTCCGCACACGCTGCAAATTACCATTTACCTCGCACAACTCCTTCTCGCTCACACATCAAGGAGGTCAACAGCTGATATTCTGCATTTTTCTGGTTTTGCAACATTTTTTCCAACCAACCACTCACGTTGAGTTGGCTAGCAGCGGTAAGATGGAAACTATGTGGCTGGCAGCATAACTTTAAAGCTCTATACGAGGCGTCGGGGCGAGCGTGGAGCTCCCAAGATGCAACTCGTCAACAAGGCAGCCTTTTGTGGAGGCTCACAATCGACAGAGGCGGGGAGGAAAGATCAAAGGGTCACGTTCAGGGGAAAATCTAATTATAACTGACATTTCCCCATCTTAAAGGGAAGCACTTCAGAGTGGTCGCTGGTCGACTGCTCGGGCTCCCCGGGCCCTGAATGAGCTGTTGCCCCGCGTTACCGTTTTCGCCGGGAAAAGCACGCCGGCGACTAAATGACTGTTTGTCCAGCGTCTCGAGAGCAGTTCTGCCCAAGTAGGGGGGACAAGCGGAGAGGAGCAGGGGAGGATCAACTGCTCAGGTCAGGGAGAAGAAGACCCCCTTTTTAAAACAGGAAATACTGTCTCAAGCCCAGGCAATAACAAGACGACACAGTTTACACTGGCCTGCCCTATACTCACACACTGTTTGCTTACCAGATTATGTCACATTATGACAAACAAATATTGTTTTCTCGCATTTTCGAATTGCTTGTATTTTTCGATTTTAAAAGAAACACACTGTGTGACCCCAGGTATAAACATGTCAAATATATTTTGGAGACATAAAACATAAAATGTCTTAACTTGTGCATAGTTAGAAAAAAAGAGAACCAGCGAGAGAGGTACCTACTCCAGAAACTCTGTGATGTACTTGCGGCTGCACTTGGACCACGACCAGGGGCTGGTGTCGTAGTTGAGTGTGGGTGCCATGACGTGGTACTGGTGCTTCATGCCTGCCTCCTTGCACTTGGGGTTGTTATCGTGGGGCATGTTGAACCTGCCAGGAGGGAGGGAGGGAGGGAGGGAGGGAGGGAGGGAGGGAGGGGGGAAGAGAGGGAGGGAACACACACAGAGAGCGATTAGGGAAGGGGCTGCTCAATGGATCAGCCGGAGCAAGGGGATAAATGTCAGAAGATTTATAATCTTTCTAACAAGGGATCACCTCAAACCTTTTGTGGACCGCCCCCACACACGCAGGCGCACACACACACACACACACACACACACACACACACGCACTCCTCTCTGCCAAATGATATGGGTTCTCTCAGCGTTTTCTTTAAAACTCCTTATATTTTTTACATCATCTGTCTGACATCAACTCCACCACCGCCGCCACATGTACAGTATGTATGTACAGTATGCATGTACAGTATGTATGTACAGTATGTATGCCACAGCGTACCACCTCCCGCTCACCCCTGCAGAGTCAGACTCAGAGGTCACCTTCTTACGGGCTTAACGTTGAAAAAGCCATCGATGGAAATGTAATATAACACTCACACGCTGCTCAAATGCTGACAACACGTGTACTTCTCCAATTCTTTTCAACCAAGCAATCAATAGACTTCACTGAACGTGATTTGCAACTCTGAGATGTATACAGCCTTGTTTATTCACTCTGCACAGTTGGAGAGTAAGTACAGCCTAATGCTGCAGTGCTCTGCTGTGTTGTTGTGCTCTGAGCGAATATCCTGTCTGCTTGGTGAACTGGCTGGCTGTACTGGAGGGATGAGGTCACACAAACACACACACACAGACACACACAGACGCACACACACACACGCGCACGCGCACACGCACACACACACAGACAGACACACACACACACACACACGCGCACACACACACACACACGCACTCACACACACACACGCAAGCACGCACGCACACACACACACAGACACACACACAGACACACACACACGCACACCCACACAAACCCACACACACACACACAGACAGACACACACACACACAGCTGCATGGTGTTTACTGTTTACTGCAGGATGCTGTGCTGGGGCTGGGGGCCGAGCCGGACACAAACAACGCAGGCGTCGCCTGGCAAGACGCCCACCCTACAGTCCTGGGAGCCGTATCGCTCGGGGGCCTAATTGAGCCCCACTCTCCCCCTCTGGCCTGTAATGAGCTCCTCACATACCCACCGACAAGGCCTCAGTCTGATACTGAGAAGAACACACATGAGGACCGTGGAAATATTATAGAACTAACGTTATTTGATTTGTAAATTGGGTTGCTCTGAGCGAATATCCTGTCTGCTTGGTGAACTGGAGGGATGAGGTCATGGATGACTGGAGGGACGATGGAGCTCTCAGTCCTTTCAAGAGATATACAGTCTGTCGGTGATCAATCAGGGACAGAGGGGGAATCTCAGGAGTGAGAGTTGCAGAGCTGCATTCTGCATTCAGCTAAAGAGTATTACGTCTTTGTACTTGCCTTCAAGTTTCCTCTCCTTGGATTGCAGAGAAACACATTGTTCTGCACTCTGGAGAGATGCTCACATCTCTAACTGATGTCCCACTGTCTGCCTCCAATTATTCACTAATCAGAAAAAGCTGAAACCAAAACACTAAACAAAAACAATTTAATGCACTTCCTCAGTCCTCCATAAATAACAGGGAGAGCAAAGCGAGTGTCGTCGCAGCGGAGAGGGTCTGATTGGAAACCTCAGGCCTCCCTCTCCCAGCCGAGCGGACATAAATAAGTGTCACAGCCAAGCCGTGAGGCCTGGGGGAGCAGACTGTCAACAGTCTGGTGAGAGAGAGAGCACAGCAACATCAAAGCAGTGTATTATATTAAAATATCTCATCTTATCAGAGCAACATCTGAATTCTGCCACCGCTGGGAGCTCAAGGAGGCGACAGACAGACAGACAAGACAGACAGACAAGACAGACAGACAGACAGACAGACAGACAAGACAGACAGACGGACAGACAGACAGATAGACAGACAGACAAGACAGACAGACAGACAGACAGACACATACCCACACATGCACACCACGCACGAACGCACGCACGCACGCACGCACGCACACACACACACACACACAGACAAACACACACACAAACACACACACACACACACACACACACACACACACACACACACACGGCCCCACCAAGAAACACTCAATGTTAATTAAGTCAACTGATGGATGACTATATCGTCACAGGATTAACCATCTGAAGTCCAAATTTATGACCCCGAAATTGAAACCATCTTTAACAACCCCGGTGGCCTCATCCAGTTTGCAGGGGCCATATCCAGATCCAGATACCAGATCCACTACTCCACAGGGTCCAGTAAACTGAATTGCCAATAAAACTTTGCGGCACGCCTTTTGGATACACTGTATTTCTTTAGGTAATGACTAATTGAAAATGTCAGAGGGTATTATCTGTGATCTACGACGTCAAAGAACTGGCAACGCTTGATTATTAAGCACTTAGAAGCATTATGAGCATTATACCTACAGTGTATGTGTCCCATTCGGATCAATATCAAGTGACTTGAACACACTAAAAGAGCCCGAGTCGGGCTTCTTATAATCATACAATTCTAGAGTCACCTGAGAAAGGGCTCGTACCCATTAGTGTAAGCAAGGCTTCGGTTTCCTTAATCTGCAACACTCTGAGACCACGGTTCCACTACCTGACACTCCGTTTTCACAGAGTGTTAAACACTCCGGAGGGGCTTGTGAACGTGACGCTCAACTGCACCAAGAGGCAAAGCCAACTGCCAACTGTCCAGCTGCTTGAACTTTAGCATAAACAGAGCTACAGGAGGGCCAGTTTCCCCCTCCGCTAGGTCCCGTCCTCTCCTTCCCCACACTGGAAGAATGTGTGAGCGGGGACTGAGGGGGAAGAGAATAACTGTCATTCTTAGCCAATGGCTCACACTGGCTCCATTTACTAACAAGCACAACTGGGCAGGGTGGCCCCGGAACAAGAGCGTAAAGCTGTCACTTTCACATTCATTCCCAGAGAGAGAGAGAGGGAGAGAGAGAGAGAGAGAGAGAGAGAGAGAGAGAGAGAGAGAGAGAGAGAATGATGTCCCTCATAGTATTTTAATATGGACTCTTTTTGCTTTGGTGGATTTAGGGCCTGCTAATAAAGGGCAGGCTTTATGAAAGGACAGGGTCATTATGTTATGACTTGGTCAATGGGCCACAAAGCGGGACATTCATACGTTGCTTCTCTTTTCCGTTCACACATGTGGTGGCGACATCCGTGTGTTATGGAAACAGTCCCCAGCAGGGAGTTGTGTTTTGATAACAGGACTATTACACGGTAATTATGGCAGCGTAGTATGACCGCATTGTGATGGGGCCTCTGTTTACTATGGTTCTGCTTGTTTTATCTTTCTTTAGGATAATGTTTTGGGGACAGGCCCGGGGAACAAGTTGGCTCCTGAAAACGTGCATCATCGTCTTGAGCTGTATTGCGATGAATCAAGACTCGGAATACATTTGGAGAAAATGGAATACATTTAATGTGTTTACAAAGTGGCCACAATGACTATAGCACATTCTCTAGCCCTCATTTAAAGCAGCGGAACTTTGAGGCTTATCCACCACATCTGAGCCTAGCGGTGACTTTCAGCTAAGTTAGTCACCCCCCCCACCCCCCCTCTCAACACACCCACCCAGAACAAAGCTCTGACACCTAGAGGGTTAACTCACCTCACCGCGGTACAGTGGGGTATTATGGCTGGCATGTTATTAAACCACCATTTTTGCTTTATTATGTTTTGCACCTGTGCGTGCGCCAGATAAGAGGGCTTTTGTGTACAGGACCGGAGCTGGCCCCGGGGGGCCCGAGAAGGTCCGAGGGAGGCAACAGGGGGCAGGGGGGGGGGGGGGGGGGGAGGAGGGGGAGGAGGGAGGCGAGGTACAGTACAGTACAGTACTTACACGTGGCCCAGCTCGTGAGCGATGGTGAAGGAAGCGCTCAGGCCGTTCTCCTCGCTGATGGAGCAGCTTCGGTTCATGTCACACATCGTCCCCAGCTCCGCCAGCCCTGGAAGAGCACACACACACACACATGATCACACACACACACACACACACACATATGATCACACACACACACATGATCACACACACACACACACACAGCTGCTTGAAGCGAGGGAGGGATCGAGAGAAACCCCTGGCCTGCACCACAGGTGATTAATCCACCCAACTACTGTTTCGTAAGAGAGATTAGTACATTCTCCCCCCCCCCCCCCCCCCCCCATACCACTCACATCTGTCACTGTATTAGCTGTCAGCTTGGCATAAACTCATTTGAGGCAGCTTTATTAGCTATGGAACAGGAACAGAAAGTCAATCGAGAGCTACAGTACTATAGTACGTAGTACAATACATTCCATTCCATTGCCCGTCCTCCAATTTCTGCCTTCACCAGGGAAACATTTGGCTGAGATTGAGGCAGCTTACCCAATGTGTCGCACTTGTCCTTGGCCCGGCAGATGTCTTCCCTGTGAGAAGACACAAGCACAAGCGACGCACACCGTTTATCGACTCGTCTCAGTATAGGAGGAGATGTGTTATGCGTGAGGAGGACAGCGAGGCAGTCCATATGAATACCCTAACCCTAACACTACATCTATACCTATTAGCACAACCACAAAGAATGAAGCTATGGCCCAAGCATTATATGCTAGTGTGGACATTGGAACACGGTCCTAATCTTCGACTCCTTCGTCGAATGAATGAATACATTGAATACATTACCTGGTGATGAGGAGTGCAGTGTCGTGGTGGGAGGGGTGGTTGTCGTCCGGGACGTTCTGGGTCAGTTGCCAGTTACAGAAGTTGCCGAGGGTAGTAGCAGCGTTGAAGTTCACCGTGGGTCCATCCTTGGAGAGACGGCAGACAGAGACAATGGGGAGGATTTAAAACAGGCCTTTCCGTTTAAAGAGGCAGAAACAGAAACAGTTAAGATGGACTGCTAAGGGAGTGTGTTCCCAGTGCTCTACTCTGGCCATTTTGATTGACAAAACCTGCTCTTATGATATTGAAAACCAATTACGGAATAACCCTTTAAGATAACATCACCTGACTATGGATCAGACATCGGAGAATCCTCCATTGCTGGAAAAAGTAGAGACTTTAATCCAAAATCTCTGGCACAGTTTTGTATTGTGCATGTGTCTAATTTACAGTATGTACATGTTCTGAAATGCTGTTCAATGTCTCAGGATCTCAGTTGTCTGGCCTTACAAGGCCATGTTCATTAGACCCCACGACCATGTAGTACTGCTGTGTTACGTTCACAGGTAGCAGCACAACGGTATCGTTTTCTCAGAGGACATCTCTCTTGAGACTTCCCACTGACAAGGAAGCCAGTGTCCTCTTAATAGGCTCCTCTCAACAGGAGGGAAGCAGAGGACAACGGGGTGACGTCAGCCATCTTAGAGAGCTAGTTCACTCACTCACCTGCTCATTGTGGACAACGATCAGCTTGACAATCACAATGTTGATGAGGTTCCCAACACTGGGGTCCCTATAGACCGCAGCAACCTGTAACAAGATGAACACACAGACAAAAAAATGCAAATGTCTACGAATAAGAAACAAAAGCAGAGGATAGGGAGAAAATGGAATATTGAAAGTGGAATTCAGTTGTTTTAAATGGGACAGTTCACTCATGAAAAGTAGAAATCGAATTGAATTCCCACAGGGGGGATGTTTAATCAACACAGTATTAAGTGCAATTTCAGTTCCCTAATGGACTTCCTGGGGAAAAACAATCTGACTTGGCAACAAACTTCGGCAAAGCTTTGAGCTGAGTTATCCCACTACTGCGGGGACAAAACCCTTCCTCTGTGTGTGTGTGTTTTTTTTTCCCGTTCACCCCTGTCACTGGCGGTCACCATGCTCCCGGGGCCATCCACAGTGTCCTGACAGGAACTCATTAGGGCCCACTATAAACATTTAGCATGTAACAGCCTGGGGCGGGGAAGGGAGCATGAAGCAGAGCCTTGCTCTCGGACTGGGAGACAGGGGAGGCAGAGGAGTCAGTCTGTGTGTGTGTGTGTGTGTGTGTGTGTGTGTGCGTGTGCGTGTGCGTGTGCGTGTGCGTGTGCGTGTGCGTGTGTGTGTGCGTGCGTGCGTGCGTGCGCGTGCGTGTGAGTGTGTGCGTGTGCGTGTGCGTGTGCGTGTGTGTGTGTGTGTGTGAGAGTGTGTGTGTGCGTGCGTGCGTGCGTGTGTGTGTGTGTGTGTGTGCTGGAGCCTGAACCAGCACCTATCCCAGGGTAGAGGGTCTACAGGCTCTGATACCCTGGAGGAATGCCCCCTCTCGGCCTCTCTCTCTGTGGTCACTCTAAACACCATGACATCATATCATCAGAGAACTAACAGCCCACCCAATTAGTGGACCCCCTCCTCCGCCCCCGCCGAGCCAACTGGCTCAGAGTGCTGTCACCATGACGATGACTGATCAGCCTTGGCTGATTTCCCTGTTCCGTTTGAAACGGCGGGTCTGGTTTCTGTTGGAGCGGCGGAACCGGGGCAGGTCTTTTTTTGACCGAGTGTCCCTGACAGGGTTTTGTGTTTTGGACAGCGGTGTGAATGTGTGTGTGTGTGTGCGGGAGCGGGAATATAATGTGTGTGTAGGTGTGTGTTGAGCCGACGAGGTCTCTAATGTGCTCTAAGGAGCACTAAAGCGGGGGCCCGTGTGTTTCCAACATTTCTTTTTTACTGTGTTGTATTTCGGTTGTAAACCTTGAAGTGACCTCATCATAAATGCAACACCCAAACTAAGCCAGTAGACTATAAGCTCATAAAGCGCCGAGGCGGTGATATCCCTTATGAGCGACGTCTCTGGCTGTGCGGGCCAGCTTGCAATCAAGTTAATAACATTTTGAGAGAGAAAAACTGTCTGTCAGCATGTTTATCTTGCATTATAAGGGACACCAACTGCCCCAGAGAAGGAACGCTTTGAAGCAGAAGCCAATTTACAGGCTGACATGATTGGGCAGGCTAAGATTTCCTGGATGTTGGGTTTGTCACTGTCTAAGTGTCATCCTCTACTGTATGCAGTAAAAAGAGTCATATCTAAGGGAAAAAATAAAACAGTTCACGGGAGAATGACTGGGCAAAACCCAAGCAAACCATAATATCAGTTACAGCATATTAATTATATATAACCTGCAGTATGATCATACCTTTCCCTCCCAAATTTGAGAGACAACAGTAATCTTGACATTGACTTTCATTAACTAAAGTCGCCAAACTGCCAGACACCAATATCATGCTACGGCTACTACCTATTACCAACTTCAACTTGAACGTGTATCGTGGAGAAGCCACACAATTTGTTGAGAAGCAAATCCATGTGAACGATAGGGCTATGATAAGACAACCAATTCATATCATTCCTGGGACAATGAGCATAATCAATACACATATATTTCTGAATGTAGTTTTTAAAAACAATATTTTACTTACTACTGACATGATTGTTAGGATATAGTGCTCCAGGTTGTGTCCGTGGTGGCGGACCATTTTAGCATCCGCCGTCACCATCAGTTCCACGTAGCGCGGGTAGGAGAGGAACCTCTTACGTCGTGAATGGGCGTCTGTATGGTTGGTGGCGGTATGTGTGTTTGTCTGCAGGACGTCCACCGTCTCTCTCAGGGAGTTTAGCTGTTCTCCCATACTCCTGTTGCTCCGGAGGGTGACTGGCCTCTCTGTATGTTCCTCTGTGAGGAGAAGAGACAGAATTCAAAATGTAAACAATAACCTTGTTGAATCACTTATGCATGAAAAGAGTAGCCTGGTCCCACATGCCTGTAATAATAATAATAATAATAATAATAATAATAATAATAATACATTTATTTTATAAGGCGCCTTTCAAGGCACTCAATGTCGCCGTACAACACATTTAAAAAACAGTGAAAAAATTCAAATACAATTAAAAATCAGAGGAGAAATATACAGTATAGGCTATACATAGCTAGCAGCAGAGCAACACGGGAACAGTAAGTGAACGGACATACGCCTGTGTAAACAAGTGACCTGTACTGTAATGTGCTTTAGCCAACTCCATGCATGGCATGCTTGACAACAGAATTCGTAGGAGATGGCTAAGGATGGCTTAGGAATGGACTCGGACAAACAGTAGATCATGAGAAACACATTTTCAAATACTTCGTACTGGACATACAGCTTTCATGTTACACATTCAGGAATTTCCTGAGAGTATGGAACCTCTAAAACTGAAAAAGAAGCCCTCAGCTTAGGCACATTCCAATGACATAACAGCAACATACTGGACTTTCAAGAAAACCTTCCAGAAATGACCTGTGTTATTCCAACCTGCTGGGGAAAAAAAGGTGTACCAAATGACACAAGTAAAGGTCACTAGTGAGCTTTGAGGGGGAGATTTATTTCGAAGACTAGACAAGCTCCATTCTGCTGTGAATATGCCTGAATGCAACTTACAAAAGACAGACAAAATTCCACAACGACACATTACATACACATGGCTCTGTAATCATCCCAGGGAATGACACAGTATGCTCGCCATATGGGGACATTAAATACAGATAAATACCCCTTCATTAAGACCTCAATCAGTATATCACTATATAAATGAAAGGGCTGGGGATCACTGACATACACAGTACAGCCTAAATTCAAACAAATACCAGATTCAGTTCACAGATACCAGTATACATGGTGCCAAGGGTGAATGATACTTAAAGGTAAAAAGATAAGAGGAACCTCAGCCATAAATTGTCAGACTGGGGGATTGGCATCGCTTCCAACCACTTTTCAGTTGGACGTCAGATGAACTGTACGTGTAGCGTACGTGTTGGCTGGGGCAATGGGCGATGGATTCCTTTACCATGACAGGGAAGGGAAAGAGAGAGAGAGAGAGAGAGGATGATAGGGATGATAGGAAAGTACCCTGAGGCCAACCTGCGGAGGTGAAGGGAGAGGGCTTAATTACAAGTGTTTACGCTGTCTGTGCAGAGGACAGTTTCCTGAGACGCTACGGTAAAACAGAACAGTACTAGGAAAGAGGAGCCGGGGGGTGGGGGGCGGGTGGGGGGGTGGGCCTTCCATTTTCCACTCAAGCAAGCCTCTAAGAGGCCACATTGTTTGGGAGATGTTGTAGAGCACAGCTGTGGAGGGTCATACACACCCCACCCTACCCCTGGAATAACGGATGTTATCCGTCTCTGTCCAAGAGTACCTCATCATCAGACGGAAGAGAATATTACAAACACATCGTCAAAATAACATTCAAAAGCAGTCGTCGCTATGTCTGATATTTAGACGTTTTTTGCCAAGATCAACAATGTGTTCTGGATGGATGAGGTTTGCCATGGAAGTGTATGTTGAAAAGTACCATCCAAAGATATATATACATATCAGTACATCCCTCCAGGAGTGTATTGCCACATGTGCTGAAAAGTCCGAACGAGTGCTTGTAATATTTCTGCTGCCTCACAGCTGAGGGAAGAAAGATCTACAGCCAGACGAATCGCCCCAAAGGGCAGCTGGCATTGGTATAGAGAGAGGAAGACTGACTGTGAGCAGAAACACGAGCAGCTGCAGGAATTAACCGACAAACCCCAACTTCCCCGACGCACACTTTCTGTCCTACCCTTGTTTTCTTTTATAATTATAAATTATTTTCTGAAATGTCCACGACCTGAGATTGATTTTGCGACTGCAGCCATTTAAGAAGCAAACACAAGAAGAAGAAAAAAACGAACAGATAATTGGTTTGAAAAGGTATAGACAGAGAATTCATTGACGGTGGAACATATTCATACTGGCTATGCTCTCAACAAGGAGACGGACCCCCACCATTGACAATAACATAAACACACACGATGACTTCCTTCCTTCCTTACTGCCCCTTTAGCGCTACACTCTAAGGGGGTCACATCCTACACAACCCTCCCTTTAACCTTTGGGTAACCCTGTCACACTGAGTGTCTCCTTATTCTCCGTATTCTCCGCTATCCAGCAGCTCTTCTATCAAACTAGTGAGACAGAGAGAGATTGTGAGAGAAAACTGTTGAGGGTAGAAAAGGTAAAAAGGAGAAAACTCCTAATATAGCGTTCCAAAATCAGTCGAGCAATGCCCCTGGCGGGCAGCGCCGGGCACATGAGACAGAGCGTGACTCCCCTGGCACAATGGCACACAGCTCATGCCGCCGTGAGGCCCTGCACCGTGCCAGCGCGAGCGCCCGTGTCAGCGCCAAGCCCGTTGGTTGTGCCCATGCACACAGCAGTGGTTGCTGGGCTGAAGCAAAGGCTCCTTTTCCCTCCTCACAAAGAAAAAGAAAGGATCTTCTTTGACCAACATGGACCTGCGGGGGTTTATCTGTCTTAATGTCTCTAAGACATTTCTAAAATATCTCTTTCCCGGACTACGATTAAAGCACCGTGCTTGATACCCCATGTGTACTTTTTGTTTGACAAGATCAAAACGTGTCATTAAAAACATCTCTCCATGATCTCTCCTTCATCTGGATTAAAAGTCTATTTATTTCCTTCCTTTCATGCACTATGACCCCTTTTCACTCTCTGTTAAAAGTATCAATGCCAAAAGCTCAACAATGGAGAACACTGACTTCATTGTTGAGCTAATTAACATTCTTTTACAATAACCCACTGAGAGTGAAAGCGCTCTGTCACTTGGGTGCCAATTAAATAGACAGCGTACCTTACATGCATAGGTAATACCCTGGCACTATGAGAGTGCTATGGCACTCTATTGGACAGTACACCAACGCTACATGTCAGGAGAAAAAGGCTCCAAACCCCTGCAGACCCACAATTAAGGGCAATTCTTCGGTGCCTAGACAGAGAAAAGAGGAAACTAATTGTTGCTTCGCAGGCTTTTAAATCTAAAGTGGCATGACTCTTGACCTCTCCGAATATGGAGGCTTTTAACACACTGTCCATTCAGTAGTGTTTACAGTCCAGAACCATGTTAAAAATGTTAGGGTTAAAGGGTTATGTGTAAGGGTGTGTGTGTGTGTGTGGGGGGGGGGGGGTTCTTGAGTTAAAAAGTAATTATTAATGCCCAGAGTTCTTTCCTGGTCAGGTCACAAGGTCATCAACATCTGAAGGCCCTAATAGTGGGGTTAAAGCTAATTACCCTACGATTTTATCTTATCACTATACTGTCGGAACAAAAGGTTGCCACACATGTCTTTTGTTTTGTTGATGAGACAGAGATAACGGTTAATGTGTCGTACGTCTGTTCTCTGAGATGAACAGCAGCACAGCGAGAAGTGGCAGAAAACCACAGTGTGGTAAAACCCAGACGCTGAATCAGTTTGCAAGAATGTGGCATCTCCCTTCACGATAGCTTTTAATGAGGACGTAAGAGCACTTCAAATGGGAACTATATTATTTCTCGGGAGGGAGATGTCTGAGCCCATGTGCAACTGCTTGGCAACCACAACATCTTGGTTTCAAATCTCCATAACTGTTCATTTTCAAAGAAATTAACATTTAGTCAATGAGTACTTCAATGCGTTCCCCCGCATAGACTTCCTTAGAGGCAATGACGCAATGTCATCAGGCGATGACATCCCCCCCCCCCCCCAATCAGGGTCAATACGACCCCAGCCAAGGCCACATTTTGGAGGACCAGACCCTCTCCTGTCAGCACCTCTCACCTCAGACTGCTGGCCACGCCGCTGTGGAGTCACTCACCCCCATCTGTTCAGAATACCCAGACAGACAGACAGTAGACCTCGGCAAAAAATAGCTGTTGGAATTTGTCGCTGGAACTCCGAGACGGAGACAACACAACATATTGGGTTCACTGTCAACTATGGCCCCGTGACAACTCTGTCATGTGGGTAACTATGGGTATCTGACTATAGCTGAATGCCCAGACAGTCTGTTGTCATTGTGTCAGATGACAATGAGTGAATTATTAGGCTGTATTATTAGCTTCTTGTGTCATTCTCCCAACACTAGCTTACAGTAAGAGGCTCTGTGCCATGAGGGGTGTGTTAGTAATTAAGTGGGGGACACTGGGGAACCAATAATGTATGTTAATAAATACTGACTATAAAACTAGTGTATGAGAATGTTCAACACACAATCTTAGAACAACTGGCTAGAGCAACACAGCACTTGATATAGGCCTATCAATCGATTGTGGACAGAGAGGCGCAATCTATTATTTCAGAACATCAACTTCATCCTCTCCGAGTTACAATCAAACTATTTCGAAGGGAGAATCCCAGCCACGATATGCAATCAAAAGAGTCATTTTTTTTCAGTGTACCGGACCGGTACTACCGGTAGATTTATAGTTGGATTTCAGTATCAAAGCTGTGAGGTGTTTTGGGGCAACTGCAGAGACACAGGTGTAGAGGGGGAAAGGAGGGTAGTGGGAGAGCTTGAGAAGAGTCTGAAGCCATTGCCAGGGTTTAGAGTAAGACAGGCACATGCAGTGCAGACCAAGATGAGCAGATAGGCAAAGAAAGAAGCTCCTCTCTTCTTCGCTCTTTCCCTTACTCAGCTATTCCAACAGCCACAGAGACGACAGGCACTCAGACAAAATAGATAAACCCAACAGACATCACATACAACACTTACACTCATACTCACACTCATACTCCCACTCACACACACACACACACACACACACACACACACACACACACACACACACATACACACACACACAAACAAACAAACACACACACACACACACACAAACAAACAAACAAACACACACACACAGACACACACACAAACACATTCATGAACATGCCCACTTGTTCATACATTTACCGAGCAAAGCACAACCGGATATATAACAATAGAGGTGCCCTGGTATGGGGGAGGGGAACTGGTCTAGGAGGCTGGGGCCCTAAGCCCCATGGAGCCAACTGACATCCATAAGCCCCCACACCTCCCTGGGCCAGACCCTTAAGGTGAGAGAGGTTGTCTGACTGATAACCATCCATCCATCACCCCATGCCTACCACTCCTGACCTCATTCAGAAACACAGCACGAAGAAAAACAATGCATCTATCGCAGAGTCGAAACTGTTTAAACGGAGGGCCGAGCACCTCTCGGAGGGAAAAGCCTAAGGTCACATCCCATCCAACGAGCGACTCCAAACAAAAGGGGAAGTGAGGTCACAATCAACAAGCGCTTCCATTCACATACATGAAAGCGCAATGAAACAGGCAGCTGATTCAAGTCGGCTAGTTCAATCCCCCGAACGGAGGAGAGCATGAGAGAGCATTTTCTATGTAAATGAATCCATTGACCAAAGATCTGATGCTAGCATTTGGACATCTATACACTGGGGGGCGACTGGGGATTCCTATTGAAAAAGTGTTGAGAGGTCAGGGAAAGGGGGCACTTGCTATGTGTCAGGGATAGCCACACCAATGCAGTGACGGTGGCAGTGACGGCATTATCCGAGCTGCCCTGTTTAAGTTAGCTCCAAATTCTTATCCGTGCTAGAGGTATCAACATTAAAATGGGGTTGCAGTGTACTGGCGGACTCTGTGTTTTCCCACAGAAACAGGTCATGCCAATGCTATAATTTCACTTACTGCTAGTGCTAACACACACAACTTCAAGTCCTAACTGTAGCCTGTGTGAGCAGCTGTACTGTAGTAAGCATGAGAGAGAGAAAGACCAAACTCTACAACCTCTCATTACCTTCCTACTCCAGACCAACTGGGCAGAGACAAAAGAATCTGCTCCTATCACCAGCCACCCCCATCCTTCTGACTATCTCCATCTCAGAGTGACGACGCAGAGATTCACACGCGAGCCCACAGATAGATAAACCCCCAGAACATTTAATTAAGGGCCACAGTTTGTGATTTCAGTCTGACAAACTTTTCCAGGGGCTTTTAAACCCATACTGGGCACAATGAGGAGCGCTCGGCTCTTAAAACATTAATCACCCCTTCAACAGCTACCCACTCTACAGGTATCAAAACAGTGGCCAAACCACCCAAGATGGCTTAAGCATGAAGAGGTGTAAGACCTGCTGGCCTGCTGGCAAGGAACAGGCTACTCAGTGCGAAAACAAAAAGAGGATGAACTGGTTCAATTTGATGCCTTTATCGAGAGAAATATATGAACTTATTTGAGGCTCACGTATGATGTTATATGATATTAGACAAATGTGTCATTGTGATTCGAGTGGAAACTGAATGTGGAACCCTTTTCAGTATAAATGTCTGAAGCATGGAAGGATGCTTAAGTGCTCTTTCAACAATGTTCGAACACACACATCAAGGCAAGCAGCTAAAGACAGCTCTTTTTTTTACTAGGTAATTACTGCAGAAATAACAGACAAGGTTTTCCATAAAGGTCACACTTGAAAAGCCCTTATCATTACACTAGCCTTTTCAACACTCCACTGTTGGTGACGGCATATGTTCGAAAACGTCAGAGATTTCTGTTGAAAGACCAAAGACAACTGCACAATAGGGACAAAAAGGAATCCTTAAAAGACGACTTTGTTCACTTTATCTACATGGAAACATACTCTTCCGCTCCTATCAACACTTTGATATGCAAAAACAAGATTATTCCAACATTGGAAATTCTTCTCACTATACAGCCAAGAGAATAAATATACTGTGTACCATAGGTTTCCCTCTAAAGCATTCCTGAACTAGCCTAAAGAGGATACTGAACCATATGTCACAGTAACATGAGCCAACATCCAAATGTAAACCTTATTGTATCGTTTTCACTGATAGAAGTTTAGTTTGTGCCCTGGAAGACCGCTTCACAAAACAGAGCTTGTTTCATCTTTGTTCTTCAAAAAGACATCTCGCTAAAGAGCACAGAACAGAGAGAGAGAGAGAGAGAAAAAAAAAGAATGAATGAGCTGACTGAATGGGGCAGTAAAACAAATATCTTTTTAAATGTACAGAGATGAGAGCTGGCAGACTGGGCCATTGTAAGCAGTCTGGCCTTTCTATAGTGTGTTCTGACCAACTGGGACAGTTGGCAGGTTTGGGCCTCTAACCCTCCAAACCCTCCAACCCTCCAAACCCTTCAGCCCCTCTCAGCAATCAAATTCCGGCTACCAACTTTGATTTAAGACAAGACTCCCCTTTCAGAGAAACATAAAGAGTGGAGAGAGAGGACCATGAGATCATTGACCCTCACAAAGACTGCTTTTATGCCTCCTCGGGAAGAGGGATTGAAGGAAAGGAAGAGAGGAATCTGCCCTCCACGGCCACAGGTTCTCTACTCTTTCACTGCTGTACAGGCTTGCCAGATGTACCGTAGAATTCAAACTGGCACTTAAAGCTAACAAGTGTGATTGGTTAAGTTAGGAGGTCTGGGATAGCCTATGTGCTACTTAGATATAGCCTATATGCTATAGTGACACAGACAGCACTCCAAGCCCCACTTCCTCAGTCTATTATCGCTAGTTGAAAGCATGTCCGAGGTTGCTAGCCCTTAACTTAAAATCTAGCCTTTTCTATCACGCCTGTGCATTCAGACCTAGACTCACTGTATACAGTACTGTATAGTCAGAGAGTTTCCCACCTAAGCAACAATCGTTGGTGGTCCTGTGTTGCACAATGCAATTTGCTCTCAGCAATTAGGCTGCGGTAAGGAGCTCCAGAAGCAGCATTTCACATGGGCTAGAGGGGGATGGAGAGGAGAGGAGAAGGAGAAAGAGAGAGAGAAAGTGTGTGAGAGAGAGAGAGAGAGAGAGAGAGAGAGAGAAGATAGACAGACAGACAGACAGACAGACAGACAGACAGGACAGACAGACAGACAGGACAGACAGACAGTCAGACAGAGAGACAGACAGGATATACAGACAGACAGACAGACAAAGAGACAGAGACAAACAGAGTTGTTTGTCCACCAGATTTGATGCTCGCAGTAGTACCACGGTACTCACTGACAGGAACAGAACTATATGGAAACGGCAGCTTTCATGTTCGGTGCGGAATGTGCTCCCCAACCATTAAAAACCATTGAGTGCTGTCTGTCTTTGTTGTTCTCTCAACAGTCAACACACAGGACAACACACGCAACCGAGGCAGTGTGTACTCACGAGCTGATTGTAGCAGTGAGTGCACACTGCACACATTCCCATAAAAAGACAGGAGGCCCTACTAGCAGGTCTACTGTGGCCTTCAAAGAGAGCATTTATCACTGCATCTGGAGAGGGTCCTATCTGATAAGGTCTATGGAACCGCAGCGTGGGACACCTTCCAGTCCTAGCCCAGGCCAGTGTCTCTTCTAATCCTGCCTCATTGTGTGGCCGCTGTCCTTTGATGAAACCTGCAGGTGTCTTCTCTCTCCGGCTGCTATCTCGCTACAACAGAATCCTGCCAGTGATTGGGGCTTTTGTATAGAAAAACCTATATATGGTGTATCTAATCTGAGGTTAAAGTAGATATTAAAGGGAGACTATAGGGTGGATATGGAATGACCCACAACAAGCGAGATAGCTAGCTAGCTACACCTCCATCCGAAACCGGTGCCTTTCAACAAGCTAGCGCCCTCATCGCCACACAGAGAGCATATTTCAAAGCCCTGCAGAGCTAGTCTGAGACCCTCCAGATGTCTCCCACTCAGTTTGCCACACACATGGCGAGAGTTGGAGTGAATGGGAAGCATATTAAGGAGGTATTGGCCTGGCCCCTCAGGACACTCCAACTACTTTAAACCTCAGCTGCAGACAATGGCCACAACCGGGGAACAATGGGCGAGTTCAGACAACAAGCAAATCAAGCGTCCAGCACATAAAAGATTTACTGCATCAGGCAACAAAGGCCGCCCACAAAGTTCCCCTGCAAGCACTCCTTTAAGACCTGCGTCAGGGTGAACTCTACTGGGTCACCCTGCGTTCTCTAGGCCTCTCAACCAACCTAAAGGCCCCAGCTATAAAAAAGAATCCAAATGAAACAGGCACATTCAAATAGTCTCCAAAGCACAGGGCTATAGGTTATATTTTCTTCCAGCCACAAAACTAAGAAGCAATTATTTCCTTCTTCTGTTCTGACACAGCTCTTGGGTGTGAAATGTTCCCAAAACACCATGAGTGAAAACACCAGGGGAGGCTGGAACGCATTTTTGCTTAATTAAATCAAGGATTCCAATAACACCCCTTAATCAAGGCTCAAATCTTCTCGCTAACCCTGCAGCCAAGGATCGTGACTGAGGATAATTTGCAGTTAGTGCAGTTTTTACTGCCGTGGCAAAGAGTTGGAGAGCAGGTCATAAGGAGGTAAGTGTGTGTGTGTGTGTGTATGGGGGGGGGCCTTAACCCCACTCAGACTGTGGTTAGGGCTAGTCAGTCTGTTACCTGAGGCTGCACAGGGCTCTGTGGCTTGGCTAGGTTGGCTGGGGGGACTTCTCGTCGTCGTCTCGTGTCTGTAGACCAAGTGAGGTTTGTTGTGCTCGTCCTCATACTCCTCCCCTTCCGCCTTCATCAGAGGTTCTAAGAAGTATTCGCCATGCTGCGTGGTAAAAGTCCCGATCTGGAAGAGACAGGGTAGAGTTAGAGTAAGAAAGGTACAGTGTGTGGGTGTCTCAAACCTTTCATTGGTAGATAAATAATAAAAGCCTGGCATTTTAACTTGAATGTTCTTTTGCAGGACTATTACAGGGTAGTAGCACTACATGTGTCTGATGCGCTATTTCCCTGAGTTCAGTTTGAGTACTACTACCCGCATGCATCATTAGTTCCATGACACAGATACAGAGTCGTGTTGAGCAGGGCATTGGAATGGGAATGGAAAATGAAACAGCTTAGAAAGGTCTGTGTCAATCAATATTGATATTATCAACACACTGATAATCCCTTCCAAGTTAGAACATTGTGTAATACGCCTTATCACAACATCCTCCATGAGGGGAGATTATCTATCTATCAATCACAAATGTCATTACTCAGTTACAATATATAATATAGCGTATGAGATTACCATAAGCGTATCTGAACATCTAAGTCTTGATCCATTCATTTGAGGGTGTTTGAGCATGAACCTTTCGTCCAAATCCATAGTAGTTACAACTTGCAAGAGAAGTGACATCATTGTGACAGGACAGGGCTGCTGTCAGAGGAATGCTAATATTGATGTGGCAGAGTCCTCCACAAAGCTTCTTAGTTCAACAGACGCTCCCCTCAGTTGGGAGAACAAAGGTGTTTGTATGGTAATTTCATATGCACACTTTAACAGGATATTGAGTGCTGGAATGTTATCTTTAGGGGGCATTTCCATTACCATCTTCAGAAGTGATGGACGTTTGACAATGGAAAACCACCAGATAGGATATGGAAAAAAGTACTAAACGTGCTTGTGTGTGTACATTTCCTCTTATCTTTTCACACTTTACAGGACAGTTAGATAAACACTTGAATGCACGTTCGTTGCATCTGGGAATGAGCACTGTGGGTTATAGGAAGAAAGCTCTGCTTGAGCCTTGAAGACTAGCTTGTAAAAACCTGACACAGAACAGAAACAACTTTGGCAGTTGGTATAAGTCTTAGCCTTGTACAGCCTTGTATACAGTCAGTAAACTACTGTACCTTGAGCTTCATCCACTCTGTCCACCCGGCATGGCAGTAGGAATGAATGAACCTGCTGAGCTAGGCTGGCTATTAACAGAATCCTGTTACACTGTATCAGTGTGAACCATGGCAGCATGTGCAGGGAGTGTTTGTATGTATACAAGGCCATCTGCAAACATCTTGTTTCCAGGCCCGGGAACCCTATGTCAAGGTGCAGACAGAGATTGTCAGGAACGAGTATGTTCCATAGAACTCAGGTGGTGGGCAGTAATGTCAGAAACTGAGTGATAACTGGATCGACGGACTAAAGACCAGGCTGCTGATGGAAAAAACGCAAAAATGCCAATGACATCTAGCTAAATAAATGTGTAATGCACCATCAATGTGAGAGAATAGCCTCCTCCTCAGGTTTCCCATGAGGTGTTCACTTCACACATGGCTAAACACACACCAAGTGGCAGTCTTCTTTGTTCACACCAATGAGAGAGTGCGTTGTCAGGGTGCCCAGCGTTAGACGTCAGACGCCCGATTCACTGTTGGGTTCCCAACACAAAAATGTGGACACACAAAGGCTGCTGTTCAGAAACAGGTGCTGAAATGGACCCTAGGATGATACTTGCACTCTGAGCAAGGTCAAGGCCATGAGGCACACACAGGGAGCACACACACCTCTCATGTACTAGCAGAGTCATCTTCCGTGATGTACAGTACACTGTCCATCTCTTAAGTTAAACAGGACATAAATGTGTCAGCCGCTTGATATTTACACAGACATACATCACTTGGCAGTGCAGAGCCGGAGACACTTTTCCAAGACGTGGGGGATAATCAATGAACCTCTATTATGTGAATAATAACTCCTACGAGGACAACGATTTCCTATGGTGTGAGTCATAGTTAGTCCGAACCATCATTAGCAGCTATCTGCACACACAGCACTTACTTTTTTTTCTCCCAGTCAGCTCACTCTGAAAAGGCCAAACGCCCTTAGTCCACTCGATGAATAGCTCACCAACAAGCACTTTGTCTAGCTGAGGTGGGTTTCCCAGCTACACCAGAGTAAAAGCCTTGGGCAACAGTGACGGGGGGGAAAAATACATCTTCCCAGAATGGCCACCTTGTTTTAGGGCTTAATCATCCCTTAATGAACTCATCACACCAACCAAAATGGGCTTTTCCAGAAGGTCTTGGTGCTCAGAAATGACAAGTTTATGGCCCAATAGCCCAGAGGCATGGGTGTCATCATGACTGCACTCTGCAGGCCTGCATCTATAGAACTGTCATTCTCCAAGAGTGACGATGATAACATCACCAAGAGCGGTAATAAAGTTATAAATGTAAGCTTGTTTGGAAAAGTGCTATGAATCATATATCAACGTTGGGCAGAGTGACAATTAGAGCGTATTAAAATGAAGCGTCTCTTGTCTAAACATATACATTTCGTCTGACATAATTCATTGCGCGTTGCGAGAGAGAAAATAAATGTATGAGGTAATAGAGGGTTGTGCTGGAAATACAATCAGTTGAAGTGTTGTTCTAGTCAAGATATACAGTCTTGCAGGACATCTGATACCCGGTGCAGCCAGTGACATAGTCATCCCACCCTGGAAGCATGCGAACTGAGCGTATCTAAAATAAGTGTGATGTCACTGATATTGCTGTTGGGACATACGCCGGGAGAATGCAAGGTTACGGACCTCTCTGTGACCAGGCAGACACCCCCAGTGTGAAGAAGCCTGGCGCGCGTCTGAGGTACAACCATACCCCTGTACCAGTAACCTTATCTGACCCGTGATGTCATCCCCTTCAACGCATTCTCTCAGACAGGAGTCACTGCTCTGAAATGGGTCTGGGGATGATGATTCTCATCTATTCCCAATGGCTTAATGACATAATTAACACCCAATAATTCCATTATTGACCTAGGCCTATAAAATAAGAATCCCCATGATACAACAGCAGTAAAATGCAAACAGTTAAAGGTGTCAAGAAAAACTGTCATTGCCATTTACAGAAACAGCAATACAACATCCAATGTATATTGTGTTATTGTATAATCAACAGTATAACAATGTATTTGATCGTGAAATAACACATGTCGCAGTTATTCCTGGTAAATTCCAATCAAACATATCCAATCAGATGACATGCATCATGATTGATCTGTGTGGGCTATAGCATCAGCAAGGCAGGAGATGGGAGGCAGTGTGGTCAATGTCACGTCTCCAGCGACACATGCTCAAGTTAAAGGCCTTACACTCCTATGCACTTCACGTGTGTTGTGTTATGAGGGATGTGCATAGATAGAATCCATTGAAACATTGATATTCAGTGTCTTAAGACATCTCAAGATGTTCTGTGTCTTCAAGACACAGAAAATATGGCTCTTATGCTCCATGTCTTAAGTGAGTGCATGAGTGCATGTCTTCAGGTTAGGTCTTAAGACATCTTGACAGACAAAACTTTGGTTAATTAAGACATCTTAAGACATCTCAAGTCAAGACAAGGTGATGGCTGGGTATGTAGAATCCATTGAAACAGGAATAATCAGAGACTTTGTCAGCAGCGCCCGATAAACGTTTAGAGAGGGACAGTTATACTCACAAGGCCAGTGCACAGGCTGAAGACTGCATTGAGTTCGCTCTGCGCGTTGACGTGTCCGCGGAAGAAGCAGTGCCGCATATCGCTGAGGTCTTGATGGGGGTCTGGACGGGGGTCTTGACGGGAGTCCTCCGTAGCGTTGGTGCGTCCCGCTCCCAAATGTACCACAGTGTACGAGGGGGCGATGAAGCCCGAGTCGGCGCTCAGGTTGAGATGAAAGCCTTGTCCGAACGCGTTGATTCTGTAGTGAGCCCGTAGCCCCCCCGAGAAATCAGACACATCTACACTCCTCCGTTTCCTTTTGTAGTGCATCTTGTGGGGGAATGATTCTCCGAAATCATTGATACGGAGCGGGGTGATGATTTCATAAGATGACAACTGTTTGATGAAACGTTCTAATAAAAGGCAAAGGGAAAAGTGCATTAGTACGAATCACTTTGGGGATCGATCACTGTCTGTAACACATTCACAGAATCTAGGATGCGTCAATGTAACATTTTGAACATTCTAATCAGCAATAATTCACAATGCAACTTTACTATTAATATACCTATTACTACTATTAAAGTACCGGTATACTAATGTATAACTTATTTAATTTATTGTGGATTAAAAAAAAATATTATTTGTTTTCTATTAGGCCTAGTTGAATACCGAAATATTTAATTATTTCGCTTTTTGTTTGCTTTGTTTTTTGTAGATGGTCAGCGTATTGGCATCCATCCTCAGCGCCGTTGCCAACATTTTACTACATTAACTCTCAAATATCGCATTTTGATTTTACCCGGGTGGTCAATCCCCATAAATCAACAAGATTTGCAAGTACCTTGCTTCGGATGCAATCGGTATTCCAGAGAGTTCCGGACGAGTGCTGACAGATGACACATTAGCCCAACCAGCCAGATTGCAAACTGCATGATTTCTTCAGCGAAGAAACCACGGCTCTCCTCGTCTCCCAAGGCAGGCAGGACCTTCTCTAGCGGGCTCTCCCCTGTCCTTTCCCCGGCTTGTCAGCAGCAACAGGTCGTGGGCTCTGCGGAGGCTCTCTGCAGCACAAGACTTGCAAAGTGCACTGGCCTCATCGCATTACTAAAACATGCATCCAGGCACTATCCTCTGTAAACACGCACTTATTTACGATACATTCCAATTGCTGCCTTAATGTCAGCTACGTATGGAAAGGAGGGATCAGTGCCAAGCTTTTTTCCGTAGCCATCCATAGAACATCCCTTGCACCCTGAGCGCTCGCCAACACCGGAGAGGGAACGCCCCCTAGGCCGGAGAGCCAATGGTGAGTGCGCCTCGACCACCACACAATTTGGGGCCGTCTGTACTCAGGCATGAAAAGATGTTTCTGTGAGCTAAAAAAAAATCACATTAATTTTAAGTCAATCATTTTTACTTTTGTTGAATCAAGTGTTATTATTGCGCATTCATAACAGTATGGTAGCCTTCAATTGATGATAATCTTCACCATAATTAATTGCATGATTGAAAATGTAGCCACCTCTTAAATTAAAAAGGTGAGTACCGGTATACTAATGTATAACAATACATAATAATAATTTATTGTTGATTTAAAAAAAAAAAAGATTATTTGTTTTCTATTAGGTCTAGTTGAATACCGAAATATTTAATTATTTCGCTTTTTTCTTCTTCTTTGAAATGTAGATGGTTAACAATGAAATGATGGCCTCCACATCATAAATGCGAATGACCATTCCCATTCCCATAGATTAAGACAAAACAATCATGTGTGTCAATTAGTTTGCCGAGCCTCTCATAGACAACACTCCTGTTGGCTCTTGTCCACGTGGCTGCATGTCACCCACCCTAGCTTTAACCTCTTGTCCATGGTCTGCTATATAGAAATCCTAGCATTTGTTGACTAATCTGTTCGATTAATTAATTAATCTTTCCAGCAATAATGTATACCCTCCCTAAGAGTTAAGAAAAAACAAGTTTAGGTAATTCACGTATCAATGACAATTATTCACTAAGGGACAAGTCGTGACGTTAGAATTATAAGGTTCTATCTCCATTTTTGTCAAAATTGAGTTTTTTACATAATCTGATCCATTGGGTGTTTATTAATGCCTGTGTGGTGTTATTTTTAAAATGTTGACATTTTTGAGTTAGTAATTCATAAAATACAAAGGTTCCATCTCACAAAACATAATGGAATGTAAAAACTTTGACGCTCAATATCTCTGAACTGCCCTAAACGGAGATAGAACCTTATAATTCTAAACTCACGATATGTGCCTGTAATTGCCAAAGCAGTGGCCAGTTCCTCGTTAGTCATTTGGGCACGTAATGTCTGGAGCCACACACTTGATGGACATTTGAAAGAGCCCTTGTTTTTTCATCCCCTTTGGCCACAATGTCACCGTATTGTGCGTGATTAGATTCGGTGGGCTCACCGGAAGCGCTTTTGGATCTGGTAAGTCATTCTGCTTTGACTTTCAAACAAAAAAAGGTTCAAGACCTGACGTCATTGCGCTTATTTATGCAAACACACTCTGTCGTTTCATTTAATGTTGCAGCCAGGCCTCCTTTAAACTGGGACTCTTTTACAGCAAAGTTGGGCATTTCAAATCTACAGGTAGTGATGAATAGCACTGGCCCCCCACTTCTATTATGAATGAATGGTCTTTATTGTCATTGATATACAGTGTTGCCACAGTTACTTTGAAAAAGTATTCTGATTACTGATTACTGATTACTCCTTTAAAAAGTAATCTAGTTACTTTACTGATTACTTGATTTTAAAAGTAACTAAGTTAGATTACTAGTTACTTTTTTAGTTACTATTGGCAGCTGCCTAGGCACCCGACCCCCCCCCCCCCCCCGCAACATAAAAATGAAAACTGGTTTTGCCAAAACTCACTTTATTTTAACAGTAACTTAAATTACATAATTAAACTTTAAACAATAACTTAAAACAACAAAATAAAGAGTCTTTCTTTGCCTCACCCAACATAAATACTTGTTTTTAAACAATAAAATAAATATAATCTTTATTTAACAGTAACTAGCAAGGAGTGGTTTCACAAAACCTAAAACCTACCCTGACCATTCAGATATGATCCTAATATAATCCTAATCCTAAACTGGGTGAGTCTTATCAATTTAGTTTATCAATGATCAACATTTATGTTCTTGTCATCCTTTGCTGACACAAACTCAAAATAATCCTTATATTTCCAGCTATTTAACGCATATCTCTGTTCTCGCTCCATTGTGTAGGCTACGCTTCTGTTTACACTGTGCAATCTGCGTGGTGATACACGTGAGCGATTCTGCTGCAATCTCGCGATAGTCGAGAGCCGTTTTTTGCGGGCATGGCCTTCCATAGTAACCTCGTGTTGAAAACGTGGGCACTGACGTCACTCCCCAAGACGCGAGAAATGTTTGTTTACTATCGAACATTACAAAGAAATACTGCATTTAGCCTAAATTATGAGGTAGTAACGCAATAGTAACGCACAGCCACTTGAATAAGTAACTTTAATCCGATTACTGATTTGGAAATAGTATCGCGTTAGAATACTCGTTACTGGGGAAAGTATTCAGATTAGAGTATCGCGTTACTTAGTATCGCGTTACCGGCATCACTGTTGATATAGTACATGTACCATACAACGAAATTTGGGGGACATTTGGGGGACAATTCTGTTATAGTGACGAGTAGGCACATTCAACAATCGGTAACAATCAGAGAAAAATGAGCCCTTTTAAATGTTGCCCACAACACATTGTCTGAGGCAAACACCTAAACTGCATTTGAGAGGTCCTGAGATTGAGCATTTTAAAGTAAATCTCTTAGTACTCTGATGCTTCCCCGGTGTGTTATTCATTCCTAAACCTCCCGTGAAGCCATTGATTCCAAAACCATGTTCAGAGCTCTTTCATGATCAAGACCATTCTGTAAATGTGGAAGAAGGATTTTATTTGACAAACAGTAACCAGTTACAGTCCAACTGCAGTCTCGGTCACTCTCAACAGCTCTGAATAGTTGTATTATGGTGATTAATCTACCTCTCAGTAACACATTTTTTACAGTATGCCTTCACAGTACTTCCTACATGATTTCTACAACCTTCTCCACACACAGTCTTACAGGAGAAGAAACTTACAGGAAGATACTGTACCCTATGTTCATAAAGGCAAGGAAGGAGCTATACCCTGCTGGCTTGCCACCAAACAGGTGCCATGCCCATCCTCGGGCCATCATTTTATTAACCCTACCTACACCACCTACAATCTCACAGTCTCGCCTAGGGCGCTAGGCGACTTGTGATAAGAGCCAAGTATCTGCATGGGGTAGTCAGTATAACTACTCCCATTCTCATTATTCTTCCACATATGCTTTGGTTAATTAATTAAATGTACCACAGGCTTTTTTTTTTATTCTCACCCGCCCCCCAACCAGATGTGTGGTGGGCCTTCTGACACATGCCTCTGACTTTAGCCTACATTAGACCCCCATCTCTCCACTCTTGGATTATGTATTGTATCCCTCATTGAACCATTTTAAGGATTCGTGACATCGTGGGACTAATAGAGGCATATCCAACTGCTGTTGACCAGACCCTGCATTCACTACGAAGCATTTGCTCATCGTTAACTAAAAAGAATAGTAACACTCACCATTGTACAAATAGCAGCGATGTGATTCACTCTTACGCCTTGAACAAAATGTAGGAAGAACTTGGAAGTCATGCCTTTGGCAACCACTAATTGTCGACATATTGAGGTCATTCATCCTCAGATCAATGACAATGACAAGTGCTGTTTTGTGGTGTATGAGTTCCACATGTTGAGCAGCTTGTTGTCTAATGATGGAACACTCTTGAGTGCCAATCTTCTCCTCAACCCCCCCTTGGCCTGGGTTGACCCTTTGGGGTCAGGAGAAGGGGTTAAAGGGAACGGGGTGGGGGTGGGGTGCAGTCTGATTTAAGGGCCACTGGATGCGATGCAGTAGCATTATGAAAAGGGAACTTCAACCAGGAAGATGGGACCCATCTTGGGACCCTCAGGCAGCTGCTTACTGTGGTTTGATACAGCACATCAATGGGCCACAATGAGGAGGATAATATGGTTGTATTTAGATATGTTGGAGGGCTTGTGTTTGATTTTGAGGAGAGGATATTGTATGTCCCTTAGCACCTGGACTTATTCAATGTGTATCACAGCATATGCTATATCTTGGCTTGATCTAAACTACTCTGAATGGGACACGGTAATGTCCTGTCCTGTCCTCTGTGTATGTGTGTGTGTGTGTGTGTCTTTTACCTTGGTTGATCATTAACTCAACTCAATATTGTGCATTTGTTTTACCCTGATTTTGACTCGATAGCTGTGCAATGTTGTTGCTATGTGTTAGTGGTCTTCTTCTGGAATCACAGCTCAATGAAACCATATATAATAAAGATATATAACCAATGTGACAGGATCAAGTAGTACCAAGATGAATGAGCTGTATGTGCACCTGGGGGTGAACACCATTCAAACAATAACCGGTAGCATTAAAGGAAAAAATTGAGAGAAAAAACACTGTGAGTGTCAGCCTCATCCAGATGTGATGGAGCAAGGCTTTCAGACAAAACCATGAGACGCTGGTCAGTTATTCCTACTGTACTGCATGACTAAAGGCAGCAGTGGGAGCCTTTCAACTGGCATGTCAGGTGATTTATCATCCGATGGGGCGACCCCCCTCCAGCCTCCCTCATCTTGAGCAAAGTCTGGCCTTGAGAGCTCAAACAGCTCCACTCCCCTCCAGAGTATGGTTCAATGGGTTTGAACTCCAAGTCATAACAGTGATCTATACGTCCAGATATACATCAGTAGGTAGCCATGCTCAGTCGCCACTCCTTGCAGTGTTGCAACTGCGCTTTTCCTGACCCGTGTTTGCAACACTTAAAAGTTTAGAGGCTCCCCTAGACTGTCACCCTCTAAAAAAAGTGTGATACAGAGAATACTACTCAGTGTTATGTTGCTACCACTCATATCCATTTCCATTGAGTATGAGAACTTAGAACAGTACTATTCGGCCAGTATTATATTATTATTTAGAACAGTATTTCCATGTCTTTTAGATGACCGTTACAAGATATTCCTTACTTTGAATTCCTCTTGTTTTGATTACGTAATGTACAAGTTATTTAATGACACACAGTTGTGTGGTTCAATCAGTGTAAATCATCAGGAATTAAATTAAAAGGCACTGGGGTGTAGAAGCTGGGGTTATTGTGTCATGGAGGGAGTTACCTGAACATGGTGACCACCATGCCCTTACCGTCCCCCTTCCTCCCTTCCTCCCTCCAACCCTCCAGCTCTGCCACCTCCTCTCCCAAGCGGTTCCCAGTTCAGGTGGTTCTCATGGTGGATGATCAAGGAGCTCGGCCACCTGAGACCTGTGTTGGCTTGCACTCCAGATTAAGGCCCCCTGAAGAAGCTTCCGCCTCCCAATGCAGCGCTGCAGAGCTTCATAAGCTGCGAAATTCCTTGGCCTTTAAACACAGTGGTCTGTCAACTTCTTTCCTGCCCTATTGAGTGGTGCATTGTTAGTCTTAGCCCTGGAGACAGGTTTAAAACGCTGTCAAAACAGATCTACCCTACTCTCACCACACATTGTCCCCCTCAATGAGTCATCATATTATGGTGAAAACGTCAAAAAGTTGAACTGAAACAAAAAGAAGAAAACGTTTTGGTTAGATTTCCGTTAACAAAAACAACAACAGATTGGACAATTGAGGGCTTTCATAGTTTGTTACGATGCTTGTATTGAAAATACAATTGAAGGGTGCGTCTTTGCTGCTATTCAGAAATGTTTCTTCTAGCATTTCTAACTCACTAAGGACTGACAGGACCAATGTTTACACTTGAGTGTGTGTTGAATGGCTGTAAGAGACAGTTAATAAAGCCTCTTGATCATCATTGTGTTCCTGGACATATTGCATCACAGGCAACAACTTGTTGAGCAGTGCATCAACATAAAGACTCTTTGAAGAACGCATCATCTCCAAACACAGTATTTTACAACCAAGTGAAGTTGTAGCTGTAAAAAAGCAAAAAGCTAAAAAAGCTTAAAGCCTTTTAACATCTATTGCATAGTTAGTGATAAAAAAATAAAATGCACGAGTGCATTGCAGCTTATAGGCCTATAGGCTATGAGCACCTCTCTTTGGTCTTTCTTTTTGTCTTTGAACCATGGGACAGTATAGAAAATAAGATATGAGGGAATGTTATTCTTGAGGGAATGTTTATGCTAAGGGACCGTGGCCAACACGAAACATGTGAAAAGATGGTTTAGATGACATACAGGTACTACACCGTCTCCTCCCCTGTTCTGTATCCTCTTAATCCAGCTAAGATTTGATCCATATGTGAGGTCAAGATATAAGGGATAGAAAAGACCCATTACATGAAGCTTGTCCTACACACTGTTACAAACCCTGTCTCCAGGCTGTGATTTCTCCACTGATCCTCTCCCGGGGCAGACACCTACTTAGCTCTGTTTTTTCAAACCAGGCACTGTATACATGTCTGTGCTCTAAAAGGGACCATGGGGAGAGGGAGGAGAGAGCTCTATAGGGGAGGGAACTCTTTGGCTCTGGATGTTTTACTGTGTGAAAGAACGAAGTGTGTGATATAGTACATGCTTATACTATCATATAAAATAGATTACATACACACACGCACATACACAAGCACAGTACATCTGTACATGTTCAATGAATAAAAGTCCGGCTTTCATCCAAACGGTGTGGCATAAACTGTGGGGAAGATTAGCTATAAAGCTTATGTGGACTAGTAGGGAACCCAAACAGGAGCTACAGGGCTTCTTTGCACAGGATATGCCCTTGGTCTCTACACCTAGCGTGCAGCCTGCTATATGACCCATGTGAATGTCTCAGCCTTATCAGGTTTCATGAAGAAATGTATTCTCTGCAGCAGCTGTCTGATTTGCAGGCAACCACGTCTCTATCTCTCCTTACTGACACGAGAGCACACGTACATGTCACTGCACCCTTACTCAAAACACATACCGGAACTTGCCCGACACAATTATTTGAAGAGTGTCCGAGAATGTATAGAATAGAATGTATCTGTATCACAGAATGTATGTATATATAACTGTAATGTATCTCCAAACAGCTTCACTAGGACTATAATGGGGATTGAAATTAATCTGACCATCCTTACAATAATATAGTTTACGGTATCCAACGTGTTTCACTCAGAGTACAACAAAAAAAACTAAATGCTGACCATTTCATTCGGAGAGCTTTACATTTTCTAGTGTCACATAGTGGACTAATCCTGTGGTGATAAGTGTCATGGCCCATGCCAGAGACAGCTGCCCAGTATTTGGGTTATTAACAGCTGTGAACTTTTAGCTGCAGTGACTCATGCGATTTGATGACAGTCCAACAGGGGGTCTTCCATCTTATTCTCCGCCCTCTGTTAGTACAGTATACACTATATCCTGAAAACAGTGCCTTGGAGATGAACTCATGGGAAACGACAGCCCTGGTCTCTGGTCTGTTTCCCAGTACTCTCTGTGAGGTAGCTGGATAGGACGAATATGCCATAATGGTTCTACATCTGTTGATATGCTGGGGGTATACCGTACTGTATCCTCATTGTTCTTATTCCTTTCTCTCAGTGTCTCTTTTTCCCATTTCTCAATTACGGTATACACTCTCCCACCCCTCCTTCCTGTAATCCTAAATACTCTCTTTCTCTATTCCTCCCACTTTCTTTCTTTCCCTATCCCTGTCTCTCTCTGTTTCTCGCTCCACCCTCTCTCTCTCTCTCTCTCTCTCTCTCTCTCTCTCTCTCTCTCTCTCTCTCTCTCTCTCTCTCTCTCTCTCTCTCTCTCTCTCTCTCTCTCTCTCTCTCTCTCTCTCTCCCTCTCTCTCTCTCTCTCTCTCTCTCTCTCTCTCTCTCTCTCTCCTCTCTCTCTCTCTCTCTCTCTCTCTCTCTCTCTCTCTCTCTCTCTCTCTCTCTCTCTCTCTCTCTCTCTCTCTCTCTCTCTCTCTCTCTCTCTCTCTCTCTCTCTCTCTCTCTCTCTCTCTCTCTCTCTCTCTCTCTCTCTCTCAGTAGGTCAGGGTCAACAGGTGATGTTAAGATATCCCAGAGCTCAGGGGAAATGAGCAAGCTGTGAGCGTACTTCCTACTTGATGGCCTCTGCTTACAGACGACATCCACTCCTCTCACACATATATACACTCTTCTCACACACATCCTTTAATCCTACATTCTCCTGCTCTATTAGTTACCCCAGGAGTATTGGCATCCACCGAAGCAAGGATCAGTTCTGATGCCAACATTCAGCCGTAGGTTACTAGCTACAGGACTAGATTAATGCCCCATGAACACGTTATAATGTGTCACAGTTGTGCAACAGTCAAAAACAAGCAAAACGGAGGTTGTTAAATGGTTGTGAGTATTGTTTTTGAATGTTTTTTTTATGTGGCACATTCATCTGAAATGCAAACATTGGAGCTCTGTAGCGTTTGGATTGTTGGATTGACGGATTTGGATTGTTATTTGATGGTTGTTGGTTAGTCATATGTTGTTGGTTAGTCATTGTTAGCCATAGTTGGTTGTAATTAACAGTTAGACGTTGTTAAGCGATGGTTATTTTTCATTGTTGACTTATTTGATGCTCATCATTTAATGTCGCTACACATGATTGCACAATATCCTTTTTACATTATTAGTGACAGGGTCTGGTGATTTTTCTTTTCCAGATGATCAAACTACAGATTGTAAGCTTTCAAATGATGTGTCATACAGTAGTATACCTCAAACCAAATACCTGGGGAAATTCACTTTGAATCAAAACACACTCAAAACAGCTGCTAGTAGCTAGCAGCTAAAAAGGAACATAGCAGTAGCCTACAGTGAATCCAATTCACAGATTATAAGTATGTAATGATCCTAAAACTGTTGTTTGTTATTTTGAGTGGGCACTTCAACACTTGCACATCAACAGTTTTTTTTTAAAAGAAGCCTTTTGGTCATTTGCGCGACTTCAGAATTGTTGATTTTTCACCAGGTCATGTTACATTCGGATTTAGACATTGCTGCACCATACCACTTTTCGTCATAACTGATATACAGTACAACGATACAACCAAAAAACAATGTTAATAAAACATTCTAATTGTTTTTTCTAAAATGCCCATGGGGTGTCTTCTTATCCTTTAAATAGGCAACTGTTCAGCACATACACAAATAGTCATGTCAACGGTAAACTGCAGCCCGCAGAGAGGAGCCTACTGCAGTGCATAATGACATTTTGTTGTCCTGCCGTGTTTCAGCTGGGAGATGGAAAACGGAGGAATGCCTGTTAAAGCCCCCAGAGCCCTACTGGCGAGACAACTGGTGCACTATTTGTGAACTGAAACCAAAATAACAGGAGGGGGGCATTGGGTTGGGGATGGATTGTTGGAGTGTCCAATGAGATTGTGGAGTAAGAGTCCTTATGTCCATGATGGGGCCCTATGGATGGCCAGGTTAGACTGGGAGAATGCCCCTGGGGCCACTGTCTGAGTGCACTGAGCCTCTGCTGCTAATTGGCCACACTGGGGAGAGGCTGGCTAGGATCCTCTCATCTTGTCATAACATGAGGAACTTGTTACATGGCAGCAAGTGCATTTGGCCTCCAGACTGTTCTAGACTGTTCTAGGAGGGAGGCAAGTTACTGTAGATTTCATAAACAGTCTATAAAAAAGTCCACCTTACCTGCAGGGAGATTATCCTACAATGAGTCTTGATCACAAACAAAGGTTACCACACCTATTGCTGTGTCTACATTTGAGATAGTTTTGGTTACTATATAATGTATCACACGTAAATAGTCAAGATTAAGTTTGGAAACACGGTTCGTTTAACATCCAGTATCGGAAACAATGAAAATACTTGGCAAGACAAAACAGACACAGGTGAGAATGCAAGATGCGGCTTTAACCACTCAATGAAAATATACAGACACATTGGATTAAACTGAGAAGAAACACACTTGCCTATTACAGCTTTATCAGTCTATCAGTCTACTCATCTTGATGTAAATAGCCAAGCATCTAATGCAAAACACATTAGGGCCTTGCCTCTCTGTTTATTATCCAGACGGTAAGAGATGGAGCAGGCATCAGACCTATAGTGGTTATTTACTTTAGGCTCTGGGTAGGACTGACTCGTTGCCCATTGTGTCTGGACAAAACCTACCATGGGGCAATATAGTATAGCAGCTTTTCTACCAGGTGGAATGATTAAAAAACGACTCAGATAAATGTTTATGGATGCTAATTAGCCTGGTGATACATCATTCAAGATGAGTCATTAACTTTGAATCTCCTCAGAAGTCCTCCTCAGACCATTATTTGAAAGCAATTCACATTGAAATGGACTTCCCCATTGACAATAAACGCTAAGTTTGGATTTGGGATAACTTCTAATTCTAACTTCTAAATAAGTTCTAATCTTTTTAAACCAAATGTCTATTTTGATGTAAATGGCATGTTATAGAAGTGTACAGACCCTTTTTTGTGAATTTGCTTGGTTTTGAGAAACTGCACCAGCAATACCACCAGCAATACCAGCAAGTAACACCAGCAATACCCTCATCAGGCTACAATGGAAGTGATGTGGGACATCTTGCGACCATCGATACAGGCTCCAAAAATGCAGAAATACAACCTTGAAACTGCAAAGCTCCCATTGTAGTGATGCAGATATTGTACCAATGAAATTGTGAATATCCAAACTTTTCTCTGCAATGTTCTATTCCATTTTGTGGGATATTTCACCACTTTCACGTTTCTTCCTCACTTCTCTGCCTATCGCTCAAGTCTTACAAAATAACATTGCGGAAAAGTGTCTGTAACCTTCTACAACATGCAATTTACTTAAAAGATTTGAGATGTAAGCTTTTAGACATGTGTTGATTTAGCTTGTGTCTACACAACTATCTAACTAACTATCTAACCCGACATCCGACTAGACCACTGGCCTGTGGTTGTCCAAAATCTGAACTTATCCTTTAATTTCAATGTCCAACTGAATGTGAACTTTTTAAAAATAATTGTCTGAGGAGAACGTTGATTGACCACTGGCAGTATCAATCCATATAACACTGCACTCATCCCTTTACACACACACAGAGCACCCTGCTACTCCAAAGCCTGTCCCTCCTCCCTCTCCTTACAAAGGAGACTTTCTGTGACTTCAACTGTGAAGCTCATCCGTTCCCCTGATGGCAGGATTAGAGCACTATCCCACTGAGAGGTGTCCAGCATTCATCCTTACACTGCCCTGTGCTTGTGTGTCCCACCCCAGCAGTCACAACTGTCAACTGGAGCTTCAGTGTGCCAAGGTGTTCCTTGATGAAGTCCCGCTTCTCCTCATCGAATGTGTGGCAGTTCCCAGAGCCTTCATGGAGAGATAACCCTGCCTTTCACAGATACAATAGTGCTAAAAGTAGTCATCAGAATGCTCTGAGATAAGACTGGTTGAGATTTCACACTGCAGTGAGTGGTAGTCACTTTGTTCAATCCCAGTGTCCCAGTGTTTTTTTTCCTTCTTTTTTTTTGTTTAGGCCGGGCATTTTGACAGAGGATATTACTTGTGTTACATTATTGGACACCAGCCAGGCTATTTCATTCTACAGTCTCAGAACCACAGCACAGCAAATCGATTCTCTCCACTCTTTGAATCAAGATCGCTCACAGGAAGTTGGGGCTTTTTTTGTTTTTTGTTTTTTCTACTCCGGTACCTGGACCGCCTGTGGGCCAGGGGAAATTGGTGCCACACCTTTTAACGGACTGCCCAGTTTTTACCCTATCTACAGACAACCAGTCTCCATGGATTATTTGATCACATTATCTGTGTGTGTGTGTGTGTGTGTGTGTGTGTGTGTGTGTGTGTGTGTGTGTGTGTGTGTGTGTGTGTGTGTGTGTGTGTGTGTGTGTGTGCGTGCGTGTGTGAGTGTGTGTGTGGGGGGACGGGGGTCACAGATGTACGTCATTTAAGTTCGGTGAATCAAAGTCAAAGGAAAATCTGATATTATTATCATTATTGTTCAAGCCACTTACGTATACTATCTCAAAAGCATCGCTTCAAAAGATGTGCTATCAGAAAATCGTAACTGCATTAAATGCAATTACGTAAAGACTGCAGTCTGCTTCCATACGTTTAGAGTTTCATAACTGTATTGCTCATAGAATATTGTGACTCTTGAGAGCATTTGGCACAAGCAAAGCTGATTTGAGTATGTGGTGCAATTGTGAGACAGGAAATTAAATAGTTTACAATGAACACCAGGCCCTTATTTATTAAGCAAAATATCCAGATATGCATTTTCTCTTAAATCTTAACCCTAATCCTGACTGTACCAATACAATAGACAGTAGATCATAAAACAGCTCAAGCATATTGAATATCACCCTGCAATACAATGACTAATTCATCATCCAAAACAGCCTCGTTGTGCATTCGTAACTGTATGTATGAACTATGCCCTCCCCGATGTTCATGACATCAGAGTGAGCCTTGCCTGGTGAGCCCCTTCCCCTCAAACAAAAACAATTCCCAGGCCTGTTTCAAATGCCAAACTGTGTAAGTCCAACGGCATGAATCCATGAGGCGTTTTAGGGGATGGTGTCGGGGGTATTATCCCTGGTCCAGGTGGTCTTCATTTAGGCCCCCATCTGGCTGGTGCGTGCGTGCAGGCAGCAGCGTCACAGCTCCCCCTGTTCTGCCCCTGTACGCGGTGCAGTTCAGTGCAGCCATCTTGGCTTCATTTCACTGTAGCTGCGTTACAGCACTCTCCACCTGAGTGAGACTCATAAAACCCGTGTTGAATCTCTATTAAGTTTACTTTGGCCGTGTGATGGATTGCTCCCATCAGCATTGCCTCTGTAGTACAGCAGCTGGGGATCACAGAGGTGTTGTCATCGCGAGACTACACAGCTGAAACGGCGTGGCGAAAAGCGAAACAGATTGAGTCTTAGTCGTAAGGCCTTTCATGAGCGATCTGCGAATTGATGTTTGAGCGTATAGTCCAGCTTCGCTCAACTTTAGCTAAAGTTAGATCAGAGCACTGATATTGGTGTGTGTGTGTCCATTAGTATGTTTAAACAGTATAAATGAAAGCAAGCCTTGCCACATTCAAACAACTCCTCCCCTCTGTGCTGTTTGGGGATTCCAGCTATTGACATTCTACTTGGTAAGAGTGTGCAGTTGTGTAAACAAGAAGAAATGGCAGAGGAGCCAGGAGGAAGATCTGAGGGAGAGTCTGATCAAAGGGTGCTTACCTGCAGCCAGTGTCAGTGTCTCAGTATGTGTGTGTGTACGCTTGGGTGTGTTTTACTGTGTGTGTTCTGCAGAGGGATGACAGACAGGGATCTGTGCTCCGTGACATGCACCAGGGGCCCCCAGGGACCTTATCTGTGAGACTATCCCCCCACCTAGCTTGGTTAAAATCTCCTTCAGAAGACCACCATGTTGTCAGTCAAGGTAGACATAGAGAAGCTAATGTTAAACGAAAAGTGTTATTGTGAATAACAAACTAATGCTGTAGCAAATAAACCAATAGAGGAATGGATGTAAACACAGACTCCATCAATTCAACTGCACTAACTGGAAACATAGCATATCCACCTACAGTATTTTCCTGTTTTAGCATTTTGGCTTCATGGATCGCTCTAGACTCAAGACTATTAGGGACCATTTTCCTTGACGACTCTGAACAAACAGTACGAACGAAATGTGCTTACAGTAAGTCTGAACTCTGGCCCCGTTTTCATCGATTATTGTTCAGGGGGGACATTGCATGATAGCTCTGTTGGCTGGGCCTACTTCCATGCAGTCCATTCTTGACATATTATAGAGACCAGACCACCCATTAATCCATTCTGGTGTGATGCCTATTCAGGCTTCACGCCTATTCACAGACCTGCCTGTCTCTCTAGCTCTAGCTCTGCTTTGAGCTGGGGTGGCAGGGGGGGGGCGGGGGGGGCTTGGTGTGGAGGGGGTCCCGGGGATTGAGTTCTGTCCACTGCAGGCTGCCTGTTCTCAGGCCAGGGCTAGGCTGGAGTCAGAGGGGACTCCCATGGAGGGAGAGAGCAGGGCTTTGGCCACTCCGCTCCATGGCGGTGTATCGGAACAATCGGCGGATGAACTCAACCAGCCGGGCTCCGGGGCCAAGTCGCTGCTGTGAGGCGAGGGCGAGGCGGGGGTGGGCATGTTTTGGTAAGCGCATGGTAGTGACAGTGACATTGACAGTGATGTGGGGACAATGTGGCAGCAGGCAGCTGTGTGTGAGGTGACAGCAGGGTGAGTAGGGCAGGCTGTACTTACGGGGGGGGCTCTCTGTGGGGAGATTGTGGTTTAGAGTGGAGAGGGCAAGGCTCATTTGTGTGCTTCAGAGTGGGGGTGATTGTGGGGTGGGTGTATAGATTGTGGGGTAGGTGGGGACTTGAGACCAGGGGTGTATGTGTGTGATGGGTGACAGCTTGTTTGGGGTGTGGGGTGGGTGGACCGAGATTGTAGTTGGGGTGTGTGGGGTGAGATCAGGCTTTTTTGTCATTCCTGTGGGGTCACATTTTGATTGACTCTGAGGTAAGTATATTTATATACTTCAGATTCAGTGATTTATTGACTGTGGCATGCTCATCAAAAGTGAGACAAATGTATAATTACTGTGTGGGGAGCATATAATAGACTATGGGGTGAGTGTCTTATAGACAGTGGATTTAGTATATCTTAGGGTGTATAATATGAACTCTAGGATAATTAAATGCAATGGAGTGTGTAATACATAGCTATAGAACTGTTATATATCTACGGTATAATGACTGTATGGTAAGTATATTATAACATGGCGTGAGCTTAGAATTATAAGGTTCTATCTCCGTTTAGGGTAGTTCAGAGATATTGAGCGTCAAAGTTTTTACATTCCATTATGTTTTGTGAGATGGAACCTTTGTATTTTATGAAACACTAACTCAAAAATGTCAACATTTAAAAAATAACACCACACAGGCATTAATAAACACCTAATGGATCAGATTATGTAAAAAACAGAATTTTGACAAAAATGGAGATAGAACCTTATAATTCTAACGTCACGATGGGGTGAGTGTGTAACAGAATAGCAGGCTTAGGATGACTGTATGATTGACTGTAGGATGAGGTGGGGGGAGTGTCTGCTTCACATTACTGGTCCCAATGGCTGCCAATGTGGCTCGCATTAGGAGAAGCCACGCACGTTGTGGCGAGATCGGAAGTTGATTCAGATAGTGCGCATTGAGGGGAATGACATAAGTACTTGGTAATCCATCTGTTACAACCCCCCCAAAGTATACGCCAATAGACGTCCGATAGTTTTATTACATTTTATGGGGTGTCCCCAAAAATCAAATTTCAGTCAGATTTTGTGATCCTGTTTCCAGAGAATCCTGTGGTTTCATCTTTGATCATCGATATTCTACAAAATATTACAAAGGGAGTTGAGTTATGAAAGCCATTTTCATCTTAAGAGGACATGGCATCAGGAGAGGATGGATAGAGACTGATTCCAGATGCAACAATGACAGTCCTGTTCAGGTTAGAGAGGGAACTTGGAAACAGCTTGGAACCACTTCAACATAGCCTGTAATTGAGTCTTAAGGAAAGAGCTTACTGGCGATTATTTTTTACTCTACTTCCTACCTACTGAAGATATACATTGCTGAGTTTTTCGAAATATGTTGAAGTATGTTCTATTATGCAATATGTAGTTGAATGTTGACTGAGTACTCAATGCTATTGTGACTTATGTTAATTTTCGTCTTAAAAAACTTTTAATCAAGGTAGTGAAGGATAAACTGTATAAACCTTGGTCTGTGGGAAAGATTTGAGGAAGAAAAGGCTCTCCTTTCACTGTATGTGGACAGACCAAGGGTGAAAGGGGTGACCGAGATCTTATCTGGAATAACCCACAGGAAGGAACAAAGCCTTGTCTACAGTATTAACATTTACCATCAGATTGAACACACACAAACACACACACACACACACAAACACACACACACACACACACACGCACGCACGCACACACGCACGCACGCACGCACACACACACACACACATACACACACACACACACACACACACACACACACACACACACACACACAGATTGGCTTGGCTGATTAACACTTCTTGTGGTGGGAAAGCCAACATAAAAAGCATTATTATTTTCTGTCCAAGCCAAGCCATGCTGGAACAGCATACTGTATAGCGACCAGGAGATTTCAGCATGACTTCATTCAGTGTCGGGTTCAGCGGGTGCGTGTGAATCCGGGTCTGTGTGGCGTCTCTAAGCCATGCTTAGGGGACACTACACGCCGCCACAGCAGAAATAGCCCTCTTTTAAAAAGGGAGTCCCACCCCAGGAGAGACCCCCCAACACAGTCAGCCTCCTTGAGCTTGACGGGCCCGGGGGAAACTACAGCGGCCGTAGAATGCTGATAAGTCCGCCATTCAACTCCTCGCTTCATATTTTTGTGTGGGGGTCCATTGACTTTCCTCCTTTTCAGGCTCACTTTAATCCCTGCGTCTGTGTCCTCGGTGGCTCCCCACAGAAGGGCTATTATTCAGGGCCTTATTACTGCGCCCCTCGCGGCTTATCTCCTTCCTGGTGACAGTCTTTTCAAGCCTTTCCCTAATGACCTGGGGAAGCTCACATGCTCAACTTCCCAGGGGCTGCGGGGCCCCGGGTGATGTCAGAGGGGGCGGTCGGACCCCTGCGCCAGGGCTCCTGGAGGAAGAAAGGAGAGAGGCGATGGAGGGGACCTGTCCCGCGGGCTGTGGGCAGTGTCACACGTTCACACATTCCACCTCTCCTCCACACACAGGCTATAGGAGAGGAGAGCAGTGCCGACAACAGAGGACGAAAGGATATACCACTCAAGCCCAACCAAAGCTCAGGGGAACGTGGATGGATGGTCCTTTGTGATTCAAATGAGCCCCGAGCTACTAGAAGGTGGCTGAGATGTCACGTGATATGGGGAGATGTATTACCTAACCTTTTTTTGGTGGTGTTCAGTCATGGAACGATCCGGAATAGAGAATTGTATGACTGATTGTCTTCCCAATACCTTTGTGTGGTACTATATATAATATTTGAAAAAGGCGAACCAGAGAATTGCTTTTCCATATTCACCATTGATTTGTTTTCCACCAAAGTATGACTGTTATTCACCGTTTCTCAGTGTAATTCCATCACTCCAAGGTTCTGCTTGATATTGATATTCAGGATCCATGATGCACGTTGTACTTTGATCTCTTGATGAAGTGCCTTAAAGCAATACATTTATCTCAGTCAATGAGAACATGTTTTTCATTGCACTGGTATGGGGGAATGCTATTCATTCAACTTACATGGAATTTCATGTTTCAGTAAATGAAAAGAATAGATCCTGAGAAGGATCCTGCTATTCACTCATAGAGCCCTTCTCAATCACATGGTCAATAAAGGAATCAGTGAAGAGGAATGAAAGCTTTCTATGGCAATTGTGAGTTAACATTTTGCACTTTTACACTGTCACTATTGGCACTGATGCTTGGCCCAAAGCCTCAGACTTTTGTGTTTCCACTACTGAGGAATAGCCCCCAAAAAACCAAAAAGGTCTGAGCAATGGCCCTACTGACCTGGGAGATTTGGGGGACTTTTTTAGGACACAAAAGCATGAAAATGCAATACAAACCATTAGTTACTTAGGTTTGAAGTTACGTTTAAAAGCATTCCCTATTAAGTTTGCTTAGCTATTTTGGGAAATGTGACTGGCTCTCCTGGCTGGCTAACTGAACAATCTATGCTCTATACTATATCTAGTTTTTCATGTACATTTACGAACTATATAAATGTTGCACATTCAACCACACAACTTCTTTGCCACTTTCAAAGTCACGTTACTAAGAAATTTGAGGAAAAACCAGAAACACCTTGTTGACGGATTTGTTATTTGAGTTATGAGTAGTCATGCTGGTTTGAGGGTGAAACTCATTGAGAAACGTGTTTTTGACGATGTCCCGGCTCTCGCCAAGTTCTCAGAATTACCCTGGAGGTGGAAAGACAAAACCCAGTGCTTGGACCCAAATAAAGTGGTGGAGTGGGACCTGATGATCTCTAGCGGAAAAGTGCCAATTTGTCTCCAACTGACTGCTTGCTGTGCACCTACTAATTATCATCACATCTCCCTGCTATCCCACAGGGGTTTGGGCTAAGCTGGGCTGTCTATTATACGATCACTCTGTATGTATGCCTATGGGCCCCTGGATGACAAAGAATGGGCCCGGGGTGTTTCTGCTTCTTCGGTCATCCTGGGCACGCCACTGTTCCCCCGCCACGAGAATCATGGGCGCAGTGGTGCAGGTGTCCCTCTCTCTCAGATGGCACGCAGGCCTCCTGTCCCCGAGGGGAGAAGAAAGAAAAAAACATGGTTGTCCATGTTTGTGTCTTTAAATTGTAAAACTACTTAAGACCTTGGGAAAACATGCTGAATTGGTCCAATTAAGTGAGTAATGGCTTTAGTGAAGCTATTTGCAGCAGAGGGGGCAGGAGACATGCATGCCCTGGAGGACATGAGCAACCTCAAGCCCATCTGGTTTGTCTTTATAAGAGTTGTGAGGAAAACACAGCACACTACTGTAATCTACTGTAAAATAGGGGGGGAAGGGGGCAGTTAAATAGTATGTGTGCAAGAATATGAAGCTTCATTGAGTGTTTGTAAGATTGAGGATGTCAGTTTTATGCGTAATCTTTATGCCAAGGTGTTTCCCCAAACACAAAGCGACCACCATCATAGATTCCCACCCTCCCTTGCCACTATCATTTCACACGTTGACCTTTCCGTCAGCAAAGCTCTTGGAATCTGCAAAGCCTCTTGGAGTGGACTCACCACTGCCCTTTAACCTTGTGCTTTGAGTCTTAGTTGGTGCTTTTAGTCTAAACCCGCTTTTAATTACCCACAAACACTGACCTCTCCATCAACAAGGGGTGCCGAGGGGACAAAAGAATGCACAGCCACAAAAGTAAGGTAGCACGGTACATGCACCATGTAAGATCTGTCTGTGAGTCAATCAGTGGTGAAACTCAATCGATGGAGGCTCAAACCGCACACACCCCAAACTCTAATACAGCTCTACACTAGTGAACAACAACAACAACAACAACAAAAAACAGGCCGTCATATTGGTGGCAACTCCTTTTACCGCTGGGAATCATTGTAGCCTTTGTACAAATTAAGTAGCTTCCTTTAGAATTTCTAAGAGCCACATTTCTAAGTGCTATTAGTTCAGCCATGTGCATCACTGGCTGCTTTTACGAGAGGCACAAGACAGTAAAAGGTTTAAATGTTGAATTAGCTCTCTAATGCCTAAGTAGATTTTCCACCATTTAGAATGACAGTTACATAAACACAGACTAAACAATGACCTTTAGTTCTTTACTAAAACACTTTTCTCATTAAGCAAAATGGCGCAACAAAACAACTTCCCAAAACAATGATATTAATTATAATACAACATGTGATTTATATATCGATGTTCATTTGTTTCCTATAACTGGAGTTCTGTGTCCTTAATTAAAGAAAACATGAATAGGAAGTGAACATGGAGCTCAATCATTACTAATTATTCATGTATTTCACAACCGATTTCATGCAGAGAAAAGAAGAAACGATGCGGTTTGTTTTCGGAAAACAAACACTGCCTATTGCAATGCTTGATCGTGTGCATTATACTTGCATATTCTGTTACAATAATCTTGACATGTCAGCAATATATCCGAGATCAGAGGCATCCCTTTAGGATGGATCTAATGAATCCTGACAAGGTAGTTGATCTAACAAAGGCATTGGAAGTATGTTCCTGCATTGTAGCAATTGGCATCAAAGAGAGGGGGGGGAGTGGGGTTGACATCCAGGTTTAAGTAATTATGGGATTTAGATAAGAGGGGAATTCCATCTGATGTAATGTAAAACAAACAAAACTGCATTTTATTCCAACTGGCGGGCAGACGGTCCCCTCCAGCCATGGGGGGATGCATGTTAACATGACGTCATGTGCAATTACACTGAAGACAATAGAACATTGCATGTGCTGTGTTGTAATGTCTATCCTTTGAGTCGGTCTTTGAGGTCAACATTGGGAGACAAAGTTTCAGTCTGATGTTCGTTCAAGAGTGAAAAGGACAGAGGTTGACACTTTGAACTTTACCCACCAAAGTCGAGTTTAGACCAGCAGTTTGGAGTTGTTTGTGACTGTGACTGAACCAAGACACTGTAGTGCAGTGTATGTCTTCCTGACACAAAACGAGTCTGAGTCATCTTGTTCCATATCCTTTACTGTGTTCTCTAATCTAATATAATCATGCCCTGTGAGCCATTTGTCTTTTTCTGTATACTGGCGGAGACAGAGAAATATAAAAGCACTTTGTGCTAACTTTAGTGTAGCGCTATACTTGGCATTGAAAGAAACGTAAGATGACTTAATAGGACTAGGTGTTACAATCCCTGAAGATTCAGCACACAACTTGCCTGCAGTGGGTGTGAAGATGACCTCTTGGGTGGGGTTGGATTCGGCGAAGACCACATCACCAGTATGACACATCCTCAGTTGTATGCATAAGGTGTTTCGGCCTTTATTACAAGACATCCTCGGGCCGAGGCAGTTCCCACCACAGGCTGATCAGACCTGGGTGTGTGTCGTATGGCAGCCAACACTGTCTCCTTTTGTGCAAGTTCTTTAATTGCCTTCCGTTGGGCCTGCCCTCTGATGCCTACTTCCTTCAGGAGCCTTGTGGTGGAACTGGCTACAAAGCCCCTGCTTCCCACCTCCACTGGACACACCTTCGCATTCCAGCCTTTGCTCCTCTGCTTCAGTTGCCAGGTTGGCATCCTTTTCCTGTCGTATGCCTCATCGATGGCATCCTCCCAAGGAACCGTCAACTCAACGACGAGGACACGCCCGGCGCAGGTTGGTCACTGCGATGTGGGATGGGAAGGTGAGCCTCTGGCTTAGGTCGACACGCAATCCCCAATCACCTGGCTGCATTCAGTGGACCTGTGTCTGGAGTTAATCCGCTTTTTCTCTCCTTCCCGGATGAAGGATGTTGGGTGTGAGAAAGTGGTCTGGGCATTTAGGGGCATGGAGTTGGTTGTTACTCTCTTGTACACAAGTGCTGAGGCCAGGCATTTCAGTACTACTTGGTTGTGGCGCCAGGTGTGTCTCCCTTGAGTTAGGCTGGTCTTCCAGCCCACCAGGATGTGTTTAAGAGTTGCCAGGGCAGCACACCGGAGACAGGCCGGATGTTCTCCAAACCAGAGATGGAGGTTTGTTGGAGGGAAGGACATCATATGTGGCTCTGATGATGAAACTTTTAGCCTGTTAGATTCCATGTTCCATATCTCACTCCATGTGATTTTTAATACTTAAATAAGGTTAAAAAAAAAAGTCAAGATGGGTTTGATTTGTTTTAGATGCAACTATTCGTTCCTTCAAAGGGCACTGAATAGCATTAAAGTATATGTGCAATGCTTATATTTTCCACAGAGAAAAATGTATCCATATGTCAATATGAGTGACATTTCTTGGTCTCTCATCATGTAGTATTTTAAATAATACATACAAATGTGACATTTGTTTGTGAACATAAGAGCATTTATTCATGCATCTTTAGCCATGTTTAGAAATAATTTAGCATTTATTAAAACAATGGTTTACAAATACAAGTCAAGAGGTGTTTGTGTGTGGAGAGTAAATTATATTTGCGCTTTGTGTTTTTTTAAAGATAATGGTTTGTTAGTTGTACTTTACAATAATATTGGCATCTATCTCCATAAAGTGAAAAATACATTCAAGATGTGTTCCCCCGTGCTCCATGCTCGCAGATTTAACATCTCCCAGGCCAGCTGTCCTGGAACGCTCATAAAACACAGTTATCTATACACAGTTATCCTTTTTGATGACCAATTAACTCTTTTATATCAAACAACACCTTCAACGGCCAAGACACACCAGTAGGCTATATCCCAGCAGTATTTCCCTTCTTTTTCTGGTCAAATGTTATTGTTTAACTTTTTGTAGCCTACATTTAAAATAATGTAAATTGAATGGTATGCTATCTCGAATGGTTGGGTTGGTGGTACTGTGGTTAATCTTCTATGTAACATAACTTAACTTATAATTTAATATTATATATACAAATTATATATTTATTTTATTGTATTTGTTCGTGTCATACTTTTTTTCATCACATATGCTATTCTGTATTTTTTAAGTATTATTTTGCTTGATAATTGTATTCTGTCCTGTCACATTCTATATGATGAATTATGTTGTACAATAAACTGCTCCATTGCTGGAATTCTCCCCTCAGACAGATAGACAGATAGACAGATAGACAGGGCAGTGAGGTCAGGGTGACCCAAGCACACCCAAACAGGAAGCACAGAGCCAGAGTTTATTTATTTCTTTGTAAGTAGTCCTGGGTCTATCAAATTTGATATTTTTCACTGTCATGGCTCCACATGAATAAGTGGAATAGCGTAGTGATCTGTGTTTGACAAGCTCTCTCTCCCCCCCTCCTCTGATACCGCTTTTTTGTCATTCTCTGTTTGTACTCAATCAGAACTATGTTTGCCTTGTTCCTGGTCTCTCTGCTATCTCTCCTCTGCTCCAGGAGTCTCTGTGAGTGGATCTGTCTATCTCCAGTCTGGCAAAAACAGAACAAAGTGTAGTATCTGTGACCTTTGACCTTCTTCTTTTGAAAGGACATCAGAGGTAATGGGCTAATGACACCTCCCTCCTCCAGACATCACAAGAGATCGCTCTGTTACCTGCAGATATTACCCTTCACATACAGAATGACCCTTAAGTCTCCCCCACCGCAGCCTACCAGATACCAGATTCACCTTCAAAAACACACACTTGAGCAAACACGGTGACCCCCCTCCAACAAACTCAAGATATATGACCCATAGATGCCCCAGTAAGTGTGTCCACTGGTTAACGCACAACTGGTAGATGGTACATCTCCACAACGCCTCAGTCTTCTTGAACCCTGAGGACATGTGTTAAGTATGTCTCTAGAGCGGGAATGTGAGTTTATGACACAGTCTGCCTATAGGGCTCTCAATGTAGCCTACATCACGTCTTTTCCTATTGAAGAAGAAAGATTAGCGTAAGCTAAGGCTTCACTTGTCGTGTTTGAGTTTCTGAGGAGGATGACGTATTGATGTAGGTAGATGACACATAGACCAGACAGATGCTGAAGTTGGATGACACATAGACCATACACCACAACCTCAGATGTTTTTTCTTCTTCTGCTGGTGGTCCAGGACTCCAAGGAGGTCTGGTTGTTACATTCTCCTTTATCTTGGGCCCAGATCTGGAGCCCTCCCTTGTCTGAGTGTCTGTAAAGGCCAGGAGAGGAATCCACTACTAGACAGCAAATAAACCCTTGTCCAGCATCATGGCGGCTGCATCCCTGATAGGATCTGTACACTCTCACAGGACAATGTCAGACAGGGTGTGGTGGCCGCAGACAGAACTGGGCACTCAATGTGATCTGTCAGCAGTGTAGTGAAACAAAAAGAGGAGAATACATGCTCAACTCAAAATATCAATCAATAATCAAATACTTTGATTCAGGTGCCTTTGGCTGCTGTAGCCCAGAGTTGATCAAAAAAGTAGGCTAAATAATATGTCCAGCACTCTCAAATATAAATATAAATGGTTAAATATAGATGGCTTAATGCATAATCAGCATAGTCACTGTGGACACGTTTCTGCATAAAGCCTTCGTTAGCACATTTTCAGCACATATTATAATACGGTACTCTGTGCTGAAGAAGGCTTGAACACTGAAAGGCACCAGTGACTATTCTGATTATGCATTAAACCATCATTTAGTTTTCTGTTTGAGAGTGCTGGCTATATTGCTTACTTAGCTGTATAGTTCGCACAAGGAAAATGGACCTTAGACCTATAATCTCCCACTCAGGCACGTTTCCCAGCGTTGCTGCACTCATATTTGCCACACTCAGTGTTGTCTGTGTACTCGGCTGACACTTCTAGGACCACTGCTGGCTTTGCTTTTGATCTACGTACTCTTCAATTATTCTGTGTAGCAATCATCCCTCCATTCCAAAGATGGTAATTGAAGTTTAAAAGCATTCACAGTAATAATCTAGCTAGCAGCATGCTTGGCTATTTTAAACATCTTCCTTTGCAAATTCAAGTTTTGAGGTCTATCTATAGAAATGCGTTTTCTGGATCTAACACTTTACGTCAACAATATACCAATCGCGTAGCTGTCATATAGACTACAGATAAAATCCAACTTTCAATATGTTATGGATCAATTTGCCAGGTACATTGGACAAAGGAACAACACAACATTCTATAATAGCTTACTTAAAGAAACCGAGGCAGAGCAAGGAAGCATGTTTACATGTCCAACAACCAGTAGTTTCCTGAGGACACCCCTGGCTTTACATGACAGCTATGCTGTGGAAAATGGGGCCCATGTTTTGCACATCCACAAACCTTCCTTTATGTGCCAAAATGTTTTCCAAAGGTGCAAAAGTGAACGTCTGATTGACTGGGGGGCCTATTAAAATACATTGCTCTTTTGGTGGCATTGCATGAGTGTAACGTACAGGAAAAACCATGAGTAGATTAGCATGTTTTTGAGGATTATGTTAGAATGTCAATCTGTTTAGAATCCCATGTCAAACTCCAAAGACTCGTTGCACACTTAGACGCAACACAAAGGCCTATGTTTATTGGTCAACAAGAACTATTTGATTCAAAGAATAAACTGCAATGAATCCCCATAGGGTCCCCATAGGGGACTAATAGGACATACCACTCACACATGGACCGTGACCATTTCGCCATTGTTGTGTTGATCAATCCGTAGGCACCGCCATGGATGGAGATGTGTTCAATCCACCATATATCATTAGAGGACCACCATTATTCCAGGCCATACAAGTATGTACAGATGGCCACACATGGGCATTAAGACAGTGTTTTCTATAGAGAAGGATCAATCTTTGGATTAGGATGACTCAGCATTTGGGGGGGCGCTTACAAGCTTGCATGGCCTTAATAGTAAGTGTTAACGATACGCAAGAGAAGGCTTTGGTGTTCGGGATCAGGGAGGATGTATCGCGCCGTAAACACTCGGACAAGCACTAAGCGTCATAATCTGCTCTATGGTGAATAGAAAGTCAGGGGTTCATACCACACAGTGAGGATAAAGTTTCAGGCTTAAAGGCCAGCATGGCTATTTAGTCCTATAGCAGCCTATTGATTCTAAGAAAAGCCAAATGGTGCGATTTTATTAGTTCAGTTCACCTCTCATCTACATCTGTGCTAAGGCTCTTTTGAACTTGAACAATAGACAAGAGTGTTTGACAGAAAAGATGTGCTCATGTGATGTGGAGCGTACTATATATTATTCTGCAGCAGTACAGATGTGTTCCTGTCTGAATAATTTCTCTCCAACACACAGAGTAGTGGATCTGACAGATACACAACCTCAGCATGCAAACTGAGAAGTTAGTTCCCCTCTGCTAGAGCATTATACTCGCATTACTCACTGATGTTGAACACATCCAATTCGATCCAAAACATGAGTTATTATATTATACCTAATTGTTCCATGATCAATAGATTGTATGTAGATAAATTAAATAAAGTTATAATTATTATACAGATTTTATATAGTGATCAGCAACCACGGCTGCATCCCTGGAAGTTAATGCCTTTTGCCTTGACATCTTACAGATGAAGACAGAGTACATTAACTTCTTAATGAGAGTCAAAAGTCAAGTTTGAGCTTAAGATTTTGATATAGATAAATCACTTCAAAAACAAAGAATTGTCACATTTCCAATATTCTGCCAACAATTCATTTGGCTGGAAAACAAAACAACTTTAAAGTAATTTCTCTCAGTTCTACATTCTGGCGACTTATGGTATTTTGCTTTTGTAGGGCAGCATAGTAACGGCACTGGTAACCCTAACCCATTTCTCAACTCTTAAATGTTCCTATAAGCACCATTGGGGCCATTATCCACAAGTGGAAGGAACATCACTTGACCATCAACTGGCCACCCACAGGAGCTCCTCGCAAGATTTCTGACTGGGCAGTCAGATAGATAGTCAAAAGAGTAACCCCAAGAACCAAGGACCACTCGAGCAGAGCTCCAGAAAGATCTGAAAGCAGCGGGTACAGTTGTCACAAAGCCACGGTCTCCATTCGCGATCAGCCCAGAAGACTCCATTAGTGAAGAAAAGACATGTTGTAGCTTGTGTTAAGTATGCTACAGAACATTTGGAGAATCCTGTAGATTTCTGTGAGAATGTAGTCTGGTTAGACGAGAACTCTAACTTTTCTGCAACAATACAACGCGCCATGTTTGGAGGAGAAATGGCTTTGCATATGATCCTAAAAATACCATGCCTACAGTGAAGTTCGGAGGTGGAAGCATCATGGTATGGGGCTGTTTCTCTTTACATGGTACTGGTTGAATCCAAATTATCGAAGGAAAGATGAATGTACCAGGAAATTCTTGAGAAGAATCTGTTGGGCCAAAATCCCTCCTGATCACTGTGAAAGATTAGTTTTTTTTGTACAGGAAGCATCTTAAAGTCATTGTCATTCGAAACAAAGGCCTCCTCCAACAAGTATTAAATACATTTCAGTTAGTGTGTTCAATACTTCTTTCCTGTGTCATTCCCATTTATTGCACATAACTTTTTTTATGGATTGGAGTGTTACAATTTCTTTAGCTGAGTAGTTTTATTGAGTTAATACTGTCTGGTCTAAACTTCATGTCAATCGCTGCAATGGAAATAGGCTGAATTAAAAAATGGTTGTGTTGAATATTTATTTCCCCCACTGTAGTATGTAATAATGTACTCAAGGATATGATGATGTGTTGTGAGATTGGGATGGTAGTTTCCCAGCCCACCTGGAAAAGAGGACTTCTTCAAGGTGAATTAGACATGACCCGACTCAAACCTCTCTTTGAAGTCGTGCTGGTTTCATTTCCATACTCGGCTGCCAGACATCATTATCAAGGCTTGAATCAGCCACCAAACTTTGAATGAGGCACTTTGTCTGAGTAGGAAAAATCTTTGGTTGTAATGTTGTTGTTTTTTTTGCACCACTGCATCCTGAATTCCATTTTTACTCCCTTAGCATATTGGGCATCACAGAGAGGAAAAAACAACTCAGTCGTCACAGACTTGACCTTTGACCTCTCCCGGGCCATGGGTGCCCAACCACAGGGAGCTCTAGTCTTCAGGGGTAAATCAACAACAAACAAGCCTGTTGAAATGTACCACTTGGGTTCACAGTGTGTGTGTGTGTGTGTGTGTATGTGTGTGTGTGTGTGTGTGTATGTGTGTGTGTGTGTGTGTGTGTGTGTGTGTGTGTGTGCATGTGTGCGTGTGTGCATGTGTGTTTGTGTGTGTGTGTGTGTGTGTGTGTGTGTGCATGTGTACGTGTGCATGTGTGCGTGTGTGTGTTTACTCTCTTGCTACCCTGTTGATGGTTGGGGGTTGATGTTGTGTTAGAATTTGGGTTCCGGGTCTCTTTGTGGCGGTGGAGATCAGGATTAGTATTGACGAGCGTTGGATTACAGGGTCCCTGCTGGGATGTCAAAGGGCCATGCTGGCTCCTTTCTCCTCCGGCCTCTGTGGAGAAAGGCATCACTGGAAGGGGTTACGTACCATCAATGATTTGCTTAAGAAGATCAGAAGGCCTTTTGAATAATCTGGGTCACTATTGACCCATACCCCACTAGATTCCCATGGATTACTGTGCACTTTATATCCTGACAGGTCCTTTACCCAGGAGCCCCCACACAAAAGGACCCCAAAGAAATCTGCCCCTCACAACGCCAAGTTAAATTTAACTTGGACTACAATGCACTTCTCCGGAGTTGACCATTAGGACGTGGAGCATTGTGGCCAGACAATGGCAACGTTAACTGTCATTATAAAGTGAGCATATATTAGGGTGTAACTGAAACTATTGTCCTTTGTTCTTTGTTGTCTGTCTCTCTCTGGACCTTTGACTGGTTGACATCAAATGTTGAACCCCCACATGATATTACATGCCGGATTTGCCATGCCCACTGTATGACTTAAGCTAGTGCCTCCAGAGCAGTGGGGGTGAAAGGGAGGGAGTGTGTTCTTTTTTTCATGGTGATTTGCTTCAATGGACAGATCATTTGGGATCTCAGCCAGACGTTTCTGGGGGAAATATGAGAGGCCAACCTCCCGCAATCAGTCAGTGTTGGTGACCACTCGAGTGCAACGCTGCCACTCAAGCCCCAGCAAGATAATTCCGGGGGTTTGTGTCCTCTGATGAGGTGTGTGTATGCGTGTGTGTGTGTGTGTGTGTGTGTGTGTGTGTATGTTTGTATGCGTGTGTGTGTGGTGTGTGTGTGTGTGGTGTGTGTGTGTGTGTGTGGTGTGTGTGTGTGTGTGTGTGTGAGTGAAAGAGAGTGCATGAATGGGGGGGTGGGGGGGGGGCACATCCACTGAAACAGCTGCTCCAGATGTTTCCCTGGACATGCCACAATCCATGGAAAAGGAATGGGCAGAAGCTACCGAGTTAGCCTACCCCCTGATACCTTCCCCAGGTACACTAACCCTAACACACACACACACACACACACACACACACACACACAGACACACACAAGCTTGCTGGTCCTCTGGATGTCAGTCACATCAGCTCATTTAATCTGCTCGCACACAGACACTTAAGCAAGTCAGTGGTTTCAGGAAGCTTAGGGGTTATTCTCTAATTGTTTTATCTTCCAGCGAATTTGGTAATGTGACGCTATCGGTATATCTCTGTATGGTGTTATAGAGTGCTGGGGTGATTTTAAAGCCTTTGCTTTTGATCAGTCTGTGTGCTATGTGTTATTATAGTAACATTCATGCAGGCCACTGCTGCCCTCTATGTGTTCCCCTGACAACTACAACTAGTCATTAAAACCTAATTATGAACAATACATGTGTTATTAAAGGGTGTGTGCGTTCGAACTCTTGACAATAAACTTTTGAAACTATGACAATAAACTTTTGATAAGTATACCAGTAAAACGTATTTTAAAAGACAACAACATGATTTACAATACAGCAATATAAACAGTTTCAACAGTTATAAACAGCATCGAGAGAGAGAGAGAGAGAGAGAGAGAGAGAGAGAGAGAGAGAGAGAGAGAGAGAGAGAGAGAGAGAGAGAGAGAGAGAGAGAGAGAGAGAGAGAGAGAGAGAGAGAGAGAGAGAGAGAGAAAGCAAAAGACCCCCTGGTGAGAACACTCAATGTAGTGTCAGTGCGGTGCTGCCAAGGCCTTCATATAGACAGCCAGTGGGTATACAGGCCTACACTGAGGCTTTGGTCCTATTGGTGTACCCTATCCCCTGTTGCTCCTCTCTCCGTCCAAGTGAGTCATCCCATTCACTTCGCTCATTTGAATTCTAACATAGGGGACCTCTGGATCAGCCTATTGAATGGTTGCATAGCCTGACAAGACTGCTGATGTACTGTATGTCACTTCTTTTTCGAGTTAAGAGTATGAGATTAAACATAGATATACAGTCCTGTGTGAGGCTGAACGACAGGGTTCAATTCTCCCACCAGCACCAGCACGAGCAGTAGGTAGACTCATAGCAAAACAAACCAGCATTTTCAGCACAGCAGACTATATCATGAATTGTTATCTCAGTGTTTGTGCTCTTCACGATCATGACAGCTATCCCATCTGCACATGTGTTCGGTAATAGTAACCATAGTAACCCCGTGTAACTCCCACAAATGCCCGCCCAACACCTCTTGTTGTTGTTCACGGCAGTCCTGCCTTCACATGACCACTTCCGACACCCGCTGGGCTTCTCCCTGGTGATTTAACCTACTCTGGCACTTCTCTCCCCTGCCCTTGTTCCTGACCAGCAGGGGGTTTCCCCTGTCCTGTCTCCCTCCGCTCTGCTCGCCTCTCTCCCCCAGACCCAGACCTGTCAGACCCCTGTCTCCCCTCGTCTGGCTCGGGCTCTTAGTCACTGTGCTTGAGAAATACAGCTCTTTAACTGCCCTGTCTGTCTCTCTCTCTCTTCCCACTCTGCTATCCAAGACAACACAAAAGAGAAACCAGAGACAGCCTTTGCTCCGTGTCTGCGTGTGAACCATGTGTGCGGTGCAGGGATCCTCCCCGTGAGGTTGGAGGAAGAACGCAGGAGACAATTAGGAACTTCAAAAGGCCCCTGTGTGCAGGTGTGAGGCCCGTCTGACACACAGCACTAATCTGAGGGCTGCTTGTCAGTTGCACGCCCATGTCAAAGATGGAACTCCTTTGAAGGTTCGCAGGCACAATATCTTTACATTTACAAACATTGCACCTACCCGCTCGCACCTAACCTCAGGCTTTCTTGTGCACATATACACATGCACACACACACACACACACGCACACACACACTGTACACATACTGTACATAAATATACTGACTCATCTGAGACACATGTTGAGAGAGTGGAAAAAGAGCATTTTACTGGAGCACACAAACCCATAACAGTGAGAACATAAATGTGATGTAGTTGTGAAGGTCTTTAACTTCGAGAGGCCCACAAGGCCTCTAACAATTTTTGGGGCTGATGCCATTCTGTTAAATGGTTCTAATTATGTTGTTTCATATAAAATAAAATAATGTTTGTTTGCAATCCACATGGGTGCTATTGTCATAAGATGTCAAAAGTCTGTTATGGAATAATGTTGTCATTGAGAGAACGCAGAAAAACACATGAGTGTTTTACTACTAATGTCACTTTGTGACTTGGTAAACAGGACTGAGTCTGACATTTCTCCACTGTCCTGTCAGGGTGGGTGAACATGTATCTCTTTGAGGGGGGGCCATCATGGGCAGCTATCTGTGGTTTCAGTGTCATTATTATGGTGGTCTTAGCCCTTCTGATGGTACTAACCTTCTTACCCACTTCCACATGTCCAACATTGGGGTTCAGGACTAGGTTCTTATAGGCATTGTGGCAGGGGGCCACACATACAATCCTGCATCTTATCTCTTCTATATACAGGGTGGACACTGGGCTCCTCCCTCCCTCCCCCACGCTCTAATCCACCCACCCAGCCAGCCAGCCACTCAGCCTGCCCCGACCACCAGAACCCAGCATGTGGAACTGATCATAGGTCTTAATCCAACACACCCAATGAAAATAGCAACTAGCAGGCCATAAACAGATCAGGTACTAATAGAGAAAGAGAGAGAGATGAATTAGTCTTTTCGACTTCCAAAGAGTAATTAATTCCTGGTTGCCAAAGCATGCTAAATTCTGCCTTGGTTATTCCATAAGACATAACTGTTTATGTGTGTGCCAGATCTTTGGACTTAATACTGCTTTTAAAACAGCAGTTTCCATGGTTCCAAGAGTCATTACAATTATACAAATGGAAATAGTAACATCAAAGTAAACACAATAAACAAACTCTCCATGTAGAATTGTGTCCCCGAGATTGTCCACTAGAGGACAGTACTGAACATAGAAACTCGAGCGCACGCACACACACACAATTCTCTCTCTCTCCAAAAAAATCTGTTATGGTGGAAAAAAATTATGAATGATAATCAGAATCAAACATGTCAATCAATTTTTTCATGTTGACAGTGCAAAATGAAAATCACACACTCAGGTCAACACTCCATACAATCTTGCTAAACGGGCACTGTGGTGTGTTTGTGTGTGTGTGTGTGTGTGTGTGTGTGTGTGTGCGCGTTGTGTACACCACATACACACAGCGGTGAAGCTCCTGCCCGCCCAGTCACACAGGTTGAACAGCAGGAAACGGGAAACAGGGGTGAAGTAGCCCTCTGAGACACACACACACACAATTAATTAATTAATTCCTGTAGAGAGGTGGAGGTCTTAGGCAAGGCAAGTTTATTTGTATAGCACATTTCATACAAATGGGGCAATTCAGAGCTGCACTTTTTTAACCACCTGCCAACTGTACAAAGACGTCAGAGACACGTACTTCCACTGATCACCAACACACAAAAAGACTTTAAGTCCTAGAGGGACTCTAGCATGATATTCACAACATGCTTGAAACGATTGGCAGATAAGAGAAATACATTCCCATTGTTCTGAAAATATTTGGTTTTAAAAAGCGCTTTGTATGAGGACCTTAGAAATAATTGCTGCTCTTTCTTTTGTAAGTAGAGTATGACTTAACATCTAGTTAATGTTACCTGGAGGACGAATTTCCAAAGTGCCAAATACTTCCACTTCACACAGAGTAAGGAATTCGGTCCTGTCAGGGATGACCACACTGACATAGCGACCAAACCGGTTGGCACAGTTGAAGGTGTAGGTGTTTTCTGCTGTGATGTCCTGGATGTGAGCACACCTGAGAGAGACCGAGAGGATAAAGGTCAATGTCAGTTCAACAACGTAGCAAACCCATAAAAATGCACTGGCATGGATAAGAACAAAAGACGTCTTCAGATAGGTGAAGTCTTCTGCATTTAGCCGGAGGAAATGCTGCATGACTCACCTGGGATTCTTGTTGTTGACCAGTGAGGTACCAATACGAATCTCAGCACCTTTAAGCCTGTCAGCACAGCAGTCTCCTCTATTGGTGATGGTCACAGTAGCGACGTTGTACACATCCAGCAGGTCCACTCTCCACCAGGGGTTGGCCTCCTCCAGAGAGTGGGTGCAGGATCCTTTGTGAAAGTCTTTGTTTTTGTTCCCATCAATGGCCTTGGCAGCAGCACCATTATGACGAGATGATGACTGAACAGCCAATCCTTTCAAAGCTACGTTTTCTGGAGTGAAACACAGAAGAGAAGTCATGAATTGTGATCCCTATGTGCACTGAGAGTCCACATTAAGTCCTAGAGGGGCTCTAGCATGATATCATTCACAATGTTCTTGAGTCAGTTGACAATTCAAAAAAAGACACATCTCAGAAGGTTACAATAGTCAGACATGCTTTATGTAATGTACAATCTAACTGAACATGCCAGTAACAGTCTTTAATGTTGTATTCTTACCCAGTTCCAGTGGGAGGCCTTGTGGTAGCACATCTCCTGTGGAAATGTCCATATCATGATGCTTTACAAGATGTTTGTCACTCCAGTTATACAAGTACAACCGCGAGAGTTACTTTCACACGGGGGGGTCTCCATTTAGGGTGCGTATAAGACAGAATATAATATCAAAATATAAGAGGCAAAATAAAACAATTAAAAATTAGAATTAACAAATTACACATTTAAGGCAATTATACATCCAGCAGGATTTATTTGCAGAGGCAGTGAAAGCATACAGAACATAACCAAGGTGGTGGGGGACTGACTGGTGCAGCAGTAGTGGTGGAGGGGCGATAGATGGAAGACATGCGGTACAGTGTGTGAGTCTGTGTATGTGCAAGGGGACTGTAGTATATTTTTACACATTAATAGCCTTCTTATATTCACGTATATTTTACACATATATTCACGTATATTTTACACATATTACACGTATATTTTTATTGCTTCGGATACACTTTGTTAAATACTTTTATTGTTTCAATACAAAAGATCTCGGGAAGATCTTTTCAGTTGTCGCGCATGCGCTGACACACACACACGAATTGTCGCACAATGCGCTGACACACACACACGAATTGTCGCACAATGCGCAGTCACACACACACACGCATGCACGCCCCCGAGGGTCTAGGCCAATCAGAGGCCTAGAAGGAAGGCTATAAAACTCTGTGCTCAAGGCTCGAGCGGCCTGCTCTTGACTACCTCGATTCACGTTGTGACTGTTCAGTGTGCCTGTAATCTGAAGACCCAACCTTTTTTGAATAAATACTTTTAAAACTTTGGCCAGGAGTTTACACCTCTTCTTTTATCACTGAAACAGAGAAATATTCGACAGGACCAAGGCTGACTCCTAGGGACCTGTATGTGTATTTACTCCCCACCCTTCTTGTGCTGAGGTCTGTGTCAGGTATTGTGGTGTTTCTAGGACACCATAAGTTTGTGTGGACAGACCAAATGATACATTTAAAAAGTGGAGACCTCCACTGTCCTGTCTTGAATTTACTGAAAGCCTCCTAGCACTAAAATCACCGTTAACCATTTGCCCACAATGGACTTGAGAGTCTTAGTGCTGTGATGCTTTAGAGAAACGTACCCGTTGGGTTTAGTGTGATTGGCACTGAGAACAAATAGTAAATGAGATGAGGAGACAGTGGTTTGGTTTCCCAATGTCAACTTGATCAGGTCAGTAACACTCCTGTAGGTTAGATATTTAGATGGTTATTATGAATAATTAGATCTCAGTACATAATACAGTTCTTTGTCAAGAATGGTCTGAAATAAAAGCCTGTATTTACCTTGATGTATTCTCTCAATGCTTTCAATTGCGTAGAGTCCTAATCTGTTAGAGTGCAGGGAAATCCCTCGGGCCCAACTTGAATACTTTAAAGAAGTGGCCTTGCACCTAAGTACCTACCAACAGATAGAACCCAGGGCCCAGTTGTTCAAAACGTTTCATCTGGATCAGAATGATCCTGATTCTGTTTTGCTATCCAGGATCATTTAGGATATATATAGGGTCTATTTGGTTGATTTCGAGCCGTATAGGGGAAATCAGCTAGCTCGATCTGATCCAGATTAAAGGTTTTGAACAACAGGGCCCAGGAGATGGATATAACTGACACCATAGTGACTGGCTGACTCATTTGTACCATTACTACATAACATCCTAAATGAGTATAATACTGATCATAACAGAATCACGATTGAACAAAATATAATCATCATGACATGGTTATACTGACTTATACTTGTTACATTTACATTTGAACCATCTAGCAGATGGTTTTATCCTCAACTACTAGAGATTACAGGGACAGTCTCCCTGGAGTGAAATAGGGCTAAATGCCCTAGTGGCGTTCCCAAGTTACCCCAGGCTACACTAGTGGTGGTGTTCAGTGTCCAGTTGGGATTTTAACTCATGACCTTCTGATCACCATCATAGGGAATATCATAACAGATGAGAAATCTGTCCCCTCACAAATCCACCAGTTGTGTGTGCTGATGTCATGTACTATGTACTGACTACTTTTAATTAGCAAATCAATCAAACTAGTTAAATTATAACTTTCTTTATGATCATGACCTTTATGACCTGGCTGAAAGATAAATATAGTCTAAATAAAATTGTGTTCAGTTGGTCTTGGGTACTTTTAATGGATCAGTGTGAGGGACAGTCAACAATTGTACAAACAAACGATTTGATAATGTAACTTATTATGAGTAGATATTAAGCCACAATTCGTCATCTGGTACTATCAATAGTTGGAACGTTCAGGTGAACACATTTACATTTACATTCATACAGTTACATTTACACTTTTCAAAAACATTCATGAATCATAATGTGCAATGTATACAGACATCTTTATTCAGAAATGATCTAATGATTATGCTATACTAGTTTCCAGCCTGTGCAATTGATTTTCTGTTTAGTCAACTGTTAGTAGCTTTAGTCAATGTTAAAAAGAGTGACAGTTTCTCTTTTCAAAAAGTAGGATCTAGGACTTTTCCCACCTGTTTTTTTAAGTTTAGGATTTGCATTAATAATGCTAGTGTTCCAGAGTAGGTAAGGCATGTACCTTCCTCTCCACTTCATTGCAGTATTTTTCTGGAAGTCCAGCAGCCCTGAAAGAAAAAACGAGTAAACATGAATTGATTCGGCGTATCGAAAATGGCCTCTTACTGTAGTTTACACACTGTAGAAAGCTTAATGTAAATGCTCTGTCTTTTCTATTGCAATTCACTAACTTGAGTTCCTTCAGCTTCTTCTCCTTGATCTCATCCAGGCGTATGCGACGCTGGCGGGCCTCTTCGTCCAGACGGTCTCCCTCTTTGAAGACCTCCCTGCGCTGTGTGACGGCCTGTAGCTCACGCTCCCTCACCTGCTGACGTATCCCGTCCGCATGGCGAAGGACCTTCTGCCTGTGATTGTCCTCCTTGTCCTTCTCCTTAGAGATGGACACCTGCTGGGCTCTGGTGGAAGAGGAAGCAGGGCAAAGAGACTGTTTGGAACTATAGTTACAACTATAGTTAGTACTGTGTGTAATATTTACTTACGAGCTCAAAAGGCAGTGTTTGTCTTCCGAAGAAAGTGTGACATTGCGGACATACCTCAACACCCTCTCAAATTCAGCCCTCTCTCGCCCGGCCTCAATGGAAAGGAGGTGCTCTTTGTGGGTGACCTGCTCCAAGCGCGCTGCCTTCAATCTCTCCTCCTCCTCTACTTTCTTTTTGAGCTGCTCTTTCTCTTTTCTCCTCCACTCCCTCTCTGCAGCCTCCTGGTTCCTCCGGGCTCGAAGCTCATCCTGACAGTCACATAGAAACACTCCCTGTTAATGTCTCCATGTCCTCTACAGCCAATTAGGTATCATACTAGAATAGCAACTTGTTTGCCTGGTCGCCACAACAAAAGAAATAGGTGTTGGCTAATAGAACAAAGGGTTTGGTGCAACTGGGCAAGCAAAATGTCTTGAGCTGAAAATGAGTTCAGGATGGCTGTTATGGTTGTGTGTGTTAAGGGGATAAATAAGTGAACTTGATGCTAACCTGCTCAGCTTTGAAGTCTCTGTCTCTCTCCTGCAGGGCTCTCAGTCTGGCCACCTCCTTCTCCTTCTCTCTCTTGATGCGTCTCTGTTCAGCCTCATACTCAGCCTCCCGCTCCTGTAGAGGTCATACAGAAATGAGTCTTTGTCCACCTCAAAGACTAATCTATTGGTTTGTGTGTGTTGGAGGGGGGGGGGGTACTGCACTGATCCACACAGTACACACATTTTGTACTGTATTCTCACCATTTTCTTGCGGGTGTACTCCATGGCTCTGAGGTTAGCCAGTCTCTCCTCTTCCTTCTTGTGTTCCTTGGCCAGCAAGCTGTCCTCATTGATGCGGAGGATCTCCAGTTGCAGCCTCCGCTGCTCCTCCTTCTTCCTCTCCAAAGCCTGTACCCACACAACCACAGATTGATCAGTCAGCCACACACACACACACACACACACAGACATACAGTGCATATACCACACGCAGCCTACGTCCATACACACCACTCTGAGTTTTCAACTAGTTTGTTCCAGAATGATTATAGAATTGCTGTGCTGCACTAAAATACCTCCAGCTCCTCCACCTGCATCCTCTCTAGGTTCTCCAGCATCTGCTGCCCCTCCTGCTCCTTCACCTCATCCTGCAGCATCCGGTCCTCCAGACGCTCCTGCATCTGATTCACAATCAGCTGCTTTCCCCTGGACACTCACAAAACAGAGGAAAGAGTTGAGGTGTTGTATGGTAGAGACAGACTGACGTCTGGTGTGTGTGTGCGCGTCTGTGTGTGTGTGTGTCATAACGAGGCCTCACTGGATCCTCTGATGTTTGCGTTGCTCGACGATCTGGTCCTGGGCCTCCAGGGCTCTCCTGCGGTCCAGCTCCATCATGGCATCCAGATGCGTCTCCTCCTCTTGCAGCTCAGTCAGGATCTGCTGCTTCTCCAGTATCTGAGCATCACGCACTGCGTGGCATTGGGCACCTAGGATCAGCTGAGGACCAGAAAGGTACCCACATGGACAATAGGACACACACGCTTACACAGAGGTGGGAGAGTATGGTCAGTGAGTAGGTAAGATACTGCAGGAATGTGTTAGTTAAGTAATTTAAAATATATATATTATAAAGGAGGTATGAACCACACAAGTGAAAGAGTGACCAGTTAATTTCCTACCTCATTGAGTTTCTTGACTTCATCCTCCTGCTCCATCCTCATGGCGTTGGCTCTCTCCAACAGGTACTGAGCCTTGTCCTTGGCCTCGGCCTCCAGCTCACTCAGACCCTGGTTCTTCTGACGCGACAGGTCGGCCTGACGGATATTAGCCTTCCTCTCCTCAGCAGCATCCTAGCCAGAGTTAACCATAGTAAACTTAGGTCAGTTTAGGCCTACACCTAATTGTTAAGGACAGGACTGTGGTAAGCTGAGCTGATCATAGATCTGTGTTGTAGGTGTTGAAGCAGATATATGACATAGTTCGTCATACAGCTGTGTCATGTATGAAGGGTTGCTCGCAGAAGAGCAACAGAACACACAAACATACACAGATACACACACACACACACATATACACAGATACAAACACAAACACACACACACACACACACACACACACACACACAAACACACACACACACACACACACACACACACACACACCCTCACAGAGCAACATTCCTCACCATGGCGTCTTCCCTTTCCTTCTTCTGGGCTCCCAACATGGCGTCCCTCTCTTCCTTGGTTGGAACTTGAGATGCTAATGCAATACGCTTAAACTCAGTCGGCCGGAAGATTATGGACAGACCAGGTGGATCCTTACTTGAGATCCTGGCAAAATGACAGTAAATTTGTTCCGAATTTGTATTTGACCACTGGTAAAGTCGTTGTACATGTTTACTGCTACAATGCTGCTTTTGCCAAGTCAAATACTTTAGGATAGGCTTTTCTTAATGTTCATCAGATAATTGCAGTGCATGTTAGTAACTGGATACTTGCTTCAGGTCACGGATGAGGTCCATGGTAATAATGCGAACTGTCTCTGGTTTCTGAGCCTTCTGACTTGTAGCAGAGCAGGGCTGGACCCTGGGTAATGAGCAGCCCCTTCTCTCAGAGTCTTTCACATCACAGGTTGACAGCTTGGGTGGGAAAAAAAATCCAACATAAATTTCCACCATATCTCTCTGATACTCACCTACTTTGAGGTGTAGTGCTGAGGCACAAACATGTACATTTCAAGCCTGCAAACTGTGACACTTTAAATAACGTGAAAAAATACTATTGTGCAATATGACAACCCTAGTTGACTATCTGTGCAGTATAGTACAGTGGATTGTGTACATAGCCTTTATTTATGTAAACCAGCTCCTTACCTTCTTGTGATTTTATTCTTTTTCTAAAAGTTTTTTTTTTTTTTTCCTTTCCTAACACCAGGGGAGCCACCCCTCCTAAATTTCGTTGTTTGGTACCTGTACTGTAGCAATGACAATAAAGTCCATTCATTCATTCATTCATACTCTGCTATTAACCTCCCATGACCCACCTGACCTGTGGCTCACCTGTTTTGGGGTTCCAAAGAGACTTTCATCCACATGGGAGGTGAGGGCATGGGTGCGATAGCGGCGTGGATGGGAGCTGCCCAAGCCTCGTTTAGATGAAGAGCCAGAGGCACTCCGTGTCTGGAGGCGAGACAGGACATGAGACAGGACATGAGTCATGTACAAACCTCCACTTAGCTACTAATGATGCAACGAATGTCAGAGAAGTGTGTCCCACGATTCAAAACGTTAGCTACCATGGTCTTTCAAATTGTTCTCTCTCGCCAACCAACATGACATAATAATTAAAACATTGAACAGAAGATCAACAGAACACCATTATTATAATACGAGATAGTATTATGAAACAGCAGTCCGGTGTATGAAGCAGGTACCAGTTCCTTCGCCTGTATCATTGTAGGCTGTGGGACGTTTGCACGAAGGTGTTTTGTTGTTGTTGCGTCTCCATGGAAACTACTGCGCTGCACGCACGCGTCAACCCCAGCAGCGTCAGGCGCGCGTCTCAACCGTGTCTCACGCTGCTACCGCGGCACGCCATCTAGAACAAAAACAAAACAAAAAACAAATATTATGGACATATTACTACTAGCCTACAGATGGCATGTATAACTGTAGGGGGCCGGACTTATATTTATTTATTTTATTTAGGCATAATTAGCATATTATTGTTTAATATTTTAACTTTCTTTCCAAATGTATGTTATTAATGGCTTATTATCAGTGTTAACAGACTCCTGACACCTATACTGCAGCCAGCCACCAGGGGGCGATCAAGATATTTTGGCTTCACTTTGTTATTACACATTGTAATCATTTTCAGTTATCAATCATGCAAAATGTCACTCTCAGACAACCTGAAGCGTAAAATTCACGTGGAAAACCGCAGTTTTAATGAGGAATGGACTGACAAGTACGCATTCATCTGGCCAACATTTAGTAAAGCAAAACCTGTAGGCTATGCCTCATCTGCACTGAAACGGTAGTTGTTGAAAAACGATACAATCTTCGCCGTTACAATTATACAAGGCATGCATCTTTCAGAGAATCATACCCTGAGAAGTCATACCCTGAGACTGCTCCTCCTGAGACATCTACTGCACCCCAGAACTGCGTCTCCTGAAGACACCCGCTTTTCCCCTCTACTGTGTCCCCTAAAAACTTCTATTGACCCCGTTGTACTGTTTCTCTGTTTCTCCAGATATATAAATAAAAAACAACAACCTGAGCTGGATTATTCTTCCTGCTACGACTGGTCACTGGTGGATTGATGATTCATTTGCTTAGTCAAATGTATTGATTGTAAGTCGCTTTGGAATAAGGTGTCTGCTAAATACCAAAAAATGATGCTGCCATGAAAGGAAGCATTTCTGATATTGCCTCAAGGTGCAGTGCCCAATTGCCAGTACGTTCAGCTCTCAGAAACTTGCGAAGTATGTCCACCATATCCAGTGGCGTAGCGCAAAATCCCGGGGCCCCCCCGCAAGGTGGCGGTGGGGGCCCTTTCGCAACGGAGTAAAAAAAAAAAAAAAAAAAAAAAAACGTGCGTTTTTTAGAAGCCGATGCGTTATTGACGTTGCGAAATTTCGCAATATGCACTCTACATTCTAAATGCTTGACTTAGCAAAAGCTACAAACAAGTGAGAGCAATAGCTAAAACCAAATGGTAGATTACATCAGTAGCATGTATTATAAGTAGAAAAGTACAAGCTTTATTTCTTTTAACAAAGTGTGGTGTGCACAGCAGCGCGATATCTGTAAACATACAAGCTGTAGACTCTCCGCTAAGGGTTGCCAGATGGGATTGAGAATTTCCAACCTAACCAATCTAAAAACTTCTAAATCCACCAAAAACCAGCCCATCTGGCAACCCTGTCTCCGCTGCATCAGAGTCTACTTGTTGCGTAAAATTGGCCAGGGTTAGTCAAATCCTTTGTTGGACATCTCGTTTCTTAAGTCCTGGTATATTGTGGCATTTCTTTAATGTTTGCCATCTGGTCTAGGAACACCCAGGGAGACGCAGACAGCAGAAGTAGAATAGAATAGTAGAATAGAAAAAGAAACGGCTATATATAGCCTAACCATGCTGAATTATGTACCTGTATGATGCACTGACAGTCTGTGACTGTGAACCTGGCCGGACCCTGCCCTTCTGCCTGAGTTTGAGTATGATGCTGCCCAAATAAATGTTATTGTTTAGTGCTGTACGCTTTCGTGGTATTATATTGTGTGAATTATCATCTGTATGTTGTTTTTCTTTCACTCGACTAACCGCCGAGATAATACTTGAGACATGTACTTCCGTAAACATAATTTGTTTATTTTATTTTTTTACAATATCGGACCGACAGTCCCACATATAGCGGCTATAATGTCCGAATAGAGAATCTACCACCACCTAAAGAATGCTTATTGTACTTTGTATTGTATTTTCACTTGCTCATTTTCCTTGTGTCTCGCTGCCTACGTGTGACTTCAAAGTCATGTTGCTATTGGATACGGCTAACTATGTATATATTTTTAAATATAGGCCTATATATTAAAATTAAGGTTGACACAATGAAGGGCCACTTATTTTCTTTGTTTTATATTTTTTTAAATTATAAAAAAAAAAAAAAAAGTTTGGATCCAATGTTAGGGGGCCCCCTAGTGGCTGGGGCCCCCCCGCGGTGCGTCGCTTGCGGGCCCGTCCGCTACGCCACTGACCATATCCATGTACTGCAACCAGAGGGCAGCTGTCCTGCTACAGGATTTTAAGTATTCACTTTTGCTTTTGAGTTGTTCCTTTATTCTGAGTATCACATCAGCATTGCAAGCCTTCTCTGCAGACACTGATCCCTCCATCAACTGTGCATAGAGGACAGCAACTTCATCCAGATCAGATGCATGCAGGTATCTTTGACCCTCTTATGGAAGCTTGGGCTAGTAATATAAGTAAGTCCAAGATGGCCGCGCGCTTAGACGCTGCAGCTCGGGGGGCTACCACACTGGTGTTTCATTGTGTTTTTAATTACATTTGTATGTTCACTTTTTTTTTGTAGTACTTATAGGGAACAGTTGTGTATATAGTACCTACAGCAGGCTCGACTTATTAGAAGTCGGCACGCAAAACGACAAGATAGTTACGGTGGATTTCCTGGAGCAATACAGGATTGACAAGGACATCGCAAGGCTACCGGGAGAGCCCTGGTTCACAGTCCCCTCCCTGAGGCGGAAACGCCGGCGGCGAGACCGTAGGAAACGGCGAGGCCGCCGGTGAGGCCTGCTAGCAAGATTGAGACGCAGCCCAAACAAACCAGCTTTGCCAAGCATTTTCCTCTCTAACGTCAGATCCCTGACGAACAAGATGGATGAACTGAGACTACAGGTGGCCAAAAACAACATCGTAGGGGATAGCTGTGTGATTATTCTGACCGAAACCTGGCTAAATGACAACATTGTGGACGGTACTGTTAGCTTGGAGGGACGAACGCTGCACCGCGCTGACCGAACGCTGCTTAGTGAGAAGACCCGCGGAGGCGGCCTCATTATATCTACGAAGGACAGCTGGTGCTTAAACACGAAAACTGTAAGTAGCCACTGCTCCCCAGACCTGGAATACTTGACTGTTAAATGCCGACCCACATACCTCCCTAGGGAGTTTAACGCGGTGCTAATTACATGTGTGTATATAGCGCCTAGCGCAGACAGCAGAGTAGCATTGGCGCGACTATATGAAGTCATCAGTAGCCAACAAAGCACTGATCCACAGGCTATTCACATCATAGCGGGGGACTTTAATCATGTCGACCTGAAGGCAGTACTACCCAAGTTCTATCAGCATGTGAAATGTGCAACGAGAGGAGAAAAAACACTGGATAAGGTATACACCAACATCAAACGTGCTTACAAGGCTAGTCCGCTAGCTCATCTAGGCATGTCTGACCATGTGTCAATCCTCCTGATTCCTGCATACACTACAATGGGGAAAAGTGCTCCCATCACCACTAAGACTGTCAGAACCTGGCCAGAAGGGTCCGCTCCACTGCAGATCTGCCTAAATGACACCCTATGGCAGGAATATGAGCATGAGGACCTGGAACAGTACACGTCGTCGGTTCTGAACCACATAGTGAACTGCACCAACTCAGTCACCGTGGACAAACGGGTCCGGGTCTACCCCAACACGAAGCCATGGATGACTGGGAAGGTCCAAAAACTGATCAACGAGAGGGACAACGCCTTCTTCGCAGGGAAGAGCACACCGCTGTACAGCTCCACCAGGGCCAACCTAAAGCGCGGCATCAAAGCGGCCAAGGCAGAGCACAGAGAGAAGATTGAGGAATGCCTCCTGAGCAACGACTCCAGGCGGATGTGGCAGGGGGTTCAGCAGATGACAAACTTCAGAGCCAACAGGCTCACAGCCGCAGAGGACGACCCCCTGCTGGCGGGAAAGCTGAACACCTTCTACGCCCGGTTCGACGAGGGGCGAACGGAGGTAACCGCAACACAAACACCACTCTCTCCAGCTCTCAGCAGCCTCACCCTCACAGAGCATGAGGTGAGACGCGTACTGAAGGCGGTGGACCCCAGGAAAGCCTCGGGCCCGGATGGCGTCCTGGGACGGGTGCTGAGAGACTGCGCCGACCAGCTGGCCGGGGTTTTCACCAACATCTTTAACCAGTCCCTGTCCCAGGCCACCGTCCCACCCTGCCTGAAAACCTCAACTATCATCCCAGTCCCGAAGAAAAGCACGGTGAGCTGCCTAAACGACTACCGCCCGGTGGCACTCACACCAATCATCATGAAGTGCTTCGAGAAACTAGTCCGGGCCCACATACTCACACGCCTCCCGCCCAACCTGGATCCATACCAGTTCGCCTACAGAGCCCACAGGTCCACAGAGGACGCCATAGCGACGACTCTCCACGCCACTCTATCCCACCTGGAGAGGGGAAACAGCTACGCGAGACTGCTCTTCGTGGACTTCAGCTCCGCCTTCAACACCATCCTTCCAGACAGGCTAGTGACCAAACTACTAGACCTGGGTCTATCACACGCTATATGTGCGTGGATCAAGGACTTCCTGACCGACCGCCCCCCGAGGGTGCGGGTGGGCCCCCACACCTCCACAGCCCTCAGCCTCAGCACTGGGTCCCCCCAGGGCTGCGTGCTAAGCCCCATCCTCTACAACCTCTACACCTACGACTTCACCCCCGTCCACCCCAGCAACTCCATCGTAAAGTTTGCAGACGACACCACCGTGGTGGGCTGCATCTCGGGGGGGGGACGAGGCGGCGTACAGGGATGAGGTAGAGCAGCTGAGCAAGCTGTGCAAGGTTAACAACCTGCTGCTGAACCAGTCAAAGACCCAGGAAATCATCGTGGACTTCAGGAGGAAAAAATCTGAGGTCCAGCCCCTGCTCGTCGATGGGGGGAGCGTGGAGAGAGTCTCAACCCTCCGATTCCTGGGGGTGCACATACAGGATGACCTGTCCTGGAAGAACAACACAGCAGCCATCATCAAGAAGTAGGGGTGTAACGGATCACCTAACTCACGGATCGGATCGTGTCACGGATTTTGAGTCACGGATCGGATCATTTTTCGGATCAACACAAAACATTTTTTTATTTTTATAAAAACAACATTTTCCTTGAATTCTGTAAAAACACCACTTTTAATGTGTGAAACAAAAAAACAACATTCAAGATGTCAAAACTGATATATATATCACATATATATATATATATAACATCTATATATAACAACATATATATATAACAACACATATATATAACATCACTGCTGCAATCTGGTTGCCAAGTGAAACCTAACTTTACCTAAATAATAAAGTGAAATCCTTTAAACATGGTAAGAAAAAAAAGTAAATAAAGCAAAGCAGCCTCAAGCTTATAACTTCATATTCATTTTCAAAAAGATGAGGATGTCCACATTGTCTGGGGAGAGGGCAGACCTGTCAGTCACTATGTCTCCTGCTGTGGAGAACACCCTCTCGCTAGGAACTGAAGTAGCCGGCACAGCCAGGTAGCGTCTTGCCATCATGGCAACGTGAGGGTACACACCGTAACTTTCTTATCGACCTCCCTCCTTCCATCATTATTATAAGTAACAGGGAAGCCAAAGTGCTCCCATACATGTGATTTCAATGACGAGGGAGGGAGGCCTTTCCAGTTCGCCAACGTAGCACTCGCCATGATACTTGTTGCTGTGGATTCCCAGCTTCACGTGGAGTGAGTACGTAACAGAGTACTTTTTTTGTGTGTTTACACAATCACCCAGGCTGCTTAGCGGGTGATATGACGTGATATAAGTGGGACAGAGATGAGTGAATGAATGTTGTTGTCAACTCAGTACGCATGCAGAGAGTGAGAATAAAGCGCACATGATTGTTTTTCTACCGGTTACATTTGAATGAATGAATGGTCTTTATTGTCATTGCTACAGTACAGGTACCAAACAACGAAATTTAGGAGGGGTGGCTCCCCTGGTGTTAGAAAAAAAAAAAAAAAAAAAAAAAAAAACGGTTTTGCTATTGATCCGCGGTACACATGCGTTCCGAACCGTGGAGGGCGATCCGAACGGATCACGAATTATCCGTGATCCGTTACACCCCTATCAAGAAGGCACAACAGCGGCTCTTCTTCCTGAGAGTCCTCAGGAAAGACCACATCGGACAGGAGATGCTGGTGGCCTTCTACCGCTGCGCAGTGGAGAGCATCCTCACCTACTGCATCTGCATCTGGTTCTCCAGCTGCACAGCCGCAGAGAGGAATGCGCTACAGAGAGTCGTGAGATCGGCCCAGAAGATCACCGGCGCCCCCCTCCCCTCTCTGGAAGAGCTGTACAACACACGCTGCCTCAGGAAGGCCTCCAAGATCTCCAGAGACCCATCCCACCCTGGGTACGAACACTTTGCTCGGCTGCCCTCGAACAGGCGGTTCAGGACCATGTTCGCAAGGACAAACAGACTGAAGCTCAGCTTCTACCCCAGGGCCATTCAGGCCCTGAACACAGCAAAGACCTAGGTTCTAGGCCCTGGACAATCTAGACAAATTGATGGCAGCTACTAGATTGAAATCAAGTGTAATACTGAAACACAACTGTGTACATTTCAAACCGGCAAACTGCGACACTTTAAATGAATGTGCAATAACACTATGTGAATGAATGAATGAATGGACTTTATTGTCATTGCTACAGTACAGGTACCAAACAACGAAATTTAGGAGGGGTGGCTCCCCTGGTGTTAGGGAAAAAAAAAAAAAAAAACTTTAAAAAAAAATTCACAAGAAGGGAAGGAGCTGGTTTACATAAATAAAGGCTATGTACACAATCCACTGTACTATACTGTACAGATAGACGACTAGGGTTGTCATATTGCACAATAGTATTGTTTCACGTTATTTAAAGTGTCACAGTTTGCAGGCTTGAAATGTACATGTTTGTGCCTCAGCACTACACCTGATTTTTTCAGTCCAGCAGCTGCCATACAATCCGTCCAGACTGTCCAGGGCCCAGAACTTAGGTCTTTGCTGTGTTCAGGGCCTGGACGGCTCTGTGGTAGAAGCTGTTCTTCAGTCTGTTTGTCTAAGCGGCCAGGGTCCTGAACCGCCTTTTCGAGGGCAGCCTGGTAAAGTGTACGTACCCAGGGTGGGTCGGGTCCCTGGAGATCTTGGAGGCCTTCCTGAGACAGCGTGTGTTGTACAGCTCTTCCAGAGAGGGGAGGGGGGCGCCGGTGATCTTCTGTGCTGTTCTCACGTGGTGCAATATGACAACCCTCGGGTACATAAGGTTCAGAGATAGGAAATGTTAGAATAGGTATAGCATAGCATAGAGTACAGCACAGTGTTTTATTTGTATAGTATAGTATAGTGGATAGTGTACATAGCCTTTATTTATGTAAACCAGCTCTTTTCCCTTCTTGTTTTTAGTTTTTTTTTCTCCTAGCACCAGGGGAGCCCCCCCTCCCAAATGTCGTTGTTTGGTACCTGTACTATATCAATGACAATAAAGACCATTCAATTCAATTCAATTAAATCAATTCATTCAATTAGGACATGCCAGCTTGTATTGATATTCATTGTATTTTCTCTGCAATATGTGCAGCTGTTGTGCTATGGTGGAAGAAAGACACAACATTTATGACCGCCTAGCACCCTGGACACCTGGTTGATTCCTGTTGCTTTTTGTGCTGCTAAATTTATTTTGTGTGCAAACATCCAATTTGGGGGCCCAGTCCAGCTTCACTGATTTCATTGACAATATTTCTAGCATTATCTGTTGTGTCTGGAATTGTGCTTCCTGGCCTCTCCAACTTCCATTCTGACACTACCTCCTTCAGTACCTCTGCCAGATGTGTGTGTGCTGTTCATAAATGGCTCTTATAGTAGGATCCAGTGGCGCCGGCAGGATTAGATTTCATAGTACGCACGGAAACGTAGCAAAACTTTGCAGACTAGCCTACAATATAGGTTGGATGGTTGTATCACCTATAACGCGCTCTACACAGAGCGCAGCAACACAAACATTAACTATAATACATATGGGACATGTATGTTGACACATGTAAGACAAAATCTTCCCAAAATGTATTTTTAAATGGTGATTAAGTCGAGCAACCCTGGCAGAAGCCCGTTTTCGCACGTTCTATTACCAGTGGGTGGGCAGGCACCCTACATTATGGTGACGGCGCACCCGAAAATCCATTGCTTGTAAATGTCTTTAGTGAGCCACACATCCTGAAATGTACATTTGCCAGCAGGGCTGGACTGGGACAAAAATTAGGCCCTGGCATTTTTGGCCCAGACAGGCCCACCCCAATCGGTCGGACCACACTCACCAGCACAAAAATACTTGCCTTATATACTCGTCTTATATACTGTGCTGTACAGTCATATGACAAACTGTAGTATTCCCCCAAACCACTACAAAGACGACTACATACAGTAAGCAATGGTACCAGTGCAAGTAGACCAGTGTACTCAGTGATCAGATTCCAGAGTGAATTTACGAACGCAGCCTTGTTGTTCTAGATTTTTTTTCCCATTATCAACCTATCATTGCGCTTTAGAGTAAAACAAAGCACGCAACTGTCGCGTCTATCTTTTCATGGCAACTCTACATTGTGATTTACAAGGGATATTAACTAATATTAAGTAATATTATTACTTGGTTACATTTTGCAATTGATCCGCGGTACACATGCGTGCCGAACCGTGGGGGGCGGTCCGTTACACCCCTAACAGCTACCTATATTTTCCTTACCGGGTCAACGGTTACAGGCTGACTCGGCCCCGCTTCTTCTGTATCCTCTCTATCCTCTGTATCTGTACCCTGCTCCCGCTCCTCCCTGCTAGCCTCCTCTTCAACCCTAACCCTAACCCTAATCCTCTGTATCTGTACCCTGCTCCCGCTCCTCCCTGCTAGCCTCCTCTTCAACCTGTTGCTGTTGCTGCTGTGGTAAACTTGAGGGTGCAGCAAACATGTCCCTAATGTTGTTTACACATTTGGCAGCATCTGCCTCGAGTTTCTTTTTGTTTTTCCCAGCCTCCCTTCCGTTTTAGTGTGCTTTTGCGCTCCATCTCTCTCAGTATCTATCTAGTAACTATCCAGGCTAACTAAATGTATTTTGCCGGCCGGCTCGGCCCAAAACTACCGCGAAACTGAGACGGAGGTCTGGTGCTGCGTGCGTGCGTGACCCCTGACCCCCTCCCCCCCCCCCTTCTCTCTGTTGATTGGGCCAGCCCAGTGTCTGTATAGAAAATTGACCAATTGACCGCTGTCCCTGATTTATGGGCCGTTCAATGGTAGCTTTCGATTCATGGGCCGTTCGATGGTATCTTTCGGCTGGGCCGGCTGGTAAAAAAAAAAAAAAAAAAATTTTTTTTTTTTTGCCGGTCGGCTCGGCCCAAAACTACCGCGGCCCACCGGGCAAATGCCCGGTATGCCAGATGGCCAGTCCAGCCCTGTTTGCCAGGCATAGCTCCAGCTGCTTGCTGCCGCTTAACCTGCACCGGAATTTTCTTGAGGCAAGTGCGTGCTGCGACTCAGATAGCGGGAGAAACATGCAGACAGCGTAACGTAGCATATTTACTAACATTTCAAATGACACTTTAAATGAATGTGCAATAATACTGTGTGTGACAACCCTTGTGCACATAAGGTTCAGAGATAGGAAATGTTAGGATATTTATAGCATAGCATAGAGTACAGCACAGTGTTTTATTTGTATAGTATAGTATAGTGGATAGTGTATATAGCCTTTATTTATGTAAACCAGCTCTTTTCCCTTCTTGTTTTTAGTAGGCCTATATTATTTTTTTTCCTAGCACCAGGGGAGCCCCCCCTCCCAAATGTCGTTGTATGGTACCTGTACTGTATTAATGACAATAAAGACCATTCATTCATTCATTCATATGTACTTTTTTTTATAATAAAAAATGTTTTGTTGGAAAATAATGTTTATCTGGCAGTGATTTTAGAGTAAGACTCGGTGCTTACTGGGTAATGTGAAAGTTGTGACAACAAAGTAATGACATTCTCTTCAGCTAGGACCAGAAATGGTGCATGGGTAGGCTGATTGGTGATTTGGTGACAAATGAATAATATAGGCACTTTCTACTCCTGTATATTGCTCTTGAATGGCTGGAAATTCACCATGACTTTCAACTTATCAACTAAATTGGTGCGCGTGACTCATTATTACGCACGGCATCAGCACGGCGGCTCCATGGAAACAGTTGATCTATGACGTTTTTTGACAGAACGTTAAAACAACAATAGAATAATTGTACAAATCCTCAGTTACTTTACTGCTGGAAAGCGGTGAGACCTATGGTTAAGACGGTCAACTAAAACGGAACAGCGAGATTTGGTGAAAGTCCCCTCAGTGATATCAAGTAATTACAGCCGGACAATGGCAATCTGGACATCTGGCTCGCAGACAGAGTCGTCTTCATTCGGTAAGTTAAAAAAAGATAGTCTGGCGACTCCGTCCAGTTTAAATCATTTGTAGCCAAACTCAAGACCATGAATTGCAGCTATTTCCATTATTCTGAGTAATAAACATTATTTAATTAGGCAAATTATCAATGTGGTACTTTTTTTTTTTTTTACATGTTTTACAACATATCCTAATCAATGTTGTCATTATTCTATTGGTTTGAATGTTTATTTATCTATTTGTTTTTCTATTATATTCATTTTATCCTGTAAAATTACAATTTTGAGCTATGGAGCACTGTATGAAAGGGCATTATTCCTCACTGGTCTGCACCAGAATGGCATTTAATAAATTTTCTTCCACATGTTTTTAGTCGGAGAAGCAGAGACAGTAATCTGCTGAATGAATAAGAAGGGAGAATCTTCACTGATCTTCTCAGCTGAACTGATTGAGGTAGAGGTGTAGAACACTGCACTGATTTAGCCGATCACTGTGATCAGGTAAGAACTTGGTAAGTACCAAGAACAGTACAGTAAGTGCCAATTAAATGTAATGTAATGCCAGTCTGGTGACCAGGATGGTCAGGTAGCATACTGTACTCATGGTTAAATAGCATGTTGGGTAGGCCTATATGTGGGGTGTTTTTCTGTTGTTTATTTGTTATATTTGTAAATTGTTTATTTACCGCATTATAACATGTACGTACAGTGTAACAAATACTGTTATTAATAGGCTAGTTGTTGCTACCCTGCTGTAAGTAAAGTGTAACAAATGAGTAATGACAATAGTATTATTTCTCACTGTTAAACTGTTGTAAGTATAGTGTAGTAAAAGTGTAATAATAATGTGTTACAAATTGATTTTGCGAGACTTATCAAAAATAAGTCTGGATTTTTCTTTAGTGACATTGATGGAATGAGTCGAAAGCGAGGTCTAATTTTGAATCTAAAGCGGCGTCTTAGCCAATGTTGCTTGCTCTTTACTGGCACCATACAACGTGCACTATCTGAACTCCATAGGACACATATAATTAAACCAACAGAAATATTTTATATTAAATTAAAATGTGACATTTTGAGTCGCATGATGTCGCCGCCACTAATTAGCATATACTTACAGATTTCACTTAAATAATGTTTTCTATCCATTTCCACAAGGCTTTAAAGACTACATCATAATGTATATATACTTTATGAGCCTTAAATGACAAGGTGGATTGAGCTTTCAGTTGTATCACCAACTGTGAACTCAATGGCTGTAACTGTAACACTGTAACTGTAAACTCACTAGCTGTAACTGTAACACTGTAAATGTAAACTCACTGACTGTAACAGTTACACTGTAACTGTAAACTCAGTGTCTGTAACTGTAACTAACTGTAAACTCACTGGCTGTAGCTGTAACACTGCAACTGTAAACTCACTGGCTGTAACTGTAAACTCACTGGCTGTAACTGTAACACAGTAACTGTAAACTCACTGGCTGTAACTGTAAACTCACTGGCTGTAACTGTAAAACTGTAACTGTTATTACTCATTGTTACACTGTTGTAAGTATAGTGTAGTAAAAGAGTAATGATAACGTGTTACATTGCACTTACAATAGTAATTACAGTACACGGTCATTCAACCACTGTAATATAGTGTTACCCCAACTTAGAAAGGTCACGAGTCAAATTCTGACTTTGGGATTTAGTTCAAAAACAGCAGTTTGGTTTGACATGTGTTTATTTACCACGTTATAACATCTAAGTACAGTGTAACAAATACCGTTATTACTTGTTGCTACACTGCTGTAAGTACAGTGTAGCAAAGGAGTAATGACAATAGTATTATTACTCATGGTTACACCGTTGTAAGTATAGTGTAAAGAGTAATGATAACAAGTTACATTGCACTTACAATAGTTATTACACAGTCATTCAAACTCTGTAATATAGTGTTACCCAAAGGTCACGGTTCAAATTCTGACTTTGGGATTTAGTTCAAAAACAACAGTTTGTTTTGACATGTGTTTATTTACCACGTTATAACATCTAAGTACAGTGTAACAAATACTGTTATTACTTGTTGTTACACTGCTGTAATTACAATGTGGCAAAGGAGTAATGACAATATGTTTTACATTGTACTTACAACCGTAATAAAACAGTCAAACACATTAATATAGTGTTTAACCATAGTTAGAAAGGTCATAGTCATGTCGGAGGAAAAGAGGTCTGAACCATTTGGTTTTTCGTCTGGATCTCACTAAGCTGTTGGATCTTTTTAGACTATGTCAAAGTCACTACTGAACCATCTCATGTTGAAGACCAGGACAACTGGATGTGCAGACCTACAAAACCTTTTTGGAACTGTCTAAGATAAAGAGTACAATTAATGGCGCCACAACTATGCCTTTCCATCTGGACTGTTGACACAATGGAGAAATAACCATGTGTAATACCAACGAATCATTGCTTGACAGCCAACCCATCTGCATCAAAAGCATATTGTGAGAAGGCTATTATGTGAGTGGAAACAAAATGTTGATTTGTGTCAAACCTCTTCAAGTTTGCCCTCAAGACCAAGAACAAGAGCAAGACCCTATGACTAGTCCAAGCAAATTACTTGGTCGCTCTATGACGTTGAACCACTGTGAGCAAATTTACGAACACAGCATTCTTTACTTCAAAATAAAAATAAAACGCACCTAGAATTGTCTTATTTGAAGTATTGAGTTGGGAGTGAACAATTTTGGTCGTCTCTTGGTGCAAAATTCTGCTTGACTACATGGAAGGGGCAAGCCATCAAGTCACACTTGATGTAGAGGCATTAGCAAGGTATGCAAATCCTTGTGTACTAATGTTCTCTGTCCCCCCATCCACTCTCTCTCTCTCTCTCTCTCTCTCTCTCTCTCTCTCTCTCTCTCTCTCTCTCTCTCTCTCTCTCTCTCTCTCTCTCTCTCTCTCTCTCTCTCTCTCTTTAGATACAATAAGAGGAGAACAGGTGCGCATAAGGCAGCTTCCCCAGCACCTGCTACTGTTCTGGCCCCAGCCCCGGCCGTGCCCCCCAGGGTGAGTCTGGCCCCAGCCGTGCCCCCCAGGGTGAGTATTCCTCCCCCAAGCCTGCACACGTCCAGTGAGGGCCTCTCCAGTCAGGTAAGCCAGAGTAGCACTGACACCTCTGGGGACTCTTCCTCTGATGGCTCCCAGAGTGCCAGGACTACCACTGCCAGCTGTGGTAAGTACAGTGACACATTGAATTTAGTTTAAATTAGTTTAGACTGAATTGTGCATACTTTCAGAACTTTCTTATTCCTGCATACACAAAATGCCTACTTAATGGTAGGCAGTATGAGTATTCGTACACAGGACATTGGCCCACAGTTTTTTGTACTTCCTTATCTCAGGCAGCAACACAGAGGGGCACAATGGATGTGATCTGCTCTTATGGTAAATGATGGATGGATGGATGGATGGATGGATGGATGGATAGATGGATAGATGGATGGATCGTTTGTGTGTGCGTGTGTGTGTGTGTACGTGTGTGTGTGTGTGTGTACGTGCGTGTTTATTGCAGTGTGCATGTGCATGTTGTGGTGTGTATGCAGATGTGTTGCGTTGCGGTGTGTATGCGCACGTTGGTCGTGTGTGTGTATGTGTGTCTGTGCATGTGTGTGTGTGTTTGCGTGCGTGCGTGCATGTGTTTAATCAAGTAATGTATACTTAACAATTCGCATTATCTCTCTCCTGTAGATCATTTGTTAGCATTACTTGTTTGTTTGTTGACATTAGCCTTTTTCTCTCTCCCTGTAGCTGGTGCATTGTTCAACATTGATGTGAGGAAGGCCATCCTGCTTCTTCTCCTCTTGACTTTCGGTGAGTGTCACTTCACATCCATTTCATTCTAGATTCATAAGTCCTACTTGTGTGGTGTTACTAGCCCACCAGCAAGCTATTCACAGTGATATATATGATGTGACCTCTTTGGCCCTATTAGTACATTTTCCACAAAAGATTTTTAGTGCCTTTTGAAGTACATATGTTCTGACCACCTGACCTACCACATCATTAACATGTAGGGTTAGGTTATCCTAAAGACATTTCCAAGACATAAATAGACTTGACAAACAAATGAATAAAAAATGTGTTTAAACTACAGACCCGCGATTGTGCTGCTAGCAACAGATTTCCACGTTGTTTAATTTCAATTTGCATATCTGATTGCCCTCTTTCCATGGACGTTATTAAAAGAGAAGTTTCTATAAATCACGGTTATAGTATTGTGATTATTACAGAGTTTGACGTCATGACTCATTAGTTTTTGCAACGCAAAACTGTAAGAAAAATATGGCAGCATCAATAAAAGGAATCGATATCCTTGGAGGCGTACGATTCCGATTGATCGAACAATTTGAAACCGGTTCTCAACTGGAACCAGTTCTCGATTCCCATCCCTACCAATAATTTATTTCACCAGTTAACATGGCAAGCTAATATCATGAATTTCAGAGACAGACATTGTAGCTTTGTCACTAGCAGCTTGGGTGTTGTTTCAATCAACCGACAGCATGGAGCATGTTGCAGATTTGTTGAGGATAGTGGAGCATACCACTTGATAACGTATTCAGTCCTATTTTCGATTCTCTGATTCTCCCTTCTCCCTCTGGCTCTCAGGCGTTTGGTTCTTGTACCCCAGCACGTTTGTCGTCACCCTGCCTTCCAAGGAAACGGTAAAGCAAACTTCATTCATTGTTTAACAGATTTAATTGTCAGAAAAGTGAGGCGAGCGAGGGAAGAAAAAAATAAAGAAAAAACTATCAGAATGTAGAGTGTACGAAGATCCAGCTTAGATGGAAAAGTATGAGAAATATTATGCTACACGATTATTAAACACATTAACATTAATGCATTTGGTGTCTGTAGGCTTGATCTTATCTTAAGTTATTGGTGTTTTGGTTATAGAAAGGTGAAACAGTTGTAATGAAGTCAAGTAATATTTATCCAAATCCAGGGGGAGGGGTATACAGTATACATTATTTGTAATGTTTGAGCTTTATTGAGAATGTTGTGATTATTGGCCATGTTTGACCTAAAACCTATAAAGCATATTCAATTGTAGCCTAATGAATGAATGATGAAATAACAGCTGTTTTAAGACCTCAGTCAGACCTCAGCCAGCCAGTGTGTCTATCTTGCATTGAATAGCACTAAACACAGCTGTAATATGAAATCTGTAGTAGAAATCTTCTCGTTTTGTTAATCAGGTCTTGCCTAAAGCCTGGTACACACATAAAGATTTTCTAAATCTTAACAGATTTTTTATCTGAGAGAGACCCCACACATGAAGATAAAAAATCATGGATTGAACAGTTTTGATCGTATTGTGTGTGGTGTGTTCCGATATTCTCAATACAGCACACAACATACATAAAGATCTGTCCTACGACAGTAGAGTCTCGTCACTCAAGCCAGAAATCTCGAAAATCTCGAAAGAAGTCAGCTCGCTTCTTGATTGGCTACATTCCATCCACGTCACAATCGGACTTGGGAGCAGGGTTGCCAGATGGGATTGACACTTTCCAGCCTAACCACAGTCTAAAAACCGCTAATTCCACCAAAAAAACTGCCCATCTGGCAACCCTGCTCGAGAGTTGTTGGGACTCGGGAGTTGCCCACACACAAGAGGACTTTTGATCGTAAATATTGAACACGTTTAATATTTAAGATCGTCGGCCCGAGCAGATTGTCAGGAGAAATTGACTCTTAACACACCTCACACAACAGGATAATCTTGTAGGATAATCTTTAGAGCCATCCGATAATCAGGCGTTTGCTGTCCTTGGTCAGAAGGGGAGAAATCGGGCCCAAATCGTCCAGATTACCTTTATGTGTGTACCAGGCTTTATATACAAATCTGAAGTAACTGAGAATCCTAACTTGGAGTTCTCTCTCTTGCTCCGCTGTCAGCTTTAATGTTTCAGCTGCTGTGCTGCTAATTGCACCTACTGCTTGCGCTGAACCTAGACAATACATAATTTAATTTGGGGGCCATATGCTATCGCCTACTTCATCCCATGCTTTGTGCCATTTTTCTAAGTGACGCAGGGCATCTGTTAAACCATTACTGAAGTTTGTACAGCATAAGGCATAATTGTAGTGTATCGCTGGGCCCTCCAGGTTTTCCTGGTTCATGTGGTAGAGAAAATAGATGAGGGTAGAACATTCCTCCCTTTGCCATCTACCTCTTAACTTTTTGTCTTCATTTGTGTGATATATTGGTTCTCTGCCATAAAGGTGTGTCAAAAGAGCTACACATAAAATGTTCATTGTATGTTACAACCAACATATAAAGGTACGGCCACTTTGTTGTCAAATCGTAACTCTTTACAGAAAGTAGGCAAATAAAAACTATTGTTGTGTCCAAGCAAATATTTATTATGACCTGTTCACTTGACATGTCGGGATCTTATCTCAGTGGTCTGGGTACTTGATTTCGAGATGCAAGTTAGCTATTGTAGTACTCGAAGACTTGTACACAAACCACTCATGTGTAGTCTCAAAACCACACAAACCACTCCTTTAAATCTCCAATCTCTTTCCACAGGATGTTACTGCTGTCATAAATGCAGCTCTGGAAGACAACACCAATAACATACTGAGAGAGATTGACATTCTGAAGGATAAGCAGATACCTGTCTCAGAGGTGAGAAGTCTGACCCTTCCCACTTCCTGTCACTGCTTGAAACGCAAAATGTGGCTGAATCTCAAAAGTCGATTCCTATACACTCTCTCTACTAACCTCTACACAGTAGTTGAAATGTGTCTCTCAAAACTGTAACAGCAAGAAGGCGAATACATTTCCTTGACATGTGAAGATGCGTGCAACTGGACAAGGACTGTCTTATATCTGACCACTGTGTCTAGGAAAGACCATTGGGTTACCCTTTATAGAGCTTTGTTCAGCCAGTATTTACTACGAATTTATGTGGTAACAATGTTGTAACAAAGGGTACTTTCTGGTCATTACCTCAATAAATTTGACACAGTTGTGAGTGTCATTAATATAGAATATCATATAATATCAAGAGTAACTATGCTACACTATCTAAAGTCGTTGATGTACACTAATGTCTCCAGTCAGGTAGAAACAGCAGAGGTATGCCACCAAAGGATGTATGTTGTGGTTGTTTATATTATATTTTATTTTGCATATGTACAGATAACGTGACCAGTCGCAAAAATAGCCTAAAACCGATTTTTGATGCTTTTTATGAGTGTCTCCATTTTTAGGATTGTGGAGAAGATGAGAGCAGGTTTGGCAGCCAAATATCAACATGATCATGTCAGTGTGACAGAGCTGCAAACCTTGTTGTAGGTTGTTAGGGTTGCGCCAGATGGTGATGGACTGAGAGGTCAGCCAATTAAATCTCCTCCTGCCATAGGCTTCAAGTCGAGTCCAATTCTGAGTTGTTTTGAAAACAGACAGCTCGACAGAGAGAGAGAGAGAGAGAGAGAGAGAGAGAGAGAGAGAGAGAGAGAGAGAGAGAGAGAGAGAGCTGTGGGCAAGATTAGTGCCTGCTTTATACCGGGTGGTAAAATAACTTATACCGACTTTTGAGATTCAGCCATCAGTCTCAGACCCATCGGGAATAAGGCTGTGATTTCCTCCTGAGACATCTACTACCCCCCTGTACTGTCCCTCCTGAGACATCTACTACCCCCCTGTACTGTTTCTCCTGATACATCTACTACCCCCCTGTACTGTCCCTCCTGAGACATCTACTACCCCCCTGTACTGTCCCTCCTGAGACATCTACCCCCCTGTACTGTTTCTCCTGAGACATCTACTACCCCCCTGTACTGTCCCTCCTGAGACATCTACTACCCCCCTGTACTGTCTTTCCTGAGACATCTACTACCCCCCTGTACTGTCCCTCCTGAGACATCTACTACCGCCCTGTACTGTCCCTCCTGAGACATCTACTACCCCCCTGTACTGTTTCTCCTGAGACATCTACTACCCCCCTGTACTGTTTCTCCTGAGACATCTACTACCCCCCTGTACTGTTTCTCCTGTGACATCTACTACCCCCTTGTACTGTTTCTCCTGAGACATCTACTACCCCCCTGTACTGTTCCTCGTGAGACATCTACTACCCCCAACTGTTTCTCCTGAGACATCTACTACCCCCCTGTACTGTTTCTCCTGAGACATCTACTACGCCCATCTATGAGCAATGCACTGTATATAAGATGATGACCACGGGTCTTTCTGCTGCTGACCAAGGGGCTGAGTCCTGTTGATGGGGCCAATTTTTCTTTTAGAGTCTGTAGGCTACTGTATTTGTTTATTAAGATTTCATAAATATGATATATTGTCTGCATTTTTTTCTTGTTTTATAAATTGTTATTATTTATTATTTATTATTTTCAATACAATTATTTTCAAGCAAATATTTATTATGACCTGTTCACTTGACATGTCGGGATCTTATCTCAGTGGTCTGGGTACTTGATTTTGAGATGCAAGTTAGCTATTGTAGTACTCGAAGACTTGTACACAAACCACTCATGTGTAGTCTCAAAACCACACAAACCACTCCTTTAAATCTCCAATCTCTTTCTACAGGATGTTACTGCTGTCATAAATGCAGCTCTGGAAGACAACACCAATAACATACTGAGAGAGATTGACATTCTGAAGGATAAGCAGAAACCTGTCTCCGAGGTGAGAAGTCTGACCCTTCCCACTTCCTGTCACTGCTTGAAACGCAAATTGTGGCTGAATCTCAAAAGTCGATTCCTATACACTCTCTCTACTAACCTCTACACAGTAGTTGAAATGTGTCTCTCAAAACTTTATGTGTAGTTGAAATGTGTCTCTCAAGCCTAAGCTCCTAGGTCTGTTACAACAGCACCCAATAGGTCTGCTACAACAGCTCCTCGGTCTGCTACAACAGCTCCTAGGTCTGTTACAACAGCTCCTAGGTCTGCTACAACAGCTCCTCGGTCTGCTACAACAGCGCCTACAACAGCTCCTAGGTCTGCTACAACAGCTCCTAGGTCTGCTACAACAGCTCCGAGGTCTGCTACAACAGCTCCTAGGTCTGCTACAACAGCTCCTAGGTCTGCTACAACAGCTCCTAGGTCGGCTACAACAGCTCCGAGGTCTGCTACAACAGCTCCTAGGTCTGCTACAACAGCTCCTAGGTCTGCTACAACAGCTCCTAGGTCTGCTACAACAGCTCCTAGGTCTGTTACAACAGCACCTAGGTCTGCTACAACAGCTCCTAGGTCTGCTACAGCAGCTCCTAGGTCTGCTACAACAGCTCCTAGGTCTGCTACAACAGCTCCTAGGTCTGCTACAACAGCTCCTAGGTCTGCTACAACAGCTCCTAGGTCTGTTACAACAGCTCCTAGGTCTGCTACAACAACTCCTAGGTCTGTTACAACAGCTCCTAGGTCTGCTACAACAACTCCTAGGTCTGCTACAACCGACCTACGTATGAAGTACAACAGACCTACGTATGAAGTACAACAAAGATGTACTTTTCACTCAAAGCAATAAATGGTTTTCTTTCAAAGAAGTAGCTGTGTGACAGTGTGATTGATTCTATCACTTCCACCCAGGATACTGTGACACAGGAACATCAGATAGATAGATTTTATTAACCCCGGTAAGAGTCACACTACGGGAAGTATAACACTGGCTATGAAGGGAGTAGAAACACAAGACTATGCTGAATAAGTTCATTAGGTCTACACGGTAACAGAAGAGAGAGAGAACAGAAGAGAGAGAGAGAACAGAAGAGAGAGAGAGAACAGAAGAGAGAGAGAGAACAGAAGAGAGAGAGAGAACAGAAGAGAGAGAGAACAGAAGAGAGAGAGAGAGAGAGAGAGAGAGAGAGAGAGAGAGAGAGAGAGAGAGAGAGAGAGAGCTGTGGGCAAGATTAGTGCCTGCTTTATACCGGGTGGTAAAATAACTTATACCGACTTTTGAGATTCAGCCATCAGTCTCAGACCCATCGGGAATAAGGCTGTGATTTCCTCCTGAGACATCTACTACCCCCCTGTACTGTCCCTCCTGAGACATCTACTACCCCCCTGTACTGTTTCTCCTGAGACATCTACTACCCCCCTGTACTGTCCCTCCTGAGACATCTACTACCCCCCTGTACTGTCCCTCCTGAGACATCTACCCCCCTGTACTGTTTCTCCTGAGACATCTACTACCCCCCTGTACTGTCCCTCCTGAGACATCTACTACCCCCCTGTACTGTTTCTCCTGAGACATCTACTACCCCCCTGTACTGTCCCTCCTGAGACATCTACTACCCCCCTGTACTGTCCCTCCTGAGACATCTACTACCCCCCTGTACTGTCCCTCCTGACCGATTAAATGCGTAGGTCATACTAGCCCCAGTTATTGTTATATATGTTCATATTTTAATAAATTAATATTTACTACTGTGGTGATATCAGCAGCAGGCTACATACAGTCATATTGTCACGATGGCATATTGGTATTGACCGCTGCCATAGTATTAATTCGTCATTTTAAGACGGTGGTTCAAATCCCTCTTCTGACACACTTTTTACTGCATTTCGTTGTCTGAATCTAATCTAAAATCTCATCTAAAAAAGTATGTAGGCTATAAAATGATGGTGTCTGCTAATTTACAAGAACTGACACGATTACAATGGTGTTTGAAGCCTTTCTGAGTAGTAAATTATGTTCTTCTAACTGGACCCTGGATTTGGCATAGATTATTTTTTCTTATGATTACTGATGGATAGATGATTCACTTAGACAGATATATATATATATATATATATATATATATATATATATATATATATATATATATATTGTAAATCGATTTGCATGAAGGCTTCGGTTAAATGTAAAACATTTTTTTTTTTTAATTAAATCAAGTATCGAAGCGGGACCTCTAGCTGGCTGCTTTCTTATCGATGCTATTTTTCAGGTTTTCTGCTCGAAATCACATGCCCACAGTGAATATAGAATATCTCCACAATCACAAGGGCCTTCATAATGATCTTGGTATCAAATGATACCTGTGGGGTGACTGTAGAAGTGTCAGAATCCAAATATATGTTACTGTGTCAGAGTAAATAGAGCTAGAACATTGTGAAAAATCTCAAATTCAATCTCCGCCTAAAAAAACAACAGCTTTTAGAGTGAATTTCAGCTTGGAAACCTGACCTTATAGCCCAAATCATCTAGGAATCCGTACTCCAGGGTCTGATGAGTCAGACATCAGTGTATCAGACTTTCCCATGTATCAAGACTGTAAAATGTATTATATTTCATTGACATATCACTATTGGTATAAATTGCATCCAAATCCAACTGTTTAGACTGTTTCCGTCCAGCAGGGCTCCCCTGCGCGCTCCTATTGCGCAACTGCCTCCTTTTCACACCAGCTTCGTGACGCGTCGTTTAACCACTGGATTTTCTCCCAAACCCATTGGTCAAATTTCATGATTGACCACTCATTTGAAGCGTCAGAGCCAATAGAATCGAGCAGAGGCGGGAAAAATTACTTTCGAGGACCAATGATATGGAAATTCGGGGGTTGAAACCAAGCATGCTCGGTTTTGCTATGTGACGTGGCTGTAAACAAGGGCTTCTGACTCGCACTGTATTTACTGGGCAAGGAAAAAAACGATATGGTCGTTTAGAATGGAATCAAATTAATCGTTTGCGATATCGATGAACATTATTGATAAAGGTAAGCTCTTTATATCTGTTATATTAAACATAGACCCGACTCTAGCCCCAAATGTGGGGGCGTGGATAAGATAACCCCTGCGCCAAACACACCACTGTGATATTGGCAATGCAAGTTGATAGACATACCTTTTTTATTTATCTCACACTTTCTAAATATCAAGTTATCACACAATAAACCATCGATCACACTTTCAAAATATCAAATTATCTATCTCGTAAAAAGTGGGGAAAAAAATAAAATAAAAATGTCCCTGAGTGAGGCAGTCCCACTCCTATTTTTCATTGTATTAGACAGATATAGTGAAGACAAACAGGAAAGTGAGGAGAAGAAGGGAGAGAGGGCATGTCAGCAGGGCATGGGCTGGATTCGAACCCATGCCGACATGGGCATATGTGTGCACTGTAGACCGCGGTGCTAGACCACTGGACCACCCCAGGCCACGGGAAAGACACTTGACGGAACCGTCGTTCGGGATGTCGTTTCCGCCTGCGAGACATTTTTGACGCACGTATTACCTAAACCAGCCTGTAAACCTGCTCGCTACCAGGTTTGTTCAGAAGGATTGGTTGCATAGCAACCAAGCAGCAAATTATTTGAGCCACATTGATGGAACGGAACACAAGCTGAAATTAGCACCAGGATCTGATTTAAACCGGGATCAGATTTAATCACGGTACGTGGAATAGCCCCCAGGTCTTTGTTGTTCATTCCCAGCTTCAGCACAAGCTTAATGTGGGGTTTGGGTTTAGACCTGGCTTGAACCACACTTCCCATCCTCCCACACGGCACAACACCAGAGCTACAAAATATAAAATGACCTGCAGTAAAGAAAAGTACATGTGATCATTTCTAATGTTATGTATATCATGACTTGTCTGAGGCTCAAAACTTTAGCACTTGTACTAAGAGGTAAAATAAAGTAAAGGAGATCCTTTATCAGCGATCAGCAAGATGAAGGGACTGACGCTGTGGATCCCTCAAACAGAATGAATAACACCTATAACTTGTTGAATAGTATCAGATTCTCTTGTTTACCATTTTACTTTCTTTTAAGAGAAAGAGACAAGATGCAGTTCAGTAGACTATGATGGCAGTCTTATTATCTTTTAAGTCATTGGACCTTTGACAGATGCATTGCCATCAATAATGCCTGTTGACAACATGTACTGAACTTTATTGTCGACAGATGTTGTCAACAATAGTTTAACAGACATTGTATGCAAAGAAAGACATAGAATAACTGTATATTTTAAGTTTGATAAGGTAAGACAGCAGAACTGAAGTCATTATGCAATTGTTTTATTAGACAAATATAAATATCAGGAATTGAAATGATTATTGAACAGCATTATCTGAAGTCCCAGTTGGTGCCTTGAATATATACAGGGTTCCCACGGTCATGAAATTCCTGGAAAAGTTATGGAATTTGAAAAACTATTTTCCAGTCTGGAAAAGTTATGGAATTAACTTAACTGTTTTGGAAAAGTTTTGGAAATATACATTGTGTTTAAAATATGTTCACCGAGCATGTCGCCGGCGACATGGAACGAACACTGTTGTATAATAACTTCGCTATCGTTCCGCATATAAACAATAAATTGTATGGTGAAACCTACATTGTAGCTACAAGTAGAGCCCACCCCCGCGTCTAGACCAACCAGAAGTCTCTATAACGACGAGACAATCGGAGGTAATGTTTTCATGTAGTGCGATGCCACCTAACTTGCTTGTTCGCTAATGCTACATAATAATGATCGGCAGTAGGTAGATCTTTTTGTATATCACAGCCTATCCATGTGATTTGCAGATTCGTCCTACTTGCTGGCTATCGTATAGCCTATAATAATTAGTTTGTATAGTTCGCGATGCCGTGGTGAGGAGAGAAGACAAGAGATGAAAAACACTGCTGGGGGTCAGTATAGTAATGTGGCCTGGAGAAGGGAGGAGGTTCATTAGTTTTGATGTTCTTATATTCTTATTATTGCTTAGTCCCTTAGCAGGAAATAAATCTGGGCCAGTTGGCTTCAAAAGGACCATTGTTTAGTTTCTGTCCACAGTCTAGCTGCACCTTCAGACCAGAACGCACCATGTCCTCCACAGGGCTTTCAGACACATACAAAGAAATGAATAAGAAACTGCTTTGAAATGTGAATTCTGTCCAAAAACGTCTGTGAACTGAGCTAACAGTTTTGTCTATAGTTATATACTTGTGTGGAGTGTTTTATTTTAGTGTATTTATACCTAAGGCCTCATAGAACAATTTTCAACATCCAAAAGTCTTCTATCTCATTCTGTACAGTTTGTAATCAATACATATTGTAAAGTTTTAGAACTGTTTTTTGTTTTATTTTGTATGTTGCTTTTGTGGTCATTTTGAAATACACATTGGGCCGGTTTCACAGACAAAGCTTAAGCCTAGTCCTGGACTAAATCACACTTTCAATGTAAAATCTCCATTGAAGATGTTTTTTAGTCTAGGATTAGGCTTAAGCCTTGTCTGTGAAACTGGCCCATTGTCTCCTAAAATTATATATGATAACATACCACAAAAGAGCATTTTGCGCTGAATACAATGATATGCAACACTTCCATTTGGGATTACATAAGCTTATTACAAATTAAAATTATTAAAATTGGGAAAATAGAACAATAGACCCCTGGGGGCAGTGTCTAGATCCCAGACAAATGGTTGCTCACAAAGAGCAGTGTGTGATCAAAATGAAAAGAGTCCTGCAAACCCTTGTCACTGCAAATCAAGTGAATGAGTCAGTGTGTGATGATGTCTTGAGAGAGTACAGGGCGTTCTGTGATTTTGCTCTGGTCACTCCAGGTTTCAGAGAATTTTCCCCCACCTCAGATAGAGTGGATACTCTGTTTCATGAGACCATGGGTTTCTAGCACTGAATTCAAAAGACTTTGGGATGTGGTGAAGGTGCTTCTTGTGATGTCCCATGGACAGGCAAGTGTGGAGAGGGGTTTCTCTGTCAATAAAGAAGTTGAGGTAGAGAATCTGAAGGAACAGACCTTGGTGGCCCAGAGACTCATTATCGACCACATTAGGGCAGTTGGAGGAGTGTGTGAAGTTCCGATCACAAAATAACTGCTTATATCAGCTGCAGGTGCAAGGCAGAAGTATTGTACCTACCTTGATGAGCAAAAGAGAGAGACATAGAAAGACTCTTGACATGAAAAGAAAGTCTCTCATGGATGAACTGGGTGAACTGAAAAAAAAGAGAGCTAGAGTTGAGGCTGATGCCAACGCCCTGGAGAAAGCTGCAGATGAATATGCAAACAAGGCAGAGACCACTAGCAAACTAACCTTCATTGCAAAGTCTAACAGCCTGCGCCGTTCAGCCAAAGAAAAGAAAGCAAGTCTTCTGGACATTGAAAAGCAAATCGATGAGAAACTAAAAGAAATGAAGAGTGAGTAGACACAGTTTAGTACCAAACAGCAACGAAAGCAGGAGACACTCGGTAGTCATTGTAAGTGCATACACATTGTTAAAACTAAAGCAAGTATATCTGTCGCATTCCACTTATGTTTTATACTGTTATGTTGAGTGATTTGTCATGGTAGGCCATGGTGGTTTTTCCTGTTCATTACAGCCTACAGTAGCCTAGCCCTTGTTAGTATACGTGCGGTTCCAGATTCCATGTTCCAGGTTTTAGTCTCAGATTGTTGTGTAGCCTAATGCTGTATGAGGCATTGATTGCTCTTGTACCAGACTGTAATTTATTCTATTTTATTGATATATGATATTGATTGATTGACATGTGAGCTACTGAAGTGAACAATTATTTGTAATTGTTGAATATCTGATTGTCTTGAATATATTAATCTGTTACCTCTTCAATGTTTTTGCTTTCTTGAGCATGTAAATACTGTAGCATTTGGTTATTTGTTGTTGTTTGTTGATAAATGCTACATTCACTTCAATGCATAATTGAATACAAGAATACAGGTACAGCTCAATAAATTAGAATATCATGGAAAAGCATGTAAGTAAAAAAGAAAAGTAAATTTATTCCAGTAATTCAATTCAAAAAGTGAAACTCATATAATAGGCTATAGATTCATTACACACAAAGTGACATATTGCAAGCCTTTATTTCTTGTAATTGTGATGATTATGGCTTACAGCTCATGAAAACGAATGAGCTGTAAGTTGTCTGTCAGTATCTCAGAAAAATTAGAATGATAAAACCAAAAAAAATAATGTAATACAGAAATGTCGGCCTTCTGAAAAGTATGTTCATTTGGTCGGGGCTGGAGGAAGAGCGGAGAGGCACAGAATCCAAGTCATTTTCCACGATATTCTAATTTATTGCACTGCACCTGTATGGGTGCCATAGACTCCAACGCGATTGCGCAATGCCCCAGGATAGGTGGTAATGTTGGATAGACACAACTTCCCTTACATTAACCATGCTACATTTTTGCTACACTGCTGAGGCTCATTATTGCGCTCTATAAACTAAGTCATGGAAATTAGGTAAAATATTATGGAAAAGTTATGGAAAAGTTTTGGAAAATCATTGGTGAAAAAGTGTGGGAACCCTGTATATAATCCATTTACAAGGAAGCACTCAAAAGCATCTTAAGTTCAACACATTTTAATGAAAGGGACACAATTGCAAGTAGACGTCATCCCTCTTCTTCGTCAACTCATCTTTCTTCTCTAACTCTCTGCAATAAATAACAAAAAAGGGACACATTTAACACAATATATTTAGGGGTACTTCAGGTTGTCATGTTCAAGCATCTGGTTTAATGAGTTTATGTTTGTTGTACTAGGGTGGACATATATCTATATGGTGAAAATATAAAACATTGAAACAACGCTGAGAACCTTTACTTAAGTAATTGCTTAATTTCAAATCTAAACTTTTGGAGTATGGCACTAAAAGACAACAATCTGTCCTCTTTCCATAAACTTATGGAGGGCACTGTATCTGGCTCAACAAGTTCATGTTACCTGCAAGACTGCCAAATACTTCCACTTCACACAGAGTAAGGTATCCTGTCTTGTCAGGGATGATCACACTGACAAAGCGACCCTCCATGTTGTTACACGGGAAGGTCTGTGTGTGTTCTGCTGGGATGGGGGAGATGACAGTGCATCTGAGAGAGACAGAGGAGAAAGATCAATATGTCAGTTCAACAATGTACAAATCCATGAACAATACACTGCCATGGATAAGACCAAACAATGTATTCAAATAGTTGAATTAAATGAAAGTGTGAAGTCTTCTGCACTCGGTAGGGAAATGCCGCATGCATCACCTGGGATTGTCGTTGCCGTTGTTCTCCAGTGAGTTACCAATACGAATCTCAGCCCCTTCAAGCCTCTCAGCACAGCAGTCTCCTCTATTGGTGATGGACACAGCACTGACTCTGTACACATCCAGCAGGTCCACTCTCCACCAGGGGTTGGCCTCAGACCGAGTGTGAGTGCAGGAGGATCCTCTGTGGAAGTGTGGGTCTGTGTTCCCATCAACGGCCCTGAGAGCAGGAGCGCTAAAAGCCGTTGATGACTGAACAGCCACTCTTCCGATCATGAATTGTGCACGGAGAGTCCACGTTAAGACCTAGAGGGGCTCTAGCTTCATATCACAACATGTAGATAAGACATACTGTATTCCCACTGTAGCAAAGATCGTTGGTTTAATAAACGCTGCTCGTTCTTATAATTATAATAACACATTAGACTTGTATAGTGCTTTTCTAGACACTCAAAGACGCTTTACAAACTGAAAAGATCGAGTAGTAATAATAAAAAGAAACAAAAAAGGTAAATAGAAGAAAGTATAGGGGCCTAATTAAGGTAGTGCTGTGGACACATGGGAAGGGGGAAGGTTGACTGGTGAATACAAGTACATGTACTAACATTTAGTGCCAAATACTTCCACTTCACACAGAGTAAGGAACTCTGTCTTGTCGGGGATAACCACACTGACATAGCGCCCCTCCATGCCATTACACTGGAAGGTGTAGACGCTTTCTCCTGTGATATCGGGTATGACAGTGCATCTGAGAGACAGGATGAATATCAATAACAGTTCAACAATACTTTAAAAGACAAAAATTCACTGGTATGGATAAGAACAAAAGATGTATTCTAATAGTTGAAGTCTTCTGCACTTAGCAGGAGGAAATGCTGCATGAGTCACCTGGGATTGTTGTTGTCCAGTGAGTTACCAATACGAATCTCAGCCCCTTTAAGCCTGTCAGCACAGCAGTCTTCTCTATTGGTGATGGTCAGAGTATCGACGTTGTACACATCCAGCAGGTCCAATCTCCACCAGGGGTTGGCCTCCTTCCGTGTGTGGGTGCAGGACTTTTGACGATAGTCTGTGTTTCTGTTCCCATCAATGGCCCTGAGAGGAGACCCACGATGACTCTGTGATGACTGAACAGCCACTCCTTTCAAAGCCACGTTCACTGGAGTGAAAAACAGAAGAGAAATCATGAATTGTGAACCTTATGTGCACTACATGGTAAATGGACTGCACTTATACAGCACCTTTATCCAAAGCGCTTTACAACAGCCTCTCATTCACACACCAATGTCGGCAAGCTACCATGCAAGGCACCGGCCCGCTCACTGGGAGCAATTTGGGGTTCAATGTCTTGCCCAAGGACACTTCGACATGTGGCCGGCCGGGACTCGAACCGCCAATCTACCAACCTTGCGATTATTAGAAGGCGGCTCTACCTCCTGCGCCACAGCCTCCCCTGAGCTGTGCACTGAGAGTCCACATTAAAGACTTGACCAATGTCATAACACTGCCATATCTGCTGGGTGAGGTACAACAGTGTACAAACACAGCAGCCAGATGTGTGAGCTGTTGTGACAGTAAAAGGACGTCCAACGGGATAAAACCACCATAAGACTGTAAATAAGTTTAATCATTTATTTATTCTAGTATAATTGTATGTACATTACATGAGAGAGAGAAAACATTTAATAAGATAATAGTTCATGGATAAAAAGTCAGATAGAAGTGTTAGGGCCGGTTTCAGAGACAAGGCTTAAGCCTAGTCCTGGACTAAATCACACTTTCAATGTAAAATCTCCATTGAAGATGTTTTTTAGTCTAGGATTAGGCTTAAGCCTTGTCTGTGAAACCGGCCCTTAGTGTTTTAATCATAACTGTTGCAGAACATGAAGGTTTTTTAGTTTAGATTTAAGTAGTTTTAGGGTTTCGGGTTAGGGTTAGAGGAGGGGGGGACATCGGGTAGATGGTGAGTGCAAGTTAGTTAGTCTGAGTGGGTGTGTGTGAGTGTGTGAGTGGATGTGTGTGTGTGTATGTGTGTGTGTGTGTGTGGTCTCCTACCTTCTTGAAGATGGTTGTCATGGAGATGTGAGGTATGTTGTCGTCTGCGGCCTCCCCTGCTGGGCACACACACACACACACATACACGGTCACACACACACACACACACACACACACACACAATCAGATTGTTCTTTCCAACAGGCTTATTAGACAGACTGTGTGTGTGTGTGTGTGTGTGTGTGTGTGTGTGTGTGTGAGTGACCTTTCATCAGGGTTCACGGGCACAATTTTATTGCTTTTGCTGCTGTAGTAGTACTGGTAGAACCCCTGCAGGGGGAGACAGAGTCACACAGTAGCAGTAGTGGTGTAGTCGTAGAGTAGTGTAGTGTAGTAGTAGTAGTAGTAGTAGTAGTAGTAGTAGTAGTAGTAGTAGTAGTAATAGTAGTAGTGTGGTATTATAGTAGTAGTGTAGTAGTGACACATAGTGATAATGATGGTAAGCTTAAGCTTCTCCCACTTTGATTTAAGCTCCTCCCACTTTGATTTAAGCTCCGCCCACTTTTACACAAGCTCCTCCCACTTTGATTTAAGCTCCGCCCACTTTTACACAAGCTCCTCCCACTTTGATTTAAGCTCCTCCCACTTTGATTTAAGCTCATCCCACTTTGATTTAAGCTCCTCCCACTTTGACTTAAGCTCCGCCCACTTTGACTTAAGCTCCGCCCACTTTGACTTAAACTCATCCCACTTTGATTTAAGCTCCGCCCACTTTGACACAAGCTCCGCCCACTTTGATTTAAGCGCGTGAGCGTGCGTGCGCGTGCGTGCGCGTGCGTGCGTGTGCGTACGCGTGCGTGCACGTGTGTATGCGCGCGCGTGTGTACGTGCGTGTGCGCGCGCGTGTGTGTGCACGCGTACACACGCACACACACGCGCGAACACGCACACATGCGCACGCATACGCACGCACGCACGCGCACGTACACACGTACGCACACACGCGCGCGCACGCACACACACGCACGCACACACACGCGCACGCACACGTACACACACACACGCACACACACGCGCGCGCACGTGCGCACACACACGCGCACGTGCGCGCACGTGCGCGCACGCACACGCACACACACACGCGCGCACGTGCGCGCACACATATACACACGCACGCGCACGCACGCGCGAACACGCACACACACGCACGCACACACGCGCGAACGTGCGCGCACACACGCGCACACACGCGCACGCACGCGCGCACACGCACACACACACGCATGCACACGCGCGCGCGTACGCGCACGCGCGCGCACACACACACACGCGCGCACACACACACACACGCGCACACACACGCACACACACACGCGCGCACACGCACACACACGTACGCACACACGCGCGCACACACACACGCGCGCACACACACGCACGCACACACACACGCGCGCGCACACACACACACGCGCGCACACACGCGCGCACACACACACACACGCGCGCACACACACGCGCACACACACGCACACACACACGCGCGCACACGCACACACACGTACGCACACACGCGCGCACACACACACGCGCGCACACACACGCACGCACACACACACGCGCGCACACACGCGCGCACACGCACACACACGTACGCACACACGCGCGCACACACACACGCGCGCACACACACGCACGCACACACACACGCGCACACACGCGCGCACGTGCGCGCACACACGCGCACGCACACGTACACACACACGCGCGCGCACGTGCGCACACACACGCGCACGTGCGCGCACACGCACGCGCACACACGCGCACGCGCACACACACACGCGCGCGCACACACACGCGCGCGCACACACCCGCGAGCGCACGTGCGCGCACACACACGCGCGCACGTACGCGCACGCACGCGCACACACACGCGCACGCGCGTACGTACACACACACGCACGTACGCGCACACGCGCACACACGCACGCGCGCACACGCACACACACGCATGCACACACGCGCGCGTACGCGCACGCGCGCGCACGCGCACGCGCGCGCACACACACACACACGCGCGCACACACGCGCGCACACACACACACGCGCGCGCACACACACACACACGCGCACACACACGCACACACACACGCGCGCACACGCACACACACGTACGCACGCACGCACACACACACGCGCACGCGCGTACGTACACACACACGCACGTACGCGCACACGCGCACACACACGCACGCGCGCACACACACGCACGCGCGCACACGCACGCGCACGCGCACACACACACGCGCGCGCACACACGCGCGCACACACACACGCGCACACACACACACACACGCGCACACACACGCACACACACACGCGCGCACACGCACACACACGTACGCACACACGCGCGCACACACACACGCGCGCACACACACGCACGCACACACACACGCGCGCACACACACGCGCGCGCGCGCGCACGCACACACACGCGCGCACACACGCGCGCACACGCACACACACGTACGCACACACGCGCGCACACACACACGCGCGCACACACACGCACGCACACACACACGCGCACACACGCGCGCACGTGCGCGCACACACGCGCACGCACACGTACACACACGCGCGCGCACGTGCGCACACACACGCGCACGTGCGCGCACACACACGCGCACGCGCACACACGCGCACACGCGCACGCGCACGCGCGCGCACACACACACACGCGCGCGCACGCACACGCGCGCGCACACACCCGCGAGCGCACGTGCGCGCACACACACGCGCGCACGTACGCGCACGCACGCGCACGCGCGCGCGCTTAAGTCAAAGTGGGCGGATCTTAAGTCAAAGTGGGCGGAGCTTGTGTCAAAGTGGGCGGAGCTTAAGTCAAAGTGGGCGGAGCTTAAGTCAAAGCGGGAGGAGCTTAAGTCAAAGTGGGCGGAGCTTAAGTCAAAGTGGGAGGAGCTTAAGTCAAAGTGGGCACAACAACCACACACACACGCGCGCACACACACACGCACGCGCACACGAACGTACGCGCGCACACACGCACACGCACGCGCACGCGCACAAGCTCCGCCCACTTTGACTTAAGCTCCTCCCACTTTGACTTAAGCTCCGCCCACTTTGACTTAAGCTCCTCCCGCTTTGATTTAAGCTCCTCCCACTTTGATTTAAGCTCCGCCCACTTTGACTTAAGCTCCGCCCACTTTGACTTAAGATCCGCCCACTTTGACTTAAGCTCCTCCCACTTTGATTTAAGCTCCTCCCACTTTGACTTAAGCTCCTCCCACTTTGACTTAAGCTCCGCCCACTTTGACTTAAGCTCCTCCCGCTTTGATTTAAGCTCCTCCCACTTTGATTTAAGCTCCTCCCACTTTGATTTAAGCTCCTCCCACTTTGACGTAAGCTCCTCCCACTTTGACTTAAGCTCCGCCCACTTTGACTTAAGCTCCTCCCGCTTTGATTTAAGCTCCTCCCACTTTGATTTAAGCTCCGCCCACTTTGACTTAAGCTCCGCCCACTTTGACTTAAGCTCCGCCCACTTTGACTTAAGCTCCTCCCACTTTGATTTAAGCTCCTCCCACTTTGACTTAAGCTCCTCCCACTTTGACTTAAGCTCCGCCCACTTTGACTTAAGCTCCTCCCGCTTTGATTTAAGCTCCTCCCACTTTGATTTAAGCTCCTCCCACTTTGATTTAAGCTCCTCCCACTTTGACGTAAGCTCCTCCCACTTTGACTTAAGCTCCGCCCACTTTGACTTAAGCTCCTCCCACTTTGATTTAAGCTCCTCCCACTTTGATTTAAGCTCCGCCCACTTTGACTTAAGCTCCTCCCACTTTGATTTAAGCTCCTCCCACGTTGATTTAAGCTCCTCCCACTTTGATTTAAGCTCCGCCCACTTTGACTTAAGCTCCTCCCACTTTGACTTAAGCTCCGCCCACTTTGACTTAAGCTCCTCCCACTTAGACTTAAGCTCCTCCCACTTTGACTTAAGCTCCGCCCACTTTGACTTAAGCTCCTCCCACTTTGGCTTAAGCTCCTCCCACTTTGACTTAAGCTCCTCCCACTTTGACTTAAGCTCCTCCCACTTTGACTTAAGCTCCGCCCACTTTGACTTAAGCTCCTCCCACTTAGACTTAAGCTCCTCCCACTTTGATTTAAGCTCCTCCCACTTTGACTTAAGCTCCTCCCACTTTGATTTAAGCTCCGCCCACTTAGACTTAAGCTCCTCCCACTTTGACTTAAGCTCCTCCCACTTTGACTTAAGCTCCTCCCACTTTGGCTTAAGCTCCTCCCACTTTGACTTAAGCTCCACCCACTTTGACTTAAGCTCCTCCCACTTTGATTTAAGCTCCTCCCACTTTGACTTAAGCTCCACCCACTTTGACTTAAGCTCCTCCCACTTAGACTTAAGCTCCTCCCACTTTGACTTAAGCTCCGCCCACTTTGACTTAAGCTCCTCCCACTTTGACTTAAGCTCCTCCCACTTTGACTTAAGCTCCGCCCACTTTGACTTAAGCTCCACCCACTTTGATTTAAGCTCCTCCCACTTTGATTTAAGCTCCGCCCACTTTTACACAAGCTCCGCCCACTTTTACACAAGCTCCGCCCACTTTTACACAAGCTCCGCCCACTTTGCCTTAAGCTCCGCCCACTTTTACATAAGCTCCGCCCACTTTTACACACGCTCCGCCCACTTTGCCTTAAGCTCCGCCCACTTTTACACAAGCTCCGCCCACTTTTTCGCAAGCTCCGCCCACTTTTACACAAGCTCCGCCCACTTTGACTTAAGCTCCGCCCACTTTTACACAAGCTCCCTCCGGGCTAGGTTAAAGGACTTTAGCTCAGCAACCGTAAGTGCCACAGACACGGTTCAGATATTTTCCGAATCGGCTCGGGCCCGCCGAACACATATCCGAGCCCCGACTCGGTTGCGGCGCCCCCTGTGGCCAGAATTCATAACTCCCCTCCTAGCTGTGAGCTAGAGGTCTGGTTTTCACATATGTCGAACATCTTGGTGAGACAAGTGTTTACCCAGAGTTTCGGCTTGATCGGCCATTCGTGGCCCAAACGGGGAGCTTTGACGTAAGTGCGAAATCCGTAATTAAAGGGGGCGCCACGGAGCGACCGTTTGAGCTAGCGCCTCGAAACTCGGGGCACACGACCGGACCCCTGTGACGCTTCATCGTGCCGATTTTTGGGTGACTGGGACTTTCTGGCACCGATTTCTGTTTTTCATCCTAAAGCAATACTGTCTGTGCAACTGCGTACAGTCTAGGTAGGTCGTTTGTTGGCAAATGAAAGAAAATTGGAATTAATCAATTAAGCCACTCCCACTTTGACACAAGCTCCGCCCACTAAATGTCTAAGCCACTCCCACTCCCACTTAAGCTCCGCCCACTTTGACACAAGCTCCGCCCACTTTTGACACAAGCTCCGCCCACAATTTGAATTAATCAATTAAGCCACTCCCACTTAGACACAAGCTCCGCCCACTTTGATTTAAGCTCTGCCCACTTTGACTTAAGCTCCTCCCACTTTGATTTAAGCTCCGCCCACTTTGACTTAAGCTTCTCCCACTTTGATTTAAGCTCCTCCCACTTTGATTTAAGCTCCGCCCACTTTTACACAAGCTCCTCCCACTTTGATTTAAGCTCCGCCCACTTTGACTTAAGCTCCTCCCACTTTGACTTAAGCTCCGCCCACTTTGATTTAAGCTCCGCCCACTTTGACTTAAGCTCCTCCCACTTTGATTTAAGCTCCTCCCACTTTGACTTAAGCTCCTCCCACTTTGATTTAAGCTCCTCCCACTTTGATTTAAGCTCCGCCCACTTTGACTTAAGCTCCTCCCACTTTGATTTAAGCTCCTCCCACTTTGATTTAAGCTCCGCCCACTTTGACTTAAGCTCCTCCCACTTTGATTTAAGCTCCTCCCACTTTGACTTAAGCTCCTCCCACTTTGATTTAAGCTCCTCCCACTTTGATTTAAGCTCCGCCCACTCTGACTTAAGCTCCTCCCACTTTGATTTAAGCTCCTCCCACTTTGATTTAAGCTCCGCCCACTTTGACTTAAGCTCCTCCCACTTTGATTTAAGCTCCGCCCACTTTGACTTAAGCTCCGCCCACTTTGACTTAAGCTCCTCCCACTTTGATTTAAGCTCCGCCCACTTTGACTTAAGCTCCGCCCACTTTGATTTAAGCTCCTCCCACTTTGATTTAAGCTCCTCCCACTTATACACAAGCTCCTCCCACTTTGATTTAAGCTCCTCCCACTTTGATTTAAGCTCCGCCCACTTTGACTTAAGCTCCGCCCACTTACACACAAGCTCCTCCCACTTTGATTTAAGCTCCGCCCACTTTGACCTAAGCTCATCACACTTTGATTTAAGCTCCGCCCACTTTGATTTAAGCTCCGCCCACTTTGACTTAAGCTCCGCCCACTTTGACTTAAGCTCCTCCCACTTTGATTTAAGCTCCTCCCACTTTGATTTAAGCTCCGCCCACTTTGACTTAAGCTCCTCCCACTTTGATTTAAGCTCCGCCCACTTTGACTTAAGCTCCGCCCACTTTGACTTAAGCTCCTCCCACTTTGATTTAAGCTCCGCCCACTTTGACTTAAGCTCCGCCCACTTTGATTTAAGCTCCTCCCACTTTGATTTAAGCTCCTCCCACTTATACACAAGCTCCTCCCACTTTGATTTAAGCTCCTCCCACTTTGATTTAAGCTCCGCCCACTTTGACTTAAGCTCCGCCCACTTACACACAAGCTCCTCCCACTTTGATTTAAGCTCCGCCCACTTTGACCTAAGCTCATCACACTTTGATTTAAGCTCCGCCCACTTTGATTTAAGCTCCGCCCACTTTGACTTAAGCTCCGCCCACTTTGACTTAAGCTCATCACACTTTGATTTAAGCTCCGCCCACTTTGATTTAAGCTCCGCCCACTTTTACACAAGCTCCTCCCACTTTGATTTAAGCTCCGCCCACTTTGACTTAAGCTCCTCCCACTTCGATTTAAGCTCCGCCCACTTTGACTTAAGCTCCGCCCACTTACACACAAGCTCCTCCCACTTTGATTTAAGCTCCGCCCACTTTGACCTAAGCTCATCACACTTTGATTTAAGCTCCGCCCACTTTGACTTAAGCTCCTCACACTTTGATTTAAGCTCTGCCCACTTTGACTTAAGCTCCTCCCACTTTGATTTAAGCTCCTCCCACTTTGACTTAAGCTCCTCCCACTTTGATTTAAGCTCCTCCCACTTTGATTTAAGCTCCGCCCACTTTGACTTAAGCTCCTCCCACTTTGATTTAAGCTCCTCCCACTTTGATTTGATTTAACATACAGCTCATTAACATACACACACAGACACACGTATACACACACAGAGACACACACAGCTAATTAACATACAGCTAATTAACATACAGCTAATTAACATACAGCTCATTAACATACAGCTCATTAGCATGAAGCTCATTAACATACAGCTCATTAACATGAAGGTAATTAACATACAGCTCATTAGCATGAAGCTCATTAGCATGAAGCTCATTAACATAACACACACGTATACACACACAGAGACACACACAGCTAATTAACATACAGCTCATTAACATACAGCTCATTAGCATGAAGCTCATTAACATGAAGCTCATTAACATACAGCTCATTAACATACAGCTCATTAACATACACACACAGACACACGTATACACACACAGAGACACACAGCTAATTAACATACAGCTCATTAGCATGAATCTCATTAACATGAAGCTCATTAACATACAGCTCATTAACATACACACACAGACACACGTATACACACACAGAGACACACACACAGCTAATTAACATACAGCTCATTAACATACAGCTCATTAACATACAGCTCATTAACATACATAAGCATACACATACATATACACATACTCATACACACACATCCACACATACTCATATCCACATACTCATACACACACATCCACACACATACTCATACACACACATCCACACACATATACACATACTCACACATCCACACACATACTCATACACACATCCACACATACTCATACACACACATCCACACTCATACACATCCACATATATATACACACACACATCCAGTCACACGGTGAGACACATTGAATGTAGACATCCAGTCACACACGCGCACAGACACGTCCAGCAGGTCTGATAATGGTCTGACTGGATTCGCCTCGAAGAGTAGATGTTCTTTGGTGTGTTTGGTGTCCAAAACGGTCATTGCATTCCCCCATAGAGACTCGGGCCGGTAGACGCACTGACACATAACTGACACACTGACACACACTGACACAGAAGAAAAAAAAAAAAAAAAAAAAAAATATTTTGAGGCGGGATTTTCAAAAAATATATTTTCAAAAGGGAAAATTCCTCTCTCTCTCTCTCTGGACTGAGCCCAGGAATTATTTGCCGCTGCGCATGCCTTTTTTTTTTTTCTTCCTGTTTGTCCTTCACATTGAAAAGTGCAAATTGACCTGCCCGCCTGGGATTCGAACCCAGGACTACAAAGTCTACCTTGCGGCAGACTTACACACTGAGCTAACGAGCCAGTCATACAAACATATAAAAAAAAAAAATCTCGACATCTACTGGCCAGTGTGGAATCGCGGACATTGGCTGTCAGAGAATAGAATCCTATTATCCCATTTCTCTCTTCCTCTAGAATGACCTGTCGTTGTCTGTGTGTGTCTGTGTGTGTCTGTCTTTATTGAAATTGACAAGAAATGATGGACAATGACTCCACGCGGGGCTCGATCCTGGGTGGCTGCACGTCTCTCTCTCTGTCTGTCTTCTGAGACACAGGAGGGACTTCCGCATTAGCGGTGTTAGCTTAGCAATCTCGTTGTGTTTTAACTTCAGTTTAACATGACTTCCCGGGGTCGTAGAGGGCTGGGGTTAGGCTTCAAATGACCGTGTAGATCTAATGGACCTACTCAGCAACATCTTGTGTTTATACTCCCTTCACAGCCACTGTTATACGTCCCGTAGTGTGACTCTTACCGGGGTTAATAACGTATGGTTCCCCGCGGGTTAGGAGAACAATTCCAACACCCCCGGATAGACCAGAGGACAGGGAATCTAAAACCATTTGAATGGTGTCTCTACGACCTTCCTATCACCCCCCCCCATCATCATCATCATCATCTCATCATCACACACACAGGCCACTTCCACTTACCACCACTGGAGGGAGACAGACACATATACCTGAGTGAGCCTGGTGAGACAACTAGCGCTAAAAGCCGTTGATGACTGAACAGCCACTCTTCCAAAAGCCACGTTTACTGGAGTGAAAGACAGAAGAGAGATCATGAATTGTGCACGGAGAGTCCACGTTAAGACCTAGAGGGGCTCTAGCTTCATATCACAACATGTAGATAAGACATACTGTATTCCCACTGTAGCAAAGATCGTTGGTTTAATAAACGCTGCTCGTTCTTATAATTATAATAACACATTAGACTTGTATAGTGCTTTTCTAGACACTCAAAGACGCTTTACAAACTGAAAAGATCGAGTAGTAATAATAAAAAGAAACAAAAAAGGTAAATAGAAGAAAGTATAGGGGCCTAATTAAGGTAGTGCTGTGGACACATGGGAAGGGGGAAGGTTGACTGGTGAATACAAGTACATGTACTAACATTTAGTGCCAAATACTTCCACTTCACACAGAGTAAGGAACTCTGTCTTGTCGGGGATAACCACACTGACATAGCGCCCCTCCATGCCATTACACTGGAAGGTGTAGACGCTTTCTCCTGTGATATCGGGTATGACAGCGCATCTGAGAGACAGGATGAATATCAATAACAGTTCAACAATACTTTAAAAGACAAAAATTCACTGGTATGGATAAGAACAAAAGATGTATTCTAATAGTTGAAGTCTTCTGCACTTAGCAGGAGGAAATGCTGCATGAGTCACCTGGGATTGTTGTTGTCCAGTGAGTTACCAATACGAATCTCAGCCCCTTTACGACAGCACAGCAGTCTTCTCTATTGGTGATGGTCAGAGTATCGACGTTGTACACATCCAGCAGGTCCAATCTCCACCAGGGGTTGGCCTCCTTCCGTGTGTGGGTGCAGGACTTTTGACGATAGTCTGTGTTTCTGTTCCCATCAATGGCCCTGAGAGGAGACCCACGATGACTCTGTGATGACTGAACAGCCACTCCTTTCAAAGCCACGTTCACTGGAGTGAAAAACAGAAGAGAAATCATGAATTGTGAACCTTATGTGCACTACATGGTAAATGGACTGCACTTATACAGCACCTTTATCCAAAGCGCTTTACAACAGCCTCTCATTCACACACCAATGTCGGCAAGGCACCGGCCCGCTCACTGGGAGCAATTTGGGGTTCAATGTCTTGCCCAAGGACACTTCGACATGTGGCCGGCCGGGACTCGAACCGCCAATCTACCAACCTTGCGATCATTAGAAGGCGGCTCTACCTCCTGCGCCACAGCCTCCCCTGAGCTGTGCACTGAGAGTCCACATTAAAGACTTGACCAATGTCATAACACTGCCATATCTGCTGGGTGAGGTACAACAGTGTACAAACACAGCAGCCAGATGTGTGAGCTGTTGTGACAGTAAAAGGACGTCCAACGGGATAAAACCACCATAAGACTGTAAATAAGTTTAATCATTTATTTATTCTAGTATAATTGTATGTACATTACATGAGAGAGAGAAAACATTTAATAAGATAATAGTTCATGGATAAAAAGTCAGATAGAAGTGTTAGTGTTTTAATCATAACTGTTGCAGAACATGAAGGTTTTTTAGTTTAGATTTAAGTAGTTTTAGGGTTTCGGGTTAGGGTTAGAGGAGGGGGGGACATCGGGTAGATGGTGAGTGCAAGTTAGTTAGTCTGAGTGGGTGTGTGTGAGTGTGTGAGTGGATGTGTGTGTGTATGTGTGTGTGTGTGGTCTCCTACCTTCTTGAAGATGGTTGTCATGGAGATGTGAGGTATGTTGTCGTCTGCGGCCTCCCCTGCTGGGCACACACACACACACACACACACACACAATCAGATTGTTCTTTCCAACAGGCTTATTAGACAGACTGTGTGTGTGTGTGTGTGTGTGTGTGTGTGTGTGTGTGTGTGTGTGAGTGACCTTTCATCAGGGTTCACGGGCACAATTGTATTGCTTTTGCTGCTGTAGTAGTACTGGTAGAACCCCTGCAGGGGGAGACAGAGTCACACAGTAGCAGTAGTGGTGTAGTCGTAGAGTAGTGTAGTGTAGTAGTAGTAGTAGTAGTAGTAGTAGTAGTAGTAGTAGTAGTAGTAGTAGTAGTAGTAGTAGTAGTAGTAGTAGTAGTAGTAGTAGTAGTAGTAGTAGTAGTAGTAGTAGTAGTAGTAGTAGTAGTTGTAGTAGTAGTAGTAGTAGTAGTAGTAGTAGTAGTAATAGTAGTAGTGTGGTATTATAGTAGTAGTGTAGTAGTGACACATAGTGATAATGATGGTAAGCTTAAGCTTCTCCCACTTTGATTTAAGCTCCTCCCACTTTGATTTAAGCTCCGCCCACTTTTACACAAGCTCCTCCCACTTTGATTTAAGCTCCTCCCACTTTGATTTAAGCTCATCCCACTTTGATTTAAGCTCCTCCCACTTTGACTTAAGCTCCGCCCACTTTGACTTAAGCTCCGCCCACTTTGACTTAAACTCATCCCACTTTGATTTAAGCTCCGCCCACTTTGACACAAGCTCCGCCCACTTTGATTTAAGCGCGTGAGCGTGCGTGCGCGTGCGTGCGTGTGCGTACGCGTGCGTGCACGTGTGTATGCGCGCGCGTGTGTACGTGCGTGTGCGCGCGCGTGTGTGTGCACGCGTACACACGCACACACACGCGCGAACACGCACACACGCGCACGCACACGCGCGCGCATACGCACGCACGCACGCGCACGTACACACGTACGCACACACGCGCGCGCACGCACACACACGCACGCACACACACGCGCACGCACACGTACACACACACACACACGCACACACACGCGCGCGCACGTGCGCACACACACGCGCACGCACACGCACACACACGCGCGCACGTGCGCGCACACATATACACACGCACGCGCACGCACGCGCGAACACGCACACACACGCACGCACACACGCGCGAACGTGCGCGCACACACGCGCACGCACGCGCGCACGCGCACACACACACGCATGCACACACGCGCGCGTACGCGCACGCGCGCGCACGCACACACACGCGCGCACACACGCGCGCACACACACACACGCGCGCACACACACACACACGCGCACACACACGCACACACACACGCGCGCACACGCACACACACGTACGCACACACGCGCGCACACACACACGCGCGCACACACACGCACGCACACACACACGCGCGCGCACACACACACACGCGCGCACACACGCGCGCACACACACACACGCGCGCACACACACACACACGCGCACACACACGCACACACACACGCGCGCACACGCACACACACGTACGCACACACGCGCGCACACACACACGCGCGCACACACACGCACGCACACACACACGCGCGCACACACGCGCGCACACGCACACACACGTACGCACACACGCGCGCACACACACACGCGCGCACACACACGCACGCACACACACACGCGCACACACGCGCGCACGTGCGCGCACACACGCGCACGCACACGTACACACACACGCGCGCGCACGTGCGCACACACACGCGCACGTGCGCGCACACACACGCGCACGCACACGCACGCGCACACGCGCGCGCACACGCACACACACGCGCGCACGTACGCGCGCGCACGCGCACACACACGCGCACGCGCGTGCGTACACACACGCGCACACACACGCACGCGCGCACACACACACACACGCGCGCACACACGCGCGCACACACACACACGCGCGCACACACACACACACGCGCACACACACGCACACACACACGCGCGCACACGCACACACACGTACGCACACACGCGCGCACACACACACGCGCGCACACACACGCACGCACACACACACGCGCGCACACACACGCGCGCGCGCACGCACACACACGCGCGCACACACGCGCGCACACGCACACACACGTACGCACACACGCGCGCACACACACACGCGCGCACACACACGCACGCACACACACACGCGCACACACGCGCGCACGTGCGCGCACACACGCGCACGCACACGTACACACACGTGCGCGCACACACACGCGCACGCGCACGCACGCGCACACTCGCGCACACACACACACGCGCGCGCACACACACGCGCGCGCACACACCCGCGAGCGCACGTGCGCGCGCACGTGCGCGCACGCACGCGCGTACGTACACACGCACGTGCGCGCACACACGCACGCGCGCACACGCACGCGCGAACGCTTAAGTCAAAGTGGGCGGATCTTAAGTCAAAGTGGGCGGAGCTTGTGTCAAAGTGGGCGGAGCTTAAGTCAAAGTGGGCGGAGCTTAAGTCAAAGCGGGAGGAGCTTAAGTCAAAGTGGGCGGAGCTTAAGTCAAAGTGGGAGGAGCTTAAGTCAAAGTGGGCACAACAACCACACACACACGCGCGCACACACACACGCACGCGCACACGAACGTACGCGCGCACACACGCACACGCACGCGCACGCGCACAAGCTCCGCCCACTTTGACTTAAGCTCCTCCCACTTTGACTTAAGCTCCTCCCACTTTGACTTAAGCTCCTCCCACACGCACACACACACGCATGCACACACGCGCGCGTACGCGCACGCGCGCGCACACACACACACGCGCGCACACACGCGCGCACACACACACACGCGCACACACACACACACGCGCACACACACGCACACACACACGCGCGCACACGCACACACACGTACGCACACACGCGCGCACACACACACGCGCGCACACACACGCACGCACACACACACGCGCGCGCACACACACACACGCGCGCACACACGCGCGCACACACACACACGCGCGCACACACACACACACGCGCACACACACGCACACACACACGCGCGCACACGCACACACACGTACGCACACACGCGCGCACACACACACGCGCGCACACACACGCACGCACACACACACGCGCGCACACACGCGCGCACACGCACACACACGTACGCACACACGCGCGCACACACACACACGCGCACACACACGCACGCACACACACGCGCACACACGCGCGCACGTGCGCGCACACACGCGCACGCACACGTACACACACACGCGCGCGCACGTGCGCACACACACGCGCACGTGCGCGCACACACACGCGCACGCACACACACGCGCACACACGCGCACGCGCGCACACTCGCGCACACACACACGCGCGCGCACACACACGCGCGCGCACACACCCGCGAGCGCACGTGCGCGCACACACACGCGCGCACGTACGCGCACGCACGCGCACACACACGCGCACGCGCGTACGTACACACACACGCACGTACGCGCACACGCGCACACACACGCACGCGCGCACACGCACACACACGCATGCGCACACGCGCGCGTACGCGCACGCGCGCGCGCACACACACACGCGCGCACACACGCGCGCACACACACACACGCGCGCACACACACACACACGCGCACACACACGCACACACACACGCGCGCACACGCACACACACGTACGCACACACGCGCGCACACACACACGCGCGCACACACACGCACGCACACACACACGCGCGCACACACACGCGCGCACACACGCGCGCACACGCACACACACGTACGCACACACGCGCGCACACACACACGCGCGCACACACACGCACGCACACACACACGCGCACACACGCGCGCACGTGCGCGCACACACGCGCACGCACACGTACACACACACGCGCGCGCACGTGCGCACACACACGCGCACGTGCGCGCACACACACGCGCACGCGCACACGCGCGCGCACGCACACACTCGCGCACACACACACACGCGCGCGCACACACACGCGCGCGCACACACCCGCGAGCGCACGTGCGCGCACACACACGCGCGCACGTACGCGCATGCACGCGCACACACACGCGCACGCGCGTACGTACACACGCACGTACGCGCACACGCGCACACGCACGCGCGCACGCTTAAGTCAAAGTGGGCGGACCTTAAGTCAAAGTGGGCGGAGCTTAAGTCAAAGTGGGCGGAGCTTAAGTCAAAGCGGGAGGAGCTTAAGTCAAAGTGGGCGGAGCTTAAGTCAAAGTGGGAGGAGCTTAAGTCAAAGTGGGCACAACAACCACACACACACGCGCGCACACACACACGCACGCGCACACGAACGTACGCGCGCACACACGCACACGCACGCGCACGCGCACAAGCTCCGCCCACTTTGACTTAAGCTCCTCCCACTTTGACTTAAGCTCCGCCCACTTTGACTTAAGCTCCGCCCACTTTGACTTAAGCTCCTCCCACTTTGATTTAAGCTCCTCCCACTTTGACTTAAGCTCCTCCCACTTTGACTTAAGCTCCGCCCACTTTGACTTAAGCTCCTCCCGCTTTGATTTAAGCTCCTCCCACTTTGATTTAAGCTCCTCCCACTTTGATTTAAGCTCCTCCCACTTTGACGTAAGCTCCTCCCACTTTGACTTAAGCTCCGCCCACTTTGACTTAAGCTCCTCCCGCTTTGATTTAAGCTCCTCCCACTTTGATTTAAGCTCCGCCCACTTTGACGTAAGCTCCTCCCACTTTGATTTAAGCTCCTCCCACTTTGATTTAAGCTCCGCCCACTTTGACTTAAGCTCCTCCCACTTTGACTTAAGCTCCGCCCACTTTGACTTAAGCTCCTCCCACTTAGACTTAAGCTCCTCCCACTTTGACTTAAGCTCCGCCCACTTTGACTTAAGCTCCTCCCACTTTGGCTTAAGCTCCTCCCACTTTGACTTAAGCTCCTCCCACTTTGACTTAAGCTCCTCCCACTTTGATTTAAGCTCCTCCCACTTTGACTTAAGCTCCACCCACTTTGACTTAAGCTCCTCCCACTTAGACTTAAGCTCCTCCCACTTTGACTTAAGCTCCGCCCACTTTGACTTAAGCTCCTCCCACTTTGACTTAAGCTCCTCCCACTTTGACTTAAGCTCCGCCCACTTTGACTTAAGCTCCACCCACTTTGATTTAAGCTCCTCCCACTTTGATTTAAGCTCCGCCCACTTTTACACAAGCTCCGCCCACTTTTACACAAGCTCCGCCCACTTTTACACAAGCTCCGCCCACTTTGCCTTAAGCTCCGCCCACTTTTACATAAGCTCCGCCCACTTTTACACACGCTCCGCCCACTTTGCCTTAAGCTCCGCCCACTTTTACACAAGCTCCGCCCACTTTTTCGCAAGCTCCGCCCACTTTTACACAAGCTCCGCCCACTTTGACTTAAGCTCCGCCCACTTTTACACAAGCTCCCTCCGGGCTAGGTTAAAGGACTTTAGCTCAGCAACCGTAAGTGCCACAGACACGGTTCAGATATTTTCCGAATCGGCTCGGGCCCGCCGAACACATATCCGAGCCCCGACTCGGTTGCGGCGCCCCCTGTGGCCAGAATTCATAACTCCCCTCCTAACTGTGAGCTAGAGGTCTGGTTTTCACATATGTCGAACATCTTGGTGAGACAAGTGTTTACCCAGAGTTTCGGCTTGATCGGCCATTCGTGGCCCAAACGGGGAGCTTTGACGTAAGTGCGAAATCCGTAATTAAAGGGGGCGCCACGGAGCGACCGTTTGAGCTAGCGCCTCGAAACTCGGGGCACGCGACCGGACCCCTGTGACGCTTCATCGTGCCGATTTTTGGGTGACTGGGACTTTCTGGCACCGATTTCTGTTTTTCATCCTAAAGCAATACTGTCTGTGCAACTGCGTACAGTCTAGGTAGGTCGTTTGTTGGCAAATGAAAGAAAATTGGAATTAATCAATTAAGCCACTCCCACTTTGACACAAGCTCCGCCCACTAAATGTCTAAGCCACTCCCACTCCCACTTAAGCTCCGCCCACTTTGACACAAGCTCCGCCCACTTTTGACACAAGCTCCGCCCACAATTTGAATTAATCAATTAAGCCACTCCCACTTAGACACAAGCTCCGCCCACTTTGATTTAAGCTCTGCCCACTTTGACTTAAGCTCCTCCCACTTTGATTTAAGCTCCGCCCACTTTGACTTAAGCTTCTCCCACTTTGATTTAAGCTCCTCCCACTTTGATTTAAGCTCCACCCACTTTTACACAAGCTCCTCCCACTTTGATTTAAGCTCCGCCCACTTTGACTTAAGCTCCTCCCACTTTGACTTAAGCTCCGCCCACTTTGATTTAAGCTCCGCCCACTTTGACTTAAGCTCCTCCCACTTTGATTTAAGCTCCTCCCACTTTGACTTAAGCTCCTCCCACTTTGATTTAAGCTCCTCCCACTTTGATTTAAGCTCCGCCCACTTTGACTTAAGCTCCTCCCACTTTGATTTAAGCTCCTCCCACTTTGATTTAAGCTCCGCCCACTTTGACTTAAGCTCCTCCCACTTTGATTTAAGCTCCTCCCACTTTGACTTAAGCTCCTCCCACTTTGATTTAAGCTCCTCCCACTTTGATTTAAGCTCCGCCCACTTTGACTTAAGCTCCTCCCACTTTGATTTAAGCTCCTCCCACTTTGATTTAAGCTCCGCCCACTTTGACTTAAGCTCCTCCCACTTTGATTTAAGCTCCGCCCACTTTGACTTAAGCTCCGCCCACTTTGACTTAAGCTCCTCCCACTTTGATTTAAGCTCCGCCCACTTTGACTTAAGCTCCGCCCACTTTGATTTAAGCTCCTCCCACTTTGATTTAAGCTCCTCCCACTTATACACAAGCTCCTCCCACTTTGATTTAAGCTCCTCCCACTTTGATTTAAGCTCCGCCCACTTTGACTTAAGCTCCGCCCACTTACACACAAGCTCCTCCCACTTTGATTTAAGCTCCGCCCACTTTGACCTAAGCTCATCACACTTTGATTTAAGCTCCGCCCACTTTGATTTAAGCTCCGCCCACTTTGACTTAAGCTCCTCCCACTTTTACACAAGCTCCTCCCACTTTGATTTAAGCTCCGCCCACTTTGACTTAAGCTCATCCCACTTTGATTTAAGCTCCGCCCACTTTGACTTAAGCTCATCACACTTTGATTTAAGCTCCGCCCACTTTGATTTAAGCTCCGCCCACTTTTACACAAGCTCCTCCCACTTTGATTTAAGCTCCGCCCACTTTGACTTAAGCTCCTCCCACTTTGATTTAAGCTCCGCCCACTTTGACTTAAGCTCCGCCCACTTACACACAAGCTCCTCCCACTTTGATTTAAGCTCCGCCCACTTTGACCTAAGCTCATCACACTTTGATTTAAGCTCCGCCCACTTTGATTTAAGCTCCTCCCACTTTGACTTAAGCTCCTCCCACTTTTACACAAGCTCCTCCCACTTTGATTTAAGCTCCGCCCACTTTGACTTAAGCTCCTCCCACTTTGATTTAAGCTCCGCCCACTTTGACTTAAGCTCCGCCCACTTTGGCTTAAGCTCCGCCCACTTTGACTTAAGCTCCTCACACTTTGATTTAAGCTCTGCCCACTTTGACTTAAGCTCCTCCCACTTTGATTTAAGCTCCTCCCACTTTGACTTAAGCTCCTCCCACTTTGATTTAAGCTCCGCCCACTTTGACTTAAGCTCCTCCCACTTTGATTTAAGCTCCTCCCACTTTGATTTGATTTAACATACAGCTCATTAACATACACACACAGACACACGTATACACACACAGAGACACACACAGCTAATTAACATACAGCTAATTAACATACAGCTAATTAACATACAGCTCATTAACATACAGCTCATTAGCATGAAGCTCATTAACATACAGCTCATTAACATGAAGGTAATTAACATACAGCTCATTAGCATGAAGCTCATTAGCATGAAGCTCATTAACATAACACACACGTATACACACACAGAGACACACACAGCTAATTAACATACAGCTCATTAACATACAGCTCATTAGCATGAAGCTCATTAACATGAAGCTCATTCACATACAGCTCATTAACATACACACACACAGACACACGTATACACACACACAGCTAATTAACATACAGCTAATTAACATACAGCTAATTAACATACAGCTCATTAACATACAGCTCATTAGCATGAATCTCATTCACATACAGCTCATTAACATACACACACAGACACACGTATACACACATAGAGACACACACAGCTAATTAACATACAGCTCATTAACATACAGCTCATTAGCATGAATCTCATTAACATGAAGCTCATTAACATACAGCTCATTAACATACAGCTCATTAACATACACACACAGACACACGTATACACACACAGAGACACACACAGCTAATTAACATACAGCTCATTAGCATGAATCTCATTAACATGAAGCTCATTAACATACAGCTCATTAACATACAGCTCATTAACATACACACACAGACACACGTATACACACACAGAGACACACACACAGCTAATTAACATACAGCTCATTAACATACAGCTCATTAACATACAGCTCATTAACATACAGCTCATTAACATACATATACACATACTCATACACACACATCCACACATACTCATATCCACATACTCATACACACACATCCACACACATACTCATACACACACATCCACACACATATACACATACTCACACATCCACACACATACTCATACACACATCCACACATACTCATACACACACATCCACACTCATACACATCCACATATATATACACACACACATCCAGTCACACGGTGAGACACATTGAATGTAGACATCCAGTCACACACGCGCACAGACACGTCCAGCAGGTCTGATAATGGTCTGACTGGATTCGCCTCGAAGAGTAGATGTTCTTTGGTGTGTTTGGTGTCCAAAACGGTCATTGCATTCCCCCATAGAGACTCGGGCCGGTAGACGCACTGACACATAACTGACACACTGACACACACTGACACAGAAGAAAAAAAAAAAAAAAAAAAAATATTTTGAGGCGGGATTTTCAAAAAATATATTTTCAAAAGGGAAAATTCCTCTCTCTCTCTCTCTGGACTGAGCCCAGGAATTATTTGCCGCTGCGCATGCCTTTTTTTTTTTTCTTCCTGTTTGTCCTTCACATTGAAAAGTGCAAATTGACCTGCCCGCCTGGGATTCGAACCCAGGACTACAAAGTCTACCTTGCGGCAGACTTACACACTGAGCTAACGAGCCAGTCATACAAACATATAAAAAAAAAAAATCTCGACATATACTGGCCAGTGTGGAATCGCGGACATTGGTTGTCAGAGAATAGAATCCTATTATCCGATTCCTCTCTTCCTCTAGAATGACCTGTCGTCATTGTCGTTGTCTCCGTGTGTCTGTGTGTGTCTGTCTTTATTGAAATTGACAAGAAATGATGGAACACGGCTCCACGCGGGCCTCGATACTAGGTGGCTGCACGTCTCTCTCTCTGTCTGTGTGAGGGACTTCCGTATTAGCGGTGTTAGCTTAGCAATCTCGTTGTGTTTTAACTTCAGTTTAACATGACTTCCCGGGGTCGTAGAGGGCTGGGGTTAGGCTTCAAATGACCGTGTAGATCTAATGGACCTACTCAGCAACATCTTGTGTTTATACTCCCTTCACAGCCACTGTTATACGTCCCGTAGTGTGACTCTTACCGGGGTTAATAACGTATGGTTCCCCGCGGGTTAGGAGAACAATTCCAACACCCCCGGATAGACCAGAGGACAGGGAATCTAAAACCATTTGAATGGTGTCTCTACGACCTTCCTATCACCCCCCCCCATCATCATCATCATCATCTCATCATCACACACACAGGCCACAGGCCACTTCCACTTACCACCACTGGAGGGAGACAGACACATATACCTGAGTGAGCCTGGTGAGACAACTAGCGCTAAAAGCCGTTGATGACTGAACAGCCACTCTTCCAAACGCCACGTTTACTGGAGTGAAAGACAGAAGAGAGATCATGAATTGTGCACGGAGAGTCCACGTTAAGACCTAGAGGGGCTCTAGCTTCATATCACAACATGTAGATAAGACATACTGTATTCCCACTGTAGCAAAGATCGTTGGTTTAATAAACGCTGCTCGTTCTTATAATTATAATAACACATTAGACTTGTATAGTGCTTTTCTAGACACTCAAAGACGCTTTACAAACTGAAAAGATCGAGTAGTAATAATAAAAAGAAACAAAAAAGGTAAATAGAAGAAAGTATAGGGGCCTAATTAAGGTAGTGCTGTGGACACATGGGAAGGGGGAAGGTTGACTGGTGAATACAAGTACATGTACTAACATTTAGTGCCAAATACTTCCACTTCACACAGAGTAAGGAACTCTGTCTTGTCGGGGATAACCACACTGACATAGCGCCCCTCCATGCCATTACACTGGAAGGTGTAGACGCTTTCTCCTGTGATATCGGGTATGACAGCGCATCTGAGAGACAGGATGAATATCAATAACAGTTCAACAATACTTTAAAAGACAAAAATTCACTGGTATGGATAAGAACAAAAGATGTATTCTAATAGTTGAAGTCTTCTGCACTTAGCAGGAGGAAATGCTGCATGAGTCACCTGGGATTGTTGTTGTCCAGTGAGTTACCAATACGAATCTCAGCCCCTTTAAGCCTGTCAGCACAGCAGTCTTCTCTATTGGTGATGGTCAGAGTATCGACGTTGTACACATCCAGCAGGTCCAATCTCCACCAGGGGTTGGCCTCCTTCCGTGTGTGGGTGCAGGACTTTTGACGATAGTCTGTGTTTCTGTTCCCATCAATGGCCCTGAGAGGAGACCCACGATGACTCTGTGATGACTGAACAGCCACTCCTTTCAAAGCCACGTTCACTGGAGTGAAAAACAGAAGAGAAATCATGAATTGTGAACCTTATGTGCACTACATGGTAAATGGACTGCACTTATACAGCACCTTTATCCAAAGCGCTTTACAACAGCCTCTCATTCACACACCAATGTCGGCAAGGCACCGGCCCGCTCACTGGGAGCAATTTGGGGTTCAATGTCTTGCCCAAGGACACTTCGACATGTGGCCGGCCGGGACTCGAACCGCCAATCTACCAACCTTGCGATCATTAGAAGGCGGCTCTACCTCCTGCGCCACAGCCTCCCCTGAGCTGTGCACTGAGAGTCCACATTAAAGACTTGACCAATGTCATAACACTGCCATATCTGCTGGGTGAGGTACAACAGTGTACAAACACAGCAGCCAGATGTGTGAGCTGTTGTGACAGTAAAAGGACGTCCAACGGGATAAAACCACCATAAGACTGTAAATAAGTTTAATCATTTATTTATTCTAGTATAATTGTATGTACATTACATGAGAGAGAGAAAACATTTAATAAGATAATAGTTCATGGATAAAAAGTCAGATAGAAGTGTTAGTGTTTTAATCATAACTGTTGCAGAACATGAAGGTTTTTTAGTTTAGATTTAAGTAGTTTTAGGGTTTCGGGTTAGGGTTAGAGGAGGGGGGGACATCGGGTAGATGGTGAGTGCAAGTTAGTTAGTCTGAGTGGGTGTGTGTGAGTGTGTGAGTGGATGTGTGTGTGTATGTGTGTGTGTGGTCTCCTACCTTCTTGAAGATGGTTGTCATGGAGATGTGAGGTATGTTGTTGTCTGCGGCCTCCCCTGCTGGGCACACACACACACACACACACACACACATACACGGTCACACACACACACAATCAGATTGTTCTTTCCAACAGGCTTATTAGACAGACTGTGTGTGTGTGTGTGTGTGTGTGTGTGTGTGTGTGTGTGAGTGACCTTTCATCAGGGTTCACGGGCACAATTTTATTGCTTTTGCTGCTGTAGTAGTACTGGTAGAACCCCTGCAGGGGGAGACAGAGTCACACAGTAGCAGTAGTGGTGTAGTCGTAGAGTAGTGTAGTGTAGTAGTAGTAGTAGTAGTAGTAGTAGTAGTAGTAGTAGTAGTAGTAGTAGTAGTAGTAGTAGTAGTAGTAGTAGTAGTAGTAGTAGTAATAGTAGTAGTGTGGTATTATAGTAGTAGTGTAGTAGTGACACATAGTGATAATGATGGTAAGCTTAAGCTTCTCCCACTTTGATTTAAGCTCCTCCCACTTTGATTTAAGCTCCGCCCACTTTTACACAAGCTCCTCCCACTTTGATTTAAGCTCCTCCCACTTTGATTTAAGCTCATCCCACTTTGATTTAAGCTCCTCCCACTTTGACTTAAGCTCCGCCCACTTTGACTTAAGCTCCGCCCACTTTGACTTAAACTCATCCCACTTTGATTTAAGCTCCGCCCACTTTGACACAAGCTCCGCCCACTTTGATTTAAGCGCGTGAGCGTGCGTGCGCGTGCGTGCGTGTGCGTACGCGTGCGTGCACGTGTGTATGCGCGCGCGTGTGTACGTGCGTGTGCGCGCGCGTGTGTGTGCACGCGTACACACGCACACACACGCGCGAACACGCACACACGCGCACGCACACGCGCGCGCATACGCACGCACGCACGCGCACGTACACACGTACGCACACACGCGCGCGCACGCACACACACGCACGCACACACACGCGCACGCACACGTACACACACACACGCACACACACGCGCGCGCACGTGCGCACACACACGCGCGCACGTGCGCGCACACATATACACACGCACGCGCACGCACGCGCGAACACGCACACACGCGCGAACGTGCGCGCACGCACGCGCACGCACGCGCACGCACGCGCGCACACGCACACACACACGCATGCACACACGCGCGCGTACGCGCACGCGCGCGCACACACACACACACGCGCGCACACACGCGCGCACACACACACGCGCGCACACACACACACACGCGCACACACACGCACACACACACGCGCGCACACGCACACACACGTACGCACACACGCGCGCACACACACACGCGCGCACACACACGCGCGCACACACACACGCGCACACACACGCGCGCACACACACACACGCGCGCACACACACACACACACACACGCGCGCACACGCACACACACGTACGCACACACGCGCGCACACACACACGCGCGCACACACACGCACGCACACACACACGCGCGCACACACACGCGCGCGCGCGCGCACGCACACACACGCGCGCGCACACGCGCGCACACGCACACACACGTACGCACACACGCGCGCACACACACACGCGCGCACACACACGCACGCACACACACACGCGCACACACGCGCGCACGTGCGCGCACACACGCGCACACACGCGCGCACGTGCGCGCACACACGCGCACGCACACGTACACACACACGCGCGCGCACGTGCGCACACACACGCGCACGTGCGCGCACACACACGCGCACGCACACACACGCGCACGCACGCGCACACACACGCGCACGCGCGTACGTACACACGCACGTACGCACGCACGCACGCACGCGCGCACACGCACGCGCGCACGCTTAAGTCAAAGTGGGCGGATCTTAAGTCAAAGTGGGCGGAGCTTGTGTCAAAGTGGGCGGAGCTTAAGTCAAAGTGGGCGGAGCTTAAGTCAAAGCGGGAGGAGCTTAAGTCAAAGTGGGCGGAGCTTAAGTCAAAGTGGGAGGAGCTTAAGTCAAAGTGGGCACAACAACCACACACACACGCGCGCACACACACACGCACGCGCACACGAACGTACGCGCGCACACACGCACACGCACGCGCACGCGCACAAGCTCCGCCCACTTTGACTTAAGCTCCTCCCACTTTGACTTAAGCTCCGCCCACTTTGACTTAAGCTCCTCCCGCTTTGATTTAAGCTCCTCCCACTTTGATTTAAGCTCCGCCCACTTTGACTTAAGCTCCGCCCACTTTGACTTAAGCTCCGCCCACTTTGATTTAAGCTCCTCCCACTTTGACTTAAGCTCCTCCCACTTTGACTTAAGCTCCGCCCACTTTGACTTAAGCTCCTCCCGCTTTGATTTAAGCTCCTCCCACTTTGATTTAAGCTCCTCCCACTTTGATTTAAGCTCCTCCCACTTTGACGTAAGCTCCTCCCACTTTGACTTAAGCTCCGCCCACTTTGACTTAAGCTCCTCCCGCTTTGATTTAAGCTCCTCCCACTTTGATTTAAGCTCCGCCCACTTTGACTTAAGCTCCGCCCACTTTGACTTAAGCTCCGCCCACTTTGACTTAAGCTCCTCCCACTTTGATTTAAGCTCCTCCCACTTTGACTTAAGCTCCTCCCACTTTGACTTAAGCTCCGCCCACTTTGACTTAAGCTCCTCCCGCTTTGATTTAAGCTCCTCCCACTTTGATTTAAGCTCCTCCCACTTTGATTTAAGCTCCTCCCACTTTGACGTAAGCTCCTCCCACTTTGACTTAAGCTCCGCCCACTTTGACTTAAGCTCCTCCCACTTTGATTTAAGCTCCTCCCACTTTGATTTAAGCTCCGCCCACTTTGACTTAAGCTCCTCCCACTTTGATTTAAGCTCCTCCCACGTTGATTTAAGCTCCTCCCACTTTGATTTAAGCTCCGCCCACTTTGACTTAAGCTCCTCCCACTTTGACTTAAGCTCCGCCCACTTTGACTTAAGCTCCTCCCACTTAGACTTAAGCTCCTCCCACTTTGACTTAAGCTCCGCCCACTTTGACTTAAGCTCCTCCCACTTTGGCTTAAGCTCCTCCCACTTTGACTTAAGCTCCTCCCACTTTGACTTAAGCTCCTCCCACTTTGACTTAAGCTCCTCCCACTTTGACTTAAGCTCCGCCCACTTTGACTTAAGCTCCTCCCACTTAGACTTAAGCTCCTCCCACTTTGATTTAAGCTCCTCCCACTTTGACTTAAGCTCCTCCCACTTTGATTTAAGCTCCGCCCACTTAGACTTAAGCTCCTCCCACTTTGACTTAAGCTCCGCCCACTTTGACTTAAGCTCCTCCCACTTTGACTTAAGCTCCACCCACTTTGACTTAAGCTCCTCCCACTTTGATTTAAGCTCCTCCCACTTTGACTTAAGCTCCACCCACTTTGACTTAAGCTCCTCCCACTTAGACTTAAGCTCCTCCCACTTTGACTTAAGCTCCGCCCACTTTGACTTAAGCTCCTCCCACTTTGACTTAAGCTCCTCCCACTTTGACTTAAGCTCCGCCCACTTTGACTTAAGCTCCACCCACTTTGATTTAAGCTCCTCCCACTTTGATTTAAGCTCCGCCCACTTTTACACAAGCTCCGCCCACTTTTACACAAGCTCCGCCCACTTTTACACAAGCTCCGCCCACTTTGCCTTAAGCTCCGCCCACTTTTACATAAGCTCCGCCCACTTTTACACACGCTCCGCCCACTTTGCCTTAAGCTCCGCCCACTTTTACACAAGCTCCGCCCACTTTTTCGCAAGCTCCGCCCACTTTTACACAAGCTCCGCCCACTTTGACTTAAGCTCCGCCCACTTTTACACAAGCTCCCTCCGGGCTAGGTTAAAGGACTTTAGCTCAGCAACCGTAAGTGCCACAGACACGGTTCAGATATTTTCCGAATCGGCTCGGGCCCGCCGAACACATATCCGAGCCCCGACTCGGTTGCGGCGCCCCCTGTGGCCAGAATTCATAACTCCCCTCCTAGCTGTGAGCTAGAGGTCTGGTTTTCACATATGTCGAACATCTTGGTGAGACAAGTGTTTACCCAGAGTTTCGGCTTGATCGGCCATTCGTGGCCCAAACGGGGAGCTTTGACGTAAGTGCGAAATCCGTAATTAAAGGGGGCGCCACGGAGCGACCGTTTGAGCTAGCGCCTCGAAACTCGGGGCACGCGACCGGACCCCTGTGACGCTTCATCGTGCCGATTTTTGGGTGACTGGGACTTTCTGGCACCGATTTCTGTTTTTCATCCTAAAGCAATACTGTCTGTGCAACTGCGTACAGTCTAGGTAGGTCGTTTGTTGGCAAATGAAAGAAAATTGGAATTAATCAATTAAGCCACTCCCACTTTGACACAAGCTCCGCCCACTAAATGTCTAAGCCACTCCCACTCCCACTTAAGCTCCGCCCACTTTGACACAAGCTCCGCCCACTTTTGACACAAGCTCCGCCCACAATTTGAATTAATCAATTAAGCCACTCCCACTTAGACACAAGCTCCGCCCACTTTGATTTAAGCTCCGCCCACTTTGACTTAAGCTCCTCCCACTTTGATTTAAGCTCCGCCCACTTTGACTTAAGCTTCTCCCACTTTGATTTAAGCTCCTCCCACTTTGATTTAAGCTCCGCCCACTTTTACACAAGCTCCTCCCACTTTGATTTAAGCTCCGCCCACTTTGACTTAAGCTCCTCCCACTTTGACTTAAGCTCCGCCCACTTTGATTTAAGCTCCGCCCACTTTGACTTAAGCTCCTCCCACTTTGATTTAAGCTCCTCCCACTTTGACTTAAGCTCCTCCCACTTTGAGTTAAGCTCCGCCCACTTTGACTTAAGCTCCTCCCACTTTGATTTAAGCTCCTCCCACTTTGACTTAAGCTCCTCCCACTTTGATTTAAGCTCCTCCCACTTTGATTTAAGCTCCGCCCACTTTGACTTAAGCTCCTCCCACTTTGATTTAAGCTCCTCCCACTTTGATTTAAGCTCCGCCCACTTTGACTTAAGCTCCTCCCACTTTGATTTAAGCTCCGCCCACTTTGACTTAAGCTCCGCCCACTTTGACTTAAGCTCCTCCCACTTTGATTTAAGCTCCGCCCACTTTGACTTAAGCTCCGCCCACTTTGATTTAAGCTCCTCCCACTTTGATTTAAGCTCCTCCCACTTATACACAAGCTCCTCCCACTTTGATTTAAGCTCCTCCCACTTTGATTTAAGCTCCGCCCACTTTGACTTAAGCTCCGCCCACTTACACACAAGCTCCTCCCACTTTGATTTAAGCTCCGCCCACTTTGACCTAAGCTCATCACACTTTGATTTAAGCTCCGCCCACTTTGATTTAAGCTCCGCCCACTTTGACTTAAGCTCCTCCCACTTTTACACAAGCTCCTCCCACTTTGATTTAAGCTCCGCCCACTTTGACTTAAGCTCATCCCACTTTGATTTAAGCTCCGCCCACTTTGACTTAAGCTCCGCCCACTTTGACTTAAGCTCATCACACTTTGATTTAAGCTCCGCCCACTTTGATTTAAGCTCCTCCCACTTTGATTTAAGCTCCGCCCACTTTTACACAAGCTCCTCCCACTTTGATTTAAGCTCCGCCCACTTTGACTTAAGCTCCTCCCACTTTGATTTAAGCTCCGCCCACTTTGACTTAAGCTCCGCCCACTTACACACAAGCTCCTCCCACTTTGATTTAAGCTCCGCCCACTTTGACCTAAGCTCATCACACTTTGATTTAAGCTCCGCCCACTTTGATTTAAGCTCCTCCCACTTTGACTTAAGCTCCTCCCACTTTTACACAAGCTCCTCCCACTTTGATTTAAACTCCGCCCACTTTGACTTAAGCTCCTCCCACTTTGATTTAAGCTCCGCCCACTTTGACTTAAGCTCCGCCCACTTTGGCTTAAGCTCCGCCCACTTTGACTTAAGCTCCTCACACTTTGATTTAAGCTCTGCCCACTTTGACTTAAGCTCCTCCCACTTTGATTTAAGCTCCTCCCACTTTGACTTAAGCTCCTCCCACTTTGATTTAAGCTCCTCCCACTTTGATTTAAGCTCCGCCCACTTTGACTTAAGCTCCTCCCACTTTGATTTAAGCTCCTCCCACTTTGATTTGATTTAACATACAGCTCATTAACATACACACACAGACACACGTATACACACACAGAGACACACACAGCTAATTAACATACAGCTAATTAACATACAGCTAATTAACATACAGCTCATTAACATACAGCTCATTAGCATGAAGCTCATTAACATACAGCTCATTAACATGAAGGTGATTAACATACAGCTCATTAGCATGAAGCTCATTAGCATGAAGCTCATTAACATAACACACACACGTATACACACACAGAGACACACACAGCTAATTAACATACAGCTCATTAACATACAGCTCATTAGCATGAAGCTCATTAACATGAAGCTCATTCACATACAGCTCATTAACATACACACACAGACACACGTATACACACACACAGCTAATTAACATACAGCTAATTAACATACAGCTCATTAACATACAGCTCATTAGCATGAATCTCATTCACATACAGCTCATTAACATACACACACAGACACACGTATACACACATAGAGACACACACAGCTAATTAACATACAGCTCATTAACATACAGCTCATTAGCATGAATCTCATTAACATGAAGCTCATTAACATACAGCTCATTAACATACAGCTCATTAACATACACACACAGACACACGTATACACACAGAGACACACACAGCTAATTAACATACAGCTCATTAGCATGAATCTCATTAACATGAAGCTCATTAACATACAGCTCATTAACATACAGCTCATTAACATACACACACAGACACACGTATACACACACAGAGACACACACACAGATAATTAACATACAGCTCATTAACATACAGCTCATTAACATACAGCTCATTAACATACATAAGCATACACATACATATACGCATACTCATACACACACCCACACATACTCATATCCACATACACACACATCCACACACATACTCATACACACACATCCACACACATATACACATACTCACACATCCACACACATACTCATCCACACATCCACATACACACACATCCACACTCATCCACATATATATACACACACACATCCAGTCACACGGTGAGACACATTGAATGTAGACATCCAGTCACACACGCGCACAGACACGTCCAGCAGGTCTGATAATGGTCTGACTGGATTCGCCTCGAAGAGTAGATGTTCTTTGGTGTGTTTGGTGTCCAAAACGGTCATTGCATTCCCCCATAGAGACTCGGGCCGGTAGACGCACTGACACAGAAGAAAAAAAAAAAAAAAAAAAAATAATATTTTGAGGCGGGATTTTCAAAAAATATATTTTCAAAAGGGAAAATTCCTCTCTCTCTCTCTCTCTCTCTCTCTCTCTCTGGACTGAGCCCAGGAATTATTTGCCGCTGCGCATGCCTTTTTTTTTTTCCTTCCTGTTTGTCCTTCACATTGAAAAGTGCAAATTGACCTGCCCGCCTGGGATTCGAACCCAGGACTACAAAGTCTACCTTGCGGCAGACTTACACACTGAGCTAACGAGCCAGTCATACAAACATATAAAAAAAAAAAATCTCGACATCTACTGGCCAGTGTGGAATCGCGGACATTGGCTGTCAGAGAATAGAATCCTATTATCCCATTTCTCTCTTCCTCTAGAATGACCTGTCGTTGTCTGTGTGTGTCTGTGTGTGTCTGTCTTTATTGAAATTGACAAGAAATGATGGACAATGACTCCACGCGGGGCTCGATCCTGGGTGGCTGCACGTCTCTCTCTCTGTCTGTCTTCTGAGACACAGGAGGGACTTCCGCATTAGCGGTGTTAGCTTAGCAATCTCGTTGTGTTTTAACTTCAGTTTAACATGACTTCCCGGGGTCGTAGAGGGCTGGGGTTAGGCTTCAAATGACCGTGTAGATCTGGAGGGGCGATAGATGGAAGACATGCGGTACAGTGTGTGAGTCTGTGTATGTGCAAGGGGACCAAGGCTGACTCCTAGGGACCTGTATGTGTATTTTCTCACCACCCTTCTTGTGCTGAGGTCTGTGTCAGGTATTGTGGTGTTTCTAGGTCACCATAAGTTTGTGTGGACAGACCAAATGATACATTTAAAAAGTGGAGACCTCCACTGTCCTGTCTTGAATTTACTGAAAGCCTCCTAGCACTAAAATCACCGTTAACCATTTGCCCACAATGGACTTGAGAGTCTTAGTGCTGTGATGCTTTAGAGAAACGTACCCGTTGGGTTTAGTGTGATTGGCACTGAGAACAAATAGTAAATGAGATGAGGAGACAGTGGTTTGGTTTCCCAATGTCAACTTGATCAGGTCAGTAACACTCCTGTAGGTTAGATATTTAGATGGTTATTATGAATAATTAGATCTCAGTACATAATACAGTTCTTTGTCAAGAATGGTCTGAAATAAAAGCCTGTATTTACCTTGATGTATTCTCTCAATGCTTTCAATTGCGTAGAGTCCTAATCTGTTAGAGTGCAGGGAAATCCCTCGGGCCCAACTTGAATACTTTAAAGAAGTGGCCTTGCACCTAAGTACCTACCAACAGATAGAACCCAGGGCCCAGTTGTTCAAAACGTTTCATCTGGATCAGAATGATCCTGATTCTGTTTTGCTATCCAGGATCATTTAGGATATATATAGGGTCTATTTGGTTGATTTCGAGCCGTATAGGGGAAATCAGCTAGCTCGATCTGATCCAGATTAAAGGTTTTGAACAACAGGGCCCAGGAGATGGATATAACTGACACCATAGTGACTGGCTGACTCATTTGTACCATTACTACATAACATCCTAAATGAGTATAATACTGATCATAACAGAATCACGATTGAACAAAATATAATCATCATGACATGGTTATACTGACTTATACTTGTTACATTTACATTTGAACCATCTAGCAGATGGTTTTATCCTCAACTACTAGAGATTACAGGGACAGTCTCCCTGGAGTGAAATAGGGCTAAATGCCCTAGTGGCGTTCCCAAGTTACCCCAGGCTACACTAGTGGTGGTGTTCAGTGTCCAGTTGGGATTTTAACTCATGACCTTCTGATCACCATCATAGGGAATATCATAACAGATGAGAAATCTGTCCCCTCACAAATCCACCAGTTGTGTGTGCTGATGTCATGTACTATGTACTGACTACTTTTAATTAGCAAATCAATCAAACTAGTTAAATTATAACTTTCTTTATGATCATGACCTTTATGACCTGGCTGAAAGATAAATATAGTCTAAATAAAATTGTGTTCAGTTGGTCTTGGGTACCTTTAATGGATCAGTGTGAGGGACAGTCAACAATTGTACAAACAAACGATTTGATAATGTAACTTATTATGAGTAGATATTAAGCCACAATTCGTCATCTGGTACTATCAATAGTTGGAACGTTCAGGTGAACACATTTACATTTACATTCATACAGTTACATTTACACTTTTCAAAAACATTCATGAATCATAATGTGCAATGTATACAGACATCTTTATTCAGAAATGATCTAATGATTATGCTATACTAGTTTCCAGCCTGTGCAATTGATTTTCTGTTTAGTCAACTGTTAGTAGCTTTAGTCAATGTTAAAAAGAGTGACAGTTTCTCTTTTCAAAAAGTAGGATCTAGGACTTTTCCCACCTGTTTTTTTAAGTTTAGGATTTGCATTAATAATGCTAGTGTTCCAGAGTAGGTAAGGCATGTACCTTCCTCTCCACTTCATTGCAGTATTTTTCTGGAAGTCCAGCAGCCCTGAAAGAAAAAACGAGTAAACATGAATTGATTCGGCGTATCGAAAATGGCCTCTTACTGTAGTTTACACACTGTAGAAAGCTTAATGTAAATGCTCTGTCTTTTCTATTGCAATTCACTAACTTGAGTTCCTTCAGCTTCTTCTCCTTGATCTCATCCAGGCGTATGCGACGCTGGCGGGCCTCTTCGTCCAGACGGTCTCCCTCTTTGAAGACCTCCCTGCGCTGTGTGACGGCCTGTAGCTCACGCTCCCTCACCTGCTGACGTATCCCGTCCGCATGGCGAAGGACCTTCTGCCTGTGATTGTCCTCCTTGTCCTTCTCCTTAGAGATGGACACCTGCTGGGCTCTGGTGGAAGAGGAAGCAGGGCAAAGAGACTGTTTGGAACTATAGTTACAACTATAGTTAGTACTGTGTGTAATATTTACTTACGAGCTCAAAAGGCAGTGTTTGTCTTCCGAAGAAAGTGTGACATTGCGGACATACCTCAACACCCTCTCAAATTCAGCCCTCTCTCGCCCGGCCTCAATGGAAAGGAGGTGCTCTTTGTGGGTGACCTGCTCCAAGCGCGCTGCCTTCAATCTCTCCTCCTCCTCTACTTTCTTTTTGAGCTGCTCTTTCTCTTTTCTCCTCCACTCCCTCTCTGCAGCCTCCTGGTTCCTCCGGGCTCGAAGCTCATCCTGACAGTCACATAGAAACACTCCCTGTTAATGTCTCCATGTCCTCTACAGCCAATTAGGTATCATACTAGAATAGCAACTTGTTTGCCTGGTCGCCACAACAAAAGAAATAGGTGTTGGCTAATAGAACAAAGGGTTTGGTGCAACTGGGCAAGCAAAATGTCTTGAGCTGAAAATGACTTCAGGATGGCTGTTATGGTTGTGTGTGTTAAGGGGATAAATAAGTGAACTTGATGCTAACCTGCTCAGCTTTGAAGTCTCTGTCTCTCTCCTGCAGGGCTCTCAGTCTGGCCACCTCCTTCTCCTTCTCTCTCTTGATGCGTCTCTGTTCAGCCTCATACTCAGCCTCCCGCTCCTGTAGAGGTCATACAGAAATGAGTCTTTGTCCACCTCAAAGACTAATCTATTGGTTTGTGTGTGTTGGAGGGGGGGGGGGTACTGCACTGATCCACACAGTACACACATTTTGTACTGTATTCTCACCATTTTCTTGCGGGTGTACTCCATGGCTCTGAGGTTAGCCAGTCTCTCCTCTTCCTTCTTGTGTTCCTTGGCCAGCAAGCTGTCCTCATTGATGCGGAGGATCTCCAGTTGCAGCCTCCGCTGCTCCTCCTTCTTCCTCTCCAAAGCCTGTACCCACACAACCACAGATTGATCAGTCAGCCACACACACACACACACACACACAGACATACAGTGCATATACCACACGCAGCCTACGTCCATACACACCACTCTGAGTTTTCAACTAGTTTGTTCCAGAATGATTATAGAATTGCTGTGCTGCACTAAAATACCTCCAGCTCCTCCACCTGCATCCTCTCTAGGTTCTCCAGCATCTGCTGCCCCTCCTGCTCCTTCACCTCATCCTGCAGCATCCGGTCCTCCAGACGCTCCTGCATCTGATTCACAATCAGCTGCTTTCCCCTGGACACTCACAAAACAGAGGAAAGAGTTGAGGTGTTGTATGGTAGAGACAGACTGACGTCTGGTGTGTGTGTGCGCGTCTGTGTGTGTGTGTGTCATAACGAGGCCTCACTGGATCCTCTGATGTTTGCGTTGCTCGACGATCTGGTCCTGGGCCTCCAGGGCTCTCCTGCGCACACACACATATGCACACGCACACACACACGCGCGCACACGCACACACACGTACGCACACACGCGCGCACACACACACGCGCGCACACACACGCACGCACACACACACGCGCGCACACACACGCGCGCGCGCGCACGCACACACACGCGCGCACACACGCGCGCACACGCACACACACGTACGCACACACGCGCGCACACACACACGCGCGCACACACACGCACGCACACACACACGCGCACACACGCGCGCACGTGCGCGCACACACGCGCACGCACACGTACACACACGCGCGCGCGCACGTGCGCACACACACGCGCACGTGCGCGCACACACACGCGCACGCACACACACGCGCACACACGCGCACGCGCACACACTCGCGCACACACGCGCGCGCACACACACGCGCGCGCACACACCCGCGAGCGCACGTGCGCGCACACACACGCGCGCACGTACGCGCACGCACGCGCGCACACACGCGCACGCGCGTACGTACACACACACGCACGTACGCGCACACGCGCACACACACGCACGCGCGCACACGCACACACACGCATGCACACACGCGCGCGTACGCGCACGCGCGCGCACACACACACACGCGCGCACACACGCGCGCACGCACACACACACGCGCGCACACACACACACGCGCGCACACACACGCACACACACACGCGCGCACACGCACACACACGTACGCACACACGCGCGCACACACACGCGCGCACACACATGCACGCACACACACACGCGCGCACACACACGCGCGCGCGCGCGCACGCACACACACGCGCGCACACACGCGCGCACACGCACACACACGTACGCACACACGCGCGCACACACACACGCGCGCACACACACGCACGCACACACACACGCGCACACACGCGCGCACGTGCGCGCACACACGCGCACGCACACGTACACACACACGCGCGCGCACGTGCGCACACACACGCGCACGTGCGCGCACACACACGCGCACGCACACACACGCGCACACACGCGCGCGCGCACGCACACACTCGCGCACACACACACACGCGCGCGCACACACACGCGCGCGCACACACCCGCGAGCGCACGTGCGCGCACACACACGCGCGCACGTACGCGCACGCGCACACACACGCGCACGCGCGTACGTACACACACACGCACGTACGCGCACACGCGCACACACACGCACGCGCGCACACGCACGCGCGCACGCTTAAGTCAAAGTGGGCGGATCTTAAGTCAAAGTGGGCGGAGCTTGTGTCAAAGTGGGCGGAGCTTAAGTCAAAGTGGGCGGAGCTTAAGTCAAAGTGGGCGGAGCTTGTGCGCGTGCGTGTGCGTGTGTGCGCGCGTACGTTCGTGTGCGCGTGCGTGTGTGTGTGCGCGCGTGTGTGTGGTTGTTGTGCCCACTTTGACTTAAGCTCCTCCCACTTTGACTTAAGCTCCGCCCACTTTGACTTAAGCTCCTCCCGCTTTGATTTAAGCTCCTCCCACTTTGATTTAAGCTCCTCCCACTTTGATTTAAGCTCCTCCCACTTTGACGTAAGCTCCTCCCACTTTGACTTAAGCTCCGCCCACTTTGACTTAAGCTCCTCCCGCTTTGATTTAAGCTCCTCCCACTTTGATTTAAGCTCCGCCCACTTTGACTTAAGCTCCGCCCACTTTGACTTAAGCTCCGCCCACTTTGACTTAAGCTCCTCCCGCTTTGATTTAAGCTCCTCCCACTTTGATTTAAGCTCCTCCCACTTTGATTTAAGCTCCTCCCACTTTGACGTAAGCTCCTCCCACTTTGACTTAAGCTCCGCCCACTTTGACTTAAGCTCCTCCCACTTTGATTTAAGCTCCTCCCACTTTGATTTAAGCTCCGCCCACTTTGACTTAAGCTCCTCCCACTTTGATTTAAGCTCCTCCCACGTTGATTTAAGCTCCTCCCACTTTGATTTAAGCTCCGCCCACTTTGACTTAAGCTCCTCCCACTTTGACTTAAGCTCCGCCCACTTTGACTTAAGCTCCTCCCACTTAGACTTAAGCTCCTCCCACTTTGACTTAAGCTCCGCCCACTTTGACTTAAGCTCCTCCCACTTTGGCTTAAGCTCCTCCCACTTTGACTTAAGCTCCTCCCACTTTGACTTAAGCTCCTCCCACTTTGACTTAAGCTCCGCCCACTTACACACAAGCTCCTCCCACTTTGATTTAAGCTCCGCCCACTTTGACCTAAGCTCATCACACTTTGATTTAAGCTCCGCCCACTTTGATTTAAGCTCCTCCCACTTTGACTTAAGCTCCTCCCACTTTTACACAAGCTCCTCCCACTTTGATTTAAGCTCCGCCCACTTTGACTTAAGCTCCTCCCACTTTGACTTAAGCTCCGCCCACTTTGACTTAAGCTCCTCCCACTTAGACTTAAGCTCCTCCCACTTTGACTTAAGCTCCGCCCACTTTGACTTAAGCTCCTCCCACTTTGGCTTAAGCTCCTCCCACTTTGACTTAAGCTCCTCCCACTTTGACTTAAGCTCCTCCCACTTTGACTTAAGCTCCTCCCACTTTGACTTAAGCTCCGCCCACTTTGACTTAAGCTCCTCCCACTTAGACTTAAGCTCCTCCCACTTTGATTTAAGCTCCTCCCACTTTGACTTAAGCTCCTCCCACTTTGATTTAAGCTCCGCCCACTTAGACTTAAGCTCCTCCCACTTTGACTTAAGCTCCGCCCACTTTGACTTAAGCTCCTCCCACTTTGGCTTAAGCTCCTCCCACTTTGACTTAAGCTCCACCCACTTTGACTTAAGCTCCTCCCACTTTGATTTAAGCTCCTCCCACTTTGACTTAAGCTCCACCCACTTTGACTTAAGCTCCTCCCACTTAGACTTAAGCTCCTCCCACTTTGACTTAAGCTCCGCCCACTTTGACTTAAGCTCCTCCCACTTAGACTTAAGCTCCTCCCACTTTGATTTAAGCTCCTCCCACTTTGACTTAAGCTCCTCCCACTTTGATTTAAGCTCCGCCCACTTAGACTTAAGCTCCTCCCACTTTGACTTAAGCTCCGCCCACTTTGACTTAAGCTCCTCCCACTTTGACTTAAGCTCCACCCACTTTGACTTAAGCTCCTCCCACTTTGATTTAAGCTCCTCCCACTTTGACTTAAGCTCCACCCACTTTGACTTAAGCTCCTCCCACTTAGACTTAAGCTCCTCCCACTTTGACTTAAGCTCCGCCCACTTTGACTTAAGCTCCTCCCACTTTGACTTAAGCTCCTCCCACTTTGACTTAAGCTCCGCCCACTTTGACTTAAGCTCCACCCACTTTGATTTAAGCTCCTCCCACTTTGATTTAAGCTCCGCCCACTTTTACACAAGCTCCGCCCACTTTTACACAAGCTCCGCCCACTTTTACACAAGCTCCGCCCACTTTGCCTTAAGCTCCGCCCACTTTTACATAAGCTCCGCCCACTTTTACACACGCTCCGCCCACTTTGCCTTAAGCTCCGCCCACTTTTACACAAGCTCCGCCCACTTTTTCGCAAGCTCCGCCCACTTTTACACAAGCTCCGCCCACTTTGACTTAAGCTCCGCCCACTTTTACACAAGCTCCCTCCGGGCTAGGTTAAAGGACTTTAGCTCAGCAACCGTAAGTGCCACAGACACGGTTCAGATATTTTCCGAATCGGCTCGGGCCCGCCGAACACATATCCGAGCCCCGACTCGGTTGCGGCGCCCCCTGTGGCCAGAATTCATAACTCCCCTCCTAGCTGTGAGCTAGAGGTCTGGTTTTCACATATGTCGAACATCTTGGTGAGACAAGTGTTTACCCAGAGTTTCGGCTTGATCGGCCATTCGTGGCCCAAACGGGGAGCTTTGACGTAAGTGCGAAATCCGTAATTAAAGGGGGCGCCACGGAGCGACCGTTTGAGCTAGCGCCTCGAAACTCGGGGCACGCGACCGGACCCCTGTGACGCTTCATCGTGCCGATTTTTGGGTGACTGGGACTTTCTGGCACCGATTTCTGTTTTTCATCCTAAAGCAATACTGTCTGTGCAACTGCGTACAGTCTAGGTAGGTCGTTTGTTGGCAAATGAAAGAAAATTGGAATTAATCAATTAAGCCACTCCCACTTTGACACAAGCTCCGCCCACTAAATGTCTAAGCCACTCCCACTCCCACTTAAGCTCCGCCCACTTTGACACAAGCTCCGCCCACTTTTGACACAAGCTCCGCCCACAATTTGAATTAATCAATTAAGCCACTCCCACTTAGACACAAGCTCCGCCCACTTTGATTTAAGCTCCGCCCACTTTGACTTAAGCTCCTCCCACTTTGATTTAAGCTCCGCCCACTTTGACTTAAGCTTCTCCCACTTTGATTTAAGCTCCTCCCACTTTGATTTAAGCTCCGCCCACTTTTACACAAGCTCCTCCCACTTTGATTTAAGCTCCGCCCACTTTGACTTAAGCTCCTCCCACTTTGACTTAAGCTCCGCCCACTTTGATTTAAGCTCCGCCCACTTTGACTTAAGCTCCTCCCACTTTGATTTAAGCTCCTCCCACTTTGACTTAAGCTCCTCCCACTTTGAGTTAAGCTCCGCCCACTTTGACTTAAGCTCCTCCCACTTTGATTTAAGCTCCTCCCACTTTGACTTAAGCTCCTCCCACTTTGATTTAAGCTCCTCCCACTTTGATTTAAGCTCCGCCCACTTTGACTTAAGCTCCTCCCACTTTGATTTAAGCTCCTCCCACTTTGATTTAAGCTCCGCCCACTTTGACTTAAGCTCCTCCCACTTTGATTTAAGCTCCGCCCACTTTGACTTAAGCTCCGCCCACTTTGACTTAAGCTCCTCCCACTTTGATTTAAGCTCCGCCCACTTTGACTTAAGCTCCGCCCACTTTGATTTAAGCTCCTCCCACTTTGATTTAAGCTCCTCCCACTTATACACAAGCTCCTCCCACTTTGATTTAAGCTCCTCCCACTTTGATTTAAGCTCCGCCCACTTTGACTTAAGCTCCGCCCACTTACACACAAGCTCCTCCCACTTTGATTTAAGCTCCGCCCACTTTGACCTAAGCTCATCACACTTTGATTTAAGCTCCGCCCACTTTGATTTAAGCTCCGCCCACTTTGACTTAAGCTCCTCCCACTTTTACACAAGCTCCTCCCACTTTGATTTAAGCTCCGCCCACTTTGACTTAAGCTCATCCCACTTTGATTTAAGCTCCGCCCACTTTGACTTAAGCTCCGCCCACTTTGACTTAAGCTCATCACACTTTGATTTAAGCTCCGCCCACTTTGATTTAAGCTCCTCCCACTTTGATTTAAGCTCCGCCCACTTTTACACAAGCTCCTCCCACTTTGATTTAAGCTCCGCCCACTTTGACTTAAGCTCCTCCCACTTTGATTTAAGCTCCGCCCACTTTGACTTAAGCTCCGCCCACTTACACACAAGCTCCTCCCACTTTGATTTAAGCTCCGCCCACTTTGACCTAAGCTCATCACACTTTGATTTAAGCTCCGCCCACTTTGATTTAAGCTCCTCCCACTTTGACTTAAGCTCCTCCCACTTTTACACAAGCTCCTCCCACTTTGATTTAAACTCCGCCCACTTTGACTTAAGCTCCTCCCACTTTGATTTAAGCTCCGCCCACTTTGACTTAAGCTCCGCCCACTTTGGCTTAAGCTCCGCCCACTTTGACTTAAGCTCCTCACACTTTGATTTAAGCTCTGCCCACTTTGACTTAAGCTCCTCCCACTTTGATTTAAGCTCCTCCCACTTTGACTTAAGCTCCTCCCACTTTGATTTAAGCTCCTCCCACTTTGATTTAAGCTCCGCCCACTTTGACTTAAGCTCCTCCCACTTTGATTTAAGCTCCTCCCACTTTGATTTGATTTAACATACAGCTCATTAACATACACACACAGACACACGTATACACACACAGAGACACACACAGCTAATTAACATACAGCTAATTAACATACAGCTAATTAACATACAGCTCATTAACATACAGCTCATTAGCATGAAGCTCATTAACATACAGCTCATTAACATGAAGGTGATTAACATACAGCTCATTAGCATGAAGCTCATTAGCATGAAGCTCATTAACATAACACACACACGTATACACACACAGAGACACACACAGCTAATTAACATACAGCTCATTAACATACAGCTCATTAGCATGAAGCTCATTAACATGAAGCTCATTCACATACAGCTCATTAACATACACACACAGACACACGTATACACACACACAGCTAATTAACATACAGCTAATTAACATACAGCTCATTAACATACAGCTCATTAGCATGAATCTCATTCACATACAGCTCATTAACATACACACACAGACACACGTATACACACATAGAGACACACACAGCTAATTAACATACAGCTCATTAACATACAGCTCATTAGCATGAATCTCATTAACATGAAGCTCATTAACATACAGCTCATTAACATACAGCTCATTAACATACACACACAGACACACGTATACACACAGAGACACACACAGCTAATTAACATACAGCTCATTAGCATGAATCTCATTAACATGAAGCTCATTAACATACAGCTCATTAACATACAGCTCATTAACATACACACACAGACACACGTATACACACACAGAGACACACACACAGATAATTAACATACAGCTCATTAACATACAGCTCATTAACATACAGCTCATTAACATACATAAGCATACACATACATATACGCATACTCATACACACACCCACACATACTCATATCCACATACACACACATCCACACACATACTCATACACACACATCCACACACATATACACATACTCACACATCCACACACATACTCATCCACACATCCACATACACACACATCCACACTCATCCACATATATATACACACACACATCCAGTCACACGGTGAGACACATTGAATGTAGACATCCAGTCACACACGCGCACAGACACGTCCAGCAGGTCTGATAATGGTCTGACTGGATTCGCCTCGAAGAGTAGATGTTCTTTGGTGTGTTTGGTGTCCAAAACGGTCATTGCATTCCCCCATAGAGACTCGGGCCGGTAGACGCACTGACACAGAAGAAAAAAAAAAAAAAAAAAAAATAATATTTTGAGGCGGGATTTTCAAAAAATATATTTTCAAAAGGGAAAATTCCTCTCTCTCTCTCTCTGGACTGAGCCCAGACTGAGCCCAGGAATTATTTGCCGCTGCGCATGCCTTTTTTTTTTTCCTTCCTGTTTGTCCTTCACATTGAAAAGTGCAAATTGACCTGCCCGCCTGGGATTCGAACCCAGGACTACAAAGTCTACCTTGCGGCAGACTTACACACTGAGCTAACGAGCCAGTCATACAAACATATAAAAAAAAAAAATCTCGACATCTACTGGCCAGTGTGGAATCGCGGACATTGGCTGTCAGAGAATAGAATCCTATTATCCCATTTCTCTCTTCCTCTAGAATGACCTGTCGTTGTCTGTGTGTGTCTGTGTGTGTCTGTCTTTATTGAAATTGACAAGAAATGATGGACAATGACTCCACGCGGGGCTCGATCCTGGGTGGCTGCACGTCTCTCTCTCTGTCTGTCTTCTGAGACACAGGAGGGACTTCCGCATTAGCGGTGTTAGCTTAGCAATCTCGTTGTGTTTTAACTTCAGTTTAACATGACTTCCCGGGGTCGTAGAGGGCTGGGGTTAGGCTTCAAATGACCGTGTAGATCTGGAGGGGCGATAGATGGAAGACATGCGGTACAGTGTGTGAGTCTGTGTATGTGCAAGGGGACCAAGGCTGACTCCTAGGGACCTGTATGTGTATTTTCTCACCACCCTGTGCTGAGGTCTGTGTCAGGTATTGTGGTGTTTCTAGGTCACCATAAGTTTGTGTGGACAGACCAAATGATACATTTAAAAAGTGGAGACCTCCACTGTCCTGTCTTGAATTTACTGAAAGCCTCCTAGCACTAAAATCACCGTTAACCATTTGCCCACAATGGACTTGAGAGTCTTAGTGCTGTGATGCTTTAGAGAAACGTACCCGTTGGGTTTAGTGTGATTGGCACTGAGAACAAATAGTAAATGAGATGAGGAGACAGTGGTTTGGTTTCCCAATGTCAACTTGATCAGGTCAGTAACACTCCTGTAGGTTAGATATTTAGATGGTTATTATGAATAATTAGATCTCAGTACATAATACAGTTCTTTGTCAAGAATGGTCTGAAATAAAAGCCTGTATTTACCTTGATGTATTCTCTCAATGCTTTCAATTGCGTAGAGTCCTAATCTGTTAGAGTGCAGGGAAATCCCTCGGGCCCAACTTGAATACTTTAAAGAAGTGGCCTTGCACCTAAGTACCTACCAACAGATAGAACCCAGGGCCCAGTTGTTCAAAACGTTTCATCTGGATCAGAATGATCCTGATTCTGTTTTGCTATCCAGGATCATTTAGGATATATATAGGGTCTATTTGGTTGATTTCGAGCCGTATAGGGGAAATCAGCTAGCTCGATCTGATCCAGATTAAAGGTTTTGAACAACAGGGCCCAGGAGATGGATATAACTGACACCATAGTGACTGGCTGACTCATTTGTACCATTACTACATAACATCCTAAATGAGTATAATACTGATCATAACAGAATCACGATTGAACAAAATATAATCATCATGACATGGTTATACTGACTTATACTTGTTACATTTACATTTGAACCATCTAGCAGATGGTTTTATCCTCAACTACTAGAGATTACAGGGACAGTCTCCCTGGAGTGAAATAGGGCTAAATGCCCTAGTGGCGTTCCCAAGTTACCCCAGGCTACACTAGTGGTGGTGTTCAGTGTCCAGTTGGGATTTTAACTCATGACCTTCTGATCACCATCATAGGGAATATCATAACAGATGAGAAATCTGTCCCCTCACAAATCCACCAGTTGTGTGTGCTGATGTCATGTACTATGTACTGACTACTTTTAATTAGCAAATCAATCAAACTAGTTAAATTATAACTTTCTTTATGATCATGACCTTTATGACCTGGCTGAAAGATAAATATAGTCTAAATAAAATTGTGTTCAGTTGGTCTTGGGTACCTTTAATGGATCAGTGTGAGGGACAGTCAACAATTGTACAAACAAACGATTTGATAATGTAACTTATTATGAGTAGATATTAAGCCACAATTCGTCATCTGGTACTATCAATAGTTGGAACGTTCAGGTGAACACATTTACATTTACATTCATACAGTTACATTTACACTTTTCAAAAACATTCATGAATCATAATGTGCAATGTATACAGACATCTTTATTCAGAAATGATCTAATGATTATGCTATACTAGTTTCCAGCCTGTGCAATTGATTTTCTGTTTAGTCAACTGTTAGTAGCTTTAGTCAATGTTAAAAAGAGTGACAGTTTCTCTTTTCAAAAAGTAGGATCTAGGACTTTTCCCACCTGTTTTTTTAAGTTTAGGATTTGCATTAATAATGCTAGTGTTCCAGAGTAGGTAAGGCATGTACCTTCCTCTCCACTTCATTGCAGTATTTTTCTGGAAGTCCAGCAGCCCTGAAAGAAAAAACGAGTAAACATGAATTGATTCGGCGTATCGAAAATGGCCTCTTACTGTAGTTTACACACTGTAGAAAGCTTAATGTAAATGCTCTGTCTTTTCTATTGCAATTCACTAACTTGAGTTCCTTCAGCTTCTTCTCCTTGATCTCATCCAGGCGTATGCGACGCTGGCGGGCCTCTTCGTCCAGACGGTCTCCCTCTTTGAAGACCTCCCTGCGCTGTGTGACGGCCTGTAGCTCACGCTCCCTCACCTGCTGACGTATCCCGTCCGCATGGCGAAGGACCTTCTGCCTGTGATTGTCCTCCTTGTCCTTCTCCTTAGAGATGGACACCTGCTGGGCTCTGGTGGAAGAGGAAGCAGGGCAAAGAGACTGTTTGGAACTATAGTTACAACTATAGTTAGTACTGTGTGTAATATTTACTTACGAGCTCAAAAGGCAGTGTTTGTCTTCCGAAGAAAGTGTGACATTGCGGACATACCTCAACACCCTCTCAAATTCAGCCCTCTCTCGCCCGGCCTCAATGGAAAGGAGGTGCTCTTTGTGGGTGACCTGCTCCAAGCGCGCTGCCTTCAATCTCTCCTCCTCCTCTACTTTCTTTTTGAGCTGCTCTTTCTCTTTTCTCCTCCACTCCCTCTCTGCAGCCTCCTGGTTCCTCCGGGCTCGAAGCTCATCCTGACAGTCACATAGAAACACTCCCTGTTAATGTCTCCATGTCCTCTACAGCCAATTAGGTATCATACTAGAATAGCAACTTGTTTGCCTGGTCGCCACAACAAAAGAAATAGGTGTTGGCTAATAGAACAAAGGGTTTGGTGCAACTGGGCAAGCAAAATGTCTTGAGCTGAAAATGACTTCAGGATGGCTGTTATGGTTGTGTGTGTTAAGGGGATAAATAAGTGAACTTGATGCTAACCTGCTCAGCTTTGAAGTCTCTGTCTCTCTCCTGCAGGGCTCTCAGTCTGGCCACCTCCTTCTCCTTCTCTCTCTTGATGCGTCTCTGTTCAGCCTCATACTCAGCCTCCCGCTCCTGTAGAGGTCATACAGAAATGAGTCTTTGTCCACCTCAAAGACTAATCTATTGGTTTGTGTGTGTTGGAGGGGGGGGGGGTACTGCACTGATCCACACAGTACACACATTTTGTACTGTATTCTCACCATTTTCTTGCGGGTGTACTCCATGGCTCTGAGGTTAGCCAGTCTCTCCTCTTCCTTCTTGTGTTCCTTGGCCAGCAAGCTGTCCTCATTGATGCGGAGGATCTCCAGTTGCAGCCTCCGCTGCTCCTCCTTCTTCCTCTCCAAAGCCTGTACCCACACAACCACAGATTGATCAGTCAGCCACACACACACACACACACACACAGACATACAGTGCATATACCACACGCAGCCTACGTCCATACACACCACTCTGAGTTTTCAACTAGTTTGTTCCAGAATGATTATAGAATTGCTGTGCTGCACTAAAATACCTCCAGCTCCTCCACCTGCATCCTCTCTAGGTTCTCCAGCATCTGCTGCCCCTCCTGCTCCTTCACCTCATCCTGCAGCATCCGGTCCTCCAGACGCTCCTGCATCTGATTCACAATCAGCTGCTTTCCCCTGGACACTCACAAAACAGAGGAAAGAGTTGAGGTGTTGTATGGTAGAGACAGACTGACGTCTGGTGTGTGTGTGCGCGTCTGTGTGTGTGTGTGTCATAACGAGGCCTCACTGGATCCTCTGATGTTTGCGTTGCTCGACGATCTGGTCCTGGGCCTCCAGGGCTCTCCTGCGCACACACACATATGCACACGCACACACACACGCGCGCACACGCACACACACGTACGCACACACGCGCGCACACACACACGCGCGCACACACACGCACGCACACACACACGCGCGCACACACACGCGCGCGCGCGCACGCACACACACGCGCGCACACACGCGCGCACACGCACACACACGTACGCACACACGCGCGCACACACACACGCGCGCACACACACGCACGCACACACACACGCGCACACACGCGCGCACGTGCGCGCACACACGCGCACGCACACGTACACACACGCGCGCGCGCACGTGCGCACACACACGCGCACGTGCGCGCACACACACGCGCACGCACACACACGCGCACACACGCGCACGCGCACACACTCGCGCACACACGCGCGCGCACACACACGCGCGCGCACACACCCGCGAGCGCACGTGCGCGCACACACACGCGCGCACGTACGCGCACGCACGCGCGCACACACGCGCACGCGCGTACGTACACACACACGCACGTACGCGCACACGCGCACACACACGCACGCGCGCACACGCACACACACGCATGCACACACGCGCGCGTACGCGCACGCGCGCGCACACACACACACGCGCGCACACACGCGCGCACGCACACACACACGCGCGCACACACACACACGCGCGCACACACACGCACACACACACGCGCGCACACGCACACACACGTACGCACACACGCGCGCACACACACGCGCGCACACACATGCACGCACACACACACGCGCGCACACACACGCGCGCGCGCGCGCACGCACACACACGCGCGCACACACGCGCGCACACGCACACACACGTACGCACACACGCGCGCACACACACACGCGCGCACACACACGCACGCACACACACACGCGCACACACGCGCGCACGTGCGCGCACACACGCGCACGCACACGTACACACACACGCGCGCGCACGTGCGCACACACACGCGCACGTGCGCGCACACACACGCGCACGCACACACACGCGCACACACGCGCGCGCGCACGCACACACTCGCGCACACACACACACGCGCGCGCACACACACGCGCGCGCACACACCCGCGAGCGCACGTGCGCGCACACACACGCGCGCACGTACGCGCACGCGCACACACACGCGCACGCGCGTACGTACACACACACGCACGTACGCGCACACGCGCACACACACGCACGCGCGCACACGCACGCGCGCACGCTTAAGTCAAAGTGGGCGGATCTTAAGTCAAAGTGGGCGGAGCTTGTGTCAAAGTGGGCGGAGCTTAAGTCAAAGTGGGCGGAGCTTAAGTCAAAGTGGGCGGAGCTTGTGCGCGTGCGTGTGCGTGTGTGCGCGCGTACGTTCGTGTGCGCGTGCGTGTGTGTGTGCGCGCGTGTGTGTGGTTGTTGTGCCCACTTTGACTTAAGCTCCTCCCACTTTGACTTAAGCTCCGCCCACTTTGACTTAAGCTCCTCCCGCTTTGATTTAAGCTCCTCCCACTTTGATTTAAGCTCCTCCCACTTTGATTTAAGCTCCTCCCACTTTGACGTAAGCTCCTCCCACTTTGACTTAAGCTCCGCCCACTTTGACTTAAGCTCCTCCCGCTTTGATTTAAGCTCCTCCCACTTTGATTTAAGCTCCGCCCACTTTGACTTAAGCTCCGCCCACTTTGACTTAAGCTCCGCCCACTTTGACTTAAGCTCCTCCCGCTTTGATTTAAGCTCCTCCCACTTTGATTTAAGCTCCTCCCACTTTGATTTAAGCTCCTCCCACTTTGACGTAAGCTCCTCCCACTTTGACTTAAGCTCCGCCCACTTTGACTTAAGCTCCTCCCACTTTGATTTAAGCTCCTCCCACTTTGATTTAAGCTCCGCCCACTTTGACTTAAGCTCCTCCCACTTTGATTTAAGCTCCTCCCACGTTGATTTAAGCTCCTCCCACTTTGATTTAAGCTCCGCCCACTTTGACTTAAGCTCCTCCCACTTTGACTTAAGCTCCGCCCACTTTGACTTAAGCTCCTCCCACTTAGACTTAAGCTCCTCCCACTTTGACTTAAGCTCCGCCCACTTTGACTTAAGCTCCTCCCACTTTGGCTTAAGCTCCTCCCACTTTGACTTAAGCTCCTCCCACTTTGACTTAAGCTCCTCCCACTTTGACTTAAGCTCCGCCCACTTACACACAAGCTCCTCCCACTTTGATTTAAGCTCCGCCCACTTTGACCTAAGCTCATCACACTTTGATTTAAGCTCCGCCCACTTTGATTTAAGCTCCTCCCACTTTGACTTAAGCTCCTCCCACTTTTACACAAGCTCCTCCCACTTTGATTTAAGCTCCGCCCACTTTGACTTAAGCTCCTCCCACTTTGACTTAAGCTCCGCCCACTTTGACTTAAGCTCCTCCCACTTAGACTTAAGCTCCTCCCACTTTGACTTAAGCTCCGCCCACTTTGACTTAAGCTCCTCCCACTTTGGCTTAAGCTCCTCCCACTTTGACTTAAGCTCCTCCCACTTTGACTTAAGCTCCTCCCACTTTGACTTAAGCTCCTCCCACTTTGACTTAAGCTCCGCCCACTTTGACTTAAGCTCCTCCCACTTAGACTTAAGCTCCTCCCACTTTGATTTAAGCTCCTCCCACTTTGACTTAAGCTCCTCCCACTTTGATTTAAGCTCCGCCCACTTAGACTTAAGCTCCTCCCACTTTGACTTAAGCTCCGCCCACTTTGACTTAAGCTCCTCCCACTTTGGCTTAAGCTCCTCCCACTTTGACTTAAGCTCCACCCACTTTGACTTAAGCTCCTCCCACTTTGATTTAAGCTCCTCCCACTTTGACTTAAGCTCCACCCACTTTGACTTAAGCTCCTCCCACTTAGACTTAAGCTCCTCCCACTTTGACTTAAGCTCCGCCCACTTTGACTTAAGCTCCTCCCACTTAGACTTAAGCTCCTCCCACTTTGATTTAAGCTCCTCCCACTTTGACTTAAGCTCCTCCCACTTTGATTTAAGCTCCGCCCACTTAGACTTAAGCTCCTCCCACTTTGACTTAAGCTCCGCCCACTTTGACTTAAGCTCCTCCCACTTTGACTTAAGCTCCACCCACTTTGACTTAAGCTCCTCCCACTTTGATTTAAGCTCCTCCCACTTTGACTTAAGCTCCACCCACTTTGACTTAAGCTCCTCCCACTTAGACTTAAGCTCCTCCCACTTTGACTTAAGCTCCGCCCACTTTGACTTAAGCTCCTCCCACTTTGACTTAAGCTCCTCCCACTTTGACTTAAGCTCCGCCCACTTTGACTTAAGCTCCACCCACTTTGATTTAAGCTCCTCCCACTTTGATTTAAGCTCCGCCCACTTTTACACAAGCTCCGCCCACTTTTACACAAGCTCCGCCCACTTTTACACAAGCTCCGCCCACTTTGCCTTAAGCTCCGCCCACTTTTACATAAGCTCCGCCCACTTTTACACACGCTCCGCCCACTTTGCCTTAAGCTCCGCCCACTTTTACACAAGCTCCGCCCACTTTTTCGCAAGCTCCGCCCACTTTTACACAAGCTCCGCCCACTTTGACTTAAGCTCCGCCCACTTTTACACAAGCTCCCTCCGGGCTAGGTTAAAGGACTTTAGCTCAGCAACCGTAAGTGCCACAGACACGGTTCAGATATTTTCCGAATCGGCTCGGGCCCGCCGAACACATATCCGAGCCCCGACTCGGTTGCGGCGCCCCCTGTGGCCAGAATTCATAACTCCCCTCCTAGCTGTGAGCTAGAGGTCTGGTTTTCACATATGTCGAACATCTTGGTGAGACAAGTGTTTACCCAGAGTTTCGGCTTGATCGGCCATTCGTGGCCCAAACGGGGAGCTTTGACGTAAGTGCGAAATCCGTAATTAAAGGGGGCGCCACGGAGCGACCGTTTGAGCTAGCGCCTCGAAACTCGGGGCACGCGACCGGACCCCTGTGACGCTTCATCGTGCCGATTTTTGGGTGACTGGGACTTTCTGGCACCGATTTCTGTTTTTCATCCTAAAGCAATACTGTCTGTGCAACTGCGTACAGTCTAGGTAGGTCGTTTGTTGGCAAATGAAAGAAAATTGGAATTAATCAATTAAGCCACTCCCACTTTGACACAAGCTCCGCCCACTAAATGTCTAAGCCACTCCCACTCCCACTTAAGCTCCGCCCACTTTGACACAAGCTCCGCCCACTTTTGACACAAGCTCCGCCCACAATTTGAATTAATCAATTAAGCCACTCCCACTTAGACACAAGCTCCGCCCACTTTGATTTAAGCTCCGCCCACTTTGACTTAAGCTCCTCCCACTTTGATTTAAGCTCCGCCCACTTTGACTTAAGCTTCTCCCACTTTGATTTAAGCTCCTCCCACTTTGATTTAAGCTCCGCCCACTTTTACACAAGCTCCTCCCACTTTGATTTAAGCTCCGCCCACTTTGACTTAAGCTCCTCCCACTTTGACTTAAGCTCCGCCCACTTTGATTTAAGCTCCGCCCACTTTGACTTAAGCTCCTCCCACTTTGATTTAAGCTCCTCCCACTTTGACTTAAGCTCCTCCCACTTTGAGTTAAGCTCCGCCCACTTTGACTTAAGCTCCTCCCACTTTGATTTAAGCTCCTCCCACTTTGACTTAAGCTCCTCCCACTTTGATTTAAGCTCCTCCCACTTTGATTTAAGCTCCGCCCACTTTGACTTAAGCTCCTCCCACTTTGATTTAAGCTCCTCCCACTTTGATTTAAGCTCCGCCCACTTTGACTTAAGCTCCTCCCACTTTGATTTAAGCTCCGCCCACTTTGACTTAAGCTCCGCCCACTTTGACTTAAGCTCCTCCCACTTTGATTTAAGCTCCGCCCACTTTGACTTAAGCTCCGCCCACTTTGATTTAAGCTCCTCCCACTTTGATTTAAGCTCCTCCCACTTATACACAAGCTCCTCCCACTTTGATTTAAGCTCCTCCCACTTTGATTTAAGCTCCGCCCACTTTGACTTAAGCTCCGCCCACTTACACACAAGCTCCTCCCACTTTGATTTAAGCTCCGCCCACTTTGACCTAAGCTCATCACACTTTGATTTAAGCTCCGCCCACTTTGATTTAAGCTCCGCCCACTTTGACTTAAGCTCCTCCCACTTTTACACAAGCTCCTCCCACTTTGATTTAAGCTCCGCCCACTTTGACTTAAGCTCATCCCACTTTGATTTAAGCTCCGCCCACTTTGACTTAAGCTCCGCCCACTTTGACTTAAGCTCATCACACTTTGATTTAAGCTCCGCCCACTTTGATTTAAGCTCCTCCCACTTTGATTTAAGCTCCGCCCACTTTTACACAAGCTCCTCCCACTTTGATTTAAGCTCCGCCCACTTTGACTTAAGCTCCTCCCACTTTGATTTAAGCTCCGCCCACTTTGACTTAAGCTCCGCCCACTTACACACAAGCTCCTCCCACTTTGATTTAAGCTCCGCCCACTTTGACCTAAGCTCATCACACTTTGATTTAAGCTCCGCCCACTTTGATTTAAGCTCCTCCCACTTTGACTTAAGCTCCTCCCACTTTTACACAAGCTCCTCCCACTTTGATTTAAACTCCGCCCACTTTGACTTAAGCTCCTCCCACTTTGATTTAAGCTCCGCCCACTTTGACTTAAGCTCCGCCCACTTTGGCTTAAGCTCCGCCCACTTTGACTTAAGCTCCTCACACTTTGATTTAAGCTCTGCCCACTTTGACTTAAGCTCCTCCCACTTTGATTTAAGCTCCTCCCACTTTGACTTAAGCTCCTCCCACTTTGATTTAAGCTCCTCCCACTTTGATTTAAGCTCCGCCCACTTTGACTTAAGCTCCTCCCACTTTGATTTAAGCTCCTCCCACTTTGATTTGATTTAACATACAGCTCATTAACATACACACACAGACACACGTATACACACACAGAGACACACACAGCTAATTAACATACAGCTAATTAACATACAGCTAATTAACATACAGCTCATTAACATACAGCTCATTAGCATGAAGCTCATTAACATACAGCTCATTAACATGAAGGTGATTAACATACAGCTCATTAGCATGAAGCTCATTAGCATGAAGCTCATTAACATAACACACACACGTATACACACACAGAGACACACACAGCTAATTAACATACAGCTCATTAACATACAGCTCATTAGCATGAAGCTCATTAACATGAAGCTCATTCACATACAGCTCATTAACATACACACACAGACACACGTATACACACACACAGCTAATTAACATACAGCTAATTAACATACAGCTCATTAACATACAGCTCATTAGCATGAATCTCATTCACATACAGCTCATTAACATACACACACAGACACACGTATACACACATAGAGACACACACAGCTAATTAACATACAGCTCATTAACATACAGCTCATTAGCATGAATCTCATTAACATGAAGCTCATTAACATACAGCTCATTAACATACAGCTCATTAACATACACACACAGACACACGTATACACACAGAGACACACACAGCTAATTAACATACAGCTCATTAGCATGAATCTCATTAACATGAAGCTCATTAACATACAGCTCATTAACATACAGCTCATTAACATACACACACAGACACACGTATACACACACAGAGACACACACACAGATAATTAACATACAGCTCATTAACATACAGCTCATTAACATACAGCTCATTAACATACATAAGCATACACATACATATACGCATACTCATACACACACCCACACATACTCATATCCACATACACACACATCCACACACATACTCATACACACACATCCACACACATATACACATACTCACACATCCACACACATACTCATCCACACATCCACATACACACACATCCACACTCATCCACATATATATACACACACACATCCAGTCACACGGTGAGACACATTGAATGTAGACATCCAGTCACACACGCGCACAGACACGTCCAGCAGGTCTGATAATGGTCTGACTGGATTCGCCTCGAAGAGTAGATGTTCTTTGGTGTGTTTGGTGTCCAAAACGGTCATTGCATTCCCCCATAGAGACTCGGGCCGGTAGACGCACTGACACAGAAGAAAAAAAAAAAAAAAAAAAAATAATATTTTGAGGCGGGATTTTCAAAAAATATATTTTCAAAAGGGAAAATTCCTCTCTCTCTCTCTCTCTCTCTCTCTCTGGACTGAGCCCAGGAATTATTTGCCGCTGCGCATGCCTTTTTTTTTTTCCTTCCTGTTTGTCCTTCACATTGAAAAGTGCAAATTGACCTGCCCGCCTGGGATTCGAACCCAGGACTACAAAGTCTACCTTGCGGCAGACTTACACACTGAGCTAACGAGCCAGTCATACAAACATATAAAAAAAAAAAATCTCGACATCTACTGGCCAGTGTGGAATCGCGGACATTGGCTGTCAGAGAATAGAATCCTATTATCCCATTTCTCTCTTCCTCTAGAATGACCTGTCGTTGTCTGTGTGTGTCTGTGTGTGTCTGTCTTTATTGAAATTGACAAGAAATGATGGACAATGACTCCACGCGGGGCTCGATCCTGGGTGGCTGCACGTCTCTCTCTCTGTCTGTCTTCTGAGACACAGGAGGGACTTCCGCATTAGCGGTGTTAGCTTAGCAATCTCGTTGTGTTTTAACTTCAGTTTAACATGACTTCCCGGGGTCGTAGAGGGCTGGGGTTAGGCTTCAAATGACCGTGTAGATCTGGAGGGGCGATAGATGGAAGACATGCGGTACAGTGTGTGAGTCTGTGTATGTGCAAGGGGACCAAGGCTGACTCCTAGGGACCTGTATGTGTATTTTCTCACCACCCTTCTTGTGCTGAGGTCTGTGTCAGGTATTGTGGTGTTTCTAGGTCACCATAAGTTTGTGTGGACAGACCAAATGATACATTTAAAAAGTGGAGACCTCCACTGTCCTGTCTTGAATTTACTGAAAGCCTCCTAGCACTAAAATCACCGTTAACCATTTGCCCACAATGGACTTGAGAGTCTTAGTGCTGTGATGCTTTAGAGAAACGTACCCGTTGGGTTTAGTGTGATTGGCACTGAGAACAAATAGTAAATGAGATGAGGAGACAGTGGTTTGGTTTCCCAATGTCAACTTGATCAGGTCAGTAACACTCCTGTAGGTTAGATATTTAGATGGTTATTATGAATAATTAGATCTCAGTACATAATACAGTTCTTTGTCAAGAATGGTCTGAAATAAAAGCCTGTATTTACCTTGATGTATTCTCTCAATGCTTTCAATTGCGTAGAGTCCTAATCTGTTAGAGTGCAGGGAAATCCCTCGGGCCCAACTTGAATACTTTAAAGAAGTGGCCTTGCACCTAAGTACCTACCAACAGATAGAACCCAGGGCCCAGTTGTTCAAAACGTTTCATCTGGATCAGAATGATCCTGATTCTGTTTTGCTATCCAGGATCATTTAGGATATATATAGGGTCTATTTGGTTGATTTCGAGCCGTATAGGGGAAATCAGCTAGCTCGATCTGATCCAGATTAAAGGTTTTGAACAACAGGGCCCAGGAGATGGATATAACTGACACCATAGTGACTGGCTGACTCATTTGTACCATTACTACATAACATCCTAAATGAGTATAATACTGATCATAACAGAATCACGATTGAACAAAATATAATCATCATGACATGGTTATACTGACTTATACTTGTTACATTTACATTTGAACCATCTAGCAGATGGTTTTATCCTCAACTACTAGAGATTACAGGGACAGTCTCCCTGGAGTGAAATAGGGCTAAATGCCCTAGTGGCGTTCCCAAGTTACCCCAGGCTACACTAGTGGTGGTGTTCAGTGTCCAGTTGGGATTTTAACTCATGACCTTCTGATCACCATCATAGGGAATATCATAACAGATGAGAAATCTGTCCCCTCACAAATCCACCAGTTGTGTGTGCTGATGTCATGTACTATGTACTGACTACTTTTAATTAGCAAATCAATCAAACTAGTTAAATTATAACTTTCTTTATGATCATGACCTTTATGACCTGGCTGAAAGATAAATATAGTCTAAATAAAATTGTGTTCAGTTGGTCTTGGGTACTTTTAATGGATCAGTGTGAGGGACAGTCAACAATTGTACAAACAAACGATTTGATAATGTAACTTATTATGAGTAGATATTAAGCCACAATTCGTCATCTGGTACTATCAATAGTTGGAACGTTCAGGTGAACACATTTACATTTACATTCATACAGTTACATTTACACTTTTCAAAAACATTCATGAATCATAATGTGCAATGTATACAGACATCTTTATTCAGAAATGATCTAATGATTATGCTATACTAGTTTCCAGCCTGTGCAATTGATTTTCTGTTTAGTCAACTGTTAGTAGCTTTAGTCAATGTTAAAAAGAGTGACAGTTTCTCTTTTCAAAAAGTAGGATCTAGGACTTTTCCCACCTGTTTTTTTAAGTTTAGGATTTGCATTAATAATGCTAGTGTTCCAGAGTAGGTAAGGCATGTACCTTCCTCTCCACTTCATTGCAGTATTTTTCTGGAAGTCCAGCAGCCCTGAAAGAAAAAACGAGTAAACATGAATTGATTCGGCGTATCGAAAATGGCCTCTTACTGTAGTTTACACACTGTAGAAAGCTTAATGTAAATGCTCTGTCTTTTCTATTGCAATTCACTAACTTGAGTTCCTTCAGCTTCTTCTCCTTGATCTCATCCAGGCGTATGCGACGCTGGCGGGCCTCTTCGTCCAGACGGTCTCCCTCTTTGAAGACCTCCCTGCGCTGTGTGACGGCCTGTAGCTCACGCTCCCTCACCTGCTGACGTATCCCGTCCGCATGGCGAAGGACCTTCTGCCTGTGATTGTCCTCCTTGTCCTTCTCCTTAGAGATGGACACCTGCTGGGCTCTGGTGGAAGAGGAAGCAGGGCAAAGAGACTGTTTGGAACTATAGTTACAACTATAGTTAGTACTGTGTGTAATATTTACTTACGAGCTCAAAAGGCAGTGTTTGTCTTCCGAAGAAAGTGTGACATTGCGGACATACCTCAACACCCTCTCAAATTCAGCCCTCTCTCGCCCGGCCTCAATGGAAAGGAGGTGCTCTTTGTGGGTGACCTGCTCCAAGCGCGCTGCCTTCAATCTCTCCTCCTCCTCTACTTTCTTTTTGAGCTGCTCTTTCTCTTTTCTCCTCCACTCCCTCTCTGCAGCCTCCTGGTTCCTCCGGGCTCGAAGCTCATCCTGACAGTCACATAGAAACACTCCCTGTTAATGTCTCCATGTCCTCTACAGCCAATTAGGTATCATACTAGAATAGCAACTTGTTTGCCTGGTCGCCACAACAAAAGAAATAGGTGTTGGCTAATAGAACAAAGGGTTTGGTGCAACTGGGCAAGCAAAATGTCTTGAGCTGAAAATGAGTTCAGGATGGCTGTTATGGTTGTGTGTGTTAAGGGGATAAATAAGTGAACTTGATGCTAACCTGCTCAGCTTTGAAGTCTCTGTCTCTCTCCTGCAGGGCTCTCAGTCTGGCCACCTCCTTCTCCTTCTCTCTCTTGATGCGTCTCTGTTCAGCCTCATACTCAGCCTCCCGCTCCTGTAGAGGTCATACAGAAATGAGTCTTTGTCCACCTCAAAGACTAATCTATTGGTTTGTGTGTGTTGGAGGGGGGGGGGGTACTGCACTGATCCACACAGTACACACATTTTGTACTGTATTCTCACCATTTTCTTGCGGGTGTACTCCATGGCTCTGAGGTTAGCCAGTCTCTCCTCTTCCTTCTTGTGTTCCTTGGCCAGCAAGCTGTCCTCATTGATGCGGAGGATCTCCAGTTGCAGCCTCCGCTGCTCCTCCTTCTTCCTCTCCAAAGCCTGTACCCACACAACCACAGATTGATCAGTCAGCCACACACACACACACACACACACACACACACACAGACATACAGTGCATATACCACACGCAGCCTACGTCCATACACACCACTCTGAGTTTTCAACTAGTTTGTTCCAGAATGATTATAGAATTGCTGTGCTGCACTAAAATACCTCCAGCTCCTCCACCTGCATCCTCTCTAGGTTCTCCAGCATCTGCTGCCCCTCCTGCTCCTTCACCTCATCCTGCAGCATCCGGTCCTCCAGACGCTCCTGCATCTGATTCACAATCAGCTGCTTTCCCCTGGACACTCACAAAACAGAGGAAAGAGTTGAGGTGTTGTATGGTAGAGACAGACTGACGTCTGGTGTGTGTGTGCGCGTCTGTGTGTGTGTGTGTCATAACGAGGCCTCACTGGATCCTCTGATGTTTGCGTTGCTCGACGATCTGGTCCTGGGCCTCCAGGGCTCTCCTGCGGTCCAGCTCCATCATGGCATCCAGATGCGTCTCCTCCTCTTGCAGCTCAGTCAGGATCTGCTGCTTCTCCAGTATCTGAGCATCACGCACTGCGTGGCATTGGGCACCTAGGATCAGCTGAGGACCAGAAAGGTACCCACATGGACAATAGGACACACACGCTTACACAGAGGTGGGAGAGTATGGTCAGTGAGTAGGTAAGATACTGCAGGAATGTGTTAGTTAAGTAATTTAAAATATATATATTATAAAGGAGGTATGAACCACACAAGTGAAAGAGTGACCAGTTAATTTCCTACCTCATTGAGTTTCTTGACTTCATCCTCCTGCTCCATCCTCATGGCGTTGGCTCTCTCCAACAGGTACTGAGCCTTGTCCTTGGCCTCGGCCTCCAGCTCACTCAGACCCTGGTTCTTCTGACGCGACAGGTCGGCCTGACGGATATTAGCCTTCCTCTCCTCAGCAGCATCCTAGCCAGAGTTAACCATAGTAAACTTAGGTCAGTTTAGGCCTACACCTAATTGTTAAGGACAGGACTGTGGTAAGCTGAGCTGATCATAGATCTGTGTTGTAGGTGTTGAAGCAGATATATGACATAGTTCGTCATACAGCTGTGTCATGTATGAAGGGTTGCTCGCAGAAGAGCAACAGAACACACAAACATACACAGATACACACACACACACATATACACAGATACAAACACAAACACACACACACACACACACACACACACACACACACAAACACACACACACACACACACACACACACACACACACACACACCCTCACAGAGCAACATTCCTCACCATGGCGTCTTCCCTTTCCTTCTTCTGGGCTCCCAACATGGCGTCCCTCTCTTCCTTGGTTGGAACTTGAGATGCTAATGCAATACGCTTAAACTCAGTCGGCCGGAAGATTATGGACAGACCAGGTGGATCCTTACTTGAGATCCTGGCAAAATGACAGTAAATTTGTTCCGAATTTGTATTTGACCACTGGTAAAGTCGTTGTACATGTTTACTGCTACAATGCTGCTTTTGCCAAGTCAAATACTTTAGGATAGGCTTTTCTTAATGTTCATCAGATAATTGCAGTGCATGTTAGTAACTGGATACTTGCTTCAGGTCACGGATGAGGTCCATGGTAATAATGCGAACTGTCTCTGGTTTCTGAGCCTTCTGACTTGTAGCAGAGCAGGGCTGGACCCTGGGTAATGAGCAGCCCCTTCTCTCAGAGTCTTTCACATCACAGGTTGACAGCTTGGGTGGGAAAAAAAATCCAACATAAATTTCCACCATATCTCTCTGATACTCACCTACTTTGAGGTGTAGTGCTGAGGCACAAACATGTACATTTCAAGCCTGCAAACTGTGACACTTTAAATAACGTGAAAAAATACTATTGTGCAATATGACAACCCTAGTTGACTATCTGTGCAGTATAGTACAGTGGATTGTGTACATAGCCTTTATTTATGTAAACCAGCTCCTTACCTTCTTGTGATTTTATTCTTTTTCTAAAAGTTTTTTTTTTTTTTTCCTTTCCTAACACCAGGGGAGCCACCCCTCCTAAATTTCGTTGTTTGGTACCTGTACTGTAGCAATGACAATAAAGTCCATTCATTCATTCATTCATTCATACTCTGCTATTAACCTCCCATGACCCACCTGACCTGTGGCTCACCTGTTTTGGGGTTCCAAAGAGACTTTCATCCACATGGGAGGTGAGGGCATGGGTGCGATAGCGGCGTGGATGGGAGCTGCCCAAGCCTCGTTTAGATGAAGAGCCAGAGGCACTCCGTGTCTGGAGGCGAGACAGGACATGAGACAGGACATGAGTCATGTACAAACCTCCACTTAGCTACTAATGATGCAACGAATGTCAGAGAAGTGTGTCCCACGATTCAAAACGTTAGCTACCATGGTCTTTCAAATTGTTCTCTCTCGCCAACCAACATGACATAATAATTAAAACATTGAACAGAAGATCAACAGAACACCATTATTATAATACGAGATAGTATTATGAAACAGCAGTCCGGTGTATGAAGCAGGTACCAGTTCCTTCGCCTGTATCATTGTAGGCTGTGGGACGTTTGCACGAAGGTGTTTTGTTGTTGTTGCGTCTCCATGGAAACTACTGCGCTGCACGCACGCGTCAACCCCAGCAGCGTCAGGCGCGCGTCTCAACCGTGTCTCACGCTGCTACCGCGGCACGCCATCTAGAACAAAAACAAAACAAAAAACAAATATTATGGACATATTACTACTAGCCTACAGATGGCATGTATAACTGTAGGGGGCCGGACTTATATTTATTTATTTTATTTAGGCATAATTAGCATATTATTGTTTAATATTTTAACTTTCTTTCCAAATGTATGTTATTAATGGCTTATTATCAGTGTTAACAGACTCCTGACACCTATACTGCAGCCAGCCACCAGGGGGCGATCAAGATATTTTGGCTTCACTTTGTTATTACACATTGTAATCATTTTCAGTTATCAATCATGCAAAATGTCACTCTCAGACAACCTGAAGCGTAAAATTCACGTGGAAAACCGCAGTTTTAATGAGGAATGGACTGACAAGTACGCATTCATCTGGCCAACATTTAGTAAAGCAAAACCTGTAGGCTATGCCTCATCTGCACTGAAACGGTAGTTGTTGAAAAACGATACAATCTTCGCCGTTACAATTATACAAGGCATGCATCTTTCAGAGAATCATACCCTGAGAAGTCATACCCTGAGACTGCTCCTCCTGAGACATCTACTGCACCCCAGAACTGCGTCTCCTGAAGACACCCGCTTTTCCCCTCTACTGTGTCCCCTAAAAACTTCTATTGACCCCGTTGTACTGTTTCTCTGTTTCTCCAGATATATAAATAAAAAACAACAACCTGAGCTGGATTATTCTTCCTGCTACGACTGGTCACTGGTGGATTGATGATTCATTTGCTTAGTCAAATGTATTGATTGTAAGTCGCTTTGGAATAAGGTGTCTGCTAAATACCAAAAAATGATGCTGCCATGAAAGGAAGCATTTCTGATATTGCCTCAAGGTGCAGTGCCCAATTGCCAGTACGTTCAGCTCTCAGAAACTTGCGAAGTATGTCCACCATATCCAGTGGCGTAGCGCAAAATCCCGGGGCCCCCCCGCAAGGTGGCGGTGGGGGCCCTTTCGCAACGGAGTAAAAAAAAAAAAAAAAAAAAAAAGTGCGTTTTTTAGAAGCCGATGCGTTATTGACGTTGCGAAATTTCGCAATATGCACTCTACATTCTAAATGCTTGACTTAGCAAAAGCTACAAACAAGTGAGAGCAATAGCTAAAACCAAATGGTAGATTACATCAGTAGCATGTATTATAAGTAGAAAAGTACAAGCTTTATTTCTTTTAACAAAGTGTGGTGTGCACAGCAGCGCGATATCTGTAAACATACAAGCTGTAGACTCTCCGCTAAGGGTTGCCAGATGGGATTGAGAATTTCCAACCTAACCAATCTAAAAACTTCTAAATCCACCAAAAACCAGCCCATCTGGCAACCCTGTCTCCGCTGCATCAGAGTCTACTTGTTGCGTAAAATTGGCCAGGGTTAGTGAAATCCTTTGTTGGACATCTCGTTTCTTAAGTCCTGGTATATTGTGGCATTTCTTTAATGTTTGCCATCTGGTCTAGGAACACCCAGGGAGACGCAGACAGCAGAAGTAGAATAGAATAGTAGAATAGAAAAAGAAACGGCTATATATAGCCTAACCATGCTGAATTATGTACCTGTATGATGCACTGACAGTCTGTGACTGTGAACCTGGCCGGACCCTGCCCTTCTGCCTGAGTTTGAGTATGATGCTGCCCAAATAAATGTTATTGTTTAGTGCTGTACGCTTTCGTGGTATTATATTGTGTGAATTATCATCTGTATGTTGTTTTTCTTTCACTCGACTAACCGCCGAGATAATACTTGAGACATGTACTTCCGTAAACATAATTTGTTTATTTTATTTTTTTACAATATCGGACCGACAGTCCCACATATAGCGGCTATAATGTCCGAATAGAGAATCTACCACCACCTAAAGAATGCTTATTGTACTTTGTATTGTATTTTCACTTGCTCATTTTCCTTGTGTCTCGCTGCCTACGTGTGACTTCAAAGTCATGTTGCTATTGGATACGGCTAACTATGTATATATTTTTAAATATAGGCCTATATATTAAAATTAAGGTTGACACAATGAAGGGCCACTTATTTTCTTTGTTTTATATTTTTTTAAATTATAAAAAAAAAAAAAAAATTTGGATCCAATGTTAGGGGGCCCCCTAGTGGCTGGGGCCCCCCCGCGGTGCGTCGCTTGCGGGCCCGTCCGCTACGCCACTGACCATATCCATGTACTGCAACCAGAGGGCAGCTGTCCTGCTACAGGATTTTAAGTATTCACTTTTGCTTTTGAGTTGTTCCTTTATTCTGAGTATCACATCAGCATTGCAAGCCTTCTCTGCAGACACTGATCCCTCCATCAACTGTGCATAGAGGACAGCAACTTCATCCAGATCAGATGCATGCAGGTATCTTTGACCCTCTTATGGAAGCTTGGGCTAGTAATATAAGTAAGTCCAAGATGGCCGCGCGCTTAGACGCTGCAGCTCGGGGGGCTACCACACTGGTGTTTCATTGTGTTTTTAATTACATTTGTATGTTCACTTTTTTTTTGTAGTACTTATAGGGAACAGTTGTGTATATAGTACCTACAGCAGGCTCGACTTATTAGAAGTCGGCACGCAAAACGACAAGATAGTTACGGCGGATTTCCTGGAGCAATACAGGATTGACAAGGACATCGCAAGGCTACCGGGAGAGCCCTGGTTCACAGTCCCCTCCCTGAGGCGGAAACGCCGGCGGCGAGACCGTAGGAAACGGCGAGGCCGCCGGTGAGGCCTGCTAGCAAGATTGAGACGCAGCCCAAACAAACCAGCTTTGCCAAGCATTTTCCTCTCTAACGTCAGATCCCTGACGAACAAGATGGATGAACTGAGACTACAGGTGGCCAAAAACAACATCGTAGGGGATAGCTGTGTGATTATTCTGACCGAAACCTGGCTAAATGACAACATTGTGGACGCTACTGTTAGCTTGGAGGGACGAACGCTGCACCGCGCTGACCGAACGCTGCTTAGTGAGAAGACCCGCGGAGGCGGCCTCATTATATCTACGAAGGACAGCTGGTGCTTAAACACGAAAACTGTAAGTAGCCACTGCTCCCCAGACCTGGAATACTTGACTGTTAAATGCCGACCCACATACCTCCCTAGGGAGTTTAACGCGGTGCTAATTACATGTGTGTATATAGCGCCTAGCGCAGACAGCAGAGTAGCATTGGCGCGACTATATGAAGTCATCAGTAGCCAACAAAGCACTGATCCACAGGCTATTCACATCATAGCGGGGGACTTTAATCATGTCGACCTGAAGGCAGTACTACCCAAGTTCTATCAGCATGTGAAATGTGCAACGAGAGGAGAAAAAACACTGGATAAGGTATACACCAACATCAAACGTGCTTACAAGGCTAGTCCGCTAGCTCATCTAGGCATGTCTGACCATGTGTCAATCCTCCTGATTCCTGCATACACTACAATGGGGAAAAGTGCTCCCATCACCACTAAGACTGTCAGAACCTGGCCAGAAGGGTCCGCTCCACTGCAGATCTGCCTAAATGACACCCTATGGCAGGAATATGAGCATGAGGACCTGGAACAGTACACGTCGTCGGTTCTGAACCACATAGTGAACTGCACCAACTCAGTCACCGTGGACAAACGGGTCCGGGTCTACCCCAACACGAAGCCATGGATGACTGGGAAGGTCCAAAAACTGATCAACGAGAGGGACAACGCCTTCTTCGCAGGGAAGAGCACACCGCTGTACAGCTCCACCAGGGCCAACCTAAAGCGCGGCATCAAAGCGGCCAAGGCAGAGCACAGAGAGAAGATTGAGGAATGCCTCCTGAGCAACGACTCCAGGCGGATGTGGCAGGGGGTTCAGCAGATGACAAACTTCAGAGCCAACAGGCTCACAGCCGCAGAGGACGACCCCCTGCTGGCGGGAAAGCTGAACACCTTCTACGCCCGGTTCGACGAGGGGCGAACGGAGGTAACCGCAACACAAACACCACTCTCTCCAGCTCTCAGCAGCCTCACCCTCACAGAGCATGAGGTGAGACGCGTACTGAAGGCGGTGGACCCCAGGAAAGCCTCGGGCCCGGATGGCGTCCTGGGACGGGTGCTGAGAGACTGCGCCGACCAGCTGGCCGGGGTTTTCACCAACATCTTTAACCAGTCCCTGTCCCAGGCCACCGTCCCACCCTGCCTGAAAACCTCAACTATCATCCCAGTCCCGAAGAAAAGCACGGTGAGCTGCCTAAACGACTACCGCCCGGTGGCACTCACACCAATCATCATGAAGTGCTTCGAGAAACTAGTCCGGGCCCACATACTCACACGCCTCCCGCCCAACCTGGATCCATACCAGTTCGCCTACAGAGCCCACAGGTCCACAGAGGACGCCATAGCGACGACTCTCCACGCCACTCTATCCCACCTGGAGAGGGGAAACAGCTACGCGAGACTGCTCTTCGTGGACTTCAGCTCCGCCTTCAACACCATCCTTCCAGACAGGCTAGTGACCAAACTACTAGACCTGGGTCTATCACACTCTATATGTGCGTGGATCAAGGACTTCCTGACCGACCGCCCCCCGAGGGTGCGGGTGGGCCCCCACACCTCCACAGCCCTCAGCCTCAGCACTGGGTCCCCCCAGGGCTGCGTGCTAAGCCCCATCCTCTACAACCTCTACACCTACGACTTCACCCCCGTCCACCCCAGCAACTCCATCGTAAAGTTTGCAGACGACACCACCGTGGTGGGCTGCATCTCGGGGGGGGGACGAGGCGGCGTACAGGGATGAGGTAGAGCAGCTGAGCAAGCTGTGCAAGGTTAACAACCTGCTGCTGAACCAGTCAAAGACCCAGGAAATCATCGTGGACTTCAGGAGGAAAAAATCTGAGGTCCAGCCCCTGCTCGTCGATGGGGGGAGCGTGGAGAGAGTCTCAACCCTCCGATTCCTGGGGGTGCACATACAGGATGACCTGTCCTGGAAGAACAACACAGCAGCCATCATCAAGAACAAGAAGGCACAACAGCGGCTCTTCTTCCTGAGAGTCCTCAGGAAAGACCACATCGGACAGGAGATGCTGGTGGCCTTCTACCGCTGCGCAGTGGAGAGCATCCTCACCTACTGCATCTGCATCTGGTTCTCCAGCTGCACAGCCGCAGAGAGGAATGCGCTACAGAGAGTCGTGAGATCGGCCCAGAAGATCACCGGCGCCCCCCTCCCCTCTCTGGAAGAGCTGTACAACACACGCTGCCTCAGGAAGGCCTCCAAGATCTCCAGAGACCCATCCCACCCTGGGTACGAACACTTTGCTCGGCTGCCCTCGAACAGGCGGTTCAGGACCATGTTCGCAAGGACAAACAGACTGAAGCTCAGCTTCTACCCCAGGGCCATTCAGGCCCTGAACACAGCAAAGACCTAGGTTCTAGGCCCTGGACAATCTAGACAAATTGATGGCAGCTACTAGATTGAAATCAAGTGTAATACTGAAACACAACTGTGTACATTTCAAACCGGCAAACTGCGACACTTTAAATGAATGTGCAATAACACTATGTGAATGAATGAATGAATGGACTTTATTGTCATTGCTACAGTACAGGTACCAAACAACGAAATTTAGGAGGGGTGGCTCCCCTGGTGTTAGGGAAAAAAAAAAAAAAAAACTTTAAAAAAAAATTCACAAGAAGGGAAGGAGCTGGTTTACATAAATAAAGGCTATGTACACAATCCACTGTACTATACTGTACAGATAGACGACTAGGGTTGTCATATTGCACAATAGTATTGTTTCACGTTATTTAAAGTGTCACAGTTTGCAGGCTTGAAATGTACATGTTTGTGCCTCAGCACTACACCTGATTTTTTCAGTCCAGCAGCTGCCATACAATCCGTCCAGACTGTCCAGGGCCCAGAACTTAGGTCTTTGCTGTGTTCAGGGCCTGGACGGCTCTGTGGTAGAAGCTGTTCTTCAGTCTGTTTGTCTAAGCGGCCAGGGTCCTGAACCGCCTTTTCGAGGGCAGCCTGGTAAAGTGTACGTACCCAGGGTGGGTCGGGTCCCTGGAGATCTTGGAGGCCTTCCTGAGACAGCGTGTGTTGTACAGCTCTTCCAGAGAGGGGAGGGGGGCGCCGGTGATCTTCTGTGCTGTTCTCACGTGGTGCAATATGACAACCCTCGGGTACATAAGGTTCAGAGATAGGAAATGTTAGAATAGGTATAGCATAGCATAGAGTACAGCACAGTGTTTTATTTGTATAGTATAGTATAGTGGATAGTGTACATAGCCTTTATTTATGTAAACCAGCTCTTTTCCCTTCTTGTTTTTAGTTTTTTTTTCTCCTAGCACCAGGGGAGCCCCCCCTCCCAAATGTCGTTGTTTGGTACCTGTACTATATCAATGACAATAAAGACCATTCAATTCAATTCAATTAAATCAATTCATTCAATTAGGACATGCCAGCTTGTATTGATATTCATTGTATTTTCTCTGCAATATGTGCAGCTGTTGTGCTATGGTGGAAGAAAGACACAACATTTATGACCGCCTAGCACCCTGGACACCTGGTTGATTCCTGTTGCTTTTTGTGCTGCTAAATTTATTTTGTGTGCAAACATCCAATTTGGGGGCCCAGTCCAGCTTCACTGATTTCATTGACAATATTTCTAGCATTATCTGTTGTGTCTGGAATTGTGCTTCCTGGCCTCTCCAACTTCCATTCTGACACTACCTCCTTCAGTACCTCTGCCAGATGTGTGTGTGCTGTTCATAAATGGCTCTTATAGTAGGATCCAGTGGCGCCGGCAGGATTAGATTTCATAGTACGCACGGAAACGTAGCAAAACTTTGCAGACTAGCCTACAATATAGGTTGGATGGTTGTATCACCTATAACGCGCTCTACACAGAGCGCAGCAACACAAACATTAACTATAATACATATGGGACATGTATGTTGACACATGTAAGACAAAATCTTCCCAAAATGTATTTTTAAATGGTGATTAAGTCGAGCAACCCTGGCAGAAGCCCGTTTTCGCACGTTCTATTACCAGTGGGTGGGCAGGCACCCTACATTATGGTGACGGCGCACCCGAAAATCCATTGCTTGTAAATGTCTTTAGTGAGCCACACATCCTGAAATGTACATTTGCCAGCAGGGCTGGACTGGGACAAAAATTAGGCCCTGGCATTTTTGGCCCAGACAGGCCCACCCCAATCGGTCGGACCACACTCACCAGCACAAAAATACTTGCCTTATATACTCGTCTTATATACTGTGCTGTACAGTCATATGACAAACTGTAGTATTCCCCCAAACCACTACAAAGACGACTACATACAGTAAGCAATGGTACCAGTGCAAGTAGACCAGTGTACTCAGTGATCAGATTCCAGAGTGAATTTACGAACGCAGCCTTGTTGTTCTAGATTTTTTTTCCCATTATCAACCTATCATTGCGCTTTAGAGTAAAACAAAGCACGCAACTGTCGCGTCTATCTTTTCATGGCAACTCTACATTGTGATTTACAAGGGATATTAACTAATATTAAGTAATATTATTACTTGGTTACATTTTGCAATTGATCCGCGGTACACATGCGTGCCGAACCGTGGGGGGCGGTCCGTTACACCCCTAACAGCTACCTATATTTTCCTTACCGGGTCAACGGTTACAGGCTGACTCGGCCCCGCTTCTTCTGTATCCTCTCTATCCTCTGTATCTGTACCCTGCTCCCGCTCCTCCCTGCTAGCCTCCTCTTCAACCCTAACCCTAACCCTAATCCTCTGTATCTGTACCCTGCTCCCGCTCCTCCCTGCTAGCCTCCTCTTCAACCTGTTGCTGTTGCTGCTGTGGTAAACTTGAGGGTGCAGCAAACATGTCCCTAATGTTGTTTACACATTTGGCAGCATCTGCCTCGAGTTTCTTTTTGTTTTTCCCAGCCTCCCTTCCGTTTTAGTGTGCTTTTGCGCTCCATCTCTCTCAGTATCTATCTAGTAACTATCCAGGCTAACTAAATGTATTTTGCCGGCCGGCTCGGCCCAAAACTACCGCGAAACTGAGACGGAGGTCTGGTGCTGCGTGCGTGCGTGACCCCTGACCCCCCCCCCCCCCTTCTCTCTGTTGATTGGGCCAGCCCAGTGTCTGTATAGAAAATTGACCAATTGACCGCTGTCCCTGATTTATGGGCCGTTCAATGGTAGCTTTCGATTCATGGGCCGTTCGATGGTATCTTTCGGCTGGGCCGGCTGGTAAAAAAAAAAAAAAAATTTTTTTTTTTTTTTGCCGGTCGGTTCGGCCCAAAACTGCCGCGGCCCACCGGGCAAATGCCCGGTATGCCAGATGGCCAGTCCAGCCCTGTTTGCCAGGCATAGCTCCAGCTGCTTGCTGCCGCTTAACCTGCACCGGAATTTTCTTGAGGCAAGTGCGTGCTGCGACTCAGATAGCGGGAGAAACATGCAGACAGCGTAACGTAGCATATTTACTAACATTTCAAATGACACTTTAAATGAATGTGCAATAATACTGTGTGTGACAACCCTCGTGCACATAAGGTTCAGAGATAGGAAATGTTAGGATATTTATAGCATAGCATAGAGTACAGCACAGTGTTTTATTTGTATAGTATAGTATAGTGGATAGTGTATATAGCCTTTATTTATGTAAACCAGCTCTTTTCCCTTCTTGTTTTTAGTAGGCCTATATTATTTTTTTTCCTAGCACCAGGGGAGCCCCCCCTCCCAAATGTCGTTGTATGGTACCTGTACTGTATTAATGACAATAAAGACCATTCATTCATTCATTCATATGTACTTTTTTTTATAATAAAAAATGTTTTGTTGGAAAATAATGTTTATCTGGCAGTGATTTTAGAGTAAGACTCGGTGCTTACTGGGTAATGTGAAAGTTGTGACAACAAAGTAATGACATTCTCTTCAGCTAGGACCAGAAATGGTGCATGGGTAGGCTGATTGGTGATTTGGTGACAAATGAATAATATAGGCACTTCCTACTCCTGTATATTGCTCTTGAATGGCTGGAAATTCACCATGACTTTCAACTTATCAACTAAATTGGTGCGCGTGACTCATTATTACGCACGGCATCAGCACGGCGGCTCCATGGAAACAGTTGATCTATGACGTTTTTTGACAGAACGTTAAAACAACAATAGAATAATTGTACAAATCCTCAGTTACTTTACTGCTGGAAAGCGGTGAGACCTATGGTTAAGACGGTCAACTAAAACGGAACAGCGAGATTTGGTGAAAGTCCCCTCAGTGATATCAAGTAATTACAGCCGGACAATGGCAATCTGGACATCTGGCTCGCAGACAGAGTCGTCTTCATTCGGTAAGTTAAAAAAAGATAGTCTGGCGACTCCGTCCAGTTTAAATCATTTGTAGCCAAACTCAAGACCATGAATTGCAGCTATTTCCATTATTCTGAGTAATAAACATTATTTAATTAGGCAAATTATCAATGTGGTACTTTTTTTTTTTACATGTTTTACAACATATCCTAATCAATGTTGTCATTATTCTATTGGTTTGAATGTTTATTTATCTATTTGTTTTTCTATTATATTCATTTTATCCTGTAAAATTACAATTTTGAGCTATGGAGCACTGTATGAAAGGGCATTATTCCTCACTGGTCTGCACCAGAATGGCATTTAATAAATTTTCTTCCACATGTTTTTAGTCGGAGAAGCAGAGACAGTAATCTGCTGAATGAATAAGAAGGGAGAATCTTCACTGATCTTCTCAGCTGAACTGATTGAGGTAGAGGTGTAGAACACTGCACTGATTTAGCCGATCACTGTGATCAGGTAAGAACTTGGTAAGTACCAAGAACAGTACAGTAAGTGCCAATTAAATGTAATGTAATGCCAGTCTGGTGACCAGGATGGTCAGGTAGCATACTGTACTCATGGTTAAATAGCATGTTGGGTAGGCCTATATGTGGGGTGTTTTTCTGTTGTTTATTTGTTATATTTGTAAATTGTTTATTTACCGCATTATAACATGTACGTACAGTGTAACAAATACTGTTATTAATAGGCTAGTTGTTGCTACCCTGCTGTAAGTAAAGTGTAACAAATGAGTAATGACAATAGTATTATTTCTCACTGTTAAACTGTTGTAAGTATAGTGTAGTAAAAGTGTAATAATAATGTGTTACAAATTGATTTTGCGAGACTTATCAAAAATAAGTCTGGATTTTTCTTTAGTGACATTGATGGAATGAGTCGAAAGCGAGGTCTAATTTTGAATCTAAAGCGGCGTCTTAGCCAATGTTGCTTGCTCTTTACTGGCACCATACAACGTGCACTATCTGAACTCCATAGGACACATATAATTAAACCAACAGAAATATTTTATATTAAATTAAAATGTGACATTTTGAGTCGCATGATGTCGCCGCCACTAATTAGCATATACTTACAGATTTCACTTAAATAATGTTTTCTATCCATTTCCACAAGGCTTTAAAGACTACATCATAATGTATATATACTTTATGAGCCTTAAATGACAAGGTGGATTGAGCTTTCAGTTGTATCACCAACTGTGAACTCAATGGCTGTAACTGTAACACTGTAACTGTAAACTCACTAGCTGTAACTGTAACACTGTAAATGTAAACTCACTGACTGTAACAGTTACACTGTAACTGTAAACTCAGTGTCTGTAACTGTAACTAACTGTAAACTCACTGGCTGTAGCTGTAACACTGCAACTGTAAACTCACTGGCTGTAACTGTAAACTCACTGGCTGTAACTGTAACACAGTAACTGTAAACTCACTGGCTGTAACTGTAAACTCACTGGCTGTAACTGTAAAACTGTAACTGTTATTACTCATTGTTACACTGTTGTAAGTATAGTGTAGTAAAAGAGTAATGATAACGTGTTACATTGCACTTACAATAGTAATTACAGTACACGGTCATTCAACCACTGTAATATAGTGTTACCCCAACTTAGAAAGGTCACGAGTCAAATTCTGACTTTGGGATTTAGTTCAAAAACAGCAGTTTGGTTTGACATGTGTTTATTTACCACGTTATAACATCTAAGTACAGTGTAACAAATACCGTTATTACTTGTTGCTACACTGCTGTAAGTACAGTGTAGCAAAGGAGTAATGACAATAGTATTATTACTCATGGTTACACCGTTGTAAGTATAGTGTAAAGAGTAATGATAACAAGTTACATTGCACTTACAATAGTTATTACACAGTCATTCAAACTCTGTAATATAGTGTTACCCAAAGGTCACGGTTCAAATTCTGACTTTGGGATTTAGTTCAAAAACAACAGTTTGTTTTGACATGTGTTTATTTACCACGTTATAACATCTAAGTACAGTGTAACAAATACTGTTATTACTTGTTGTTACACTGCTGTAATTACAATGTGGCAAAGGAGTAATGACAATATGTTTTACATTGTACTTACAACCGTAATAAAACAGTCAAACACATTAATATAGTGTTTAACCATAGTTAGAAAGGTCATAGTCATGTCGGAGGAAAAGAGGTCTGAACCATTTGGTTTTTCGTCTGGATCTCACTAAGCTGTTGGATCTTTTTAGACTATGTCAAAGTCACTACTGAACCATCTCATGTTGAAGACCAGGACAACTGGATGTGCAGACCTACAAAACCTTTTTGGAACTGTCTAAGATAAAGAGTACAATTAATGGCGCCACAACTATGCCTTTCCATCTGGACTGTTGACACAATGGAGAAATAACCATGTGTAATACCAACGAATCATTGCTTGACAGCCAACCCATCTGCATCAAAAGCATATTGTGAGAAGGCTATTATGTGAGTGGAAACAAAATGTTGATTTGTGTCAAACCTCTTCAAGTTTGCCCTCAAGACCAAGAACAAGAGCAAGACCCTATGACTAGTCCAAGCAAATTACTTGGTCGCTCTATGACGTTGAACCACTGTGAGCAAATTTACGAACACAGCATTCTTTACTTCAAAATAAAAATAAAACGCACCTAGAATTGTCTTATTTGAAGTATTGAGTTGGGAGTGAACAATTTTGGTCGTCTCTTGGTGCAAAATTCTGCTTGACTACATGGAAGGGGCAAGCCATCAAGTCACACTTGATGTAGAGGCATTAGCAAGGTATGCAAATCCTTGTGTACTAATGTTCTCTGTCCCCCCATCCACTCTCTCTCTCTCTCTCTCTCTCTCTCTCTCTCTCTCTCTCTCTCTCTCTCTCTCTCTCTTTAGATACAATAAGAGGAGAACAGGTGCGCATAAGGCAGCTTCCCCAGCACCTGCTACTGTTCTGGCCCCAGCCCCGGCCGTGCCCCCCAGGGTGAGTCTGGCCCCAGCCGTGCCCCCCAGGGTGAGTATTCCTCCCCCAAGCCTGCACACGTCCAGTGAGGGCCTCTACAGTCAGGTAAGCCAGAGTAGCACTGACACCTCTGGGGACTCTTCCTCTGATGGCTCCCAGAGTGCCAGGACTACCACTGCCAGCTGTGGTAAGTACAGTGACACATTGAATTTAGTTTAAATTAGTTTAGACTGAATTGTGCATACTTTCAGAACTTTCTTATTCCTGCATACACAAAATGCCTACTTAATGGTAGGCAGTATGAGTATTCGTACACAGGACATTGGCCCACAGTTTTTTGTACTTCCTTATCTCAGGCAGCAACACAGAGGGGCACAATGGATGTGATCTGCTCTTATGGTAAATGATGGATGGATGGATGGATGGATGGATGGATGGATAGATGGATAGATGGATGGATCGTTTGTGTGTGCGTGTGTGTGTGTGTACGTGTGTGTGTGTGTGTGTACGTGCGTGTTTATTGCAGTGTGCATGTGCATGTTGTGGTGTGTATGCAGATGTGTTGCGTTGCGGTGTGTATGCGCACGTTGGTCGTGTGTGTGTATGTGTGTCTGTGCATGTGTGTGTGTGTATGCGTGCGTGCGTGCATGTGTTTAATCAAGTAATGTATACTTAACAATTCGCATTATCTCTCTCCTGTAGATCATTTGTTAGCATTACTTGTTTGTTTGTTGACATTAGCCTTTTTCTCTCTCCCTGTAGCTGGTGCATTGTTCAACATTGATGTGAGGAAGGCCATCCTGCTTCTTCTCCTCTTGACTTTCGGTGAGTGTCACTTCACATCCATTTCATTCTAGATTCATAAGTCCTACTTGTGTGGTGTTACTAGCCCACCAGCAAGCTATTCACAGTGATATATATGATGTGACCTCTTTGGCCCTATTAGTACATTTTCCACAAAAGATTTTTAGTGCCTTTTGAAGTACATATGTTCTGACCACCTGACCTACCACATCATTAACATGTAGGGTTAGGTTATCCTAAAGACATTTCCAAGACATAAATAGACTTGACAAACAAATGAATAAAAAATGTGTTTAAACTACAGACCCGCGATTGTGCTGCTAGCAACAGATTTCCACGTTGTTTAATTTCAATTTGCATATCTGATTGCCCTCTTTCCATGGACGTTATTAAAAGAGAAGTTTCTATAAATCACGGTTATAGTATTGTGATTATTACAGAGTTTGAGGTCATGACTCATTAGTTTTTGCAACGCAAAACTGTAAGAAAAATATGGCAGCATCAATAAAAGGAATCGATATCCTTGGAGGCGTACGATTCCGATTGATCGAACAATTTGAAACCGGTTCTCAACTGGAACCAGTTCTCGATTCCCATCCCTACCAATAATTTATTTCACCAGTTAACATGGCAAGCTAATATCATGAATTTCAGAGACAGACATTGTAGCTTTGTCACTAGCAGCTTGGGTGTTGTTTCAATCAACCGACAGCATGGAGCATGTTGCAGATTTGTTGAGGATAGTGGAGCATACCACTTGATAACGTATTCAGTCCTATTTTCGATTCTCTGATTCTCCCTTCTCCCTCTGGCTCTCAGGCGTTTGGTACTTGTACCCCAGCACGTTTGTCGTCACCCTGCCTTCCAAGGAAACGGTAAGGCAAACTTCATTCATTGTTTAACAGATTTAATTGTCAGAAAAGTGAGGCGAGCGAGGGAAGAAAAAAATAAAGAAAAAACTATCAGAATGTAGAGTGTACGAAGATCCAGCTTAGATGGAAAAGTATGAGAAATATTATGCTACACGATTATTAAACACATTAACATTAATTAATTTGGTGTCTGTAGGCTTGATCTTATCTTAAGTTATTGGTGTTTTGGTTATAGAAAGGTGAAACAGTTGTAATTAAGTCAAGTAATATTTATCCAAATCCAGGGGGAGGGGTATACAGTATACATTATTTGTAATGTTTGAGCTTTATTGAGAATGTTGTGATTATTGGCCATGTTTGACCTAAAACCTATAAAGCATATTCAATTGTAGCCTAATGAATGAATGATGAAATAACAGCTGTTTTAAGACCTCAGTCAGACCTCAGCCAGCCAGTGTGTCTATCTTGCATTGAATAGCACTAAACACAGCTGTAATATGAAATCTGTAGTAGAAATCTTCTCGTTTTGTTAATCAGGTCTTGCCTAAAGCCTGGTACACACATAAAGATTTTCTAAATCTTAACAGATTTTTTAGCTGAGAGAGACCCCACACATGAAGATAAAAAATCATGGATTGAACAGTTTTGATCGTATTGTGTGTGGTGTGTTCCGATATTCTCAATACAGCACACAACATACATAAAGATCTGTCCTACGACAGTAGAGTCTCGTCACTCAAGCCAGAAATCTCGAAAATCTCGAAAGAAGTCAGCTCGCTTCTTGATTGGCTACATTCCATCCACGTCACAATCGGACTCGGGAGCAGGGTTGCCAGATGGGATTGACACTTTCCAGCCTAACCACAGTCTAAAAACCGCTAATTCCACCAAAAAAACTGCCCATCTGGCAACCCTGCTCGAGAGTTGTTGGGACTCGGGAGTTGCCCACACACAAGAGGACTTTTGATCGTAAATATTGAACACGTTTGTGTTCCATGGGGCGCAGGGTTCCTTGGTGATCGCCCTGTCCCACCCCGTCCTGATCAGTCACGTCACCCTGGACCACCTGCCTCGCTTCACCTCCCCCACAGGACGCATCGACAGCACCCCCAAGGACATCCAAGTCTATGTGAGTCACCTTTAACCTCTTACACCCCAACCTGAGTAATACACATTTCTAGGAGTAATATTAGACAGTAAATTCTGTTAGAAATCACATAAGATACGTTAGATCCAAAGTATCAAGGAGTGTATTGTGTAGGGCAAAACATATTCTGGAACAGAGGATGTTGTATACTCTTTATTGTTGTCTTGTCTTACCAAAATATTATTTGAGTTACTGTGTGGAGATATGGGGGAATGCATACAAAAGCACTCTAAAACCATTGATTACACTACAGAAAAAAGCTATGAGAATTGTAAAATAACTGTAAAATAGCTTATAGACATAGCCTACCTATAGTCATGTATAATACTGTATAATATTGCTGTATAATACTGCTGTTCATATCCTATACACATATTTACCCTATACATATATTTATATTCACCATTCCTCTTATTTACAGGGATTAAAGCAAAAAAAAATCTCCTGACGGAAAAAAGAAATCAGGCCAAATCGGGGCCGGTGGCTTTCCGTGCGCAAAGCGCGCGTGCGATTTTCCGTTCTACGTTCTAATGCTTTGACCAGAGCTGCCAAGTCTCATGCAATCACCGTGAGACTCACGCATTTCAACCAGTTCTCACGCTCTCACGCCGCATCTCTATTTCTCACGGCGAGAAATAACAATTGTTTTACGGGACTTTTATTTTTGAAATTCCTTGAAAGAAAGCTACCGGACATGAGTTTCGTGGCATCTTTCTGCACGCGCGTTAACTTGAGTCTGCAATCGAAGCGGCAGGCGAGCGCTGATGGAAGAACCGGTGTTCACGCGAGCTGCAAGAACGTAGCAAGCAGTGTTGCCAGATTGGGCTACTTTTGGTCACACTAGACGGGTGGATTCGGCAGCTTTTAGACCGGTTGGGCTGGACATTGTCAATTCCGTCTGGCAACCGTGGTAGCAAAATATGTGCATACATTACAACATCGTATCTGGTAGCCTACTGGACTGGGTTGCACCAATATGGCGTAAGTCATTACTACTGCATTTAGTAGTTACTAAACCCCTAGTTGTTACTAGTTAGTTTCAAACTAGTTGTTTACTAATTTCGGTTGCACCACGCCAATCTTTTGCCAATCTTTGCTAGTAAATACTCAGTTTTGGTAACTGTTTTTTGTTTCTCTACTGTAACATAACCAGGTACATTAATAATAATAATTATTATTAATAATTACAATTTACAATACAAATACAACAATTGGGGGTCCCTCAAAAAAAAAAAGGGCGCGTAGTGCGCGCACAAAATCACCCACCAAGCCCTCATTCTGACCCAGGAAAAACCCTGGTATGTACTGTATAACATGATAGCCATCTATGAGCAATGCACTGTATATAAGATGATGACCACGGGTCTTTCTGCTGCTGACCAAGGGGCTGAGTCCTGTTGATGGGGCCAATTTTTCTTTTAGAGTCTGTAGGCTACTGTATTTGTTTATTAAGATTTCATAAATATGATATATTGTCTGCATTTTTTTCTTGTTTTATAAATTGTTATTATTTATTAGTTATTATTTTCAATACAATTATTTTCAAGCAAATATTTATTATGACCTGTTCACTTGACATGTCGGGATCTTATCTCAGTGGTCTGGGTACTTGATTTCGAGATGCAAGTTAGCTATTGTAGTACTCGAAGACTTGTACACAAACCACTCATGTGTAGTCTCAAAACCACACAAACCACTCCTTTAAATCTCCAATCTCTTTCTACAGGATGTTACTGCTGTCATAAATGCAGCTCTGGAAGACAACAGCAATAACATACTGAGAGAGATTGACATTCTGAGGGATAAGCAGAAACCTGTCTCCGAGGTGAGAAGTCTGACCCTTCCCACTTCCTGTCACTGCTTGAAACGCAAATTGTGGCTGAATCTCAAAAGTCGATTCCTATACACTCTCTCTACTAACCTCTACACAGTAGTTGAAATGTGTCTCTCAAAACTTTATGTGTAGTTGAAATGTGTCTCTCAAGCCTAAGCTCCTAGGTCTGTTACAACAGCACCCAATAGGTCTGCTACAACAGCTCCTCGGTCTGCTACAACAGCTCCTAGGTCTGTTACAACAGCTCCTAGGTCTGCTACAACAGCTCCTCGGTCTGCTACAACAGCGCCTACAACAGCTCCTAGGTCTGCTACAACAGCTCCTAGGTCTGCTACAACAGCTCCGAGGTCTGCTACAACAGCTCCTAGGTCTGCTACAACAGCTCCTAGGTCTGCTACAACAGCTCCTAGGTCGGCTACAACAGCTCCGAGGTCTGCTACAACAGCTCCTAGGTCTGCTACAACAGCTCCTAGGTCTGCTACAACAGCTCCTAGGTCTGCTACAACAGCTCCTAGGTCTGTTACAACAGCACCTAGGTCTGCTACAACAGCTCCTAGGTCTGCTACAACAGCTCCTAGGTCTGCTACAACAGCTCCTAGGTCTGCTACAACAGCTCCTAGGTCTGCTACAACAGCTCCTAGGTCTGCTACAACAGCTCCTAGGTCTGTTACAACAGCTCCTAGGTCTGCTACAACAACTCCTAGGTCTGTTACAACAGCTCCTAGGTCTGCTACAACAACTCCTAGGTCTGCTACAACCGACCTACGTATGAAGTACAACAGACCTACGTATGAAGTACAACAAAGATGTACTTTTCACTCAAAGCAATAAATGGTTTTCTTTCAAAGAAGTAGCTGTGTGACAGTGTGATTGATTCTATCACTTCCACCCAGGATACTGTGACACATGAACATCAGATAGATAGATTTTATTAACCCCGGTAAGAGTCACACTACGGGAAGTATAACACTGGCTATGAAGGGAGTAGAAACACAAGACTATGCTGAATAAGTTCATTAGGTCTACACGGTAACAGAAGAGAGAGAGAACAGAAGAGAGAGAGAGAACAGAAGAGAGAGAGAGAACAGAAGAGAGAGAGAATAGAAGAGAGAGAGAACAGAAGAGAGAGAGAGAGAGAGAGAGAGAGAGAGAGAGAGAGAGAGAGAGAGAGAGAGAGAGAGAGAGAGAGAGAGAGAGAGAGAGCTGTGGGCAAGATTAGTGCCTGCTTTATACCGGGTGGTAAAATAACTTATACCGACTTTTGAGATTCAGCCATCAGTCTCAGACCCATCGGGAATAAGGCTGTGATTTCCTCCTGAGACATCTACTACCCCCCTGTACTGTCCCTCCTGAGACATCTACTACCCCCCTGTACTGTTTCTCCTGAGACATCTACTACCCCCCTGTACTGTCCCTCCTGAGACATCTACTACCCCCCTGTACTGTCCCTCCTGAGACATCTACCCCCCTGTACTGTTTCTCCTGAGACATCTACTACCCCCCTGTACTGTCCCTCCTGAGACATCTACTACCCCCCTGTACTGTCCCTCCTGACCGATTAAATGCGTAGGTCATACTAGCCCCAGTTATTGTTATATATGTTCATATTTTAATAAATTAATATTTACTACTGTGGTGATATCAGCAGCAGGCTACATACAGTCATATTGTCACGATGGCATATTGGTATTGACCGCTGCCATAGTATTAATTCGTCATTTTAAGACGGTGGTTCAAATCCCTCTTCTGACACACTTTTTACTGCATTTCGTTGTCTGAATCTAATCTAAAATCTCATCTAAAAAAGTATGTAGGCTATAAAATGATGGTGTCTGCTAATTTACAAGAACTGACACGATTACAATGGTGTTTGAAGCCTTTCTGAGTAGTAAATTATGTTCTTCTAACTGGACCCTGGATTTGGCATAGATTATTTTTTCTTATGATTACTGATGGATAGATGATTCACTTAGACAGATATATATATATATATATATATATATATATATATATATATATATATATATATATATATATCAGTGGTGTGCCGTCAGGGCCAGCAAGGCCTTCTCTGCTGGCCTAAACATCATCAGAATATACATTTTATTTAATATATTTTTTCCACAAATATGTATTAATGATTCCCCATAGTCTATTCTCTTCATTTCATAGCTTTCCTCTTGGTTGCGCTGCTTCCAGTCTCCAATTGAGATTTGGAGGGCTGGCCTTTATGTTAGAGCTTTTATCCAATCAAAATGTGTTGCTAGGGGGCTCCCAAATCTGCCCGCCTTCACCACAGACGGTGCTGCGAATTCGACCTGTAACTTAACGTTGGAACGAGAAAACCTGTGGCGTTCCTAGTAAACCTACGTAGATGCGAGCAAAATCAACAACGGCGCCTGCTGGAAGGCTCAATCTGATGTCAGCACCCAGCACGTCTTTTGATTGGATACGCACTATTGAGATGCGTAGCAAGGTAATTTGCGTATCTTTATACCGTCTGCAATCAGCTACAATGGCGGAAGGGGGAGAAGAGGCAGATGTGGTGGCAGATCTTAAAACAACGCCATTTTCTAGAAGAACTTTCCAGGAAAAGATAGACATTATCAGAGAACGGCCAACCCCGACTCTTGCGAGCCTTTCTCAGCGGGGAAAAGGGTTTGTCCGGCACTTTCAGATCGCTAACTACGAGCGGTACCCCTGGCTCACAGGCTCCGAAAGGCACTGCAAATTGTACTGCTGGCAATGCCTGCTATTTGCAACAGATCGATCGGGTGTTTGGAGCCACACTGGTTTTGCAAACTTGAGTTGTCTAACCAAGGGAGCAACGAGACACCAAAGCACGAGACCATGGGGCAGCTTTACAGTTTGGCATGTGTGGCAGTGACCATCCCTGTGTCCACTGCTTCGGTCGAGCGGTCATTCTCGGCCTTAAAGCGAATTAAAACGTATGCCAGAAATGCTACTGGACAGACTCGGCTTTCAGCATTAGCTTCCATGTCAATTGAAAAGCACTTATTGATGGAGCTGAAGCGTACAGATAAACTCTACAACAGAGTAATTGAAGTATTCCTGAGGAAAGAAAGGAGGATGGATTTTGTTTTCAAATGAAGTTGTTTTGGTGAGTACAAAGCATTTTATTTTTTATTTTATTTGTATATATTTTTGTCATTTTATTTCGTTATTTCATTTTATTTTCGTTTCAATATTAACGAATTAATATATAGGTAATTAAAATTCATTTTATTTTCGTTTCAATATTAACGAATTAATATATAGGTAATTAAAATGACAAATATAGGCTTATAAAATAAATGTTTGATGCGTCTGTTGCAGGTTGCAAGAGATGTGGAGATTACGTGGGTGGCGCACGTGAATCAGCTGTGCAGTAAAAGTACTCAAGGAGACTTGTTGAATTGTTTTGTCACGTTTCTTGACGATAAAAGTGCCTTTTATTTAAAAGTTTTGACAGTATCCAAGCGAAGCGATCTTAAAGATCACACTCTTCATTGTAAATGCGGATTTATTGATTAAAAATGCTTCGGAAATATTAATATAACTCTGTTGTACTTGTCTGATTATGTTAAGGTGATGCAACGCCCGGTTATACTGTGTTTCTGTCTAGTTTCTAGAGCCATTGCGTCATAACGATGGTATTAAGAGGTAGAATAATTCAGGTAGGACTGTGTCGGACATCACTGAAGGCCTAGGTGTGAAATGCACCGCCCGCCACTGCTATATATATATATATATATATATATATATATATTGTAAATCGATTTGCATGAAGGCTTCGGTTAAATGTAAAACATTTTTTTTTTTTAATTAAATCAAGTATCGAAGCGGGACCTCTAGCTGGCTGCTTTCTTATCGATGCTATTTTTCAGGTTTTCTGCTCGAAATCACATGCCCACAGTGAATATAGAATATCTCCACAATCACAAGGGCCTTCATAATGATCTTGGTATCAAATGATACCTGTGGGGTGACTGTAGAAGTGTCAGAATCCAAATATATGTTACTGTGTCAGAGTAAATAGAGCTAGAACATTGTGAAAAATCTCAAATTCAATCTCCGCCTAAAAAAACAACAGCTTTTAGAGTGAATTTCAGCTTGGAAACCTGACCTTATAGCCCAAATCATCTAGGAATCCGTACTCCAGGGTCTGATGAGTCAGACATCAGTGTATCAGACTTTCCCATGTATCAAGACTGTAAAATGTATTATATTTCATTGACATATCACTATTGGTATAAATTGCATCCAAATCCAACTGTTTAGACTGTTTCCGTCCAGCAGGGCTCCCCTGCGCGCTCCTATTGCGCAACTGCCTCCTTTTCACACCAGCTTCGTGACGCGTCGTTTAACCACTGGATTTTCTCCCAAACCCATTGGTCAAATTTCATGATTGACCACTCATTTGAAGCGTCAGAGCCAATAGAATCGAGCAGAGGCGGGAAAAATGACTTTCGAGGACCAATGATATGGAAATTCGGGGGTTGAAACCAAGCATGCTCGGTTTTGCTATGTGACGTGGCTGTAAACAAGGGCTTCTGACTCGCACTGTATTTACTGGGCAAGGAAAAAACCGATATGGTCGTTTAGAATGGAATCTAATGAATCGTTTGCGATATCGATGAACATTATTGATAAAGGTAAGCTCTTTATATCTGTTATATTAAACATAGACTCGACTCTAGCCCCAAATGTGGGGGCGTGGATAAGATAACCCCTGCGCCAAACACACCACTGTGATATTGGCAATGCAAGTTGATAGACATACCTTTTTTATTTATCTCACACTTTCTAAATATCAAGTTATCACACAATAAACCATCGATCACACTTTCAAAATATCAAATTATCTATCTCGTAAAAAGTGGGAAAAAAAATAAAATAAAAATGTCCCTGAGTGAGGCAGTCCCACTCCTATTTTTCATTGTATTAGACAGATATAGTGAAGACAAACAGGAAAGTGAGGAGAAGAAGGGAGAGAGGGCATGTCAGCAGGGCATGGGCTGGATTCGAACCCATGCCGACATGGGCATATGTGTGCACTGTAGACCGCGGTGCTAGACCACTGGACCACCCCAGACCACGGGAAAAAGACACTTGACGGAACCGTCGTTCGGGATGTCGTTTCCGCCTGCGAGACATTTTTGACGCACGTATTACCTAAACCAGCCTGTAAACCTGCTCGCTACCAGGTTTGTTCAGAAGGATTGGTTGCATAGCAACCAAGCAGCAAATTATTTGAGCCACATTGATGGAACGGAACACAAGCTGAAATTAGCACCAGGATCTGATTTAAACCGGGATCAGATTTAATCACGGTACGTGGAATAGCCCCCAGGTCTTTGTTGTTCATTCCCAGCTTCAGCACAACCTTAATGTGGGGTTTGGGTTTAGACCTGGCTTGAACCACACTTCCCATCCTCCCACACGGCACAACACCAGAGCGACAAAATATAAAATGACCTGCAGTAAAGAAAAGTGCATGTGATCATTTCTAATGTTATGTATATCATGACTTGTCTGAGGCTCAAAACTTTAGCACTTGTACTAAGAGGTAAAATAAAGTAAAGGAGATCCTTTATCAGCGATCAGCAAGATGAAGGGACTGACGCTGTGGATCCCTCAAACAGAATGAATAACACCTATAACTTGTTGAATAGTATCAGATTCTCTTGTTTACCATTTTACTTTCTTTTAAGAGAAAGAGACAAGATGCAGTTCAGTAGACTATGATGGCAGTCTTATTATCTTTTAAGTCATTGGACCTTTGACAGATGCATTGCCATCAATAATGCCTGTTGACAACATGTACTGAACTTTATTGTCGACAGATGTTGTCAACAATAGTTTAACAGACATTGTATGCAAAGAAAGACATAGAATAACTGTATATTTTAAGTTTGATAAGGTAAGACAGCAGAACTGAAGTCATTATGCAATTGTTTTATTAGACAAATATAAATATCAGGAATTGAAATGATTATTGAACAGCATTATCTGAAGTCCCAGTTGGTGCCTTGAATATATAATCCATTTACAAGGAAGCACTCATCTGGGAAATGAGTGAAACAAGGGAAACAATTGCAAGTAGACGTCATCCCTCTTCTTCGTCAACTCATCTTTCTTCTCTAACTCTCTGCAATAAATAACAAAAAAAACACATTTAACACAATGTATTTAGGGGTACTTCAGGTTGTCATGTTCAAGCATCTGGTTTAATGAGTTTATGTTTGTTGTACTAGGGTGGACATATATCTATATGGTGAAAATATAAAACATTGAAACAACGCTGAGAACCTTTACTTAAGTAATTGCTTAATTTCAAATCTAAACTTTTGGAGTATGGCACTAAAAGACAACAATCTGTCCTCTTTCCATAAACTTATGGAGGGCACTGTATCTGGCTCAACAAGTTCATGTTACCTGCAAGACTGCCAAATACTTCCACTTCACACAGAGTAAGGTATCCTGTCTTGTCAGGGATGATCACACTGACAAAGCGACCCTCCATGTTGTTACACGGGAAGGTCTGTGTGTGTTCTGCTGGGATGGGGGAGATGACAGTGCATCTGAGAGAGACAGAGGAGAAAGATCAATATGTCAGTTCAACAATGTACAAATCCATGAACAATACACTGCCATGGATAAGACCAAACGATGTATTCAAATAGTTGAATTAAATGAAAGTGTGAAGTCTTCTGCACTCGGTAGGGAAATGCCGCATGCATCACCTGGGATTGTCGTTGCCGTTGTTCTCCAGTGAGTTACCAATACGAATCTCAGCCCCTTCAAGCCTCTCAGCACAGCAGTCTCCTCTATTGGTGATGGACACAGCACTGACTCTGTACACATCCAGCAGGTCCACTCTCCACCAGGGGTTGGCCTCAGACCGAGTGTGAGTGCAGGAGGATCCTCTGTGGAAGTGTGGGTCTGTGTTCCCATCAACGGCCCTGAGAGCAGGAGCGCTAAAAGCCGTTGATGACTGAACAGCCACTCTTCCAAACGCCACTTTACTGGAGTGAAAGACAGAAGAGAGATCATGAATTGTGCACGGAGAGTCCACGTTAAGACCTAGAGGGGCTCTAGCTTCATATCACAACATGTAGATAAGACATACTGTATTCCCACTGTAGCAAAGATCGTTGGTTTAATAAACGCTGCTCGTTCTTATAATTATAATAACACATTAGACTTGTATAGTGCTTTTTTTTTTTTTCTCTGCACTGAGAGTCCACATTAAAAACTGGACCAATGTCATAACACTGCCATATCTGCTGGGTGAGGTACAACAGTGTACAAACACAGCAGCCAGATGTGTGAGCTGTTGTGACAGTAAAAGGACGTCCAACGGGATAAAACCACCATAAGACTGTAAATAAGTTTAATCATTTATTTATTCTAGTATAATTGTATGTACATTACATGAGAGAGAGAAAACATTTAATAAGATAATAGTTCATGGATAAAAAGTCAGATAGAAGTGTTAGGGCCGGTTTCAGAGACAAGGCTTAAGCCTAGTCCTGGACTAAATCACACTTTCAATGTAAAATCTCCATTGAAGATGTTTTTTAGTCTAGGATTAGGCTTAAGCCTTGTCTGTGAAACCGGCCCTTAGTGTTTTAATCATAACTGTTGCAGAACATGAAGGTTTTTTAGTTTAGATTTAAGTAGTTTTAGGGTTTCGGGTTAGGGTTAGAGGAGGGGGGACATCGGGTAGATGGTGAGTGCAAGTTAGTTAGTCTGAGTGGGTGTGTGTGAGTGGGTGTGTGTGAGTGTGTGAGTGTGTGTGGTCTCCTACCTTCTTGAAGATGGTTGTCATGGAGATGTGAGGTATGTTGTCGTCTGCGGCCTCCCCTGCTGGGCACACACACACACACACACACACACACACACACATACACGGTCACACACACACAATCAGATTGTTCTTTCCAACAGGCTTATTAGACAGACTGTGTGTGTGTGTGTGTGTGTGTGTGTGTGTGTGTGTGAGTGACCTTTCATCAGGGTTCACGGGCACAATTTTATTGCTTTTGCTGCTGTAGTAGTACTGGTAGAACCCCTGCAGGGGGAGACAGAGTCACACAGTAGCAGTAGTGGTGTAGTCGTAGAGTAGTGTAGTGTAGTAGTAGTAGTAGTAGTAGTAGTAGTAGTAGTAGTAGTAGTAGTAGTAGTAGTAGTAGTAGTAGTAGTAGTAGTAGTAGTAGTAGTAGTAGTAGTAGTAGTAGTAGTAGTAGTAATAGTAGTAGTGTGGTATTATAGTAGTAGTGTAGTAGTGACACATAGTGATAATGATGGTAAGCTTAAGCTTCTCCCACTTTGATTTAAGCTCCTCCCACTTTGATTTAAGCTCCGCCCACTTTTACACAAGCTCCTCCCACTTTGATTTAAGCTCCTCCCACTTTGATTTAAGCTCATCCCACTTTGATTTAAGCTCCTCCCACTTTGACTTAAGCTCCGCCCACTTTGACTTAAGCTCCGCCCACTTTGACTTAAACTCATCCCACTTTGATTTAAGCTCCGCCCACTTTGACACAAGCTCCGCCCACTTTGATTTAAGCGCGTGAGCGTGCGTGCGCGTGCGTGCGTGTGCGTACGCGTGCGTGCACGTGTGTATGCGCGCGCGTGTGTACGTGCGTGTGCGCGCGCGTGTGTGTGCACGCGTACACACGCACACACACGCGCGAACACGCACACACGCGCACGCACACGCGCGCGCATACGCACGCACGCACGCGCACGTACACACGTACGCACACGCGCGCGCACGCACACACACGCACGCACACACACGCGCACGCACACGTACACACACACACACACGCACACACACGCGCGCACGTGCGCGCACACATATACACACGCACGCGCACGCACGCGCGAACACGCACACACACGCACGCACACACGCGCGAACGTGCGCGCACACACGCGCACACACGCGCACGCACGCGCGCACACGCACACACACACGCATGCACACACGCGCGCGTACGCGCACGCGCGCGCACACACACACACGCGCGCACACACGCGCGCACACACACACACGCGCGCGCACACACACACACGCGCACACACACGCACACACACACGCGCGCACACGCACACACACGTACGCACACACGCGCGCACACACACACGCGCGCACACACACGCACGCACACACACACGCGCGCGCACACACACACACGCGCGCACACACGCGCGCACACACACACACGCGCGCACACACACACACACGCGCACACACACGCACACACACACGCGCGCACACGCACACACACGTACGCACACACGCGCGCACACACACACGCGCGCACACACACGCACGCACACACACACGCGCGCACACACGCGCGCACACGCACACACACGTACGCACACACGCGCGCACACACACACGCGCGCACACACACGCACGCACACACACGCGCACACACGCGCGCACACGCACACACACGTACGCACACACGCGCGCACACACACACGCGCGCACACACACGCACGCACACACACACGCGCACACACGCGCGCACGTGCGCGCACACACGCGCACGCACACGTACACACACACGCGCGCGCACGTGCGCACACACACGCGCACGTGCGCGCACACACACGCGCGCGCGCGCACACGCACACACTCGCGCGCGCGCACACGCACACACTCGCGCACACACACACACGCGCGCGCACACACACGCGCGCGCACACACCCGCGAGCGCACGTGCGCGCACACACACGCGCGCACGTACGCGCACGCACGCGCACACACACGCGCACGCGCGTACGTACACACGCACGTACGCGCACACGCACACACACGCACGCGCGCACACGCACGCGCGCACGCTTAAGTCAAAGTGGGCGGATCTTAAGTCAAAGTGGGCGGAGCTTGTGTCAAAGTGGGCGGAGCTTAAGTCAAAGTGGGCGGAGCTTAAGTCAAAGCGGGAGGAGCTTAAGTCAAAGTGGGCGGAGCTTAAGTCAAAGTGGGAGGAGCTTAAGTCAAAGTGGGCACAACAACCACACACACACGCGCGCACACACACACGCACGCGCACACGAACGTACGCGCGCACACACGCACACGCACGCGCACGCGCACAAGCTCCGCCCACTTTGACTTAAGCTCCTCCCACTTTGACTTAAGCTCCGCCCACTTTGACTTAAGCTCCTCCCGCTTTGATTTAAGCTCCTCCCACTTTGATTTAAGCTCCTCCCACTTTGATTTAAGCTCCTCCCACTTTGACGTAAGCTCCTCCCACTTTGACTTAAGCTCCGCCCACTTTGACTTAAGCTCCTCCCGCTTTGATTTAAGCTCCTCCCACTTTGATTTAAGCTCCGCCCACTTTGACTTAAGCTCCGCCCACTTTGACTTAAGCTCCGCCCACTTTGACTTAAGCTCCTCCCACTTTGATTTAAGCTCCTCCCACTTTGACTTAAGCTCCTCCCACTTTGACTTAAGCTCCGCCCACTTTGACTTAAGCTCCTCCCGCTTTGATTTAAGCTCCTCCCACTTTGATTTAAGCTCCTCCCACTTTGATTTAAGCTCCTCCCACTTTGACGTAAGCTCCTCCCACTTTGACTTAAGCTCCGCCCACTTTGACTTAAGCTCCTCCCGCTTTGATTTAAGCTCCTCCCACTTTGATTTAAGCTCCGCCCACTTTGACTTAAGCTCTGCCCACTTTGACTTAAGCTCCGCCCACTTTGACTTAAGCTCCTCCCACTTTGATTTAAGCTCCTCCCACTTTGACTTAAGCTCCTCCCACTTTGACTTAAGCTCCGCCCACTTTGACTTAAGCTCCTCCCGCTTTGATTTAAGCTCCTCCCACTTTGATTTAAGCTCCTCCCACTTTGATTTAAGCTCCTCCCACTTTGACGTAAGCTCCTCCCACTTTGACTTAAGCTCCGCCCACTTTGACTTAAGCTCCTCCCACTTTGATTTAAGCTCCTCCCACTTTGATTTAAGCTCCGCCCACTTTGACTTAAGCTCCTCCCACTTTGATTTAAGCTCCTCCCACGTTGATTTAAGCTCCTCCCACTTTGATTTAAGCTCCGCCCACTTTGACTTAAGCTCCTCCCACTTTGACTTAAGCTCCGCCCACTTTGACTTAAGCTCCTCCCACTTAGACTTAAGCTCCTCCCACTTTGACTTAAGCTCCGCCCACTTTGACTTAAGCTCCTCCCACTTTGGCTTAAGCTCCTCCCACTTTGACTTAAGCTCCTCCCACTTTGACTTAAGCTCCTCCCACTTTGACTTAAGCTCCTCCCACTTTGACTTAAGCTCCGCCCACTTTGACTTAAGCTCCTCCCACTTAGACTTAAGCTCCTCCCACTTTGATTTAAGCTCCTCCCACTTTGACTTAAGCTCCTCCCACTTTGATTTAAGCTCCGCCCACTTAGACTTAAGCTCCTCCCACTTTGACTTAAGCTCCGCCCACTTTGACTTAAGCTCCTCCCACTTTGGCTTAAGCTCCTCCCACTTTGACTTAAGCTCCACCCACTTTGACTTAAGCTCCTCCCACTTTGATTTAAGCTCCTCCCACTTTGACTTAAGCTCCACCCACTTTGACTTAAGCTCCTCCCACTTAGACTTAAGCTCCTCCCACTTTGACTTAAGCTCCGCCCACTTTGACTTAAGCTCCTCCCACTTTGACTTAAGCTCCTCCCACTTTGACTTAAGCTCCGCCCACTTTGACTTAAGCTCCACCCACTTTGATTTAAGCTCCTCCCACTTTGATTTAAGCTCCGCCCACTTTTACACAAGCTCCGCCCACTTTTACACAAGCTCCGCCCACTTTTACACAAGCTCCGCCCACGTTGCCTTAAGCTCCGCCCACTTTTACATAAGCTCCGCCCACTTTTACACACGCTCCGCCCACTTTGCCTTAAGCTCCGCCCACTTTTACACAAGCTCCGCCCACTTTTTCGCAAGCTCCGCCCACTTTTACACAAGCTCCGCCCACTTTGACTTAAGCTCCGCCCACTTTTACACAAGCTCCCTCCGGGCTAGGTTAAAGGACTTTAGCTCAGCAACCGTAAGTGCCACAGACACGGTTCAGATATTTTCCGAATCGGCTCGGGCCCGCCGAACACATATCCGAGCCCCGACTCGGTTGCGGCGCCCCCTGTGGCCAGAATTCATAACTCCCCTCCTAGCTGTGAGCTAGAGGTCTGGTTTTCACATATGTCGAACATCTTGGTGAGACAAGTGTTTACCCAGAGTTTCGGCTTGATCGGCCATTCGTGGCCCAAACGGGGAGCTTTGACGTAAGTGCGAAATCCGTAATTAAAGGGGGCGCCACGGAGCGACCGCTTGAGCTAGCGCCTCGAAACTCGGGGCACGCGACCGGACCCCTGTGACGCTTCATCGTGCCGATTTTTGGGTGACTGGGACTTTCTGGCACCGATTTCTGTTTTTCATCCTAAAGCAATACTGTCTGTGCAACTGCGTACAGTCTAGGTAGGTCGTTTGTTGGCAAATGAAAGAAAATTGGAATTAATCAATTAAGCCACTCCCACTTTGACACAAGCTCCGCCCACTAAATGTCTAAGCCACTCCCACTCCCACTTAAGCTCCGCCCACTTTGACACAAGCTCCGCCCACTTTTGACACAAGCTCCGCCCACAATTTGAATTAATCAATTAAGCCACTCCCACTTAGACACAAGCTCCGCCCACTTTGATTTAAGCTCTGCCCACTTTGACTTAAGCTCCTCCCACTTTGATTTAAGCTCCGCCCACTTTGACTTAAGCTTCTCCCACTTTGATTTAAGCTCCTCCCACTTTGATTTAAGCTCCACCCACTTTTACACAAGCTCCTCCCACTTTGATTTAAGCTCCGCCCACTTTGACTTAAGCTCCTCCCACTTTGACTTAAGCTCCGCCCACTTTGATTTAAGCTCCGCCCACTTTGACTTAAGCTCCTCCCACTTTGATTTAAGCTCCTCCCACTTTGACTTAAGCTCCTCCCACTTTGATTTAAGCTCCTCCCACTTTGATTTAAGCTCCGCCCACTTTGACTTAAGCTCCTCCCACTTTGATTTAAGCTCCTCCCACTTTGATTTAAGCTCCGCCCACTTTGACTTAAGCTCCTCCCACTTTGATTTAAGCTCCTCCCACTTTGACTTAAGCTCCTCCCACTTTGATTTAAGCTCCTCCCACTTTGATTTAAGCTCCGCCCACTTTGACTTAAGCTCCTCCCACTTTGATTTAAGCTCCGCCCACTTTGACTTAAGCTCCGCCCACTTTGGCTTAAGCTCCGCCCACTTTGACTTAAGCTCCTCACACTTTGATTTAAGCTCTGCCCACTTTGACTTAAGCTCCTCCCACTTTGATTTAAGCTCCTCCCACTTTGACTTAAGCTCCTCCCACTTTGATTTAAGCTCCGCCCACTTTGACTTAAGCTCCTCCCACTTTGATTTAAGCTCCTCCCACTTTGATTTGATTTAACATACAGCTCATTAACATACACACACAGACACACGTATACACACACAGAGACACACACAGCTAATTAACATACAGCTAATTAACATACAGCTAATTAACATACAGCTCATTAACATACAGCTCATTAGCATGAAGCTCATTAACATACAGCTCATTAACATGAAGGTAATTAACATACAGCTCATTAGCATGAAGCTCATTAGCATGAAGCTCATTAACATAACACACACGTATACACACACAGAGACACACACAGCTAATTAACATACAGCTCATTAACATACAGCTCATTAGCATGAAGCTCATTAACATGAAGCTCATTCACATACAGCTCATTAACATACACACACACAGACACACGTATACACACACACAGCTAATTAACATACAGCTAATTAACATACAGCTAATTAACATACAGCTCATTAACATACAGCTCATTAGCATGAATCTCATTCACATACAGCTCATTAACATACACACACAGACACACGTATACACACATAGAGACACACACAGCTAATTAACATACAGCTCATTAACATACAGCTCATTAGCATGAATCTCATTAACATGAAGCTCATTAACATACAGCTCATTAACATACAGCTCATTAACATACACACACAGACACACGTATACACACACAGAGACACACACACAGCTAATTAACATACAGCTCATTAGCATGAATCTCATTAACATGAAGCTCATTAACATACAGCTCATTAACATACAGCTCATTAACATACACACACAGACACACGTATACACACACAGAGACACACACACAGCTAATTAACATACAGCTCATTAACATACAGCTCATTAACATACACACACAGACACACGTATACACACATAGAGACACACACAGCTAATTAACATACAGCTCATTAACATACAGCTCATTAGCATGAATCTCATTAACATGAAGCTCATTAACATACAGCTCATTAACATACAGCTCATTAACATACACACACAGACACACGTATACACACACAGAGACACACACAGCTAATTAACATACAGCTCATTAGCATGAATCTCATTAACATGAAGCTCATTAACATACAGCTCATTAACATACAGCTCATTAACATACACACACAGACACACGTATACACACACAGAGACACACACACAGCTAATTAACATACAGCTCATTAACATACAGCTCATTAACATACATATACACATACTCATACACACACATCCACACATACTCATATCCACATACTCATACACACACATCCACACACATACTCATACACACACATCCACACACATATACACATACTCACACATCCACACACATACTCATACACACATCCACACATACTCATACACACACATCCACACTCATACACATCCACATATATATACACACACACATCCAGTCACACGGTGAGACACATTGAATGTAGACATCCAGTCACACACGCGCACAGACACGTCCAGCAGGTCTGATAATGGTCTGACTGGATTCGCCTCGAAGAGTAGATGTTCTTTGGTGTGTTTGGTGTCCAAAACGGTCATTGCATTCCCCCATAGAGACTCGGGCCGGTAGACGCACTGACACATAACTGACACACTGACACACACTGACACAGAAGAAAAAAAAAAAAAAAAATAATATTTTGAGGCGGGATTTTCAATATTTTCAAAAGGGAAAATTCCTCTCTCTCTCTCTCTCTCTCTCTCTCTGGACTGAGCCCAGGAATTATTTGCCGCTGCGCATGCCTTTTTTTTTTTTCTTCCTGTTTGTCCTTCACATTGAAAAGTGCAAATTGACCTGCCCGCCTGGGATTCGAACCCAGGACTACAAAGTCTACCTTGCGGCAGACTTACACACTGAGCTAACGAGCCAGTCATACAAACATATAAAAAAAAAAAATCTCGACATATACTGGCCAGTGTGGAATCGCGGACATTGGTTGTCAGAGAATAGAATCCTATTATCCGATTCCTCTCTTCCTCTAGAATGACCTGTCGTCATTGTCGTTGTCTCCGTGTGTCTGTGTGTGTCTGTCTTTATTGAAATTGACAAGAAATGATGGAACACGGCTCCACGCGGGCCTCGATACTAGGTGGCTGCACGTCTCTCTCTCTGTCTGTGTGAGGGACTTCCGTATTAGCGGTGTTAGCTTAGCAATCTCGTTGTGTTTTAACTTCAGTTTAACATGACTTCCCGGGGTCGTAGAGGGCTGGGGTTAGGCTTCAAATGACCGTGTAGATCTAATGAACTTAAATATCAGTGTATCAGACTTTCCCATGTATCAAGACTGTAAAATGTATTATATTTCATTGACATATCACTATTGGTATAAATTGCATCCAAATCCAACTGTTTAGACTGTTTCCGTCCAGCAGGGCTCCCCTGCGCGCTCCTATTGCGCAACTGCCTCCTTTTCACACCAGCTTCGTGACGCGTCGTTTAACCACTGGATTTTCTCCCAAACCCATTGGTCAAATTTCATGATTGACCACTCATTTGAAGCGTCAGAGCCAATAGAATCGAGCAGAGGCGGGAAAAATGACTTTCGAGGACCAATGATATGGAAATTCGGGGGTTGAAACCAAGCATGCTCGGTTTTGCTATGTGACGTGGCTGTAAACAAGGGCTTCTGACTCGCACTGTATTTACTGGGCAAGGAAAAAAACGATATGGTCGTTTAGAATGGAATCAAATTAATCGTTTGCGATATCGATGAACATTATTGATAAAGGTAAGCTCTTTATATCTGTTATATTAAACATAGACCCGACTCTAGCCCCAAATGTGGGGGCGTGGATAAGATAACCCCTGCGCCAAACACACCACTGTGATATTGGCAATGCAAGTTGATAGACATACCTTTTTTATTTATCTCACACTTTCTAAATATCAAGTTATCACACAATAAACCATCGATCACACTTTCAAAATATCAAATTATCTATCTCGTAAAAAGTGGGAAAAAAAATAAAATAAAAATGTCCCTGAGTGAGGCAGTCCCACTCCTATTTTTCATTGTATTAGACAGATATAGTGAAGACAAACAGGAAAGTGAGGAGAAGAAGGGAGAGAGGGCATGTCAGCAGGGCATGGGCTGGATTCGAACCCATGCCGACATGGGCATATGTGTGCACTGTAGACCGCGGTGCTAGACCACTGGACCACCCCAGGCCACGGGAAAAAGACACTTGACGGAACCGTCGTTCGGGATGTCGTTTCCGCCTGCGAGACATTTTTGACGCACGTATTACCTAAACCAGCCTGTAAACCTGCTCGCTACCAGGTTTGTTCAGAAGGATTGGTTGCATAGCAACCAAGCAGCAAATTATTTGAGCCACATTGATGGAACGGAACACAAGCTGAAATTAGCACCAGGATCTGATTTAAACCGGGATCAGATTTAATCACGGTACGTGGAATAGCCCCCAGGTCTTTGTTGTTCATTCCCAGCTTCAGCACAACCTTAATGTGGGGTTTGGGTTTAGACCTGGCTTGAACCACACTTCCCATCCTCCCACACGGCACAACACCAGAGCTACAAAATATAAAATGACCTGCAGTAAAGAAAAGTACATGTGATCATTTCTAATGTTATGTATATCATGACTTGTCTGAGGCTCAAAACTTTAGCACTTGTACTAAGAGGTAAAATAAAGTAAAGGAGATCCTTTATCAGCGATCAGCAAGATGAAGGGACTGACGCTGTGGATCCCTCAAACAGAATGAATAACACCTATAACTTGTTGAATAGTATCAGATTCTCTTGTTTACCATTTTACTTTCTTTTAAGAGAAAGAGACAAGATGCAGTTCAGTAGACTATGATGGCAGTCTTATTATCTTTTAAGTCATTGGACCTTTGACAGATGCATTGCCATCAATAATGCCTGTTGACAACATGTACTGAACTTTATTGTCGACAGATGTTGTCAACAATAGTTTAACAGACATTGTATGCAAAGAAAGACATAGAATAACTGTATATTTTAAGTTTGATAAGGTAAGACAGCAGAACTGAAGTCATTATGCAATTGTTTTATTAGACAAATATAAATATCAGGAATTGAAATGATTATTGAACAGCATTATCTGAAGTCCCAGTTGGTGCCTTGAATATATAATCCATTTACAAGGAAGCACTCATCTGGGAAATGAGTGAAACAAGGGAAACAATTGCAAGTAGACGTCATCCCTCTTCTTCGTCAACTCATCTTTCTTCTCTAACTCTCTGCAATAAATAACAAAAAAAACACATTTAACACAATGTATTTAGGGGTACTTCAGGTTGTCATGTTCAAGCATCTGGTTTAATGAGTTTATGTTTGTTGTACTAGGGTGGACATATATCTATATGGTGAAAATATAAAACATTGAAACAACGCTGAGAACCTTTACTTAAGTAATTGCTTAATTTCAAATCTAAACTTTTGGAGTATGGCACTAAAAGACAACAATCTGTCCTCTTTCCATAAACTTATGGAGGGCACTGTATCTGGCTCAACAAGTTCATGTTACCTGCAAGACTGCCAAATACTTCCACTTCACACAGAGTAAGGTATCCTGTCTTGTCAGGGATGATCACACTGACAAAGCGACCCTCCATGTTGTTACACGGGAAGGTCTGTGTGTGTTCTGCTGGGATGGGGGAGATGACAGTGCATCTGAGAGAGACAGAGGAGAAAGATCAATATGTCAGTTCAACAATGTACAAATCCATGAACAATACACTGCCATGGATAAGACCAAACGATGTATTCAAATAGTTGAATTAAATGAAAGTGTGAAGTCTTCTGCACTCGGTAGGGAAATGCCGCATGCATCACCTGGGATTGTCGTTGCCGTTGTTCTCCAGTGAGTTACCAATACGAATCTCAGCCCCTTCAAGCCTCTCAGCACAGCAGTCTCCTCTATTGGTGATGGACACAGCACTGACTCTGTACACATCCAGCAGGTCCACTCTCCACCAGGGGTTGGCCTCAGACCGAGTGTGAGTGCAGGAGGATCCTCTGTGGAAGTGTGGGTCTGTGTTCCCATCAACGGCCCTGAGAGCAGGAGCGCTAAAAGCCGTTGATGACTGAACAGCCACTCTTCCAAACGCCACTTTACTGGAGTGAAAGACAGAAGAGAGATCATGAATTGTGCACGGAGAGTCCACGTTAAGACCTAGAGGGGCTCTAGCTTCATATCACAACATGTAGATAAGACATACTGTATTCCCACTGTAGCAAAGATCGTTGGTTTAATAAACGCTGCTCGTTCTTATAATTATAATAACACATTAGACTTGTATAGTGCTTTTTTTTTTTTTCTCTGCACTGAGAGTCCACATTAAAAACTGGACCAATGTCATAACACTGCCATATCTGCTGGGTGAGGTACAACAGTGTACAAACACAGCAGCCAGATGTGTGAGCTGTTGTGACAGTAAAAGGACGTCCAACGGGATAAAACCACCATAAGACTGTAAATAAGTTTAATCATTTATTTATTCTAGTATAATTGTATGTACATTACATGAGAGAGAGAAAACATTTAATAAGATAATAGTTCATGGATAAAAAGTCAGATAGAAGTGTTAGGGCCGGTTTCAGAGACAAGGCTTAAGCCTAGTCCTGGACTAAATCACACTTTCAATGTAAAATCTCCATTGAAGATGTTTTTTAGTCTAGGATTAGGCTTAAGCCTTGTCTGTGAAACCGGCCCTTAGTGTTTTAATCATAACTGTTGCAGAACATGAAGGTTTTTTAGTTTAGATTTAAGTAGTTTTAGGGTTTCGGGTTAGGGTTAGAGGAGGGGGGACATCGGGTAGATGGTGAGTGCAAGTTAGTTAGTCTGAGTGGGTGTGTGTGAGTGGGTGTGTGTGAGTGTGTGAGTGTGTGTGGTCTCCTACCTTCTTGAAGATGGTTGTCATGGAGATGTGAGGTATGTTGTCGTCTGCGGCCTCCCCTGCTGGGCACACACACACACACACACACACACACACACACATACACGGTCACACACACACAATCAGATTGTTCTTTCCAACAGGCTTATTAGACAGACTGTGTGTGTGTGTGTGTGTGTGTGTGTGTGTGTGTGTGAGTGACCTTTCATCAGGGTTCACGGGCACAATTTTATTGCTTTTGCTGCTGTAGTAGTACTGGTAGAACCCCTGCAGGGGGAGACAGAGTCACACAGTAGCAGTAGTGGTGTAGTCGTAGAGTAGTGTAGTGTAGTAGTAGTAGTAGTAGTAGTAGTAGTAGTAGTAGTAGTAGTAGTAGTAGTAGTAGTAGTAGTAGTAGTAGTAGTAGTAGTAGTAGTAGTAGTAGTAGTAGTAGTAGTAGTAATAGTAGTAGTGTGGTATTATAGTAGTAGTGTAGTAGTGACACATAGTGATAATGATGGTAAGCTTAAGCTTCTCCCACTTTGATTTAAGCTCCTCCCACTTTGATTTAAGCTCCGCCCACTTTTACACAAGCTCCTCCCACTTTGATTTAAGCTCCTCCCACTTTGATTTAAGCTCATCCCACTTTGATTTAAGCTCCTCCCACTTTGACTTAAGCTCCGCCCACTTTGACTTAAGCTCCGCCCACTTTGACTTAAACTCATCCCACTTTGATTTAAGCTCCGCCCACTTTGACACAAGCTCCGCCCACTTTGATTTAAGCGCGTGAGCGTGCGTGCGCGTGCGTGCGTGTGCGTACGCGTGCGTGCACGTGTGTATGCGCGCGCGTGTGTACGTGCGTGTGCGCGCGCGTGTGTGTGCACGCGTACACACGCACACACACGCGCGAACACGCACACACGCGCACGCACACGCGCGCGCATACGCACGCACGCACGCGCACGTACACACGTACGCACACGCGCGCGCACGCACACACACGCACGCACACACACGCGCACGCACACGTACACACACACACACACGCACACACACGCGCGCACGTGCGCGCACACATATACACACGCACGCGCACGCACGCGCGAACACGCACACACACGCACGCACACACGCGCGAACGTGCGCGCACACACGCGCACACACGCGCACGCACGCGCGCACACGCACACACACACGCATGCACACACGCGCGCGTACGCGCACGCGCGCGCACACACACACACGCGCGCACACACGCGCGCACACACACACACGCGCGCGCACACACACACACGCGCACACACACGCACACACACACGCGCGCACACGCACACACACGTACGCACACACGCGCGCACACACACACGCGCGCACACACACGCACGCACACACACACGCGCGCGCACACACACACACGCGCGCACACACGCGCGCACACACACACACGCGCGCACACACACACACACGCGCACACACACGCACACACACACGCGCGCACACGCACACACACGTACGCACACACGCGCGCACACACACACGCGCGCACACACACGCACGCACACACACACGCGCGCACACACGCGCGCACACGCACACACACGTACGCACACACGCGCGCACACACACACGCGCGCACACACACGCACGCACACACACGCGCACACACGCGCGCACACGCACACACACGTACGCACACACGCGCGCACACACACACGCGCGCACACACACGCACGCACACACACACGCGCACACACGCGCGCACGTGCGCGCACACACGCGCACGCACACGTACACACACACGCGCGCGCACGTGCGCACACACACGCGCACGTGCGCGCACACACACGCGCGCGCGCGCACACGCACACACTCGCGCGCGCGCACACGCACACACTCGCGCACACACACACACGCGCGCGCACACACACGCGCGCGCACACACCCGCGAGCGCACGTGCGCGCACACACACGCGCGCACGTACGCGCACGCACGCGCACACACACGCGCACGCGCGTACGTACACACGCACGTACGCGCACACGCACACACACGCACGCGCGCACACGCACGCGCGCACGCTTAAGTCAAAGTGGGCGGATCTTAAGTCAAAGTGGGCGGAGCTTGTGTCAAAGTGGGCGGAGCTTAAGTCAAAGTGGGCGGAGCTTAAGTCAAAGCGGGAGGAGCTTAAGTCAAAGTGGGCGGAGCTTAAGTCAAAGTGGGAGGAGCTTAAGTCAAAGTGGGCACAACAACCACACACACACGCGCGCACACACACACGCACGCGCACACGAACGTACGCGCGCACACACGCACACGCACGCGCACGCGCACAAGCTCCGCCCACTTTGACTTAAGCTCCTCCCACTTTGACTTAAGCTCCGCCCACTTTGACTTAAGCTCCTCCCGCTTTGATTTAAGCTCCTCCCACTTTGATTTAAGCTCCTCCCACTTTGATTTAAGCTCCTCCCACTTTGACGTAAGCTCCTCCCACTTTGACTTAAGCTCCGCCCACTTTGACTTAAGCTCCTCCCGCTTTGATTTAAGCTCCTCCCACTTTGATTTAAGCTCCGCCCACTTTGACTTAAGCTCCGCCCACTTTGACTTAAGCTCCGCCCACTTTGACTTAAGCTCCTCCCACTTTGATTTAAGCTCCTCCCACTTTGACTTAAGCTCCTCCCACTTTGACTTAAGCTCCGCCCACTTTGACTTAAGCTCCTCCCGCTTTGATTTAAGCTCCTCCCACTTTGATTTAAGCTCCTCCCACTTTGATTTAAGCTCCTCCCACTTTGACGTAAGCTCCTCCCACTTTGACTTAAGCTCCGCCCACTTTGACTTAAGCTCCTCCCGCTTTGATTTAAGCTCCTCCCACTTTGATTTAAGCTCCGCCCACTTTGACTTAAGCTCCGCCCACTTTGACTTAAGCTCCGCCCACTTTGACTTAAGCTCCTCCCACTTTGATTTAAGCTCCTCCCACTTTGACTTAAGCTCCTCCCACTTTGACTTAAGCTCCGCCCACTTTGACTTAAGCTCCTCCCGCTTTGATTTAAGCTCCTCCCACTTTGATTTAAGCTCCTCCCACTTTGATTTAAGCTCCTCCCACTTTGACGTAAGCTCCTCCCACTTTGACTTAAGCTCCGCCCACTTTGACTTAAGCTCCTCCCACTTTGATTTAAGCTCCTCCCACTTTGATTTAAGCTCCGCCCACTTTGACTTAAGCTCCTCCCACTTTGATTTAAGCTCCTCCCACGTTGATTTAAGCTCCTCCCACTTTGATTTAAGCTCCGCCCACTTTGACTTAAGCTCCTCCCACTTTGACTTAAGCTCCGCCCACTTTGACTTAAGCTCCTCCCACTTAGACTTAAGCTCCTCCCACTTTGACTTAAGCTCCGCCCACTTTGACTTAAGCTCCTCCCACTTTGGCTTAAGCTCCTCCCACTTTGACTTAAGCTCCTCCCACTTTGACTTAAGCTCCTCCCACTTTGACTTAAGCTCCTCCCACTTTGACTTAAGCTCCGCCCACTTTGACTTAAGCTCCTCCCACTTAGACTTAAGCTCCTCCCACTTTGATTTAAGCTCCTCCCACTTTGACTTAAGCTCCTCCCACTTTGATTTAAGCTCCGCCCACTTAGACTTAAGCTCCTCCCACTTTGACTTAAGCTCCGCCCACTTTGACTTAAGCTCCTCCCACTTTGGCTTAAGCTCCTCCCACTTTGACTTAAGCTCCACCCACTTTGACTTAAGCTCCTCCCACTTTGATTTAAGCTCCTCCCACTTTGACTTAAGCTCCACCCACTTTGACTTAAGCTCCTCCCACTTAGACTTAAGCTCCTCCCACTTTGACTTAAGCTCCGCCCACTTTGACTTAAGCTCCTCCCACTTTGACTTAAGCTCCTCCCACTTTGACTTAAGCTCCGCCCACTTTGACTTAAGCTCCACCCACTTTGATTTAAGCTCCTCCCACTTTGATTTAAGCTCCGCCCACTTTTACACAAGCTCCGCCCACTTTTACACAAGCTCCGCCCACTTTTACACAAGCTCCGCCCACGTTGCCTTAAGCTCCGCCCACTTTTACATAAGCTCCGCCCACTTTTACACACGCTCCGCCCACTTTGCCTTAAGCTCCGCCCACTTTTACACAAGCTCCGCCCACTTTTTCGCAAGCTCCGCCCACTTTTACACAAGCTCCGCCCACTTTGACTTAAGCTCCGCCCACTTTTACACAAGCTCCCTCCGGGCTAGGTTAAAGGACTTTAGCTCAGCAACCGTAAGTGCCACAGACACGGTTCAGATATTTTCCGAATCGGCTCGGGCCCGCCGAACACATATCCGAGCCCCGACTCGGTTGCGGCGCCCCCTGTGGCCAGAATTCATAACTCCCCTCCTAGCTGTGAGCTAGAGGTCTGGTTTTCACATATGTCGAACATCTTGGTGAGACAAGTGTTTACCCAGAGTTTCGGCTTGATCGGCCATTCGTGGCCCAAACGGGGAGCTTTGACGTAAGTGCGAAATCCGTAATTAAAGGGGGCGCCACGGAGCGACCGCTTGAGCTAGCGCCTCGAAACTCGGGGCACGCGACCGGACCCCTGTGACGCTTCATCGTGCCGATTTTTGGGTGACTGGGACTTTCTGGCACCGATTTCTGTTTTTCATCCTAAAGCAATACTGTCTGTGCAACTGCGTACAGTCTAGGTAGGTCGTTTGTTGGCAAATGAAAGAAAATTGGAATTAATCAATTAAGCCACTCCCACTTTGACACAAGCTCCGCCCACTAAATGTCTAAGCCACTCCCACTCCCACTTAAGCTCCGCCCACTTTGACACAAGCTCCGCCCACTTTTGACACAAGCTCCGCCCACAATTTGAATTAATCAATTAAGCCACTCCCACTTAGACACAAGCTCCGCCCACTTTGATTTAAGCTCTGCCCACTTTGACTTAAGCTCCTCCCACTTTGATTTAAGCTCCGCCCACTTTGACTTAAGCTTCTCCCACTTTGATTTAAGCTCCTCCCACTTTGATTTAAGCTCCACCCACTTTTACACAAGCTCCTCCCACTTTGATTTAAGCTCCGCCCACTTTGACTTAAGCTCCTCCCACTTTGACTTAAGCTCCGCCCACTTTGATTTAAGCTCCGCCCACTTTGACTTAAGCTCCTCCCACTTTGATTTAAGCTCCTCCCACTTTGACTTAAGCTCCTCCCACTTTGATTTAAGCTCCTCCCACTTTGATTTAAGCTCCGCCCACTTTGACTTAAGCTCCTCCCACTTTGATTTAAGCTCCTCCCACTTTGATTTAAGCTCCGCCCACTTTGACTTAAGCTCCTCCCACTTTGATTTAAGCTCCTCCCACTTTGACTTAAGCTCCTCCCACTTTGATTTAAGCTCCTCCCACTTTGATTTAAGCTCCGCCCACTTTGACTTAAGCTCCTCCCACTTTGATTTAAGCTCCGCCCACTTTGACTTAAGCTCCGCCCACTTTGGCTTAAGCTCCGCCCACTTTGACTTAAGCTCCTCACACTTTGATTTAAGCTCTGCCCACTTTGACTTAAGCTCCTCCCACTTTGATTTAAGCTCCTCCCACTTTGACTTAAGCTCCTCCCACTTTGATTTAAGCTCCGCCCACTTTGACTTAAGCTCCTCCCACTTTGATTTAAGCTCCTCCCACTTTGATTTGATTTAACATACAGCTCATTAACATACACACACAGACACACGTATACACACACAGAGACACACACAGCTAATTAACATACAGCTAATTAACATACAGCTAATTAACATACAGCTCATTAACATACAGCTCATTAGCATGAAGCTCATTAACATACAGCTCATTAACATGAAGGTAATTAACATACAGCTCATTAGCATGAAGCTCATTAGCATGAAGCTCATTAACATAACACACACGTATACACACACAGAGACACACACAGCTAATTAACATACAGCTCATTAACATACAGCTCATTAGCATGAAGCTCATTAACATGAAGCTCATTCACATACAGCTCATTAACATACACACACACAGACACACGTATACACACACACAGCTAATTAACATACAGCTAATTAACATACAGCTAATTAACATACAGCTCATTAACATACAGCTCATTAGCATGAATCTCATTCACATACAGCTCATTAACATACACACACAGACACACGTATACACACATAGAGACACACACAGCTAATTAACATACAGCTCATTAACATACAGCTCATTAGCATGAATCTCATTAACATGAAGCTCATTAACATACAGCTCATTAACATACAGCTCATTAACATACACACACAGACACACGTATACACACACAGAGACACACACACAGCTAATTAACATACAGCTCATTAGCATGAATCTCATTAACATGAAGCTCATTAACATACAGCTCATTAACATACAGCTCATTAACATACACACACAGACACACGTATACACACACAGAGACACACACACAGCTAATTAACATACAGCTCATTAACATACAGCTCATTAACATACACACACAGACACACGTATACACACATAGAGACACACACAGCTAATTAACATACAGCTCATTAACATACAGCTCATTAGCATGAATCTCATTAACATGAAGCTCATTAACATACAGCTCATTAACATACAGCTCATTAACATACACACACAGACACACGTATACACACACAGAGACACACACAGCTAATTAACATACAGCTCATTAGCATGAATCTCATTAACATGAAGCTCATTAACATACAGCTCATTAACATACAGCTCATTAACATACACACACAGACACACGTATACACACACAGAGACACACACACAGCTAATTAACATACAGCTCATTAACATACAGCTCATTAACATACATATACACATACTCATACACACACATCCACACATACTCATATCCACATACTCATACACACACATCCACACACATACTCATACACACACATCCACACACATATACACATACTCACACATCCACACACATACTCATACACACATCCACACATACTCATACACACACATCCACACTCATACACATCCACATATATACACACACACATCCAGTCACACGGTGAGACACATTGAATGTAGACATCCAGTCACACACGCGCACAGACACGTCCAGCAGGTCTGATAATGGTCTGACTGGATTCGCCTCGAAGAGTAGATGTTCTTTGGTGTGTTTGGTGTCCAAAACGGTCATTGCATTCCCCCATAGAGACTCGGGCCGGTAGACGCACTGACACATAACTGACACACTGACACACACTGACACAGAAGAAAAAAAAAAAAAAAAATAATATTTTGAGGCGGGATTTTCAATATTTTCAAAAGGGAAAATTCCTCTCTCTCTCTCTCTCTCTCTCTCTCTGGACTGAGCCCAGGAATTATTTGCCGCTGCGCATGCCTTTTTTTTTTTTCTTCCTGTTTGTCCTTCACATTGAAAAGTGCAAATTGACCTGCCCGCCTGGGATTCGAACCCAGGACTACAAAGTCTACCTTGCGGCAGACTTACACACTGAGCTAACGAGCCAGTCATACAAACATATAAAAAAAAAAAATCTCGACATATACTGGCCAGTGTGGAATCGCGGACATTGGTTGTCAGAGAATAGAATCCTATTATCCGATTCCTCTCTTCCTCTAGAATGACCTGTCGTCATTGTCGTTGTCTCCGTGTGTCTGTGTGTGTCTGTCTTTATTGAAATTGACAAGAAATGATGGAACACGGCTCCACGCGGGCCTCGATACTAGGTGGCTGCACGTCTCTCTCTCTGTCTGTGTGAGGGACTTCCGTATTAGCGGTGTTAGCTTAGCAATCTCGTTGTGTTTTAACTTCAGTTTAACATGACTTCCCGGGGTCGTAGAGGGCTGGGGTTAGGCTTCAAATGACCGTGTAGATCTAATGAACTTAAATATCAGTGTATCAGACTTTCCCATGTATCAAGACTGTAAAATGTATTATATTTCATTGACATATCACTATTGGTATAAATTGCATCCAAATCCAACTGTTTAGACTGTTTCCGTCCAGCAGGGCTCCCCTGCGCGCTCCTATTGCGCAACTGCCTCCTTTTCACACCAGCTTCGTGACGCGTCGTTTAACCACTGGATTTTCTCCCAAACCCATTGGTCAAATTTCATGATTGACCACTCATTTGAAGCGTCAGAGCCAATAGAATCGAGCAGAGGCGGGAAAAATGACTTTCGAGGACCAATGATATGGAAATTCGGGGGTTGAAACCAAGCATGCTCGGTTTTGCTATGTGACGTGGCTGTAAACAAGGGCTTCTGACTCGCACTGTATTTACTGGGCAAGGAAAAAAACGATATGGTCGTTTAGAATGGAATCAAATTAATCGTTTGCGATATCGATGAACATTATTGATAAAGGTAAGCTCTTTATATCTGTTATATTAAACATAGACCCGACTCTAGCCCCAAATGTGGGGGCGTGGATAAGATAACCCCTGCGCCAAACACACCACTGTGATATTGGCAATGCAAGTTGATAGACATACCTTTTTTATTTATCTCACACTTTCTAAATATCAAGTTATCACACAATAAACCATCGATCACACTTTCAAAATATCAAATTATCTATCTCGTAAAAAGTGGGAAAAAAAATAAAATAGAAATGTCCCTGAGTGAGGCAGTCCCACTCCTATTTTTCATTGTATTAGACAGATATAGTGAAGACAAACAGGAAAGTGAGGAGAAGAAGGGAGAGAGGGCATGTCAGCAGGGCATGGGCTGGATTCGAACCCATGCCGACATGGGCATATGTGTGCACTGTAGACCGCGGTGCTAGACCACTGGACCACCCCAGGCCACGGGAAAAAGACACTTGACGGAACCGTCGTTCGGGATGTCGTTTCCGCCTGCGAGACATTTTTGACGCACGTATTACCTAAACCAGCCTGTAAACCTGCTCGCTACCAGGTTTGTTCAGAAGGATTGGTTGCATAGCAACCAAGCAGCAAATTATTTGAGCCACATTGATGGAACGGAACACAAGCTGAAATTAGCACCAGGATCTGATTTAAACCGGGATCAGATTTAATCACGGTACGTGGAATAGCCCCCAGGTCTTTGTTGTTCATTCCCAGCTTCAGCACAACCTTAATGTGGGGTTTGGGTTTAGACCTGGCTTGAACCACACTTCCCATCCTCCCACACGGCACAACACCAGAGCTACAAAATATAAAATGACCTGCAGTAAAGAAAAGTACATGTGATCATTTCTAATGTTATGTATATCATGACTTGTCTGAGGCTCAAAACTTTAGCACTTGTACTAAGAGGTAAAATAAAGTAAAGGAGATCCTTTATCAGCGATCAGCAAGATGAAGGGACTGACGCTGTGGATCCCTCAAACAGAATGAATAACACCTATAACTTGTTGAATAGTATCAGATTCTCTTGTTTACCATTTTACTTTCTTTTAAGAGAAAGAGACAAGATGCAGTTCAGTAGACTATGATGGCAGTCTTATTATCTTTTAAGTCATTGGACCTTTGACAGATGCATTGCCATCAATAATGCCTGTTGACAACATGTACTGAACTTTATTGTCGACAGATGTTGTCAACAATAGTTTAACAGACATTGTATGCAAAGAAAGACATAGAATAACTGTATATTTTAAGTTTGATAAGGTAAGACAGCAGAACTGAAGTCATTATGCAATTGTTTTATTAGACAAATATAAATATCAGGAATTGAAATGATTATTGAACAGCATTATCTGAAGTCCCAGTTGGTGCCTTGAATATATAATCCATTTACAAGGAAGCACTCATCTGGGAAATGAGTGAAACAAGGGAAACAATTGCAAGTAGACGTCATCCCTCTTCTTCATCAACTCATCTTTCTTCTCTAACTCTCTGCAATAAATAACAAAAAAAACACATTTAACACAATGTATTTAGGGGTACTTCAGGTTGTCATGTTCAAGCATCTGGTTTAATGAGTTTATGTTTGTTGTACTAGGGTGGACATATATCTATATGGTGAAAATATAAAACATAGAATCAACGCTGAGAACCTTTACTTTAGTAATGGCTTCATTTCAAATCTAAACTTTTGGAGTATGGCACTAAAAGACAACAATCTGTCCTCTTTCCATAAACTTATGGAGGGCACTGTATCTGGCTCAACAAGTTAATGTTACCTGCAAGACTGCCAAATACTTCCACTTCACACAGAGTAAGGTATCCTGTCTTGTCAGGGATGATCACACTGACAAAGCGACCCTCCATGTTGTTACACGGGAAGGTCTGTGTGTGTTCTGCTGGGATGGGGGAGATGACAGTGCATCTGAGAGAGACAGAGGAGAAAGATCAATATGTCAGTTCAACAATGTACAAATCCATGAACAATACACTGCCATGGATAAGACCAAACAATGTATTCAAATAGTTTAATTAAATGAAAGTGTGAAGTCTTCTGCACTCGGTAGGGAAATGCCGCATGCATCACCTGGGATTGTCGTTGCCGTTGTTCTCCAGTGAGTTACCAATACGAATCTCAGCCCCTTCAAGCCTCTCAGCACAGCAGTCTCCTCTATTGGTGATGGACACAGCACTGACTCTGGACACATCCAGCAGGTCCACTCTCCACCAGGGGTTGGCCTCAGACCGAGTGTGAGTGCAGGAGGATCCTCTGTGGAAGTGTGGGTCTGTGTTCCCATCAACGGCCCTGAGAGCAGGAGCGCTAAAAGCCGTTGATGACTGAACAGCCACTCTTCCAAACGCCACGTTTACTGGAGTGAAAGACAGAAGAGAGATCATGAATTGTGCACGGAGAGTCCACGTTAAGACCTAGAGGGGCTCTAGCTTCATATCACAACATGTAGATAAGACATACTGTATTCCCACTGTAGCAAAGATCGTTGGTTTAATAAACGCTGCTCGTTCTTATAATTATAATAACACATTAGACTTGTATAGTGCTTTTCTAGACACTCAAAGACGCTTTACAAACTGAAAAGATCGAGTAGTAATAATAAAAAGAAACAAAAAAGGTAAATAGAAGAAAGTATAGGGGCCTAATTAAGGTAGTGCTGTGGACACATGGGAAGGGGGAAGGTTGACTGGTGAATACAAGTACATGTACTAACATTTAGTGCCAAATACTTCCACTTCACACAGAGTAAGGAACTCTGTCTTGTCGGGGATAACCACACTGACATAGCGCCCCTCCATGCCATTACACTGGAAGGTGTAGACGCTTTCTCCTGTGATATCGGGTATGACAGCGCATCTGAGAGACAGGATGAATATCAATAACAGTTCAACAATACTTTAAAAGACAACAATTCACTGGTATGGATAAGAACAAAAGATGTATTCTAATAGTTGAAGTCTTCTGCACTTAGCAGGAGGAAATGCTGCATGAGTCACCTGGGATTGTTGTTGTCCAGTGAGTTACCAATACGAATCTCAGCCCCTTTAAGCCTGTCAGCACAGCAGTCTTCTCTATTGGTGATGGTCAGAGTATCGACGTTGTACACATCCAGCAGGTCCAATCTCCACCAGGGGTTGGCCTCCTTCCGTGTGTGGGTGCAGGACTTTTGACGATAGTCTGTGTTTCTGTTCCCATCAATGGCCCTGAGAGGAGACCCACGATGACTCTGTGATGACTGAACAGCCACTCCTTTCAAAGCCACGTTCACTGGAGTGAAAAACAGAAGAGAAATCATGAATTGTGAACCTTATGTGCACTACATGGTAAATGGACTGCACTTATACAGCACCTTTATCCAAAGCGCTTTACAACAGCCTCTCATTCACACACCAATGTCGGCAAGGCACCGGCCCGCTCACTGGGAGCAATTTGGGGTTCAATGTCTTGCCCAAGGACACTTCGACATGTGGCCGGCCGGGACTCGAACCGCCAATCTACCAACCTTGCGATCATTAGAAGGCGGCTCTACCTCCTGCGCCACAGCCTCCCCTGAGCTGTGCACTGAGAGTCCACATTAAAAACTGGACCAATGTCATAACACTGCCATATCTGCTGGGTGAGGTACAACAGTGTACAAACACAGCAGCCAGATGTGTGAGCTGTTGTGACAGTAAAAGGACGTCCAACGGGATAAAACCACCATAAGACTGTAAATAAGTTTAATCATTTATTTATTCTAGTATAATTGTATGTACATTACATGAGAGAGAGAAAACATTTAATAAGATAATAGTTCATGGATAAAAAGTCAGATAGAAGTGTTAGGGCCGGTTTCAGAGACAAGGCTTAAGCCTAGTCCTGGACTAAATCACACTTTCAATGTAAAATCTCCATTGAAGATGTTTTTTAGTCTAGGATTAGGCTTAAGCCTTGTCTGTGAAACCGGCCCTTAGTGTTTTAATCATAACTGTTGCAGAACATGAAGGTTTTTTAGTTTAGATTTAAGTAGTTTTAGGGTTTCGGGTTAGGGTTAGAGGAGGGGGGGACATCGGGTAGATGGTGAGTGCAAGTTAGTTAGTCTGAGTGGGTGTGTGTGAGTGTGTGTGTGTGTATGTGTGTGTGTATGTGTGTGTGTGGTCTCCTACCTTCTTGAAGATGGTTGTCATGGAGATGTGAGGTATGTTGTCGTCTACGGCCTCCCCTGCTGGGCACACACACACACATACACGGTCACACACACACACACACAATCAGATTGTTCTTTCCAACAGGCTTATTAGACAGACTGTGTGTGTGTGTGTGTGTGAGTGACCTTTCATCAGGGTTCACGGGCACAATTTTATTGCTTTTGCTGTTGTAGTAGTACTGGTAGAACCCCTGCAGGGGGAGACAGAGTCACACAGTAGCAGTAGTGGTGTAGTCGTAGAGTAGTGTAGTAGTAGTAGTAGTAGTAGTAGTAGTAGTAGTAGTAGTAGTAGTAGTAGTAGTAGTAGTAGTAGTAGTAGTAGTAGTAGTAGTAGTAGTAGTAGTAGTAGTAGTAGTAGTAGTAGTAGTAGTAGTAGTAGTAGTAGTAGTAGTAGTAGTAGTAGTAGTAGTAGTAGTAGTAGTAGTAGTAGTAGTAGTAGTAGTAGTAGTAGTAGTAGTAATAGTAGTAGTGTGGTATTATAGTAGTAGTGTAGTAGTGACACATAGTGATAATGATGGTAAGCTTAAGCTTCTCCCACTTTGATTTAAGCTCCTCCCACTTTGATTTAAGCTCCGCCCACTTTTACACAAGCTCCTCCCACTTTGATTTAAGCTCATCCCACTTTGATTTAAGCTCCTCCCACTTTGACTTAAGCTCCGCCCACTTTGACTTAAGCTCCGCCCACTTTGACTTAAACTCATCCCACTTTGATTTAAGCTCCGCCCACTTTGACACAAGCTCCGCCCACTTTGATTTAAGCGCGTGAGCGTGCGTGCGCGTGCGTGTGCGTACGCGTGCGTGCACGTGTGTATGCGCGCGCGTGTGTACGTGCGTGTGCGCGCGCGTGTGTGTGCACGCGTACACACGCACACACACGCGCGAACACGCACACACGCGCACGCACACGCGCGCGCATACGCACGCACGCACGCGCACGTACACACGTACGCACACACGCGCGCGCACGCACACACACGCACGCACACACACGCGCACGCACACGTACACACACACACGCACACACACGCGCGCGCACGTGCGCGCACACGCGCACGCACACGCACACACACGCGCGCACGTGCGCGCACACATATACACACGCACGCGCACGCACGCGCGAACACGCACACACACGCACGCACACACGCGCGAACGTGCGCGCACACACGCGCACACACGCGCACGCACGCGCGCACACGCACACACACACGCATGCACACACGCGCGCGTACGCGCACGCGCGCGCACACACACGCGCGCACACACACACACGCGCGCACACACACACACACGCGCACACACACGCACACACACACGCGCGCACACGCACACACACGTACGCACACACGCGCGCACACACACACGCGCGCACACACACGCACGCACACACACACGCGCGCGCACACACACACGCGCGCACACACGCGCGCACACACACACACGCGCGCACACACACACACACGCGCACACACACGCACACACACACGCGCGCACACGCACACACACGTACGCACACACGCGCGCACACACACACGCGCGCACACACACGCACGCACACACACACGCGCGCACACACGCGCGCACACGCACATACACGTACGCACACACGCGCGCACACACACACGCGCGCACACACACGCACGCACACACACACGCGCACACACGCGCGCACGTGCGCGCACACACGCGCACGCACACGTACACACACACGCGCGCGCACGTGCGCACACACACGCGCACGTGCGCGCACACACACGCGCACACACACGCGCACACACGCGCACACACTCGCGCGCACACACACACACGCGCGCGCACACACACGCGCGCGCACACACCCGCGAGCGCACGTGCGCGCACACACACGCGCGCACGTACGCGCACGTACGCGCACGCACGCGCGCACGCGCGTACGTACACGTACGCGCACACGCGCACACACACACACGCGCGCACACACACACGTACGCACACACGCGCACACACGCGCGCGCACGCACACACACGCACGCACACACACGCGCACGCACACGTACACACACACGCGCGCGCACGTGCGCACACACACGCGCGCACGTGCGCGCACACATATACACACGCACGCGCACGCACGCGCGAACACGCACACACACGCACGCACACACGCGCGAACGTGCGCGCACACACGCGCACGCACGCGCGCACACGCACACACACACGCATGCACACACGCGCGCACACACGCGCGCACACACACACACGCGCGCACACACACACACACGCGCACACACACGCACACACACACGCGCGCACACGCACACACACGTACGCACACACGCGCGCACACACACACGCGCGCACACACACGCACGCACACACACACGCGCGCGCACACACACACACGCGCGCACACACGCGCGCACACACACACACGCGCGCACACACACACACACGCGCACACACACGCACACACACACGCGCGCACACGCACACACACGTACGCACACACGCGCGCACACACACACGCGCGCACACACACGCACGCACACACACACGCGCGCACACACGCGCGCACACGCACACACACGTACGCACACACGCGCGCACACACACACGCGCGCACACACACGCACGCACACACACACGCGCACACACGCGCGCACGTGCGCGCACACACGCGCACGCACACGTACACACACACGCGCGCGCACGTGCGCACACACACGCGCACGTGCGCGCACACACACGCGCACGCACACACACGCGCACACACGCGCACACACACACACGCGCGCGCACACACACGCGCGCGCGTACGCGCACGTACGCGCACGCACGCGCGCACGCGCGTACGTACACACACACGCACGTACGCGCACACGCGCACACACACGCACGCGCGCACACGCACACACACGCATGCACACACGCGCGCGTACGCGCACGCGCGCACACACACACACACGCGCGCACACACGCGCGCACACACACACACGCGCGCACACACACACACGCGCACACACACGCACACACACACGCGCGCACACGCACACACACGTACGCACGCACGCGCACACACGCGCACGCGCGTACATACACACACGCACGTACGCGCACACGCACACACACACGCACGCGCGCACACGCACACACACGCATGCACACACGCGCGCGTACGCGCACGCGCGCGCACACACACACGCGCGCACACACGCGCGCACACACACACACGCGCGCACACACACACACACGCGCACACACACGCACACACACACGCGCGCACACGCACACACACGTACGCACACACGCGCGCACACACACACGCGCGCACACACACGCACGCACACACACACGCGCGCACACACGCGCGCACACGCACACACACGTACGCACACACGCGCGCACACACACGCGCGCACACACACGCACGCACACACACACGCGCACACACGCGCGCACGTGCGCGCACACACGCGCACGCACACGTACACACACACGCGCGCGCACGTGCGCACACACACGCGCACGTGCGCGCACACACACGCGCACGCACACACACGCGCACACACGCACACACTCGCGCACACACACACACGCGCGCGCACACACACGCGCGCGCACACACACGCGCGCACGTACACGCACGCACGCGCACACACACACGCACGTACGCGCACACGCGCACACACACGCACGCACGCACACGCACGCGCGCACGCTTAAGTCAAAGTGGGCGGATCTTAAGTCAAAGTGGGCGGAGCTTGTGTCAAAGTGGGCGGAGCTTAAGTCAAAGTGGGCGGAGCTTAAGTCAAAGCGGGAGGAGCTTAAGTCAAAGTGGGCGGAGCTTAAGTCAAAGTGGGAGGAGCTTAAGTCAAAGTGGGCACAACAACCACACACACACGCGCGCACACACACACGCACGCGCACACGAACGTACGTGCGCACACACGCACGCGCACGCGCACAAGCTCCGCCCACTTTGACTTAAGCTCCTCCCACTTTGACTTAAGCTCCGCCCACTTTGACTTAAGCTCCTCCCGCTTTGATTTAAGCTCCTCCCACTTTGATTTAAGCTCCGCCCACTTTGACTTAAGCTCCGCCCACTTTGACTTAAGCTCCGCCCACTTTGACTTAAGCTCCTCCCACTTTGATTTAAGCTCCTCCCACTTTGACTTAAGCTCCTCCCACTTTGACTTAAGCTCCGCCCACTTTGACTTAAGCTCCTCCCGCTTTGATTTAAGCTCCTCCCACTTTGATTTAAGCTCCTCCCACTTTGATTTAAGCTCCTCCCACTTTGACGTAAGCTCCTCCCACTTTGACTTAAGCTCCGCCCACTTTGACTTAAGCTCCTCCCGCTTTGATTTAAGCTCCTCCCACTTTGATTTAAGCTCCGCCCACTTTGACTTAAGCTCCGCCCACTTTGACTTAAGCTCCGCCCACTTTGACTTAAGCTCCTCCCACTTTGATTTAAGCTCCTCCCACTTTGACTTAAGCTCCTCCCACTTTGACTTAAGCTCCGCCCACTTTGACTTAAGCTCCTCCCGCTTTGATTTAAGCTCCTCCCACTTTGATTTAAGCTCCTCCCACTTTGATTTAAGCTCCTCCCACTTTGACGTAAGCTCCTCCCACTTTGACTTAAGCTCCGCCCACTTTGACTTAAGCTCCTCCCACTTTGATTTAAGCTCCTCCCACTTTGATTTAAGCTCCGCCCACTTTGACTTAAGCTCCTCCCACTTTGATTTAAGCTCCTCCCACGTTGATTTAAGCTCCTCCCACTTTGATTTAAGCTCCGCCCACTTTGACTTAAGCTCCTCCCACTTTGACTTAAGCTCCGCCCACTTTGACTTAAGCTCCTCCCACTTAGACTTAAGCTCCTCCCACTTTGACTTAAGCTCCGCCCACTTTGACTTAAGCTCCTCCCACTTTGGCTTAAGCTCCTCCCACTTTGACTTAAGCTCCTCCCACTTTGACTTAAGCTCCTCCCACTTTGACTTAAGCTCCTCCCACTTTGACTTAAGCTCCGCCCACTTTGACTTAAGCTCCTCCCACTTAGACTTAAGCTCCTCCCACTTTGATTTAAGCTCCTCCCACTTTGACTTAAGCTCCTCCCACTTTGATTTAAGCTCCGCCCACTTAGACTTAAGCTCCTCCCACTTTGACTTAAGCTCCGCCCACTTTGACTTAAGCTCCTCCCACTTTGGCTTAAGCTCCTCCCACTTTGACTTAAGCTCCACCCACTTTGACTTAAGCTCCTCCCACTTTGATTTAAGCTCCTCCCACTTTGACTTAAGCTCCACCCACTTTGACTTAAGCTCCTCCCACTTAGACTTAAGCTCCTCCCACTTTGACTTAAGCTCCGCCCACTTTGACTTAAGCTCCTCCCACTTTGACTTAAGCTCCTCCCACTTTGACTTAAGCTCCGCCCACTTTGACTTAAGCTCCACCCACTTTGATTTAAGCTCCTCCCACTTTGATTTAAGCTCCGCCCACTTTTACACAAGCTCCGCCCACTTTTACACAAGCTCCGCCCACTTTTACACAAGCTCCGCCCACTTTGTCTTAAGCTCCGCCCACTTTTACATAAGCTCCGCCCACTTTTACACACGCTCCGCCCACTTTGCCTTAAGCTCCGCCCACTTTTACACAAGCTCCGCCCACTTTTTCGCAAGCTCCGCCCACTTTTACACAAGCTCCGCCCACTTTGACTTAAGCTCCGCCCACTTTTACACAAGCTCCCTCCGGGCTAGGTTAAAGGACTTTAGCTCAGCAACCGTAAGTGCCACAGACACGGTTCAGATATTTTCCGAATCGGCTCGGGCCCGCCGAACACATATCCGAGCCCCGACTCGGTTGCGGCGCCCCCTGTGGCCAGAATTCATAACTCCCCTCCTAGCTGTGAGCTAGAGGTCTGGTTTTCACATATGTCGAACATCTTGGTGAGACAAGTGTTTACCCAGAGTTTCGGCTTGATCGGCCATTCGTGGCCCAAACGGGGAGCTTTGACGTAAGTGCGAAATCCGTAATTAAAGGGGGCGCCACGGAGCGACCGTTTGAGCTAGCGCCTCGAAACTCGGGGCACGCGACCGGACCCCTGTGACGCTTCATCGTGCCGATTTTTGGGTGACTGGGACTTTCTGGCACCGATTTCTGTTTTTCATCCTAAAGCAATACTGTCTGTGCAACTGCGTACAGTCTAGGTAGGTCGTTTGTTGGCAAATGAAAGAAAATTGGAATTAATCAATTAAGCCACTCCCACTTTGACACAAGCTCCGCCCACTAAATGTCTAAGCCACTCCCACTCCCACTTAAGCTCCGCCCACTTTGACACAAGCTCCGCCCACTTTTGACACAAGCTCCGCCCACTTTTGACACAAGCTCCGCCCACAATTTGAATTAATCAATTAAGCCACTCCCACTTAGACACAAGCTCCGCCCACTTTGATTTAAGCTCTGCCCACTTTGACTTAAGCTCCTCCCACTTTGATTTAAGCTCCGCCCACTTTGACTTAAGCTTCTCCCACTTTGATTTAAGCTCCTCCCACTTTGATTTAAGCTCCACCCACTTTTACACAAGCTCCTCCCACTTTGATTTAAGCTCCGCCCACTTTGACTTAAGCTCCTCCCACTTTGACTTAAGCTCCGCCCACTTTGATTTAAGCTCCGCCCACTTTGACTTAAGCTCCTCCCACTTTGATTTAAGCTCCTCCCACTTTGACTTAAGCTCCTCCCACTTTGATTTAAGCTCCTCCCACTTTGATTTAAGCTCCGCCCACTTTGACTTAAGCTCCTCCCACTTTGATTTAAGCTCCTCCCACTTTGATTTAAGCTCCGCCCACTTTGACTTAAGCTCCTCCCACTTTGATTTAAGCTCCTCCCACTTTGACTTAAGCTCCTCCCACTTTGATTTAAGCTCCTCCCACTTTGATTTAAGCTCCGCCCACTTTGACTTAAGCTCCTCCCACTTTGATTTAAGCTCCTCCCACTTTGATTTAAGCTCCGCCCACTTTGACTTAAGCTCCTCCCACTTTGATTTAAGCTCCGCCCACTTTGACTTAAGCTCCGCCCACTTTGACTTAAGCTCCTCCCACTTTGATTTAAGCTCCGCCCACTTTGACTTAAGCTCCGCCCACTTTGATTTAAGCTCCTCCCACTTTGATTTAAGCTCCTCCCACTTATACACAAGCTCCTCCCACTTTGATTTAAGCTCCTCCCACTTTGATTTAAGCTCCGCCCACTTTGACTTAAGCTCCGCCCACTTACACACAAGCTCCTCCCACTTTGATTTAAGCTCCGCCCACTTTGACCTAAGCTCATCACACTTTGATTTAAGCTCCGCCCACTTTGATTTAAGCTCCGCCCACTTTGACTTAAGCTCCTCCCACTTTTACACAAGCTCCTCCCACTTTGATTTAAGCTCCGCCCACTTTGACTTAAGCTCATCCCACTTTGATTTAAGCTCCGCCCACTTTGACTTAAGCTCATCACACTTTGATTTAAGCTCCGCCCACTTTGATTTAAGCTCCTCCCACTTTGATTTAAGCTCCGCCCACTTTTACACAAGCTCCTCCCACTTTGATTTAAGCTCCGCCCACTTTGACTTAAGCTCCTCCCACTTTGATTTAAGCTCCGCCCACTTTGACTTAAGCTCCGCCCACTTACACACAAGCTCCTCCCACTTTGATTTAAGCTCCGCCCACTTTGACCTAAGCTCATCACACTTTGATTTAAGCTCCGCCCACTTTGATTTAAGCTCCTCCCACTTTGACTTAAGCTCCTCCCACTTTTACACAAGCTCCTCCCACTTTGATTTAAGCTCCGGCCACTTTGACTTAAGCTCCTCCCACTTTGATTTAAGCTCCGCCCACTTTGACTTAAGCTCCGCCCACTTTGGCTTAAGCTCCGCCCACTTTGACTTAAGCTCCTCACACTTTGATTTAAGCTCTGCCCACTTTGACTTAAGCTCCTCCCACTTTGATTTAAGCTCCTCCCACTTTGACTTAAGCTCCTCCCACTTTGATTTAAGCTCCGCCCACTTTGACTTAAGCTCCTCCCACTTTGATTTAAGCTCCTCCCACTTTGATTTGATTTAACATACAGCTCATTAACATACAGCTCATTAGCATGAAGCTCATTAACATACAGCTCATTAACATGAAGGTAATTAACATACAGCTCATTAACATACACACACAGACACACGTATACACACATAGAGACACACACAGCTAATTAACATACAGCTCATTAACATACAGCTCATTAGCATGAATCTCATTAACATGAAGCTCATTAACATACAGCTCATTAACATACAGCTCATTAACATACACACACAGACACACGTATACACACACAGAGACACACACAGCTAATTAACATACAGCTCATTAGCATGAATCTCATTAACATGAAGCTCATTAACATACAGCTCATTAACATACAGCTCATTAACATACACACACAGACACACGTATACACACACAGAGACACACACACAGCTAATTAACATACAGCTCATTAACATACAGCTCATTAACATACAGCTCATTAACATACAGCTCATTAACATACATATACACATACTCATACACACACATCCACACATACTCATATCCACATACTCATACACACACATCCACACACATACTCATACACACACATCCACACACATATACACATACTCACACATCCACACACATACTCATACACACATCCACACATACTCATACACACACATCCACACTCATACACATCCACATATATATACACACACACATCCAGTCACACGGTGAGACACATTGAATGTAGACATCCAGTCACACACGCGCACAGACACGTCCAGCAGGTCTGATAATGGTCTGACTGGATTCGCCTCGAAGAGTAGATGTTCTTTGGTGTGTTTGGTGTCCAAAACGGTCATTGCATTCCCCCATAGAGACTCGGGCCGGTAGACGCACTGACACATAACTGACACACTGACACACACTGACACAGAAAAAAAAAAAAATAATAAATAAATAAATATTTTGAGGCGGGATTTTCAAAAAATATATTTTCAAAAGGGAAAATTCCTCTCTCTCTCTCTCTCTCTCTCTGGACTGAGCCCAGGAATTATTTGCCGCTGCGCATGCCTTTTTTTTTTTTCTTCCTGTTTGTCCTTCACATTGAAAAGTGCAAATTGACCTGCCCGCCTGGGATTCGAACCCAGGACTACAAAGTCTACCTTGCGGCAGACTTACACACTGAGCTAACGAGCCAGTCATACAAACATATAAAAAAAAAAAATCTCGACATATACTGGCCAGTGTGGAATCGCGGACATTGGTTGTCAGAGAATAGAATCCTATTATCCGATTCCTCTCTTCCTCTAGAATGACCTGTCGTCATTGTCGTTGTCTCCGTGTGTCTGTGTGTGTCTGTCTTTATTGAAATTGACAAGAAATGATGGAACACGGCTCCACGCGGGCCTCGATACTAGGTGGCTGCACGTCTCTCTCTCTGTCTGTGTGAGGGACTTCCGTATTAGCGGTGTTAGCTTAGCAATCTCGTTGTGTTTTAACTTCAGTTTAACATGACTTCCCGGGGTCGTAGAGGGCTGGGGTTAGGCTTCAAATGACCGTGTAGATCTAATGAACTTAAATATCAGTGTATCAGACTTTCCCATGTATCAAGACTGTAAAATGTATTATATTTCATTGACATATCACTATTGGTATAAATTGCATCCAAATCCAACTGTTTAGACTGTTTCCGTCCAGCAGGGCTCCCCTGCGCGCTCCTATTGCGCAACTGCCTCCTTTTCACACCAGCTTCGTGACGCGTCGTTTAACCACTGGATTTTCTCCCAAACCCATTGGTCAAATTTCATGATTGACCACTCATTTGAAGCGTCAGAGCCAATAGAATCGAGCAGAGGCGGGAAAAATGACTTTCGAGGACCAATGATATGGAAATTCGGGGGTTGAAACCAAGCATGCTCGGTTTTGCTATGTGACGTGGCTGTAAACAAGGGCTTCTGACTCGCACTGTATTTACTGGGCAAGGAAAAAAACGATATGGTCGTTTAGAATGGAATCAAATTAATCGTTTGCGATATCGATGAACATTATTGATAAAGGTAAGCTCTTTATATCTGTTATATTAAACATAGACCCGACTCTAGCCCCAAATGTGGGGGCGTGGATAAGATAACCCCTGCGCCAAACACACCACTGTGATATTGGCAATGCAAGTTGATAGACATACCTTTTTTATTTATCTCACACTTTCTAAATATCAAGTTATCACACAATAAACCATCGATCACACTTTCAAAATATCAAATTATCTATCTCGTAAAAAGTGGGAAAAAAAATAAAATAGAAATGTCCCTGAGTGAGGCAGTCCCACTCCTATTTTTCATTGTATTAGACAGATATAGTGAAGACAAACAGGAAAGTGAGGAGAAGAAGGGAGAGAGGGCATGTCAGCAGGGCATGGGCTGGATTCGAACCCATGCCGACATGGGCATATGTGTGCACTGTAGACCGCGGTGCTAGACCACTGGACCACCCCAGGCCACGGGAAAAAGACACTTGACGGAACCGTCGTTCGGGATGTCGTTTCCGCCTGCGAGACATTTTTGACGCACGTATTACCTAAACCAGCCTGTAAACCTGCTCGCTACCAGGTTTGTTCAGAAGGATTGGTTGCATAGCAACCAAGCAGCAAATTATTTGAGCCACATTGATGGAACGGAACACAAGCTGAAATTAGCACCAGGATCTGATTTAAACCGGGATCAGATTTAATCACGGTACGTGGAATAGCCCCCAGGTCTTTGTTGTTCATTCCCAGCTTCAGCACAACCTTAATGTGGGGTTTGGGTTTAGACCTGGCTTGAACCACACTTCCCATCCTCCCACACGGCACAACACCAGAGCTACAAAATATAAAATGACCTGCAGTAAAGAAAAGTACATGTGATCATTTCTAATGTTATGTATATCATGACTTGTCTGAGGCTCAAAACTTTAGCACTTGTACTAAGAGGTAAAATAAAGTAAAGGAGATCCTTTATCAGCGATCAGCAAGATGAAGGGACTGACGCTGTGGATCCCTCAAACAGAATGAATAACACCTATAACTTGTTGAATAGTATCAGATTCTCTTGTTTACCATTTTACTTTCTTTTAAGAGAAAGAGACAAGATGCAGTTCAGTAGACTATGATGGCAGTCTTATTATCTTTTAAGTCATTGGACCTTTGACAGATGCATTGCCATCAATAATGCCTGTTGACAACATGTACTGAACTTTATTGTCGACAGATGTTGTCAACAATAGTTTAACAGACATTGTATGCAAAGAAAGACATAGAATAACTGTATATTTTAAGTTTGATAAGGTAAGACAGCAGAACTGAAGTCATTATGCAATTGTTTTATTAGACAAATATAAATATCAGGAATTGAAATGATTATTGAACAGCATTATCTGAAGTCCCAGTTGGTGCCTTGAATATATAATCCATTTACAAGGAAGCACTCATCTGGGAAATGAGTGAAACAAGGGAAACAATTGCAAGTAGACGTCATCCCTCTTCTTCATCAACTCATCTTTCTTCTCTAACTCTCTGCAATAAATAACAAAAAAAACACATTTAACACAATGTATTTAGGGGTACTTCAGGTTGTCATGTTCAAGCATCTGGTTTAATGAGTTTATGTTTGTTGTACTAGGGTGGACATATATCTATATGGTGAAAATATAAAACATAGAATCAACGCTGAGAACCTTTACTTTAGTAATGGCTTCATTTCAAATCTAAACTTTTGGAGTATGGCACTAAAAGACAACAATCTGTCCTCTTTCCATAAACTTATGGAGGGCACTGTATCTGGCTCAACAAGTTAATGTTACCTGCAAGACTGCCAAATACTTCCACTTCACACAGAGTAAGGTATCCTGTCTTGTCAGGGATGATCACACTGACAAAGCGACCCTCCATGTTGTTACACGGGAAGGTCTGTGTGTGTTCTGCTGGGATGGGGGAGATGACAGTGCATCTGAGAGAGACAGAGGAGAAAGATCAATATGTCAGTTCAACAATGTACAAATCCATGAACAATACACTGCCATGGATAAGACCAAACAATGTATTCAAATAGTTTAATTAAATGAAAGTGTGAAGTCTTCTGCACTCGGTAGGGAAATGCCGCATGCATCACCTGGGATTGTCGTTGCCGTTGTTCTCCAGTGAGTTACCAATACGAATCTCAGCCCCTTCAAGCCTCTCAGCACAGCAGTCTCCTCTATTGGTGATGGACACAGCACTGACTCTGGACACATCCAGCAGGTCCACTCTCCACCAGGGGTTGGCCTCAGACCGAGTGTGAGTGCAGGAGGATCCTCTGTGGAAGTGTGGGTCTGTGTTCCCATCAACGGCCCTGAGAGCAGGAGCGCTAAAAGCCGTTGATGACTGAACAGCCACTCTTCCAAACGCCACGTTTACTGGAGTGAAAGACAGAAGAGAGATCATGAATTGTGCACGGAGAGTCCACGTTAAGACCTAGAGGGGCTCTAGCTTCATATCACAACATGTAGATAAGACATACTGTATTCCCACTGTAGCAAAGATCGTTGGTTTAATAAACGCTGCTCGTTCTTATAATTATAATAACACATTAGACTTGTATAGTGCTTTTCTAGACACTCAAAGACGCTTTACAAACTGAAAAGATCGAGTAGTAATAATAAAAAGAAACAAAAAAGGTAAATAGAAGAAAGTATAGGGGCCTAATTAAGGTAGTGCTGTGGACACATGGGAAGGGGGAAGGTTGACTGGTGAATACAAGTACATGTACTAACATTTAGTGCCAAATACTTCCACTTCACACAGAGTAAGGAACTCTGTCTTGTCGGGGATAACCACACTGACATAGCGCCCCTCCATGCCATTACACTGGAAGGTGTAGACGCTTTCTCCTGTGATATCGGGTATGACAGCGCATCTGAGAGACAGGATGAATATCAATAACAGTTCAACAATACTTTAAAAGACAACAATTCACTGGTATGGATAAGAACAAAAGATGTATTCTAATAGTTGAAGTCTTCTGCACTTAGCAGGAGGAAATGCTGCATGAGTCACCTGGGATTGTTGTTGTCCAGTGAGTTACCAATACGAATCTCAGCCCCTTTAAGCCTGTCAGCACAGCAGTCTTCTCTATTGGTGATGGTCAGAGTATCGACGTTGTACACATCCAGCAGGTCCAATCTCCACCAGGGGTTGGCCTCCTTCCGTGTGTGGGTGCAGGACTTTTGACGATAGTCTGTGTTTCTGTTCCCATCAATGGCCCTGAGAGGAGACCCACGATGACTCTGTGATGACTGAACAGCCACTCCTTTCAAAGCCACGTTCACTGGAGTGAAAAACAGAAGAGAAATCATGAATTGTGAACCTTATGTGCACTACATGGTAAATGGACTGCACTTATACAGCACCTTTATCCAAAGCGCTTTACAACAGCCTCTCATTCACACACCAATGTCGGCAAGGCACCGGCCCGCTCACTGGGAGCAATTTGGGGTTCAATGTCTTGCCCAAGGACACTTCGACATGTGGCCGGCCGGGACTCGAACCGCCAATCTACCAACCTTGCGATCATTAGAAGGCGGCTCTACCTCCTGCGCCACAGCCTCCCCTGAGCTGTGCACTGAGAGTCCACATTAAAAACTGGACCAATGTCATAACACTGCCATATCTGCTGGGTGAGGTACAACAGTGTACAAACACAGCAGCCAGATGTGTGAGCTGTTGTGACAGTAAAAGGACGTCCAACGGGATAAAACCACCATAAGACTGTAAATAAGTTTAATCATTTATTTATTCTAGTATAATTGTATGTACATTACATGAGAGAGAGAAAACATTTAATAAGATAATAGTTCATGGATAAAAAGTCAGATAGAAGTGTTAGGGCCGGTTTCAGAGACAAGGCTTAAGCCTAGTCCTGGACTAAATCACACTTTCAATGTAAAATCTCCATTGAAGATGTTTTTTAGTCTAGGATTAGGCTTAAGCCTTGTCTGTGAAACCGGCCCTTAGTGTTTTAATCATAACTGTTGCAGAACATGAAGGTTTTTTAGTTTAGATTTAAGTAGTTTTAGGGTTTCGGGTTAGGGTTAGAGGAGGGGGGGACATCGGGTAGATGGTGAGTGCAAGTTAGTTAGTCTGAGTGGGTGTGTGTGAGTGTGTGTGTGTGTATGTGTGTGTGTATGTGTGTGTGTGGTCTCCTACCTTCTTGAAGATGGTTGTCATGGAGATGTGAGGTATGTTGTCGTCTACGGCCTCCCCTGCTGGGCACACACACACACATACACGGTCACACACACACACACACAATCAGATTGTTCTTTCCAACAGGCTTATTAGACAGACTGTGTGTGTGTGTGTGTGTGAGTGACCTTTCATCAGGGTTCACGGGCACAATTTTATTGCTTTTGCTGTTGTAGTAGTACTGGTAGAACCCCTGCAGGGGGAGACAGAGTCACACAGTAGCAGTAGTGGTGTAGTCGTAGAGTAGTGTAGTAGTAGTAGTAGTAGTAGTAGTAGTAGTAGTAGTAGTAGTAGTAGTAGTAGTAGTAGTAGTAGTAGTAGTAGTAGTAGTAGTAGTAGTAGTAGTAGTAGTAGTAGTAGTAGTAGTAGTAGTAGTAGTAGTAGTAGTAGTAGTAATAGTAGTAGTAGTAGTAGTAGTAGTAGTAGTAGTAGTAGTAGTAGTAGTAGTAGTAGTAGTAGTAATAGTAGTAGTGTGGTATTATAGTAGTAGTGTAGTAGTGACACATAGTGATAATGATGGTAAGCTTAAGCTTCTCCCACTTTGATTTAAGCTCCTCCCACTTTGATTTAAGCTCCGCCCACTTTTACACAAGCTCCTCCCACTTTGATTTAAGCTCATCCCACTTTGATTTAAGCTCCTCCCACTTTGACTTAAGCTCCGCCCACTTTGACTTAAGCTCCGCCCACTTTGACTTAAACTCATCCCACTTTGATTTAAGCTCCGCCCACTTTGACACAAGCTCCGCCCACTTTGATTTAAGCGCGTGAGCGTGCGTGCGCGTGCGTGTGCGTACGCGTGCGTGCACGTGTGTATGCGCGCGCGTGTGTACGTGCGTGTGCGCGCGCGTGTGTGTGCACGCGTACACACGCACACACACGCGCGAACACGCACACACGCGCACGCACACGCGCGCGCATACGCACGCACGCACGCGCACGTACACACGTACGCACACACGCGCGCGCACGCACACACACGCACGCACACACACGCGCACGCACACGTACACACACACACGCACACACACGCGCGCGCACGTGCGCGCACACGCGCACGCACACGCACACACACGCGCGCACGTGCGCGCACACATATACACACGCACGCGCACGCACGCGCGAACACGCACACACACGCACGCACACACGCGCGAACGTGCGCGCACACACGCGCACACACGCGCACGCACGCGCGCACACGCACACACACACGCATGCACACACGCGCGCGTACGCGCACGCGCGCGCACACACACGCGCGCACACACACACACGCGCGCACACACACACACACGCGCACACACACGCACACACACACGCGCGCACACGCACACACACGTACGCACACACGCGCGCACACACACACGCGCGCACACACACGCACGCACACACACACGCGCGCGCACACACACACGCGCGCACACACGCGCGCACACACACACACGCGCGCACACACACACACACGCGCACACACACGCACACACACACGCGCGCACACGCACACACACGTACGCACACACGCGCGCACACACACACGCGCGCACACACACGCACGCACACACACACGCGCGCACACACGCGCGCACACGCACATACACGTACGCACACACGCGCGCACACACACACGCGCGCACACACACGCACGCACACACACACGCGCACACACGCGCGCACGTGCGCGCACACACGCGCACGCACACGTACACACACACGCGCGCGCACGTGCGCACACACACGCGCACGTGCGCGCACACACACGCGCACACACACGCGCACACACGCGCACACACTCGCGCGCACACACACACACGCGCGCGCACACACACGCGCGCGCACACACCCGCGAGCGCACGTGCGCGCACACACACGCGCGCACGTACGCGCACGTACGCGCACGCACGCGCGCACGCGCGTACGTACACGTACGCGCACACGCGCACACACACACACGCGCGCACACACACACGTACGCACACACGCGCACACACGCGCGCGCACGCACACACACGCACGCACACACACGCGCACGCACACGTACACACACACGCGCGCGCACGTGCGCACACACACGCGCGCACGTGCGCGCACACATATACACACGCACGCGCACGCACGCGCGAACACGCACACACACGCACGCACACACGCGCGAACGTGCGCGCACACACGCGCACGCACGCGCGCACACGCACACACACACGCATGCACACACGCGCGCACACACGCGCGCACACACACACACGCGCGCACACACACACACACGCGCACACACACGCACACACACACGCGCGCACACGCACACACACGTACGCACACACGCGCGCACACACACACGCGCGCACACACACGCACGCACACACACACGCGCGCGCACACACACACACGCGCGCACACACGCGCGCACACACACACACGCGCGCACACACACACACACGCGCACACACACGCACACACACACGCGCGCACACGCACACACACGTACGCACACACGCGCGCACACACACACGCGCGCACACACACGCACGCACACACACACGCGCGCACACACGCGCGCACACGCACACACACGTACGCACACACGCGCGCACACACACACGCGCGCACACACACGCACGCACACACACACGCGCACACACGCGCGCACGTGCGCGCACACACGCGCACGCACACGTACACACACACGCGCGCGCACGTGCGCACACACACGCGCACGTGCGCGCACACACACGCGCACGCACACACACGCGCACACACGCGCACACACACACACGCGCGCGCGCGCGTACGCGCACGTACGCGCACGCACGCGCGCACGCGCGTACGTACACACACACGCACGTACGCGCACACGCGCACACACACGCACGCGCGCACACGCACACACACGCATGCACACACGCGCGCGTACGCGCACGCGCGCACACACACACACACGCGCGCACACACGCGCGCACACACACACACGCGCGCACACACACACACGCGCACACACACGCACACACACACGCGCGCACACGCACACACACGTACGCACGCACGCGCACACACGCGCACGCGCGTACATACACACACGCACGTACGCGCACACGCACACACACACGCACGCGCGCACACGCACACACACGCATGCACACACGCGCGCGTACGCGCACGCGCGCGCACACACACACGCGCGCACACACGCGCGCACACACACACACGCGCGCACACACACACACACGCGCACACACACGCACACACACACGCGCGCACACGCACACACACGTACGCACACACGCGCGCACACACACACGCGCGCACACACACGCACGCACACACACACGCGCGCACACACGCGCGCACACGCACACACACGTACGCACACACGCGCGCACACACACGCGCGCACACACACGCACGCACACACACACGCGCACACACGCGCGCACGTGCGCGCACACACGCGCACGCACACGTACACACACACGCGCGCGCACGTGCGCACACACACGCGCACGTGCGCGCACACACACGCGCACGCACACACACGCGCACACACGCACACACTCGCGCACACACACACACGCGCGCGCACACACACGCGCGCGCACACACACGCGCGCACGTACACGCACGCACGCGCACACACACACGCACGTACGCGCACACGCGCACACACACGCACGCACGCACACGCACGCGCGCACGCTTAAGTCAAAGTGGGCGGATCTTAAGTCAAAGTGGGCGGAGCTTGTGTCAAAGTGGGCGGAGCTTAAGTCAAAGTGGGCGGAGCTTAAGTCAAAGCGGGAGGAGCTTAAGTCAAAGTGGGCGGAGCTTAAGTCAAAGTGGGAGGAGCTTAAGTCAAAGTGGGCACAACAACCACACACACACGCGCGCACACACACACGCACGCGCACACGAACGTACGTGCGCACACACGCACGCGCACGCGCACAAGCTCCGCCCACTTTGACTTAAGCTCCTCCCACTTTGACTTAAGCTCCGCCCACTTTGACTTAAGCTCCTCCCGCTTTGATTTAAGCTCCTCCCACTTTGATTTAAGCTCCGCCCACTTTGACTTAAGCTCCGCCCACTTTGACTTAAGCTCCGCCCACTTTGACTTAAGCTCCTCCCACTTTGATTTAAGCTCCTCCCACTTTGACTTAAGCTCCTCCCACTTTGACTTAAGCTCCGCCCACTTTGACTTAAGCTCCTCCCGCTTTGATTTAAGCTCCTCCCACTTTGATTTAAGCTCCTCCCACTTTGATTTAAGCTCCTCCCACTTTGACGTAAGCTCCTCCCACTTTGACTTAAGCTCCGCCCACTTTGACTTAAGCTCCTCCCGCTTTGATTTAAGCTCCTCCCACTTTGATTTAAGCTCCGCCCACTTTGACTTAAGCTCCGCCCACTTTGACTTAAGCTCCGCCCACTTTGACTTAAGCTCCTCCCACTTTGATTTAAGCTCCTCCCACTTTGACTTAAGCTCCTCCCACTTTGACTTAAGCTCCGCCCACTTTGACTTAAGCTCCTCCCGCTTTGATTTAAGCTCCTCCCACTTTGATTTAAGCTCCTCCCACTTTGATTTAAGCTCCTCCCACTTTGACGTAAGCTCCTCCCACTTTGACTTAAGCTCCGCCCACTTTGACTTAAGCTCCTCCCACTTTGATTTAAGCTCCTCCCACTTTGATTTAAGCTCCGCCCACTTTGACTTAAGCTCCTCCCACTTTGATTTAAGCTCCTCCCACGTTGATTTAAGCTCCTCCCACTTTGATTTAAGCTCCGCCCACTTTGACTTAAGCTCCTCCCACTTTGACTTAAGCTCCGCCCACTTTGACTTAAGCTCCTCCCACTTAGACTTAAGCTCCTCCCACTTTGACTTAAGCTCCGCCCACTTTGACTTAAGCTCCTCCCACTTTGGCTTAAGCTCCTCCCACTTTGACTTAAGCTCCTCCCACTTTGACTTAAGCTCCTCCCACTTTGACTTAAGCTCCTCCCACTTTGACTTAAGCTCCGCCCACTTTGACTTAAGCTCCTCCCACTTAGACTTAAGCTCCTCCCACTTTGATTTAAGCTCCTCCCACTTTGACTTAAGCTCCTCCCACTTTGATTTAAGCTCCGCCCACTTAGACTTAAGCTCCTCCCACTTTGACTTAAGCTCCGCCCACTTTGACTTAAGCTCCTCCCACTTTGGCTTAAGCTCCTCCCACTTTGACTTAAGCTCCACCCACTTTGACTTAAGCTCCTCCCACTTTGATTTAAGCTCCTCCCACTTTGACTTAAGCTCCACCCACTTTGACTTAAGCTCCTCCCACTTAGACTTAAGCTCCTCCCACTTTGACTTAAGCTCCGCCCACTTTGACTTAAGCTCCTCCCACTTTGACTTAAGCTCCTCCCACTTTGACTTAAGCTCCGCCCACTTTGACTTAAGCTCCACCCACTTTGATTTAAGCTCCTCCCACTTTGATTTAAGCTCCGCCCACTTTTACACAAGCTCCGCCCACTTTTACACAAGCTCCGCCCACTTTTACACAAGCTCCGCCCACTTTGTCTTAAGCTCCGCCCACTTTTACATAAGCTCCGCCCACTTTTACACACGCTCCGCCCACTTTGCCTTAAGCTCCGCCCACTTTTACACAAGCTCCGCCCACTTTTTCGCAAGCTCCGCCCACTTTTACACAAGCTCCGCCCACTTTGACTTAAGCTCCGCCCACTTTTACACAAGCTCCCTCCGGGCTAGGTTAAAGGACTTTAGCTCAGCAACCGTAAGTGCCACAGACACGGTTCAGATATTTTCCGAATCGGCTCGGGCCCGCCGAACACATATCCGAGCCCCGACTCGGTTGCGGCGCCCCCTGTGGCCAGAATTCATAACTCCCCTCCTAGCTGTGAGCTAGAGGTCTGGTTTTCACATATGTCGAACATCTTGGTGAGACAAGTGTTTACCCAGAGTTTCGGCTTGATCGGCCATTCGTGGCCCAAACGGGGAGCTTTGACGTAAGTGCGAAATCCGTAATTAAAGGGGGCGCCACGGAGCGACCGTTTGAGCTAGCGCCTCGAAACTCGGGGCACGCGACCGGACCCCTGTGACGCTTCATCGTGCCGATTTTTGGGTGACTGGGACTTTCTGGCACCGATTTCTGTTTTTCATCCTAAAGCAATACTGTCTGTGCAACTGCGTACAGTCTAGGTAGGTCGTTTGTTGGCAAATGAAAGAAAATTGGAATTAATCAATTAAGCCACTCCCACTTTGACACAAGCTCCGCCCACTAAATGTCTAAGCCACTCCCACTCCCACTTAAGCTCCGCCCACTTTGACACAAGCTCCGCCCACTTTTGACACAAGCTCCGCCCACTTTTGACACAAGCTCCGCCCACAATTTGAATTAATCAATTAAGCCACTCCCACTTAGACACAAGCTCCGCCCACTTTGATTTAAGCTCTGCCCACTTTGACTTAAGCTCCTCCCACTTTGATTTAAGCTCCGCCCACTTTGACTTAAGCTTCTCCCACTTTGATTTAAGCTCCTCCCACTTTGATTTAAGCTCCACCCACTTTTACACAAGCTCCTCCCACTTTGATTTAAGCTCCGCCCACTTTGACTTAAGCTCCTCCCACTTTGACTTAAGCTCCGCCCACTTTGATTTAAGCTCCGCCCACTTTGACTTAAGCTCCTCCCACTTTGATTTAAGCTCCTCCCACTTTGACTTAAGCTCCTCCCACTTTGATTTAAGCTCCTCCCACTTTGATTTAAGCTCCGCCCACTTTGACTTAAGCTCCTCCCACTTTGATTTAAGCTCCTCCCACTTTGATTTAAGCTCCGCCCACTTTGACTTAAGCTCCTCCCACTTTGATTTAAGCTCCTCCCACTTTGACTTAAGCTCCTCCCACTTTGATTTAAGCTCCTCCCACTTTGATTTAAGCTCCGCCCACTTTGACTTAAGCTCCTCCCACTTTGATTTAAGCTCCTCCCACTTTGATTTAAGCTCCGCCCACTTTGACTTAAGCTCCTCCCACTTTGATTTAAGCTCCGCCCACTTTGACTTAAGCTCCGCCCACTTTGACTTAAGCTCCTCCCACTTTGATTTAAGCTCCGCCCACTTTGACTTAAGCTCCGCCCACTTTGATTTAAGCTCCTCCCACTTTGATTTAAGCTCCTCCCACTTATACACAAGCTCCTCCCACTTTGATTTAAGCTCCTCCCACTTTGATTTAAGCTCCGCCCACTTTGACTTAAGCTCCGCCCACTTACACACAAGCTCCTCCCACTTTGATTTAAGCTCCGCCCACTTTGACCTAAGCTCATCACACTTTGATTTAAGCTCCGCCCACTTTGATTTAAGCTCCGCCCACTTTGACTTAAGCTCCTCCCACTTTTACACAAGCTCCTCCCACTTTGATTTAAGCTCCGCCCACTTTGACTTAAGCTCATCCCACTTTGATTTAAGCTCCGCCCACTTTGACTTAAGCTCATCACACTTTGATTTAAGCTCCGCCCACTTTGATTTAAGCTCCTCCCACTTTGATTTAAGCTCCGCCCACTTTTACACAAGCTCCTCCCACTTTGATTTAAGCTCCGCCCACTTTGACTTAAGCTCCTCCCACTTTGATTTAAGCTCCGCCCACTTTGACTTAAGCTCCGCCCACTTACACACAAGCTCCTCCCACTTTGATTTAAGCTCCGCCCACTTTGACCTAAGCTCATCACACTTTGATTTAAGCTCCGCCCACTTTGATTTAAGCTCCTCCCACTTTGACTTAAGCTCCTCCCACTTTTACACAAGCTCCTCCCACTTTGATTTAAGCTCCGGCCACTTTGACTTAAGCTCCTCCCACTTTGATTTAAGCTCCGCCCACTTTGACTTAAGCTCCGCCCACTTTGGCTTAAGCTCCGCCCACTTTGACTTAAGCTCCTCACACTTTGATTTAAGCTCTGCCCACTTTGACTTAAGCTCCTCCCACTTTGATTTAAGCTCCTCCCACTTTGACTTAAGCTCCTCCCACTTTGATTTAAGCTCCGCCCACTTTGACTTAAGCTCCTCCCACTTTGATTTAAGCTCCTCCCACTTTGATTTGATTTAACATACAGCTCATTAACATACAGCTCATTAGCATGAAGCTCATTAACATACAGCTCATTAACATGAAGGTAATTAACATACAGCTCATTAACATACACACACAGACACACGTATACACACATAGAGACACACACAGCTAATTAACATACAGCTCATTAACATACAGCTCATTAGCATGAATCTCATTAACATGAAGCTCATTAACATACAGCTCATTAACATACAGCTCATTAACATACACACACAGACACACGTATACACACACAGAGACACACACAGCTAATTAACATACAGCTCATTAGCATGAATCTCATTAACATGAAGCTCATTAACATACAGCTCATTAACATACAGCTCATTAACATACACACACAGACACACGTATACACACACAGAGACACACACACAGCTAATTAACATACAGCTCATTAACATACAGCTCATTAACATACAGCTCATTAACATACAGCTCATTAACATACATATACACATACTCATACACACACATCCACACATACTCATATCCACATACTCATACACACACATCCACACACATACTCATACACACACATCCACACACATATACACATACTCACACATCCACACACATACTCATACACACATCCACACATACTCATACACACACATCCACACTCATACACATCCACATATATATACACACACACATCCAGTCACACGGTGAGACACATTGAATGTAGACATCCAGTCACACACGCGCACAGACACGTCCAGCAGGTCTGATAATGGTCTGACTGGATTCGCCTCGAAGAGTAGATGTTCTTTGGTGTGTTTGGTGTCCAAAACGGTCATTGCATTCCCCCATAGAGACTCGGGCCGGTAGACGCACTGACACATAACTGACACACTGACACACACTGACACAGAAAAAAAAAAAAATAATAAATAAATAAATATTTTGAGGCGGGATTTTCAAAAAATATATTTTCAAAAGGGAAAATTCCTCTCTCTCTCTCTCTCTCTGGACTGAGCCCAGGAATTATTTGCCGCTGCGCATGCCTTTTTTTTTTTTCTTCCTGTTTGTCCTTCACATTGAAAAGTGCAAATTGACCTGCCCGCCTGGGATTCGAACCCAGGACTACAAAGTCTACCTTGCGGCAGACTTACACACTGAGCTAACGAGCCAGTCATACAAACATATAAAAAAAAAAAATCTCGACATATACTGGCCAGTGTGGAATCGCGGACATTGGTTGTCAGAGAATAGAATCCTATTATCCGATTCCTCTCTTCCTCTAGAATGACCTGTCGTCATTGTCGTTGTCTCCGTGTGTCTGTGTGTGTCTGTCTTTATTGAAATTGACAAGAAATGATGGAACACGGCTCCACGCGGGCCTCGATACTAGGTGGCTGCACGTCTCTCTCTCTGTCTGTGTGAGGGACTTCCGTATTAGCGGTGTTAGCTTAGCAATCTCGTTGTGTTTTAACTTCAGTTTAACATGACTTCCCGGGGTCGTAGAGGGCTGGGGTTAGGCTATAAATGACCGTGTAGACCTAATGGACCTACTCAGCAACATCTTGTGTTTATACTCCCTTCACAGCCACTGTTATACGTCCCGTAGTGTGACTCTTACCGGGGTTAATAACGTATGGTTCCCCGCGGGTTAGGAGAACAATTCCAACACCCCCGGATAGACCAGAGGACAGGGAATCTAAAACCATTTGAATGGTGTCTCTACGACCTTCCTATCACCCCCCCCCCATCATCATCATCATCATCATCTCATCATCACACACACAGGCCACAGGCCACTTCCACTTACCACCACTGGAGGGAGACAGACACATATACCTGAGTGAGCCTGGTGAGACAACTAGCGCTAAAAGCCGTTGATGACTGAACAGCCACTCTTCCAAACGCCACGTTTACTGGAGTGAAAGACAGAAGAGAGATCATGAATTGTGCACGGAGAGTCCACGTTAAGACCTAGAGGGGCTCTAGCTTCATATCACAACATGTAGATAAGACATACTGTATTCCCACTGTAGCAAAGATCGTTGGTTTAATAAACGCTGCTCGTTCTTATAATTATAATAACACATTAGACTTGTATAGTGCTTTTCTAGACACTCAAAGACGCTTTACA